>NC_092048.1:42003800-43203800 GCF_003086295.3 Arachis hypogaea | reverse complement strand
GAATTTGAGCCAAACAATTATATATGAGAATTCAAAGTAAAATTTACGAAAAATGTAGCGAACTTCATAATTTATATGAAGTTCACCGGGGTGAGGCGAACTCTATTTTCGCCAGGAATACGGCGAATTTGGCTAAAATTAAAAAAAAAACGTATTTTTATATTGAAAGTTCAAATAATTTTTTTTATTTATTTCAGAAAAATATTCTAAGATTATATATCACAATTAATTTGAAAAAATAAAAAATAAAAAATTATTTAAATAAGATTTTTGTGTGGATTTTGTAATATTCATGTATTTAGTTGATTGAAAAAAAATAGCGTACCAAATATCATTTAAACAGTATTATTTTAAATAAGAATTTATTTTTGTATAATTTATTTAAGAGACAAAAAGACCTTTAAGAATTAATTTTAAAAAGATAAAAATGCCCTTCTAATTTTTATTTAAAGTATTGAAATACTCTTTAAACATTAATTTTAAAATATTAAATTACGCTTATAGAATTAATTAAGATTTTTTAACTGTATTAGAAATAAAAAAAATTAATTAAATATTAGACAAACTAAACTACCCTTACTAAAAGACTTAAATAAATTTTTAGAATTAATCTTAAAATGTTTAAAATATCCTTTTAGAATAAAAGTTATCTAATTATATTAAAAATTGTAAATTTTAATTTTTTAAAAGACTAAAATACTCCTATAATTAATTTATAAAAGAGAAAAATAATATTTAAAAACCAATTTAAAAAAGATTAAAAAGACTAAAATGTGATTTGACATTAATTTAAAAAGACAAAACTACCATTATAGTATTAATTAGGATTTTTCGATGGTATTATAAATTATAAATTTGATTTTGATTTTGAAAATATTAAATTACCTTATGGATTAGCTTTTAAAACACTTAAGTAATATTTTAGAACTAATGATTTTTGCATGCACTCACCTAACAGCCCACACAAGACCAATTGTTGGAAAGCTCCCACAACACAACTATCAGCCCATACATCCCACCCCCATGCTATCAGCGCAAAGCCGCAAACAAGCCTTCACCGAACGCCTCTGTAGCGTCTAACAGCATTTCTCAGCGCGCCAAGTACACATTTGCACGTGTCGCATTCACCTTTATTTATATCCGGAAACGCTTTTCTTCTTCTTTGAAAGAGCGAAGATGGCTTCACAGAACCCATGTAAGTTTACTAATTTAATTAAGACCGCTTTATGTCATTATATTTTGTTACTCTCAGATTTGGTAAACTGAATTAATCTCAATCAATTAATCCATCAGGTTCTGAGAAGCAGAGAGTCATAATTCCCAACAAGCATGGTCAAAAGCTTGTTGGCATATTACATGAATGTGGAACTACCAACATTATAATCTTGTGTCACGGTTTTCGATGCTCCAAAGTTTGTTTTATTTTCGAATTTTAATTTTAATGCGCTAGTATTCGACAAAAAGACTTGTTTTCATTTAATTTTATTTCGGTTTCAGGATAGTAGTCTGATATTGAACCTTGCTGTGGCATTGGAAAATGCCAGAATCTCTTGTTTCCGCTTTGACTTTTCTGGAAATGGGTAATATTTGTAGTGAATCTTGATGGTGACATCGTATTATAGTATCAATATTATGCATAAACCCTATAACTAAGAGAGAAAATTAGAAAATTATTGGGGTGAAATCTTCTTTATGCTGGCTGTTCATTTGGAAGGATTCTTTCTTTTTTTTCAGAGTGATTTTGTGTATGGTGGCATTTCACAAGCATTAGTTATAGCTACAGGATGATTCTGCTGTGTACTAAGAGCATATGTTTTGAATAACTGATTGGTCACTGAATGGATGGAAATGATTATATGATTGCTTCTGTTGCAGATGTTGTGTTTGTTTATTTGTCAAACATGTTGGCATAACCAATATTTGTTCTAATTAATAAACTCAAATAATGTTGAAAATCCTTTTTCTGGTACCAGTTGTTATAATATACTTGAACTACACTTAGACCATCTTCAATAACCCAACTTCCCCAAAATTTCAACTTGGTTTAGATAATGATTTCCTTAGTAACTGGATTTTGCAATTTTTTCCACCTTAGAGTTCCCAAAATATGAAACTGACATGTTTGGTGTAATTGGGAGGTATATTTCTTCATTCCGTCTTTGATCATTGGATTTGGTCCACTCTTTGTTGTTGTCTTAACTTCATCTGTTGCATTGCCTTTCTAGAGAAAGTGAAGGTTCGTTTCAGTTTGGTAATTATGGGGCTGAGGTTGATGATTTACATGATGTAATTCAACATTTCCGTGAATCAAACCGTGTAATCAGTGCAATTATTGGGCACAGTAAAGGTATGCCACTTGTTCTTATTATTTGTGATTGTTTCTAACAGAAGATAATGTTAACCAAGATTGGTTTAGATATATGATTTTGGATATACGTATGTATGTGTTGATTCATATAATAAGTTGATGATCATGTTTCATTTAATTGATGAGATGTGATAAGAGAATTAACCTTGTCCAAAATAATTTCTCGTGCTTTGGATGTCAAAGATAGAGCTTTGAGTGATGTGTAACTGTCTTGAAATGAGAGAATTTCAACCTTTTTCTCTTGTTTACATGGCAAAATCCTACTGAAATTGAATTTGGTGTCTCGCATTTTAACATTGTTTTTAACTGGTGTTATTCAAGCATACATTCTATTGAATCTCTCTTACATTTGTTAAACCAAGTGTTTGATAGGAATAGGTGAGGTTGATGAAAAGGAAAAAGAAAAATTAGAAACCATTTGGTTGGTAATTTATTCTTCATTTGCAGTAGGTGAAACCTAAATTATTAGTGTAGTTTCTCACTTTATCAGCAATGATTATTCTCAGATTTCTTATAGGTATTGAACTATTAGCAACTGTTTCTGTATCTTGATGCGCAGGAGGTGACGTGGTGCTTCTTTATGCATCAAAATATCATGGCATTAAAACAGTTATTAACCTCTCTGGACGCTACAATCTGAAGGACGGCATTGAAGAGCGCCTTGGAAAAGATTATTTGGAAAGAATTAGGAAGGACAGCTTCATTGATGTCAAGAAGAAAAGGTCAGGTAACCTGTCATTACTCTTGCATATTTTTTAATGCATCTTAGTGCGGCCAAAGTTTAAAATTGCAGTTGTAGTTGGGTTGCAGTTTTCTCGAACAATATGAATTTAGCAATCAAGAACAGTGGTTTCTTTAGCTTTCTCTGTGTTGAATTGGATATTTCTGTGCCATAAACATGAAGTTCTTGCCGAAATTGTACTTACTTCACCACATTTCATTATTTAAATATATGATAAGTCATAACAAACAGGCCCTTGAGAATGAAAAAGGGAAAGAAAAATCCAGCCAACAATCCTCAGCAATTAGTAATCATGTTCAATGCTTGAAACTTGGGAGTTAAAAAGTTAGAACAATTGGTAGATTTCAAACAGGCATATACATGCCATTCTTTTAGTCTGTCTCTGTCACACAGACACTAGTTATATATGATCAATTTGGTACATATATTATTTCAGCAAGTTTTGAGTTCCGTGTAACTGAGGAAAGCTTGATGGAGCGCATCAGTACAAACATGCATGAAGCATGCCTTCGGATTGACAAAGAATGCAGGTCAGCGATCATATCTTTGATCTTTTCTGCAGAGTGTGTCATTTAAGATAATTTCTAAGACAGAAGCAGCAGAAAGCCTGATCTCTCTTTCTTTCATAGCCATTAACTCCAATTTCTTAAGAAATTTTATTTTATGAAGGCCTGTGTCAAATCTGGTGTATTTGAAGTTAACTATAAGAATAGCACAAAATACACACATGTATTAATGTTTGAGTCTGACTTACCCCTAATAGTAAGGCAAACCATTTTAGTATGCATATTTATATATGGTATTAAATTTGGGGAATATACATTATTTGATACATAGAGTGAAAGTATGCACACAACAAATTGTTAGATATAGAACTATCCATGTGTCTCTACCTACCTAACAGCTTACGTTTTTAGAAAGATGGTTTATGATATGGTATTGGAACTTGTCCAATCCTTATTTCCCCCATTTATCTAAATGAAGACAGAATTAAATATTGTTTATGCTTGAAACCCATAAAGAGGCTATTGCATGACGGAAATGCTAGATATATAACCATTCATCTGCCTCTATGATTTTTCCTAACAGCTTAAGCTTTTAGGAGAGATGGTTCATGACACAAATCTTGATATAAATGGTGCAATTACCATGATCCATAGATGTGCATGTTAATTTCAAACAAAATCACATTCATACATGACAGGGTGCTTACAATTCACGGTACCTCTGATGAAATTATCCCTGTGGAAGATGCACATGAGTTTGCAAAGATCATACCAAACCACAAGTTGTATATTGTTGAAGGTGCTGATCACGGATACACAAATCATCAAGATGAGTTAGCCTCTCTTGTTGTGAATTTCATAAAGGAAATATTACAGCAGGACAATTGTACTACCAGCTAGGTTTTGTCCTCTGCCTAGCATATGAACTTTCCCTTATTGCATGACATAAGTTTTCCTAATTGTATAATCATAGTCATTACACTCAGATTGGATCACTTGTTCAACCATAGGTCAGGCACTGATTTGATCAATTCTCTGATTTCCACTCGGAATTTGTCAGTTCGGTTTAGATTTCAATAACTATGGATGACATTGTGATAGATGTGTTTAGATCAATTGAATCCAATATGAAACTATGACAAATTTTCACCTCTACAGATCCATGCCCAAGCCTGACTATGATCTTTTATATTCTACAACTTGTTTGTGTAGAATCTTGTACATCTTGTGTGTTGATGAAAGAAAATAAGAGCTAATAATATTGGCAGATATTAATTTGCTCTTATGTAAAAAGTTTCATTTGAGAGTACTCATCCTCTTTAATGTAAGCAAACAAAATTACATGTTGATGAATAAGGACTTGCCTCTCTATCATGGAATTTCTTGGATGGAAAAATTCAAAATTTACATAAAATCTAATAAATAGTTTTAGAAATATAATAGAGTATAAGGAGGTATTAGTTTGTGATAGGATGCGTTGGTTTTGTGCTATGACTTGCTCACTTTATTTTGAAAAAGAAAAAAAGAACTGAGAGAAGTTAATTAAAATTTGAGGAAATTATATGTTGTAAAAAAGGATAATAGTGAAAAGTGAAATGTGACAAGAATACATGCGAAAGAACTAGGAAGACAATCAACTGACGCTCTAAATAGCTAGTTACCCTTTCTTTTTTGTTATAACACTTTTTCTATTAAGCATTTTAACTAGTATCCTTAAGACACTTGTTCAGAGCTCTAGTTAACAAAATCCAGAATTTTTTTAAATTCAATTGCACAATCATGTGGAAGGTAATCTGATTAAGTTTTACTGGCTTTCATTATAGTTATATAAAATTTAAGAATCTACAACTCCAATATAGAAGCGTGATAAATTTTTACTGAAGTTCAATTCAAATTTAGGTTGAAATTCAATTGTACTTAATGAGATAAAGTTCTCACGGTAATATGTATGCATTGAGAAATACAATTGATGAGGTAAAGTTCTCACGGTAATATGTATGCATTGAGAAATACAATTGATGAGGTAAAAAGGGACCTACAATTGATGAGGTAAAAAGGGACCTTAATATGTTGTCTTATATTCAAGTCTCTCAAGTATTTAGGGTTAAAAAACTGCACTCAAACTTGGTTTCTTCTATATTCAACAAAATCACACATGTCTGCACACTATCAGCAAGTCCTTATTAAAGTTGCAATGGGACCAACACAAAGATAGGGATGTAATTTGAGTATCTAAAGTAATAAACTTTAAGTTTAAATAAGAAAAAAATTAGGTATATGAACCAAAATTTATTTAGGCTCATATTAATGGAAAATAGAAGTTTGAAAGAAAATCAAGTTACAACAATTAGAGTTTTAAGTTTTAAATTAGGTGCATTCTATGGTGTAGAAATGAAATTGTTTCTATATGTGTAGAAGGATAGGTGTCAATGCATTAGTAGTTTATATTGATGGCTCTTGAATGGGAAAAAATTAATTAGACTATACAATTGTTGATTCATTAGGCCCACACAAAAAAAGAGAGTGTGACATTGTATTTATGCCATAGAGATAACTTATTAGATTTTTTTATTTTAATAATTGAATAAATATTTTATTTATTAAAATAAATAATTTAAAAAATTATTACCATGTAGACGAGATATATGTATTTATAAATATAAAAATATATTTTATAAAAATAATAAAAAATATTAATAATTTAAATTAGACCAAATTCTTAAAAATAGAACATTTCAATTAATATAGAAGGTGGACGATCTTAACCATACTACTTCCATCCACTGACGTTTTTTATTAGAATTTACACTAAATCAATTCAAATAATAACAAGGCGGGATTCGAACCCCCAACACTTGTTTAAATAAACTAGTGAGCTAACCACTAGATCAAGTTCATTAATTAGTTGGTTAAAACCGCCTATTTCTTCTGTTATTTTAAAACTGCTCATATTTTCTATTATTTGAAACTGCTTATCTTTCTTATTATTTGAAATATTCTATTTTTAAGAGTTTGATTTAATTTAAATTATTAATATTTTTTATTATTTCAAAAATTATATTTTTATATTTATAAATACACATATCTCGTTTACACTATAAACGAGATAATTTTTTATGTATCTCGTTTACAGTAAGGAGATATATGAAAATTGAAAAAATACAATATCTCGATACGGGTAAAATTATCTCGTTTACATTATAAACAAGATAAGAGATGCTGATGTATTTTTCTAATAATTTTTAAAATTATTTATTTCAAAAAATAAAATATTTATTTAATTTATTAAAATAAAAAATTTCCACATATTATTTGATTTATTGTTAATAAATATGTGTATTACTAATCAAATTAGAATTAAGTCCATTAGATGAAAAAAATTTTGAAAAAAAATATTTTTTTAATATTAACCAAAATATTTTTCATAGAATTTAAAAAAGAAAAAGATCTTAAGACTAACTTACTTTCACTCTTAAAATTATTACTATTGAAAACGAAAGAATGTATAATTTAAGTAATAGGTAATTACTATTCATTTACCGTGGTTAAGAAATTTAATTTGTTTTTATAATTTATATGTCCTAAATATATTACTAATTATTTTTATATTTTTAATATTTTACATGTTTTAATTTATAAATTGAATTGATAATTTACTATTATTAAAGGTATCCTATTTTTTTAGAAGAAAATATTTAACTTTGAACAAAAGACTAAATTAGAACGATATAAAATATTTTAGACAAAAATAAAATATTTCAAATATTAAGGATAAAATTAGAACTTAGTTCAAATATTATGGACCAAAACAATATTTTTTCATTGTAAATTGTTATTTATTTTCAAATATTTAATAATAGGGTAAAATATACTTTTGTCTTTGATCTGTCATTTTTTTTAAAATATCTCTAATTTTTTATTTTATTTAATTTTATCTTTAATATTTTCGATTCATTCAATTACAATTGAAAAAATATTTTATTTGTCTAAAATATTTTATATCGTTCTAATTTAGTCTTTTGTTCAAAGTTAAATATTTTCTTCTAAAAAAATGGGATACCTTTAATAATAGTAAATTATCAATTCAATTTATAAATTAAAACATGTAAAATATTAAAAATATAAAAATAATTAGTAATATATTTAGGACATATAAATTATAAAAACAAATTAAATTTGTTAACCACGGTAAATAAATAGTAATTACCTATTACTTAAATTATACATTCTTTCGTTTTTAATAGTAATAATTTTAAGAGTGAAAGTAAGTTAGTCTCCAGATCTTTTTCTTTTTTAAATTCTATGAAAAATATTTTGGTTAATATTAAAAAAATATTATTTTTTTTCAAAATCTAATGGACTTAATTCTAATTTGATTAGTGATACACATATTTATTAACAATAAATCAAATAATATGTGGGAATTTTTTATTTTTAATAAATTAAATAAATATTTTATTTTCTGAAATAAATAATTTTAAAAATTATTAAAAAGAATACATCAGCATCTCTTATCTTGTTTATACTGTAAACGAGATAATTTTACCCGTATCGAGATATGTGTATTTTTTCAATTTTCATATATCTCCTTACTGTAAACGAGATACATAAAAAATTATCTCATTTATAGTGTAAACGAGATATGTGTATTTGTAAATATAAAAATATAATTTTTGAAAATAATAAAAAATATTAATAATTTAAATTAAATCAAACTCTTAAAAATAGAATATTTCAAATAATAAGAAAGATAAGCAGTTTCAAATAATAGAAAAGATGAGCAGTTTCAAAATAATAGAAGAAATAGGCGGTTTTAACTAACTAATTAATGAACTTGGTCTAGTGGTTAGCTCACTAGTTTACTTAAGCAAGTGTTGGGGTTCGAATCCCGCCTTGTTATTATTTGAATTGATTTAGTGTAAATTCTAATTAAAAACGTCAGTGGATGGAAGTAGTACGGTTAAGATCGTCCACCTTCTATATTAATTGAAATGTTCTATTTTTAAGAATTTGGTCTAATTTAAATTATTAATATTTTTTTATTATTTTTATAAAATATATTTTTATATTTATAAATACATATATCTCGTTTACTTGATAATAATTTTTTAAATTATTTATTTTAATAAATAAAATATTTATTCAATTTATTAAAATAAAAAAATCTAATACGTTGTCTCTATGGCACAAATACAATGTCACATACAGATGTGCATACTACTATCAAATTATGTGCATCGACGTTGCTTTAAGTTGCAATAATTAAAACCTAATGTAGTTTCTATAGTGATGGGTAATTTTAATATTGTGGTCGTAATTACAATTAACCTCGGTTTAAAACATTGACGAGAATATAACATAGTCAAAGAAAATGAAAATCATGATGTACATACAGAAGATCTAAGCCATTAGCTTATATGCCATGGGAAGATCTAAGCCATTAGCTTATATGCCATGGGTGTATTCACAAGAACTAACTTAAGCTTGAATAAAAATTAAAAGCACATTACTAGAATTTAGAAATCACTTGAAACATACAGTTTCAATGAAGATTTATCTTTTATAATTATTGTCCATATTCTATCTCAAAGGACAGTTAAACTCAACCTAAGTAAAATCCAATTAACATGCAAGCAGTGACAAACCCAAAAAATTTTAGAAATAGAAACAAAAATATATATACTAAAATAAATTTTATTAAATATTATTAATTATATAAAGTTATAAAAATTAAAAAGAGTTAATGAACACTTTCATTCTTAAAATATTATTCATTATATATAATTTATAAAAAAAAAATTATTTCTAAAACTTAAAATATTTTAATTAAATTATAGATAATTTATTATCCTAACTAATTCTTTTATACACATTTAATAATAAAAGATTAAATCAATTGACACATTAGTGCCTAACGATACACTAATTTTTATAATTTGAAACTAGAATTATATATAAATACTAAAAAAATTAAATCTATATATGAAAAGTATGTTTATATAAAATAATATAAACTTTTATAATTTTTTTCTTTTTTTTAAAATAATTAAATTTGTTATATATTTTTTAATTTAATTTTGATATAATGTTGGATGAAAAATTTTATGCATCTGTTTAATTATGTATTATAATTAAAATATTTTTTATTACTATTTTTAATATTTTAAATTATTAAATTAATCTTAATTCATTTTAAAATTTTATATGTAATATATGTACATATAATAGAACAAAAGTAAAAATAACAAGTAAAAAAATGAATAAATTGAGAATAAAATAAAATATATAAAGTCATGAAGAGAATAAAATATTAGATTAATACCTAAATTATAATTGTTTGAATTAAAACTTGCAATTAAAAATATCAAAATAAAAACAATGAAATTGAAAAATACATACATAGAGTCATGGAGAGTTATATAAAAAAAATGGAGAATTTAAAATTTACCTTTTGATGAAAAGAGGATGACCACTAGACAAAGAATAGAAAAAAAGATTGAAAATATAAAAATAAGAGGAGGGTTTAATGGAATAAAAGAGTGATAACACAAGAACTAAATTTGATTAGGTTAAATAATAGTCAAAATGATAGAAAAATAAAAAAGTGAATTTAAAACTTTGGCCAATTGAATTTAATTTATTTGTAGTGGGGTCATTTAAAATTTAAAGTAGGGTCACATTATATGTATAACTATTTAAAAAAAAAATTTTGAAAACACAGTTGGGGCAAGTGCCCCCTCACTGTTGTGCCTAGGTCCGTGCCTACATGCGAGAGCTTCACCAACACCTACCTGACCTTGTGGAGGTCGGGCTTGCTGATGCTAACATCAGTCTTACTTGCCTGAATTAGTAACTAACTCCTACAATCCCTTCTATTCATCTAGAAGGGGATCTCAACAAATTCTCTACTAAAAGGGAGTAACCAACCCACTACCAAATGTGGTACTACCTAAAAGGTGATTATTGATTCTATATCTTCAGTTATAAATACCCTAACACCCTCAGGTATATTTCGAACCCAATTTACTAAAATCCTTACTAACTTAAGTATCGGAGTCCGTTGCAGGTACCATCCCCTACCTCTTCACGAGAAAATCAGACGGCGGCACCTTAATACCACTAGACATCGGACGTTGTCCCAAAAGGAGTTTGGACCTTACGTTTAGACCCAAAGCAACCTAGTTTTAGGCAACCCTCGAAACATTGGCGCAGTTATCGGGGACCTGGAAGTCTACACCCAATCATGGCGAATGATCATCTTGAAGATGGACATACGGCATCCGAATTCGAGCCAAAACATCACAACGACAATCGTGCAATAGTAATGCCCTTACGACAAGATAGAGCGGACGGTTCTAATGAGGAGAGGACTTCGCAAAATTCCCAACCTAGAAGGATAAACTCAAAAATACACCCACCTGAAGACATGGTAAACTAAAATCTGGCAGAACTTATGGGATTAGTACATGGACACCATGAACGACTAGAACAATTCGAGTAGGAACTAAAGTGACAACGAGAGTCTAAAAGAGACCTGAGAAGAGAAATGCGACGACGAAGGAAATTAGAAGAAAAACTTTTGATAAATTCTTGTACTATTTAATGTTTAAAAAGAAGTCTAAATAAGAGAGCCCACCGTACCTAAAAAAGAAAAAAAAAAATCCATAGTATAAGGTTACAATAACAACTTTTGCGTTAATCACTTTAGATTTTAGTTTGAAGATGACAAATCATTTACTGGAGGAGCAAAAACATAACACTTTTGGGGCATAGCTTTTCAAATCACAATAGAAGATCAGACTTGTGTTTGATCTTTAATTCTTCTCTGCACATATTTATTCTTTTAACTGAACTTGCTAAATGTATTGCTGTTGTTTATGTTCTTTATTAATGAGATTTTACTCATTTAGAATCAATTTACATGCTATATATATAGTTTGACATTAGATTCAACCTTTAACGAATTTTAGTGAATTTACCATGTTATTAACGAATCATCAAGTTTAAATTAGTGAATTTACCAGCTCATCAATTCACCATGTTATCAACTACTTTTTTTGTTTATTTTTTATATTGTTATGCAATTAATTATTGAATTAATTAGTTGGTGAAAAATAGTAAACTGTAATGGCTAATAACGTGTAATATTGGGATAGTATATGATTAAACTACAAGAGAGGAAATTCAAAGAGTGCTGTTTAAACTATAAAAAAAGTTGATAGTCAAGAAATTAAAAAGAACACAATGGAAGATGAAGTAACAGTTAAGAAGACAAAAAGGCAGGCAGTGAAAGATGAAGTAGTAGCCGAAAAGATAAAGATGCAGACAATAGCGAGTGCTCTGAGATGTCTAATTCAAAGATAAGGTGGGGAGCTATCACAAGACGTTGCTGCATAAATGAATTCTTTGGAGGAACAGAGTGAAAAATAGATCTTAGGATTAGATATTTTTTTTTAAATATAAACTTTTTTAAAGTTGACTATACAACCCTTAGTAATTAATACACTTTATTGATATTTATATAAATATATGAATTTACTTCTTGGTTTTTTTAATGCCGTTTCACCATCAATTTATTTTTTCAGAGACAAAATAATTAAGAAGAGTAATATTATGAAAAATCCCAAAAAAAAAAAACAAAAAATATTACCTAGTACATTTGAATTAAAAAAAAAGCGTCAATTTGCAGTACAAAATATAATATTTTACGGCAGTTTAGTCAGGAAAATACTGTAGTTACAAAAGGCCAAAAATAAATTTAAAAATTCTACGTTATCAGATAGCGGTGGTTTCTAATTGTTGCCAAATAAATTTGAAAAAAAAAAAAAACAGACCTTAAATAGCGACAGCTCATGACAGCAGGTAAATATTGTCGAATTCAATGTTGGTGATATAGCAACGGTTTTAAACCGTAGTTAAATCAACCGATAGTATATATTAATTTTGCAGCAGTTGTGTCAACGGTTCGTAAAAATTACCGTAAAATCAAATGATCACGTCCTAAACTGCAGCAGTTATAGAACCGCTGGTATGTTGTTTTGCGACATTTTAAAATTGTTACAATTCCCCAAAAAAATCACATCTATTTTTTGGTTCTTTTATAAAAAGAATTTGGATCTCACGTTCAAATCTAAAGTAATCCAATTTCAAGATATTTGTCCAATTCATAACTTTGTGAAGAGGTGTCAGAAATATATAATAAATTTGAGATATATAATAAAGTTGTTATTATTTTAAATTTAAGTTATTTTGTTTGGTAAAGTTTTGATTTAGGTATTAGCATTTTTGACGCAGCATATTGTTTGGCTCACTAATCCTAGTGAGATTAATAGCTTGATTATAGTGAAAATTGTCAAGAATTTACTTTAGTGCTAAGAATATTAAACTAATCTCTTACTCTTTAAAAAAAACTTAAAGAAAATAAACATAAAACTTATTATAAATATGTTTTAACTCGATTCAAATTGTGAAATCAAAAAGATACATACGTTTATTTATATTAGTGAAAAAAAAGCTTTTGTGAACTAAGAAAAGTATATTACATAAACAAAACTATACACAAATTCAATTAACAATACAAACACAATCATAAAAATATGCTTCTTAATGGCAAACGCCAAAATTAACACCATATATGATGCCTTTTATGAAAAATTGAAAAATCGCAGTATCTTCCAATGGTTGCTATTCCAAGCATGGATATATGTTTGGCAAGAGTTTTGACCCTACTATCAATGAGTCTATTGATTTTAGTGGAGAAACTAACTTTAGTGTCCTTCTAATAATCCCTCTTAGATATGTGTATATAAGTCTATCTATCAAGAGTTTGATCATCTGATCTTCACGATTGACTATTGTAAGACATTGCCGCATCTATCATTATTTTACTTGAGCACAACTTTATAAATTGTCATGTTGAAGATTTCTTATTTTCTGATCATCTATGACGTAAATTCTTTAAACGACTTGGATGATACTACTATATTTTCATCTTCAATAATATTTTAGACCATTTCTATCTTTGCCAAGATACAATCTTAACCTTTACAAGATGACGTCAAATTTAAAAGAGGATGTTAGAAATATATAATAATTTTCTTATTATGTTAAATAATTTAAATTATTTTGTTTAACTGTAATTAGATTTAAATTTATTATTTAATTAATCTAAACTTAAACCTAAACCTAAATCTATAAATCTAATTAAACAAAACTAGCTAAATTTAAAATAATAACAAGACCAACTAGTAATCACAGCAAAATTATGCTTTTGCTTATCGGATCTGAAAGAAAACATTGAAGATTGTCTTTTATTCATGAGAATATTTTCAAATCAAGAAATTTATTCAGATTTAGTAAAAAAAAAGTACAAAAAATACTGATATATCATAGTAAATTACTAATTCGGAGATTTAAAAAATCTAAGAATTGATTTTTTAATTAGTTGGTTAAATTTTGTTGATGTTAAAGTTAATTAGCTAGTTCCTTAACTTAGTCTTAGAGGATCTTATAGATATATTCTTCTAAGACTAAGTCAAAAAACTAACTAATTACAACAACAAAATTTAACCAACTAAGGGATTGATTCTTGAATTTTTTGAATCTCTAAGTTTGTAACTTGCTGTAATATATAAGTACCTCCTATAAAAGAATTGTTTTAAAATGAAGTAATATTTTTTTGTGTAAATCTAAAAATTAAAGAGGCTCAGTTGCTATATGTAAGATTCTTTTTAATTGAATATTAGATTCGTTTTCAGTTTTTAGTCAACATAAAGAATATTTAAATTTTTTAGATTTAAATCTAAAGTTTCTCGGTTATCTATAAGTTCGTATGAGTACTTTTATAAATGAAATATTTTCTTTTATAAAAAAAAATCTATACGAAATAAATGAGTAATATTAATATTATAACCTATAGTATGTTTTAGTGTCAAAGTTTACATACTAGTATTTTAACCATCAATTTTATATTTATAAAGTTAGATTAGATATATTAGATTTCGTTAGAGATATGATTATTTATTTATTTCTTTTTATTAGTTTAAATTTCAAAAAAAAAAAAAAAGTGATTTCATAATCTAGCAAAATGCCCTTCTTAAAAGCATGTCGACCCATATAAAAGGTAATATGAATCACATTTACGATCCCGTGTACCTTCCACTTGGATCTCTTACAAATTCTTTCTCCAAAATTTAGCACACGATCGATATACATATTATTATCACAAAGGCCAAGTAGTTGTATTTCCATATCCGTGATTGATAAGATCCCCAGCAAAAAACAATAAAAATAAAAAAATAAAAAGACAACGCCACTATCGTATTCGATCTATCCATAAATCTGTTATGTCATATCGTCAGAGATTTGTTTTTTCTTGGTACAAGGAGGGAGATTCTTCACTTGTCACCCTCTTACCATTAGAAGAAGAATTGCCATGGGGACTCAGAAAATTTTGTAACGCTATATGGCTCGTAGCTCATGGGAATTGACAACACAAACACTGCAGAATCTTTCGAAAGATATGGTCCTTATTTGAATTATTCAATGCATGTATATTAGAGTTCAGCTTTTTCTATAACAAGGACGTCTTAGTTACCACCTTTTCTAACAATAATCACAATGTTTGTTAAATTGATCTTAAATTTTATTAGCAGAAGTCTGACATGTTATCTTTTTTTATTGGTTAATTACTCTTGAAATTCTTATAGATTCGTTCCCTCGATTTTCAATTAGATTTTCTTTGTAATTCAAAAGTTTTTAGTCAAGTTTTAGATTCGTTCCCTCGAGTTTTTCTGCTCTGATCTCCATAACTTTATACTTTATAACTTTATTCGTCACATAATTTTTACTCGTACTATCTGACAGACCAAGATTCACATACAACAATACAAGAAGGGTAGTGCACCTAGTCTAGAACGAAAAACCCCCTGTCTCGTATCCAAGGGGTCAAACTGAGATTCGTGTGTATGTACAAACTACATGCTGCCAGCTGGCACTACCCATTACTTTTTTTAATACTCCAAATCAATCCTTCAAAAATTTTTAGTAAGATATTTTAATTCCTAATAAATTTTATTTATCAAATAAGTTTTTAAATTTTATTTCGTTAGATAAATTAATTTTTAAATTAAATTATTCATCTATATAAAAAAAATTGGTATGAAAATTTTATAATTTGTTAAAAACTACTATATTTTTATTAAAAGACGTCAATGATTAATTTACAAATCTTTTTTACCAAAATTTGGTAGATATATCCAAAAAAAAAAATGAAATCAGTGATTAATTTAGTGACTAAAATTTGTTAAAAGTTAAATTGTTTGACAAAAAATATTTTGAAAACTGACTTGATATATTTTTTCTTTTCACGTTGCTATTTTTGCATTTTTTGAGAAAAAAATCTTAATTTCTCAAAAAAGGGTGATAATAATTTTAAAAAGTGTGAAAATATTTAAACAAAATTGAAGGGAAAAAAAATAAAAGAGTATTATTTTTAACAAGAAAATATAAAAAAAATTATATAAAATGAAGTAGTTATAAAGAAAAAAAAGTGAGAAAAATAGATCAAACTAGAAAAAATAAGCCGAAATAAAATCACAATATTTATTTTTGAGGTAATATTTATGTTGGTTTATAAAATTAAACAAACAATTCGGTTTGATTTTTAACTTTTTAAAATATCAACAAAATTTCTCACTTTAAATAAAAATGTGAGTCTCATTAGTCGTTGACACACTTATATCTCCTAATCATTAGTGTACATTACAAGGGAATCGAAAAATAGCGACGGTTTTTTTGGAGAATTGTGGCGGTTTAAAACCACCATAAAATAACATACTAGCAGTTCTATAACTGTTACCGTTTAGGGCGTGGCCATTTGATTTTATGGCGGTTTTTACGAACCGCTGGCACAATCACCCTGCAAAATCAATATATAGCGTCGGTTTTAAACCGCCGCTATTTCTTTTACTAGTTTTTAAAAAAATTGTGACAGTTATAAACCGCACAATTCTGATATGTGCTTTTTAAAAAAAAAATGCAACGGTTTTTAACCCACTGATATACCACTATTTTATGATATATTTTGGACTGAATTGAGTGGGTTTTGTCAACTATCCTCACACTTATACTATGTTTTTGCATGTTTTGTGCTAAAAATTGCTTAAAGGTATGAAACATATATTCTTGACCATGATCAGTTTGTAATTGTTTAATGGAATGTCCAATATATTTTTTTATTTTCAATTTATACTGTTACAAGGCGGAGAAAACTTGAGATTTTGGAGAGAGCAGGTAAATACATAGATATCTAGTATGTGCATCAAGAAATGAAACATAATAACAGAATCCAAGATGTGATAAAACTGGAGAAGGACCTAAACATGATTGTAAATCATTTCTAAAGGCTAGTTAAATTGATTAGAATCAGAATGAAATGGCAATGCATGTATCTTAGACATACAACAAAATTTACACAAAGGAAAAAACACTACAACATTTTGGGTCTATGGCCACGGTTTTTTTGGTCACGGTAAAAAACCGTGACCATAGACCCTCTATGGTCACGGTTTTTTAGGGTGACCAAATAAAAAAGCTATGGTCACGGTTTTTTTGGAAAGGGTGACCATAGAGTACCTATGGTCACGGTTTTTTAAAAAATGGTGGCCTAAAAGGGTCTATGGTCACGGTTTTGAGGGGTGACCTAAAGGGGTCTATGGTCACGGTTTTTTAAGTGACCAAAAAGGGTCTATGGTCACGGTTTTTTAAAAAAGGGTGACCTAAAAGGGTCTATGGTCACGGTTTTGAGGGGTGGCCTAAAGGGGTCTATGGTCACGGTTTTGGAGGGTGGCCTAAAAGGGTCTATGGTCACGGTTTTGGGGGTGACCTAAAGGGGTCTATGGTCACGGTTTTTTACAGTGACCAAAAAGGGGCTATGGTCACGGTTTTTCAGAAAAGGGTGACCTAAAAGGGTCTATGGTCACGGTTTTAGGGGGTGACCTAAAGGGGTCTATGGTCACGGTTTTAGGGTGGCCTAAAAGGGTCTATGGTCACGGTTTTGGGGGGTGGCCTAAAGGGGTCTATGGTCACGGTTTTGGGGTGGCCTAAAAGGGTCTATGGTCACGGTTTTAGGGGTGACCTAAAGGGGTCTATGGTCACGGTTTTTTACAGTGACTAAAAAGGGGCTATGGTCACGGTTTTTAAAAAAAGGGTGACCTAAAAGGGTCTATGGTCACGGTTTTGGGGGTGGCCTAAAAGGGTCTATGATCACGATTTTGAGGGTGACCTAAAGGGGTCTATGGTCACGGTTTTTTACAGTGACCAAAAATTATCTATGGTCACGGTTTTTCAAAAGAGTGACCTAAAAGAGTCTATGGTCACGGTTTTGGAGAATGACCTAAAGGGGTTTATGATCATAGTTTTAATCATTTGAGTTTAAATTAATGAAGATTTTTATGTATTTTTTATAATTTTAAATATTTTATATTTTAAAAATTTTAATAATTAAAAACTAATAATAATTTTATATGATTTATTTTAAATATTAAAATTTTAAATTTAATTTTATAAATAAAAAATTAAGTTGACTACTATTAATTTTAAATTAAAAAAAGATTTAAAACTGAATAACATAAAAAATGATTTAATAACTTAATAATAGAAGTGTTATATAATTAAATTTAAGAAATTTATATTATGAATAAATTATGATTTATTTATTAAATTGAGTTCTTAGAGTTAGAGATTAATTTATTAGGAATGATTAAATGGAATTTTGTAAATACTTTAGATTTAACTCAATTAATATTTATGTACAACTTTTATTTTAATTAATTATTTTATATAAATTGAAATTAAAGTTATGATAGAAAAATAATGAAAGTTCATATAATTTAATTTAGATAATTGATATTTTGAATTTAACTGTATTTTATAAAATGTAATTAGTATGTTTATTTTATAATTTAAATTAAAAATAATTATTTGAACTCAATAATATCTTAATAAATAAAATTTTATGTGTTTCAAAAATAATCTTCACAGTATTATATTTAAATTCTAAATTATTATTTTATCTCAAATATTTTATAAAATTGTTATATTATTTATATATATTTTATCTTAATCCTAAATATTTCTAATAAAAACCCTAATATCCCAAATTTCCCAATTTAATACCCTAAATCCCTAAACACACGCACACAACACTCAGTGAGTTCAGTGAGTGAGGGAGAAAGGGGAACAGAGAAGGGAGAAGGGGAGCTCGAGGGAGAAGAGGGGAAGAGAGGAGGGGACGACGCGGCTGGGTCCTTCCCGCCGTCACTGTTGTCTTTGAGGCGCCGGAGGAGAGAGAGATTTGCTTTGCAGAGGCATTGAGGGAGAGAGGGAGCCACGCTCTGCTGCCGATCCGCCACCGAACTGCCGCACGCGGGGAGCCATTGCCATCGCGGAGAGAGAAGCGTTGCCGTTGAGCTAGAGCCGCCGCTGGGGGTTCTTCGCCGTCACCGTCTTCGTCATCCTCGCGAGCTGTAGCACCGCACAGTCCAGCCACCGTGACCTCCGTAGAGCCACGTCGTTGCGCTGTTCCGCCGTCACCGCTGTTGCCCTAGAGAATGTGTCAAGTGTACAACCTGTAGACTCTGGTATTTTACCTTAAACTTCTGATTTTTAGTGCTTCTATTTGCATTTACACTGTAGTTCACAATTAACAAAACTATTATTAGTATTTTTTTTCCAGCTTCTAATGAAAAATTTGAATCTCTGAGACTTAATAAGTATGTTCCATAGGATTTGACAGATCCAGAGAATTTGGGTTTATTACTTACAATTCGGTTGAGGAGGCGTCAAGTGCCATTCAGGCCTTAGATGGGCAGGTATGCAGATTTGCTGCTTCTATGGTGTTAGTAATCATGTCAATTGATACATTTCTGGAGCTACATAGTTTCATGTTTAAATCTGTTGAAGTATGGATGCTATACTTGTCAAGCAAATTTTGTGTAATTATATGTAGGTAATTTTTTTAAACATTATTTTTTGAATTTGTGCCATAGATATTTCATGTGATCTTCAATTAAATGTTTCCCTTTCAGGAATGTAGAACACTACTAATTCTTAGCCTTTATGTGTAAATTTCTCAACTTATCTTTGATCCTAGCAAGACATCTTCTTCCAGAGTTCCATTGATGCTTTGTATCTTGTAGTTTATATTATGTTGCTCTCTGTTCTATGTTAATGAAAGAATATATTAAGAAAAACAAAGTTCATATTATGTTCACTACAAAAAAACAGACATGATCCAAGTGAGAAAGAGAGTAAAAACCACAAATTGTTCCCTAGCCTAAACTTTTTTTCCCCAGTGGCAACTTTATTCTTTAGTTTTGGTTTATTAGCTTTTAGTTCCTAGATGTTCACATTGTGAGACAGATGAGTACTATTTTGTAAAATTTGATTGGGGACTAAACTTTCTCTTTTGCACGTTTAATTGCTAATCTTTATAATAATTTGAAATTTAGGGAATAATGGTTGAAAAACAACAATAAAAGACTAAAGTCGCCACTCAGAAAACGTTTCTAAACCAATTGGGGGTTTTACTCGGTGAATAGACTAGTGTATAAATTATTTAATTAGTGTACCATCTTGGTGAATTTTCTTAACTATTATTGTGATTAGTTTATCAACTGTAGTGATTTTTCCTTATTGCTATGTTTATATGGTTTTTCAATGTAAACAAAGGAACCTTGTTCATTAGCTTAATCCGATAAAGACCAAGGTCACTAAGTATTGAAGTGGATGTCATTACTCATAATAATTTATTTGTGTGTTGTTTTCTGATGAATCAAGATAATAATATTAACTTATGTACCATAGAAGTTTTAAGTTAACCTTAATCAACAACAAATTCTTTATTCAATAGCATGATAACAATAAAGAACCGAGAATTATTTAGAAAACTCCAAATTAAAGAGTAATCGATAATGGTATTTGATCTTGTTGTGCCTGAAATTTGTCTTGATCACTTTCACAGTGGTAACATAAGATAGTACTCCATATATGAGTTATTTTTCTAGTATTTAGTTTAAATTTAAAATCTGATATTAGAAAGTCAATTTTGGATTTTCATATCTGTGTTTTTTATTACTCATGAAGCTCTTTTGAATCTAGCCTTTATGAATTTGTTGTATTTTATTTTTTTTAATAATTGTTTCTAAGTTTGTGATTGTATTTGATTTTTTTTTTATAATTGTTTCTAAGCTTATGATTGTTTTACATGTAGACAGTAGACACTTGTTCCATGTTATTTTTCTAAGAGATTTTTTAGTTGGTCATAATAGGGTCAATATACTCTATAATATTATTTTTTTAATGCTAAAGTTTTATATATGGCTGAAGTGAATTCTTCTGATTAATCTATGAGGAGAAAATTTCAGGAAAAAAATAGATAGATAAATTGATATGCTTCCAGTAACATTCATTTTTTAACTCTTATAGCTTCTTGTTGTGCTATTGATCCATCTTAAGAACACTGTCAGCCGGCTCTAATGCTGTTCTCTCTCTCTCTCTTGCAGAAATTTTTGCATATCGTGTTGTATCTTTGTTTTATACTCATGATGTCTCAATTGCTTGTCACTTGGTATTTTTTTTGAGAACTTAATTGTCGGTTATTATAACAACTGTCTATATATGAATATTTGCTAAGGTTTACTTGTTGGTGATTTGTAACATTATTTAAAAATGAATCCCACCTTTTATGTGCCAACTAATTATTAAAATAATAGTATTTAGTGAATAATGGTTGTGAATAATTCTTGAGTGTTGCTATGGATGAATGTTTTCCTTTTTTTTGCTGCATATGTATTGCATCATCAAAAGCATTTTTGCAAGATATCTAACATGTTTATTTTTTTTTACGTGCAGGAAGACATGATGTGATGAAGAAAGTATGTTCCATACAAATATCAGATGGGAAGGGTCTTATAATGACCTTAGTTATGTAAATGTAATATTTTGATGTGTTATGTACTTTTTGAGGTCTTACATGTAATTGGAAAAATTACACTCTATTTTGATTTGTGTTGTTTAGACTAAAAATTAAACATATCTATCTTATAATGAAATTTTTATGATTTAAATTTCTTGAATTTCTTATTTTTAGATTTATTTTGTGATTATTATCATTTTGGGATGTGATTATAATTTAAAAAAATTGAATCTCATAAACAACAACAGGCTATGGCCACGGTGAAAAACCGTGACCATAGATAAGGCTATGGTCACGGTTTTAAGGAAGGGTGACCATAGAGGCTATGGCCACAGTGAAAAACCGTGACCATAGATAGGCTATGGTCACGGTTTTAAGGAGGGTGACCATAGAGTCTATGGCTACGGTGAAAAACCGTGACTATAGATAGGCTATGGTCACGGTTTTAAGGAGGGTGACCATAGAGGCTATGGTCACGGTTTTAGGTGGGGTGACCATAGATAGGGCTATGGTCACGGTTTTAAGGAAGGGTGACCATAGAGGCTATAGTCACGGTGAAAACCGTGGCCATAGCCTAATCTATGGTCACGGTTTTAAGGAGGGGTGACCATAAAGGCTATGGTCACGGTTTTTCACCGTGACCATAGATTAACCTATGGTCACGGTAAAAAAACGTGGCCTAAAGTGTCAGATTTTGAAAATTGAAACCGTGACCATAAAAACCGTGACCATAGATAAAAAAACCGTGACCATAGACCTATGGCCACGAGAGAATAGGCCACGGTAAAAAATCATGACCATAGATCTATGGTCACCCTTTTTACTAGCTATGGTCACGGTTTTTTACCGTGACCATAGGCCTTTTTTTTTTTGTAGTGAAAGTCATTATTATTGATATGTATTGGTGAAAGATTACATTTATTGAGCATCAAATAGACAATCTTAGGTGCACAATGACCCAATATTTTGTGGCAAACATCAAAATCATGACAAATAGCAGACAAGGCAATTGTATTCGATGTAATAATGGGTGATTTTTCTACTGCCACCCTTTCAAATTTGTAAACTCCTTCCTTAGCACATCCTTGGAGTAGAATCTAGTGGGTGTCCTAAAATTTGACATAACAAGCATGAGAATGAAATTCAAAATAGCAATTATTATCTTTAGTAAGTTGGTAAACACTAATTAAATTGTTTGAGATTTTAGGGGCATGCAAAAGTTGTTTGAGAATAAATCTATTATTGTTATCAAGAGAAATAAGGCAAGAATGATTGATATTTGCAATAGGTGTGGAATTGCCATTACCCAAAACTACTTGTTCTGTATCCAAAAAAACAGAGGAGGTTAGAAGACGATGATCATTCGTGATGTGATGAGAAGCTCCAGTGTCTGAAAACCAAGAATTCTCAGAAGATGCAGTTGGTGAAGTGAAGTAAGCTATTCAATTGTAAAAATTTGATGGTAGTGGTGGAGCAGATGTAGTTGTTGAGCTTGAATTTGTTGCTGAATTTGCTTGAAAATTTTGATCAAATCTGTGAAATCAATTCATAGAAGTATGTCCAAACCTTTCACAGACTTGACATTGAGGTCGATTTGACGAGTTTCAATTATTTCTTCCTCCCCTCCAAGCTCTGGTATGACCTCGTCTTACTGAGAAGCCTCTACCATTTCCTCTGTTGTTGTATTGAAAACTTATTTGAGTAAAATTGGATTAAAGAATACTAAGATCTGATTTCTTGATTCTGTCCAGCATGTTTTCATGAGTGATGAGTAATACTTCAGCGTCAATTAAGCACATAGTGTCTAATTTTGACATCGCAAAGATGTACATAGCATATTCCGTACTCAAACCTTCAGTGATTGCATCGAAATGTTCAATGACTGTTAATAGGTGACCAACAGAAGCTAGGGAATCAACCACTTTCCTAATCTTCTTGAGATATTCATGTGTTGTGGATCCCCCTTTCTTGATGTTCTTTAGCTCAATCTTTAATTGTTTTACCGTAATCTTTCAAAATTTGGCAAAATATGCTTGAATTCTGTCCCACATTTGATGAAAAAAACAACAACCAATCATCTTTATCTTGAATGAATGATCCATTGATTGCATTAGCCATTTTGTTAGGAGATTATCATGGAGTTTCCACTACTTGTAAGTTTTGGACATGGTTCCTGAAGATTGATCTGCATCGGATTCATTTATTGGAAGAACCAGCTTTTTCTTGAGATGATCTTCAAGATCATTAGCTCCAATTGTGAATAGTGTCAGTTGCTCCCAAGTTAGGAAATTCGCTTCATCCAATTTATCCTCAATTGGCATAAATTTTTGGGAACTATGCTGAATAAGGGGAAGATTTGATGCCATGGTGTTGGGTTGTGAAGAAGTGACATCTGGTAGGTTATTTTCTGTATCTAAATCTGAATCTTGATCTGATACCATGTTAGGTACTAGAGGTCAAGAGAGATATAATTAGTAGTGTGATTAACAAAAGTAGGGAAGATAGAATAGAATTAATTTTACAGAACATGACTTTAATTTCAAGTAATTTGGATAGAAGCCAACTTGCTATTTATATATAAAGACCTATCTGAATATAACTAAATTAGTCTAAGTCAGTATTGATAACCGAAAGTGTAGTTACATACTTATTGAAAGAAGAGTCCTTGTTGACTAAGTCATTGCAGCTGCTGGGTGCCAATGGACATTAGGCGCCGGATGGTGTCGGACACTGAGTGCCGGTTCATCTCTTGTCTTCTTGGCTACTCTATTATACTTGACATGATTAACATAGATATCAAATCTATAAAAATAGAAACACAGCAAATGCAAATGCAAAGTGATAAATTTAAATATCCAAAATAATACTCCATGTCTTAGACATAACATAACATTGATTTGCACAAAACGTAATCATCAAGAGAAATTAGTATAAAAGGTATTTTATTTTCTTATATTATCAGAATATTGTCATAGGAAAGAAAATAAATTAAAATGATCACTAATAAACAATTAAAACAACCTCACGATTCTTTTACTGAACAAAAAATTCATTATTGTCCAAATTTAATTATTATTAATATCATTTGATTAATATATGTTACAATTATAGCTTAAATTGAATTTTATAAAGTTTAAAAAGCCATATATTAAATTATGGTTATATTCTGTATTGCAGTAATTCCCTTTGTTCATATAATATGTCATTAGAGAAAAAGTTTCAGATTTTTTTAAACAAACTCTAACATATTCATATTGTTTGATGTTAATAGAATAACAAAAAGACTCCTTAGAAAAATTTCTGTGCTCCCTATTCCTGCTTCAGAAATTGCAACAATGAATTCTCTATCATCCTACAATAGTTCTATCATATAACATATATCTTTGAAGGAGTTATAAATGACATCATCAACTGTTCTAAGATCATCAAAATTTTTGTATCCCTTTTGAACGTTCAAAAGTAACCTTACGTAGTAATCTTCTTTATTCATCAGTAGTACATGAGATATCCTTCCTATGGAATAACTTTTCTTTCTATGGATCCACAAATAATTCTCTCCATTCCAAAAAAATTTTGTAGAAAATTCAAAATAAGTTAGATCTTTTGTATCAATATAGTCTTAATTTCCTTTAAACCATCCAATTAACATAGATTTCTTGAAAAAAAAAATTTCAGCAACCGATTGAATTATATTGTTGTCTTTATACAAAAATGGCTTATCATTAGAAAGATGGAATGATAATCTTATGACTGCTGGTTTCTTCATTTGAAAAGGCTAACCAAACAATCTTCATACAACTTTGCATGTTAATATATATCTATAATCATAATAATTATGTACTTCATGTACTTGAATATAATTGTTTTGACAAAATGTAGCTGTCAATCTATCATTTTTTTTATGAAGATACTTAAAAAGATATTTGATGACTGAAGTTTGGCAAGCATAGTCAATATTAATATGACATCCAAATTTGAGAAGAAGACCGAAGACATTATATGGACCTATAAATGAGTTATCAACCTCTATTTTTCTTTGATACAATTCGTTTGTTATCTCTTCTTTTGATATTTTAGAAAGCCTACTTCATCAATAACTGTTGTATCTCAAAATGCTTTGAAAAAAAAACTTTGAACATTTACCATTGACAATGCATTGACTGTTACTGTTAAAATGACCACATGGATCAAGAACTATACTACAAGAATAATTAGTTTTAGCGACAAATTTTTAGCGGCAATAATATAATGGCCACTATATTTTTAATTTAAGTTATGTTTTTGTGGCCATTATATATTTGTCATTAATATTATATATTATAATGGTAATTATTATTATTGTCACTAAAAATATAAGAAAAAATTACTTTTAGTGAAAAAGTTTTAGTGGCCATAGTACTATAGTCAGTATTTTTTTATTAAAATAATTTTTTTAATAATAGTTCCACTAAGTTCAGTCACCAAAACAGAGGGAGGGAGTGAGGGCGAGAAGTAGATTCAGGAAAGGGAGATCTCATCGTCGAAACCCTAAGTTTACTGTCACCGTCGTCGCCACCGTCGCCGCCTTAGGTCATCTCCATCCTCCAAATCGGCGCCTCCGCCTCCCCTGACATCTTCCTCCACCTCCTCCCATCCCGCTTTCCAATCTCCTCAACATCCACATCGACGAGCGCCTCTCCGTTACCCTTCCCCTCTCTCTTTCCGTTCTCGCCGGAAGGTGCTCTCTCAAGGTGCATTGTATTGCCGACAACACCTCTTCCGTCGTTTGAGGTAAGCTGTTGCCGTTTCTGTTTACTTGCCGTTACCTCTGTTTCTTAGGTTTTTCTTTTTTCTTTTTTATCTTTTAGCTAGCTGTTAGGTTTGGGTTTAGGAACTTAGGGTTCCTACTTTCATTTGAATAGAAAAAAAATGACAAAGAGTGAGCAAAAGAAACGAAACAACAAGAGTAAAGACGAGCAACAATTTATTACGGATACTGCTAAGCTCAGAAAGTTCAAGGAACCATCCAAATCCTCAACTTTTCTGGAGAAAGCAAGCCACAATTCTTAGCCCTTTTTTTTTCTTTTTATGTTCAATTTATTATCACGTTATTCCAAATTAATAATTTGAGATTTTCTAATTGAATAATGGTGTGTTGTTTGGTTGTTGTAGATGAAAGCAAGATTGTCAGGTGGTCATTTCAGGATGATTAACGAGAAGCTCTACACTTGCACGTATGTACTATTACTCACTTTTTCACTCAGTTTTTGTCTTTTTTAAGTTTTTAAGTTGTGCATGATAGTAATTTTAGCCTGTGATGCAAGGAAACACCAACGAAACAAGGTGTACAAGACATGTCATACTTTTATTTGTAGTTGTTTGAATATTGATGGCACTGAATATTGGTAATTTGGCATTTACAAGTACTTGAATACCCGATAAATCTTAAAAATATATATCTGAATATCTGATGTTCTTGTCCTGTATTTCCAAAAGTTTGGTGTGTTGTGGCACACACTGCTGTCTGCAATTGCTTTTAAAATTCGATTGCTCCTCCTTGTAATGTTTTGTTCATCTTGGCAAGAGTTAAGAATTTGTGTTACTGTTTCATAATGGCTAAGGTGTTAGTACTTAGTAGCAATTAGCAAGGGAGCCTTTGATCAGAGAAGAGCAACTAGTGTTAGGCCGGCATTTACAGATGTTTAGAGAACCACTCAGAGATCCATGAGTAGTTTCAATTTCTACAACATAAATGTTTTCATGTATAGACTCTAAATAGCATAATAGAAATATCATATTCTATCAAATTTCTTATCTTCTTTACGCACATCAAAGATTAATACGCTAATAACCAGTTTTTTATTTTCTCATACTATTAAATTTGAAGAGGATAAGCTTAATGTTCGTCTGAGAGACTGGCTTCATTGGGATTTAACACATATGAGGGTCCATTCCTGGAGGACAATTTGTGCATTATCTCTATGTAATTCCAATTACCATTATTATAGATTAGATTAAAGAATCTCATATCATGAGATATAATCCACAACTTTAAGTCGTCCCTTGTCTTTTCATTGAGTTAGTTTTATATATATATATATGGTATTTTTCATACATGCATATCTAGGTATGTACTATGTTCTGTCTAGATTCAATGAACATGACACCTTTTTTTCTTTTTTCTTTTTTCATATTTATTAAGTATGGTTATATAAGACCAAGGCTCTTTTTAGCTGATATCCTATTCACAATTTTTATTTCTTAGGTGGCCTCATATTATTGTTCCAACCTTTAAAATTATTGCGGCGGAATGTTTGCAGAAGATTCAGATTGGAGAATAAATATCACTAGTTAGGTTTGTCCTTGCAGCAATAAATTTCTTTTAATTTTCCTAAAATAGAGAAAAGAAGACAAAAGAAAAAATGCTTTATGTCATTCTTACATTGCTCTAAATTTTGGAAGAAAGGATAATGAAGCTTTCATGGTTGCTGTCTACAAGGGAGGCTATAGTGCACTATTATCTATTTGAGCACTATCAAGATGACTTGGCAGTTGTTCTTTTGAATTTGGTATGAGCCTAGACCCTTTTTTCTTTGTTTTTTATTTTGTCTTTTCTTTAAGGAAGTTAATTCCAATGTAGATCCAAGTTTCAAGAAATTTCAAGAAACCACTGATAGTTAACACCGTCTCTGGTGAGAAAACTGGAGCAATTACATGTTTCGAAAGAGCGACCTGTGCCATCATTTTTCCTATGTCCAATCCTTCAGGTACATAATCTTTTTTGTTATGTCAGTTTCATTACTAACATAATTCAATAACACGGATGAAGTGCACGTGTCTTTTAAAGGGCTTATGAATCAAGTGTTAATCTATACTTAAGTTTTCTTAATTTGAACTTTGAAGAAATATCTCATTTTCTTTTTACAAGATGAAGATACTGATTGCAATATATGTGGCTAATTTTTATTGAACACATTCCTTAGAAAATAATGCATGATACTCAAGACAAATAAATAAACTGTAAATACAAAAGGTAATTTAAAGAGAAAGTATACAAGTGATATTACTAGTTCGACTTAAAATGCCAAAAATATTGAATTGATAAATTTACATAAACATGTCATTTTAAAATTTCTGCTAATGTGTGATACATATGAATTGTAATATAAAATTCTGCATGCCTAGCTGCAATAAGTGTTTCTAAATGTTGTGATGCATTTCCTAAAAGTGTTGTTGTACTATCTATGAATGCATGATTTAAAGAGTTATTGGAATTTGATGATGCATAAATTAAATCATTATCACTCTCTAAACTACATGCGGGAGACTAGTTGCAACATGAGAATTGTAATTAGGTGACAATGATTGTGTATGGACAGTGGCTTGATCAAAAAGCTTGAAATTATTCGAACTAATAACATGATGGTGATTTATTAAAATTCTTTTTGACATTATATAAGTTCTTACAGAAAATTTATTGTATATTACATAAGTTCTTAAAATTCTGCATGGGTTTGTCCTTTTGGCAATTTATCAGTATGAATATTGTAGATCTTGCCAATTTATGTACATTATTTTTAAATTAAATTGATGATGATTATGTTGATGATGATGTTGAAGCCTGTCAACTGTGTACCAGAAGAGAGTAAGCCAGATGGTTAGTTAAATTGAATTCTTCTCTTGAAAGGTTAGCTCCTAAGGCATGCACTGATTTTGAATTCTTCTCTCAAGAAAGATTTATTACTTAAGCTTGGCCTAACATCAATTAAAAGTTATTTCTGTGTCTTTCTAGGACCCCAAACACAGGATTGCTCGAATTATATCACTTTCCAAGTCCGTAGTTACTAGTTACAGCATTTGATGATGTTAGTGTGGAAGACCCTGAGTTTAGATCTATTCAAGGTAAAAACTGTCAGAACTTTACTTCCTATAAAATTTATTTTTCTTACATGCAAAAGTTTGAATATTTTCTTCTTAATTTGAGGTTAAAGCCTTAGCAGAAGTTGGTATAGTTCCCAGCAAATTATATTCAAAGGATAATTATGGTTCTGGTAGATCGAACATCAAAGATGACATAAATTTTTGTTCTGATAGGTAAGTTTCAATTTGTACAAAATTCATATTATACATTTTATAATAGACAAGTTCAATTTTTATTTATTGATTCAGATATATGTATACTGCAGATTCATCTCAAGACAGGATTTAAAAGACTGAAAAGCTTGGTTGGAGTATGATTTTTTTCTGGAGTTACTGATCAAGTAGGCCGCTTTCAAAATAATAGTGTATGGAGTTTTGATTGAATGAATTAGGACTATTATAATATAAAATTGAACTTTGTTTTTTCTCCTTTATTTAACGGTTCTAGAAAGAAGCAGGAGGTGATTCTGATTTGAGGAGTGAAGTTAGAAGGAAAGTTAAACCTAGGGTTACAACATTTGGGAGACAGAGGTTTGATTGGTTGGATTAGGTTTGAGATTTATAACTATTATACATTTCTAAAGCTGTTTTGGCATGAATGAATTAAGATTTTTGTTTATATTTGATGGAAACCTTGTATTGCATTTAATTTTCTGTATTTAGTGAGTTAAATATAATTTTAGCTGATTGAATGTTAGGGATCTTTCCTTCTTCTAATTAGGTGTGGATTTAAATTGTGTAGTTTTTATTGCTTGGCTCTATTTTAATTTCTAGGGTTTGAAGCCTTATTCAAACTGATATTGGTTCTAAATATGAAGGAGAAGGGTAAGCACATTAATTGGCTAGTAATGCATTCATAGTTCTTTGATATTTTTTCGGTTGCAGTGACGGTTAATACTATTGTATGTTTCTGAGAATATTGTTTATTTATTCCCCCTTTTAAATCCCTTTGTAGGTTCCTAATTTTATTTCAAATTTTCAGCTTTAGTAAAATTTTTACTATTGGCCCTAAAAGAGAAGTAATGACTCTAAGCTTAGAGAACATTTACTATAACACCAACACCAACACCAGCTTAAACAGCACTTGGCTACAGCAATGATGGTTCTACTAATATTCTACCACTTGTTGAAGAAGAAGAAGAAACAACAAAAGAACCTCATCATCATCAAATTCATTAAGAATAAGAGAATAAAAATTGCTTCATCAGAAACTTAATAGTAATGGAATGGTGGAAAGTGTTAATGTGAATGTTAATGATGGAGGTGGGAATTTGAAGACTTTAAGTCTTTCAATGAGTCATGATTTTTCATCTACTACTCAATCATCATCAAGCCATGTAAGTGTTTTAACAACATATCATCATCATCATATCTCAGCAGGTTCTTCTTCAAATTCTCGCAAGGCCATGGTGAAAGTTGTAAAGAATAATAAGAGAAATTTCTGTAGCATTTTTTATTGTAACATTGATGTAACATAGTTATAAGCTTGTAGCATTTTTTGTTGTTTAGATTTGTAACATGATTTATTACTTTTTAAGAGAAATTTGTGTATCAATATTTTGAGTTTAATGAAATATCGCATTTTGTAGTAATTAATTTAAGTATATTTATATTATGCATAATAACTATTGTTGGTAAAAATATATACTTGATTTTAGAAAAAAAAAATAGTTTGTTGCTTCTAAGAAAATAAGTATAATATAACTAAAAAATGTCTTAAGATTTTAGCGGTAATAGTAATGGCAACTAAAAGTGAATAGCATTACAATTTTAGAATTATTTTTAGTGGTTATATAAATTGCCGGTAAAAATGGGTTTTGGCGACAATAGTAATAGCCACTAAAAGTGAATAACATTGCAATCTTAGAATTACTTTTGGTGGCCATATAAATTGCCAACAAAATGGCCGCTAAAAGTTATATACTTTTTGCGGCCACTAAACCGGTCTTTACCGGTAAATGTTATAATTGCCGCTAAAACCTTTTAGCGACAAAGCATAAGACAGCTAATGTCTAATTGCCGGTAAATGTATTAGTGGCTATTTTTATTGCCGCTAAAAGTAAAATAAATGGCCGCTAAAAATAATTTTTTTTATAGTGCTATATAACTAAGCTACTAATCAAGAGGTGCTTGGTATTGTGAAGAAGATTTGGTGTACGACTTCTTTGCTTTAATTGTTTATTTATTTCAAATTTAGTAGTTTGGATAGTTGGTATGATTTTGTTATTGTATTTGTAGAGAACCATCATGCATCAGTAACTGAAATAACTAATTCCTAATTCTTGTGATGGTTCTTGATGTACTATTAGAGTGTAAATTGACTATTTCCACTCTTAGGTTCTCTGTTATAGTTAGTCTGCATATATATATAGTACAAATATACTTGAAAGAAATATTACTGGTTCACTAAGTTTTAAAATCTTTCTTGCTGCACAAAATAATAGTCCTCTGTTTCCTCTGCATAATTCATTTTCATTGAAGAACCAACTTTTCACATGGTATCAAGAGCTTGAATCTTGGATCCATGGCGCTCATTGTTCTTGCTTCTACAACCAACAACAACAAATATACACTCAATCCCATTATAGACAAATTGGATGACACCAATTTTGTGACATGGAAACAACAAGCTCTCTTCACACTTAAAGACCAGAATTTGGAAGATCACATTGTTGAAGGGAAAGAACCTCCAAAGCATGCCTCTGATGCTGAAAAAGCTGTCGGTACCATCTCAAGTACGTACACTGAATGGATGCAACATTATTCTAATCTTTGTTCTTGGTTTTTTGCATCTGTTGATGGCTCGTTCAAGAACCAAATTGTACATTGCAAATCTGCTATTCAAATTTGGGACAAACTCCATAAAATATTTGCTGAAACCACCAAATCAAAAATCAAGCAATTAAGAACTCAGCTCAAGAATGTCAAGAAGAACTCTCTCACCATCAACCAGTATCTTGCTACCATCAAGAAACTTGTTGACTCTTTCACTGCTCTTGGGTATGATGTCATGAATGAAACACATATAAAAGCCAATGTGATGGCCTTCCTGAAGATTATTCACACTGCATTACACTTGTTCAACCCAAACCTGAACTCTTTACCATTGGAGAGGTTGAAACTCTTCTTATTTCTCATGAAGAAACGCTTGAAAAGTTCAAACAACTTTCCATTGGATTAGCACAAGCTCAGTTAGCTCAATCAAAATTTTCCAATCCAAGATTTACTGGAAGAACCTCTGGAGGACGAAGAGGTGCTCGTGGTAGAAGATTTGCACAGGTGGAAGAAATTCATGGCAATCAACAAATCGTCTTTATTTCCAAGTTTGTAATCGTCCAGGCCATTCCGCTTTACACTGCTTCTATCGATTTGATCAAGCATACAATGGATACTCTTCAAATTCAGCCAATGCTGGTTCATCTAATCCACCACCTCCTCCTTCCTCCTTCTTTCACCAGCCATAGTCTTACCTCACTTCCACCTCTTCTGCTGCTGACACTGTATTGTACCCTGACACCGGTGCAAGCCATCACCTCGCACATGATTCTGCCAACCTTATATCTTCATCTGAATATACTGGACCTGATAAACTATATATAGCAAATGGATCTGGTATCTTTATCAAACACACTGGTTCTTCTTCTTTGCTTAGACCTCATAATAATCATCTTTTTGGTCTTAAAAATGTTTTACACATTTTTGAAATTGCAAAGAATCTTATTAATGTATCAAAATTTTATTTAGATAACAATATTTTCTTTGAATTTCACCCTTTTCATTGTTTTGTTAAATCTCAGGTCCACAAGTAAACACTTCTTCAAGGAATTCTTAGACATGGACTATATTCCTTTGATAATTTGTGTGTGCCAACACCATTATATGATCATAATTCTGTTCATACTTTTTTAGCTTCTTGTAATCTCAATCTTACTTTGTGGCATAGAAGGCTGGGACATCCTTCTAAATCTATTGTAAAAAGTGTCTTTAAACAATGTAATATTCCTATTAATCAAAATTCAGCTACTGATTCCTTTGTTTGTGATCATTGTTGTATGGAAAAAATGCATGCTCTCCCCTTTTCCCTTTCTCAAACTGAATACACTTCTCCTTTACAACTTGTGTTTATTGACACTTGGGGTCCTGCTTCATCAGTTTCTAGGTCCGGGTTTCGTTATTATGTGAGCTTTGTTGATGCTTTTACACGTTATACTTGTTTATATTTGATGCAGTCCAAGCCTTAAGTTTTCTCTATTTTTCAGCAGTATAAAGTATTGATGAAAAGGCAAACTGGCCATTCTCTCAAAGCCATTCAAACTGATAATGGCAAAGAATTCCTTTCAAGCACATTTAGGACATTCTTACAAGATCAGGGTATTGTTCATCGCCCCTCTTGTCCTTACACGCATCAACAACAAGGAGTTGTTGAACGCAAACACATACATGTGACTGAGATGGGTTTAACTCTCTTAGCTACTGCTCAATTGCCTCTTCTCTATTGGGAAGATACTTTTCTTACAGCTGCTTTCCTCATAAATCGGCTACCAACCAAAGTCTTAGATTTTAAATCATCTTTTGAGAAGCTTCACAATATTAAACCCAAATATGCCATGCTCAAGCTTTTCGGTTGTGCATGCTACCCCAACACCAGACCTTTTAAATCATCATAAACTAGATTTTAGATCTCAACAGTGCATCTTCCTTGGCTATGCTCCTCAATCCAAAGGCTTCAAATGTCTTACTCATGAAGGAAAATTCTAATTGTAAGAAATGTTATTTTTGATGAAAAATTATTTTCATCTTCAATTTTCTTTTCATCTAATTCTTCTGCTACATCTGATATTTCTTCTTTGCCTCATACTGTTACCTCTGTGCCTCCTATACCTCTTGTTCCCAATTCTAATTCATTTGCCATCACAGTTGACTCCACTTCGATTTTTTATTCTAATCTTAATACTAATACACTTAACACATATAATGTTCTTAATCATGCATCCACTTCTAATATCAATGAATTTAGTTCACCCTTATTACCTATCCTTATTTCTATTCCCTCTACTTCCTCGGATCAGCATGCTCCTCCTGCTTCTATACCTATATCTGGTCTTGAAATTCAGTTACCCAAGGTTCCCATTCTTACTTCTTCACCTATCCCTAAATCGTCTAATACACATAGTATGGTTACCAGATCTAAATCTGGTGTTGTTAAACCAAAAGCTTTAGCTTTTGTCTCTAACATTGATCTCACTCAATATCCTCCCAAGACTCTTTCTCAGGCTTTATCCTCTACTCATTGGCACCAAGCCATGATTGAGGAATATGATACTTTGATCAAGAATCATACATGGCATCTCATTGACCCTCCTTCCAATTCTACTATTATTGGATGTAAATGGGTCTATACTGTTAAAAGGGGTCTTGATAATAGTATCAAAAAATATAAAGCACACTTGGTTGCCAAAGGGTGTCAACAGGTTGAAGGGATTGATTTTAATCAAATGTATAGCCCTGTGATTCATCTTTTTACAATTCGGATTGTTATCTCCCTTGCTGTTACATATGGTTGGCCACTTCGCCAATTTGACTTTAACAACGCCTTCTTGAATGGTGATTTAACTGAGGATGTTTTCATGTTACAAACCCCTGGCTTTGTGTCCAGCAACCCTTCATTAGTGTGCAAGCTTGATAAAGCCATTTATGGCCTTAAGCAAGCTCCAAGAGCTTGGTTTGCTAAACTTAGTTCTGCTCTCTTCACTCATGATTTTTCTAATACCAAAGCTGATACCTCCTTATTTGTTCGACATACTAAACATTCTACTACTTATTTACTCGCCTATGTGAATGATATTGTTATAACTGGTAACAACAAGACTGAAATTGATGCTCTAATCACTAACTTGAATTCTAAATTTTCTCTTAAATATTTAGGTGGTTTAAATTATTTTCTTGGTTTAGAATTTAATATGCTTGGCATTGGTGAACTTCACATTTCACAATCAAAATATATTCTTGATCTGTTAAGACATGCAGGCCTCTCTAGCTCCAAGCCTGTCCCTACTCCTATGCTCTCCTCTCTTAAATTGATTTTTGACGGGTCTGAACCATATGAAAACCCAACTCTCTATAGATCTCTTGTTAGAGGGTTGCAATATGCAACCTTAACTCATCCAGAAATATCCTTCTCTGTGAATCGCGTTAGTCAGTTCATGAAAAATCCCAAGCAACATCACTGGACAACCTTGAAAAGGATCCTCTGTTATCTTTCAGGTATGTATCATCATGGATTATGTTTTCAAAAATCTACTGATCTTCGTGTTCTTGTCTTTGCGGATGCAGATTGGGCGAGTGACATTGAAGATCGCAGGTCCACCAGTGGATATTGCATCTTTCTTGGCTGTAATCCGGTGTTTTGGTGTAGTCGTAAGCAAACGGCAGTGAGTCGTTCGTTTACAGAAGCCGAATTTAGATGCCTTGCGGATGGTGGAGCTGAAATATTATGGGTTCTTAAGTTTCTACAAGAACTTGGGATTCCTCAACCTATTGCACCCACCGTGTATTGTGACAACCTCAGTGCTGTGATGCTTTCTGTCAATCCAATTCTTCATAGTCGAAACAAGCATTTTGAGGTCGATTTGCATTTTGTTCAAGATCGGGTGTCTAAAGGACAATTACATGTGATTTATATCCCAGCTGATTCTCAAATTGCTGATGTGCTCACTAAACCACTATCCTCTGCCTCCTTTGAGAAATTTAAGAACAAACTCAGAGTGGTTTCTCAACCCACTATGAGTTTGAGGGGGCTGTAGAGAACCATGATGCATGAGTAACTGAAATAACTAATTCCTAATTCTTGTGATGGTTCTTGATGTACTATTAGAGAGTAAATGGACTATTTCTACCCTTGAATTCTCTTTTATATAATACACTTCTAGTAAAAGAATATACTTAAAAAAAATATTACTAGTACACTAAATTTTAAAGTCTTTCTTTTTACACAAAATAATAATTTTCTATTTCCTCTGCATAATTCATTTTCATTAAGAACCAACTTTCTACAGTACTGTCTATTATAGCATTTTTTATGTATTAAACCTCACTGCCTTTGGCTTATTTGAGGTTGTACTTATCAAATAAAAAATAAATAAATTATTAATATTTATAAAGTGAACTCGGTATCACTTAAAAAAATTTTAAAAAAAATAACTAACTTTGTCATTTATTATTAGAACTATTTTTATGTACACAATGTTATTCTTGTCAAACTTTAGTGGTATTTTTCATATTCATATCACTCATATCTTTATTTTTTATACTTTTTCATCACTTAATCCACTATAAGTGATATTATTAATAAAATTGTAGATAGTAGTCATTATATAAAAAAAAAAAAAAAGAGTAGAATAAGAATTATATGTCTAAATTCTCTAAATGAACAATCACGATAAACATAAAAGGAAATCCATCGCTCATCTATATATACTAGTAATATTAATAATTGGAAAATAATTTTGGATGTATTTTTTAGATAGAAGTAATAATGAAAGCAATATTTTTCTCTTTTTTAGAAGAATATAATATGACCCTCCCCTTTTTTACTGTTACATATGTTTAAAAATTACTCTATATACTTGCCTAATATTTTCTTCGTTATATAATATCGTGTTCAAATAATTATAAGTGTGTATTCAACTAATTATAATATCATGTATTTATTTGCTAATTATCAAATCATCCAAATAATTATATTATCGTTCAAATCATTATAATCTTACTTATAAGAATTACACTCAATCAAATAATCATAATCTTATTATAATATTATTTATAAGAATTACTCGGGTTTAAATAATTATAATATCATATTCAAATAATCTTATAATTGTTGTTAGTAAAAACATTTTTAAAGATATAGCAAGAATTAAATACATGTTGGTAAGAAGGTTTAATTACTTTGTTAGTCTTTATAATTTTACTGAATTTTCAATTAAGTCTCTATACCTTTTTTTATTGAATCCTATACTATATTATATTTTGTAATTAAGTCCCTGCTGTGGCAAAAACGCTGAAATTAACGGAATATTCCATTTAAAAATGAATATGTCTAATACTTGACTGAATATTCTGTATAGTTTAATAGAATATTCTGTTAATTTCAATATTTTTGTCACTATAGGAATTTAATTACAAAATCTAATATGGTATAGGGATCTAATTAAAAAGAAAAAAATATAAAGATTTAATTGAAAATTCGGTGAAATTATAGAGACAGATAGAATAATTAAATCTAGTAAGAACATGTTCATATACATATTATTTAATTGATCAAGGACAATATTTTCATTATTATAAACTATTTATTATTATTATTATTAAGTAGAAGATTAGTAAAAAATAGCATGAATTAATTTATTATGAAAAAGAATTTACACAATAATAAGCAAGAATAAGAGCAGCAAATAATTGAATTAACAATTATAAATAATTATATTTATAATTTATTATTTATTATTGATAATGGTTTTATTATTAGATAATTTAATATAGAGAAGGTTTGCTAGAACTATAATAAATTTAATTGTTATTTATAACGAGTTAGCAATAATTGAAAATAAAATGGTTAGTAAATATCAGAAATAGAAATAAAAGAAATAAGTAAATAATTAATAGTGAATAAAAGTTTATTTATTTGGGAGAAAACTAAGTTTTAAAATATTAATAAGGACATAAGAAGAAAGTTTGCCAAATGACGACCAATAAAAGGCACCATTTAAAAAATAAAAAACTTAATTATTTGATCTTTTAAAAAATTAAAACCGAATTAAGTTATTTAACCAAAAATAAACGTTACAAATATGGAAGAGAGAGAAGAGGATCTAGACACAAATCATAGTGCCTAATTCCCATCTGCTAGCGATCGTTTTCTGTTCAAAGGGGAATAGGATGCATGGGACCATATAGATACAACTTGCATTGTTGTAATTGATATTTTTGGATTTTATTCAAAAGGCTACCTCTAATGTTCTTTCAAAAAGTATAACCTACGATGAGAATATGTTACTCCCATCCTTCTCCATATTTTTATACTTATGCTAACATTATATAAAGCTGTTAGGATCATGTATTTTTATTAATATTATTGGTGTGAATGCACATCATTCTGTTGATAATCACTTGGGACTAAATGGTATGCATGATATGATGTCTCATCACTTCGCAGTTCGCACTAAGGTTTAATTTTTGAAGAATTTCATTTATCTCTCTCTACTATTTATATATAGTAAATATAATATGGCTTTTATTAATTTTCTGCTGCCTAAAGTATCACATCTTGATTCTTACCTATCTCCAATCGCCAAGCGAGCTAAGCCAAAGGAATCACGTCGCTGCTTGCTCTTGTGGCTACCCAACTTGTCCCTTTGCAATCATAGTGTTCAAAAAATATTGGACAGTGAAAATTGAGAACTAATCATTCAACTTTTGTTTTAGCCAAATGAATTGTTCTTTCTTCAGTCCATTCCAACTCCTAAACAATGCAATGCACTTAATAATAAAACTATGTTCTGCCGTTAGCTTGTTTTGATTTCTATATGAATATGATACGAATGTGTTATTTCCAATCATTACTTTCAAGTTTCACCACATCATTTTTAGAAAATTAAATACCTATCATGTAAATTTCACACTTCATATGTATGCATGTCATCAACTCTTCAAATGAAACAATCACCCATCAATTATTGTATAAAAATGTATATTTAGTGTGCATTAAAAAGGTTGGTAATGTATTGTAACAAAGTTTAATTATTTTACTTTAACATGTTTGATTATTTCAGTTGTTGATTACTTAGTTAAAAACCGCTACGTGTATTTATACTAAAAAACAATGGTAAAATCAGCCATACATTTATATATATTTATACAAATTGATTCACATATTTTTCAATTAAATAATTAATTATTAAAATGATCGAATCCGTTATAGTAAAATAATGAAATTTGGAATAGACCAATAATCAAATTTATTAACAGTATAGTATAATATTTTTTTATGAAATTTCAAATATATAATTTTTTAATAACCGATTTTTAGATAAATAATATAATTGACTGAAAAATATATAAATAGCATGTATAAATATGTACAAATATATCACGATTACTTTTTAATATTCATAGGACACGTTTGTAAAACATATACACAACTGTCTCACATTAAGATAAGATAACATGCCCTTCTCTCTTTTCTTTGCTTAATTTTTTTCTATTATAATTTATAATGTATGAAAAGGTAAAATTGATATTCTTAAGAGGATTAATGATTCAAAACAAACATTTTTAATATGTTGTTCCTTAGGTTTTTTGTTTTCCATCCTTTTTACTAGAATTATTAATTAATGGACGCACTTAGCAAAACTTAATAATATAAACAAGTTCCATGATGTTTAAGAAACCTCGGCATAGGAGACCTAAAAGCACCATAATATAATGGTGGGCTCATCATAATGTGAAAATACATGAATACTCATTATAGTTATTATTAGTAGCTTATTAGAGCTGTTTCCTCTTGCTCCTGATGTGTTAGGCAGGTGGGAACCATCCAAAAATTAAACCAATTTAAGTTACTCAGAATTTAATAATTGATTAGTGCCTATTTAAATCATACATCACGTGATGAGACTTAGCTGTTACTATTATATCTATCTCCAATTCCATTATTATGCGTTGCCCCAAAGTGCTAATAGCTAGCTAGTAGTGTTGTGCTGTGCTTATGATGTCTCCCTCTTTTTCTCGACAAAACCACAATTATGCATAAAATTGATTATGCCCAGTTGTGCTGTATAATGCATGAGTCTTTGTTACTTAGTGTTCTTATTATTATATAATTAACTAAGAAACTAGTTAGAATTAATTAGGATTCCATTGAAAGGAGGGGTTCTATCTAAGACTTTTGACATTTTTTTTTTTTTGGATTTTTCATGATATTTTTTAATTTGATAGACTAAGAATTACTGTGTCATAAATTTGTCATTAGTCAATAGATTATTGCATGCACAAAACAAGATTCAAACCTTAAAACTTTTTTAAATGGATTAGTGAGCTAACAATTAGATCAATCCAATCACTTTTAATATTTTTACTCCAATATTAATAAAAGATGTTACCCTCTAGTACTTTTAATTGGGTTAAGCCACTTGATCAGCCCACACATATTTTTTTTGCAGGAATAATTAGGTTTTAGGAGATCAAGTTTTTCTAAAATAAAAATTTGATAAAATAAAAAATAAAAATTTTAATCACCTTTAAATCAAAATAATAAGGTTCACACACGATAGAAATTACAAATTCAATGGTGATTAATCTATTACTTTATCCCTTTATAATTTTCATGACTTTAGAAAATCTTGTTCGTGTCTTGAGATACTTGAACCTGTTTGTATTTCGCCAAATTCGTTAGAAATTTGATACAAATCTTTTTTTCAAATCTCTAACGAATATATTATAAATATTAGGTGGAACATTCGTTCAAAAGTATACTATTTTTTTTAATTTTTATATCTTTTTGATAACTATTGATTTTTATTAGAATTTGTTACAGATATCATCTCTATTCAACTCATGAATTGTGATTTATTAGAAGTTTTTATTCCTTTAAAGATTAACTCAGGTATTTATCGTTGAACAAAACAATATGTCAAATTTTAGTTAGAGAAAAAGAAAAAAAAAATCTTCAATTAAAGCTTTTTTTTTTCAGAAATTACATTTTCAATAAACATTTTCACTCCTGTTTTCTTAAGAGGAACTAGTTCACATTAGGAAAACAAAGTTCTAGTTAGTAAAACTTCATTTTTATTGCAAGGAAGTAATGGTTATCTCGACATATATAGGTTCAGATATAAATATAAGAAGTAAATCATAGAATTCAATGGTTATTCTGCCTCTATAAAAAAATGTACAAAAATCCTTAAGATGAGACAATTTTTTTTTGAGTATTTATCTATTTTGGTCTTTAAAGAATTTTGGACCAAACATTTTAGTCTCCAACTAAAATTAATTATTTGATTGGTCTCTAACAATTAATTCTGTCAGTCACTTAGGTCCTTTGTTCTGTCAATTCTAACGGAAGACAAAATAGCCCCTAGCAACTCTGACAGGAAATAAAATGGTCACTGACCCCCCTATTCGGAAACGACACTGTTCTCTCTTAATTTCTATCATATCTCGTATAACCCTAACAGTCTAACGTTGTAACTTCAAGCTACACAATGCACACTCTACAATTTCATCAATGTTCAGAAGAAGAAAAATCATCAACTTGTTCTCAACCAATTCATACTCAGAAAACTAATGACTATATCTCTCAAGTATTTGTTTTCGATGGATCCCATGAATCTAGATAGAAAGTTTGATTTATTAAGACCCGTCATCGTTGTCGTCATCTTCCTCCTCCTGTGCCCTATCATCTCCATGGCCACGTTGTCCACCACTCCGCTCGCTTCTTTCAGCTTTTTCTCCGAATCAATGTTCAGTAATCACTTCAGTTTCTATATGAGCGGCGATGGCGACATTGCTTGTTGTACTGATAGCTTGGATGCGAGGTGGAAGTTGTCTGCCAGCTTGGACTCTGGAAGAGAAGGAATGAAGTACTCGGGGGTCCATTCCAAATGAGAATTTGCATATAATGTCGAAGGAGAATCTTCTCATGATGATGTCCTAATGTCAAACAATCTATATTACTTGTCGGAGAGTGGATATGGTGAATGTTGTCGGGGGTGGAAGTGATGCTGTTATCGAGGAAGTGAAGGTGGATGCTTCTGGTGGGTGAAGTGCGAAGGAGGTAGGTATACCAGTCACAGAAATTTAGAAAGTGTGTGATCCATGACATGTTGAGGTAGGTGCGACACGTGTGGCAGTTACACCATGGCTTGATCTTGAAGTTGAAGAGGAGGAAGAAAAATATGGAAAAGAAGATTGTGAAGGTGAAGAAGGAGAGTATGAATGTTAGGGTTATGCGAGATATGATGGAAATTGGGAGAGAACGATGTCATTTCCGAACAAAGGAGGTCAAAGATCATTTTGTACCCTGTTAGAGTTATCATGGACCATTTTGTAACATCCTAACTTTTAGCATGTCATGATCGTACCAAAAGTAAGGCGTTACTAACTCGTTTTCCTTATTAACTATTTAATATTGAACCTTTAGTTCAATGTCGCGTTTCAATTTTTAAGAAAATGCCTGAAAATTTTGTTTTCATTAATTAAAATCATATATCAAAGATCTTCAAGTAATAATAATCACATAATTACTAATAATAATAAATGCTATACGAATACATTCAATATAAAACTCGAATACAATACATATCCCTCTGGATAAAATAAAAACTAAACCAACAAGGGCCAGAGAACTCTATGAAAGGAATAGAAATCATAAGTAAATCTACTAATCGTCCGCAATTTCATACGGAGTCTTCGGACCTGTGCCACTGAAAGGGTAGAAGATTTGGGGTGAGAACAAATAAACCACACGCTCTAAGTAGGGAATGAGAATGTCGTAAAAGTAATGGATAAAACGCGAATAATTAACATACTCAAGGAAACTATAGTTTTATCAAACCTTTTGAAAATACTCTTGGTTTTACTTTAACTAATTAATTACCTCTTTCAAAATCTCTAAACCCAAAACGAATCTTAAGTCTAAGACTAGTCACATGAACCATTTCTCAGCCACATAATTAATTCTCAATCAAACGTCAATTTCTAATCACATTAATACGACATTCACAAACTAATAGTACAAGCAAGAGATTCAGTTCAATATACAGGCAAGTCGCAATAAGACAAATAGCACAATCACAAAGAAGTAATACAAGCAAACACAATCAAATGCATATGCGCAAATATTATGATGCATGTCTGTCTTAAGCAGGCCATGAGCTCATGTGTCGGTTGCCTACCCGCTCTCGATATTACTTGGGCACGAGTCCCAGATCAGATATGGCTTTCCAGATGCATATAGTGCACTTATAAGTCTTACGGCTAGGCCGCTTACATCTAGAAAACAGTTCTCAGTGTGTGGGCGTCCCCACTATACATTTGTCACTAAGGCCCAAATAAAGTCGCATTTGCTCTCCTGTGGCAGACATTTATTTAATTAATATATTCATTTAATCTTTGTTCTCTACTCTCCTGTGGTAGAGATTCCTTTAATTATCTCTCTTTCCTTTACTTTTCGTTCTTCTTCTTTTCTTTCTTATCAAACCGAACTCAAAATATAACTTAAAGCAAAATCCCTTCTTAAAAGATTGAGTTTAAAACATTATATTTTTCTTAATATATAAATCGAATTGAAAGCAAAACTCTTTTTGTAATAAATCGAAATCAAATAATATTCTTAAATCATATTTGCTTTTAAATAACACTTTAAATAAAGTCTTAGAGCTTTATAAAAATTTGGCAGCATTTCCTCTAAAATTCAGACTATGCCACCCTTTCAGGGTCCCAACCAAACAATCTCTCAACCATTTCGAATATCAAATCCTTTTCAATAATCAAACCATTTACAAATATCAAATAATTCTCGATAAAATTCAGCTTCCTTTCAAATCCTTTCCTCTTGAATCAAACCAATAATTACTAATGAATTAAACCAATATTTTTTCAAACTCTTTCCAATGGTTTCAAACCCAAGTCACTCCTTAGTATAAATTTTATAACTCAGACTTTGAATACAAAATCATTTCCTCAATATGAGTAGAAGATATGCAACCAGATCTTTTTCAACATAGGATCATTTTCTTAAAATAGATTTATAAATCGGATTTCCAATAAAAAGATCATTTCTTAAGATAAATATATATAAAAATCAAGTTTTCAAAACAAAATCACTTTTTCGTTTGTTTTTACAAGAATACGGATAGAACCCCTCCTCAAAATTCGATTTCACCACCCTTACGGGCTCCCTCACTTTCATAACTTCTCGACAGTTTACCAGCCTTCCAAATCGACATATGATTCCAATCCTAGTAAAATCATTTATATAGTAACACTAAAATCAATTACCATTCACTTTCTCAACTAAAAACTCAATCACAATCACAGCCAATCATCCACAACAAAGAAATTCAAACTCAATAACATTATAATTACTAACATATTTGCAATTATTTACTATACTTTTGGGCATTTTTAAATTGAAAATGGTTAATTTTAAAATAAAATCCCCTACCTTCATACGGAACCAAAACAACGGAGATTTTGGAGAAACTTTCTGACCGAGCTGATGAAGAAGGAAACGTCAGAAATCGTCTGTGCCTCCTAAAATTTCAATTGGCCAAATTCAAGTGGAAGAAGAGTTACGTCACTGTCAACTTCTACCGAATAAAAGTGACACCAACGTGTAAAAAAAGAAGATATGAATGCTTTTACTGGATTAGATTTTTTATTGAAGTTAAGAATTTTAAAAATCGAAACCGGAAGTCTTGGTGAAGGCCACGGTTTCCTCAAGAAAAGCTTTGGTCTCTCTATTTTTTCAAAGACTTGGTGAATGAAATGAAAGATAAGGTAAAGTTGATGATTAATGTAATGGAAGTGATTAGGTGTCTTAGTTAAAAATGATCCATGGTTATATATGTACATGTGTATACATATAAATTACTCTTTATTTCTTTTCCTTTGATTTGCTTATGGCTTTGGCCCATTAAACCAAATGGAACAAGGCCAATTAAATCAAATGGAAAAGGATTAGGAATATAGTTATTGCTTATCCTAGACTAGGTGTCATACTTTATTTTTTATTTTTTTATATATACATGCAAGGTAGTTTGGCTTTTCTTTAAACTTTGTTTTTTTAATAGCGTAAGCCAAATAAAATAATAATAATAATAATAATAATAATAATAATAATAATAATAATAATAATAATAATAATAATAATAATAATAATAAAAAATTTAAATTTTATCTATTAAAATAGTTTTTAATAAATAATTTAAATTAATAGAATAAGTCATAATTAAATTAAATTTTAATAATCATAAAATTCTATTTAATTATTTTTGTTAACAAAAATAATTTTTTTTAAAAATAAAATTTTAATATAATATAATAACATGTAAATAATTAATTATTTAATTTTAAAAAATCTGGGACGTTATACATTTTGTCTTTTGTTAGAGTTGACGGAATAAAAGATCTAAGTGATTGACGAAATTAATTGTTAAAGACTAATTGAGTAATTAATTTTAATTAAAGACTAAATATTTGGTCTGAAATTTTTTGAGAATCAAAATAGGTAAATACTCTTTTCTCTTTTTAAAGGATGTATCATATATTTAAAATAATTGGAATTTAAATTTATTTAAATACAATATTTAGAGATTGATTATATTTTGGTCTTGTAGTTCTTTTATATCAACTACTGCAGTGTATTTGTAGAGTTTTCAACATTTACAAACCGCTATAGCTCATGGAGAATTTGGTGGAAAAGAAAATAAGGTGTTACGGCCTGGCCCAAACCCCTACGGTTTGGCCCGACCCGAGCGCCATCCGACCCGGACACGCGTCCCACAACCAACTCGAACACGCGTCCTAAACAGCTCACGCATGACTATGAGATAACGTCCTTAAGAAAGTGGCCCGTTCTCATTGGACCCACCTCTGACAGTATATAAGGGGAAGATTTACTCTTCCCCCAAGGTACGTAACATATCACATCACCCCTTTTCGCCTGCACATTACTGACAAGAGCGTCGGAGTGTTTTTGCAGGTGGCACCCCCTTTTTTAACACGAAGAACTCGGGACCTCGCACATCCCTGGTCGGTAGTCCACGACCTGACGAGCCCCTACCATCTCCGAGGATTTCAACCCGAACCGTCCGGTAACCGACCTACCGAACATTGGCGCCGTCTGTGGGGATTCGTCCATGGACTTCGTGCTAGTCCAAACTGGGACAGGCTGCGAGGCCGTACCCGGAGGCGACGCCGCCGGGACGGAAACCCGACAACATCCAAGGTCGCCCCCGAGGAACGCAACCCAATCACATGAGAGACGCCCCTTTGGGGGGACCGGAGACAACCACGCCAGAATAATGCAAGAGCTACGCCACAGAATGCAAGACCTGGAACGCCGGTTAGCAGATAGGGAACGCGACCAACGCACCCCAGAGCAGAGTCACTCCCGCTCTCGCTCCAGGAGTCGCTCCAGACGCACGCCTACCCCCCAAGCTGAGTCCGAAAGCACCGGGGAGAGAGGGTGCACGAGAAGACGCTGTGACCCCGTCATCTACGCCAGACGTGAGAGGCGGCGCACCGCGAACCGCGAGGACGAGGACACTCGTCGGGAGAGCAACGAGGGAAGAACGACGGGAACACGGGGACCCGTAATAATGGGAGCGACCCCTTTCCACCGTTCCATACTCGAGGTCCGGCTGCCAAAACACTTTGACAAGCCAACGGACATGAGGTACGATGGAACGCAAGACCCGCTGGAACACCTTACGGCCTTTGAGGCCAGGATGAACCTAGAAGGAGTGGGAGACGAGGTAAGGTACCGCGCTTTCCCGGTCACCCTAGCAGGACCTGCAATACGGTGGTTCAATAACCTCCCGTAGGGCTCGGTGACCCAATTCTCCGACATCATCCATGCCTTCCTGGCTCAGTTAACGACCAGGATCGCCAAAGCCAAGCATCCGATCAATCTGCTGGGAGTGACCTAGAGAGCTGGGGAGCCGACCAGGAAGTACTTAGACCGTTTCAACGATGAATGCTTAGAAATCGACGGGTTGACGGACTCCGTGGCGAGCTTGTGCTTGACGAATGGGCTCCTGAATGAGGACTTCAGAAAGCACCTCACCACAAAGCCAGTATGGACAATGCAGGAGATCCAATGCGTGGCTAAGGAGTATATTAACGACGAAGAAGTTAGCCGGGTCGTGGCTGCCAATAAACGGCAACCCCCCTACAACCAAACCCGGCACTACGAGGGTGGAGAAAGACAAAAGGAACACGCCAGGGATGGTGGTCCGAGTAAGGCACCTAAGCCATTCCCCCGAGTCGGGAAGTTCACCTACTATCCCCCCTCACGGCACCGATCACGGAAGTTTACCAACAGATAGCCGAGAAGGGGATACTATCGAGACCCCGACCTCTGAAGGACAGGACGGGGGGAAACAAAAGCCTTTACTACGAATATCACAAGGGATACGGGCACAAGACCCAAGACTACTTCGACCTGAAAGACGTCCTGGAGCAAGCAATCAGGGACGAAAAGCTTGCCGACTTCTCCCACCTCAAAAGGGAGCCGAGGAGATGGAATCGGGGCCACGATGGCGAGGATACGTCCTGGGCGACAAGACGACGTCAAGAACCAGAGGGGGACGACCATGGTCTCACGGTGGTGAACGTAGTAACAGCGAGGAATTGTGCCCCGAGGTCGAAATCGGCACAGAAGAAAGACGCCAAGATCCTGGCGGTCTCCTCCTCATCCGCTAGAAGTTCCCGGGGACTCCCATCCATCTCCTTCGGCCCCGAGGACCAAAGGTTCGATGAGGTACCGGAAAGTCCCCCCATGGTTATCACGGCCAGAGTCGGAACCGGCCTCGTCAAAAGGATCCTGGTTGACACAGGGGCGGACTCGAACATCATGTTTTGCAACGTTTTTGATGCCTTGGGACTGCGCGATGCCGATCTGGTGACCCACCAGCACGGTGTGGTAGGGTTGGGTGACCACTTCATCAAGCCAGATGGGATCATCTCACTCCCGACCTCCCTGGGACAAGGACAGAGGAGAAGGATGGTAATGGCCGATTTTGTTGTTTTACGAGATTCCACAGCTTACAATATCATCCTGGGGAGAAAAACCATCAACGACCTTGGGGCAGCGATTAGTACGAGGCTGCTCGTAATAAAGTTTGTTACTGATGACGGATCCGTAGGATCCATCAGAGGAGACTTGGAAACGGCAGTCGCTTGCGACCACGCCAGCCTCTCTCTTAGGAAAAAGTCCAAAGAAGCATCCAGGGTTTTCCTTGCCGACCTGGATGTCAGAATAGATGACAAGCCCAGGCCTGAGCCAGAAGGGGACTTGGAAAAATTTAGGGTCGGTGATGGGGAGGAGAGGTTCACGTTCATAAATAGAATCCTCCCCCATGAATTAAAGGAACCTTTGATGGAGATGATCAGAGCCAATGCCGACCTCTTCGCGTGGACGCCAGCTGACATGCCAGGGATAGATCCCCAACTCATGTCACATCATCTGGCCGTCAAGCTGGAAGCTAAACCAGTGGCCCAGAGGAGGAGGAAGATGTCACAGGAAAGGGCAGAGGAGGTGGCCAGGCAGACGGCTAGCCTCTTTGAAGCAGGGTTCATCCGAGAGCTGGACTACTCGACGTGGCTGTCGAACGTGGTCTTGGTAAAAAAGCACAACGGGAGGTGGAGAATGTGTGTAGACTATTCCGACCTCAACAAGGCATGTCCCAAAGACTGCTATCCCCTCCCCAACATTGACGCACTCGTCGATGCAGCGGCGGGGTACCGTTATCTGAGCTTCATGGACGCCTACTCCGGGTACAATCAGATACCAATGCACCGACCCGACGAGGACAAAACAGTGTTCATAACGCCAGGAGGGATCTATTGCTACAAGGTGATGCCATTTGGTTTGAAAAACGCCGGCGCCACATACCAGAGACTGATGAACAAGATATTCAGTGAGCTCATAGGCAAGACAGTAGAAGTCTACGTGGACGACATCCTTGCGAAAACCACACGGCCCGACGATCTCCTAGGCGACCTAGGGGGTGTGTTCGCGGCCCTCCGACAACACGGCATGAGGCTCAACCCGCTCAAATGCGCCTTTGCCATGGAGGCCGGGAAGTTCTTGGGATTCATGATCACCCAAAGGGGAGTAGAGGCCAACCCAGAGAAGTGTCAAGCAATTCTTCAGATGAAGAGCCCGGGTTGTATCAAAGACGTCCAACGTTTGGTGGGAAGGCTGACGGCATTATCCCGCTTCCTCGGCGCATCGGTAGCAAAAGCCTTACCCTTCTTTAACCTGATGAAAAAGGGAATAGCATTTGAATGGACCCCAGCGTGTGAGGAAGCATTCAACCACTTCAAGGAAATCCTGGCGACACCCCCGGTGCTCGGGAAGCCCAAGGCCGGAGAACTACTATATCTCTACTTAGCAATAACAGAGGAAGCGCTTGCAGCAGTGCTCGTACGAGAAGAAGGGAAATCTCAGCAACCGATTTACTTCGTAAGCAGGGCTCTACAAGGAGCAGAGCTGAGGTATAGCAAATTGGAAAAACTGGCGCTCACACTCCTGACCTCCTCCCGAAGGTTGAGGCAATACTTCCAGGGACACCGTGTAGTCATGAGGACGGACCAAGCAATTCGCCAAGTACTCCAAAAACCTGATTTGGCTGGGAGGATGATGACCTGGGCCATTGAGCTCTCCCAATATGACTTGCAATATGAGCCCCGACATGCGATCAAGGCGCAGGCGATGGCAGATTTCTTGGTAGAGGTAACGGGTGATTCCCCCGAGGAAACGGGCACACGGTGGAGGCTCCACGTAGACGGTGCCTCCAACCAAACGTCTGGGGGAGCCAGGGTCATCTTAGAGAGCCCGGCGGGAGTCATTTACGAGCAATCGACCAAGTTCAAATTTCTCGTGTCGAACAATCAAGCGGAATATGAAGCCCTCTTAGGTGGACTAACACTAGCTCGGGAAGTCGGGGCAACAAGGCTGGAAGTATGCAGCGACTCACAAGTCGTCACCTCGCAAGTAAACGGAAGCTATCAAGCCAGGGACCCCCTCCTACAAAAATATTTGGAAAAGGTTAGAGAATTGACAAGGCAGTTCCAAGAGGTCACGGTCTAACACGTCCCAAGAGAAAGGAACACACGGGGAGACCTCCTGTCTAAACTAGCGAGCACGAAGCCAGGAATGGGCAACCGGTCTCTCATCCAGGGCATGTGAAGGAACCAACGGTTGCCCTCCATTTGACGGAGTCAAGCCCTTCCTGGTTGGAACCTATCACAAACTTCCTGGAACACGGCAAGTTACCTGACGATGAGAAAGCAACCAAAACGTTGAGAAGGGAGGCAGCCAGATACGCAATCATACAAGGGCAACTGTTCAGAAAGGGGCTCAGCCAACCCCTATTGAAGTGCTTACATCCCGACCAGACGGACTATGTGCATGTTTGGACGCCATTATTTTGTTAGAAAAAGATCTTTTTTCAATAAAAAAAGAACTTTTTTTATTTTTTAACGTGTTTGGAAAATTTCTAGTAGTAAAAGTAAAAGCACTAGTAAAATAAAAAAAAGATCTTTTTTAAGAAGTTGTAATTTACATCTTTTTTTAAAACATCTTTTTTCCTTAAAAAAAGATGTTTTTCATGTAATAAATAAACAAAAAAGTACTTTTATATTGTTATATCCAAACATAATTGATTGATAAAAAGACCTTTTTACATGAGATATCTAAACACAAAATTACTTTTACTTCTCTATAAGATCTTTTAAAAAAAGATAACTCGAAAAAAGATCTTTTTTTAAAAACTTACCCAAACAAGCCCTATGTACTTAGAGAAGTCCACGAGGGATGCTGCGGCCACCACATCGGGGGCAAAGCCCTAGCAAGGAAGCTCATCCGAGCTGGATATTACTGGCCATCAATGATGAGAGACTCCGAAGAATTTGTCAAGAAATGCGTAAAGTGTCAAGAAAACGCCAACTTCCACAAAGCGCCGGCTTCCGAGTTGAGTTTACTGACGTCTACACGACCTTTCGCTCAATGGGGAGTCGACCTCTTAGGACCTTTCCCAGTTGGCCCAGGACAAGTTAAATATCTCATAGTCGCCATCGACTACTACACCAAATGGATAGAGGCTGAACCACTAGCCAGCATATCCTCATCCAATTGCAGGAAGTTCATGTGGAGACAAGTGATAACCCGTTTCGGTATCCCGGAGGTCGTCATTTCAGACAATGGGACGCAGTTCACTGATAAGAAGTTCACGGAATTCCTCACTGGCCTGGGCATAAAACAAAAGTTTTCCTCAGTAGAACATCCCCAAACAAACGGACAAGTGGAGTCCTGGTGCACGAAATTGTGATCTCTGGTAATGGCTCCAAGAACTTGGTGCTCTAATCTCAATTCATAATTTGTCACAACTTCGATACAACTAACCAGCAAGTGCACTGGGTCGTCCAAGTAATAAACCTTACGTGAGTAAGGGTCGATCCCACGGAGATTGTTGGTATGAAGCAAGCTATGGTCACCTTGTAAATCTCAGTCAGGCGGATAATAATTGATTATGGAGTTTTCGAAAATAATACTAATTAAACAGAAAATAGGGATAGAAACACTTATGTAATTCATTGGTGAGAATTTCAGATAAGCGTGTAGAGATGCTTTCGTTCCTCTGAATCTCTGCTTTCCTGCTGTCTTCATCCAATCAGTCTTACTCTTTTCCATGGCTGGCTTTATGCAAGGGCATCACCGTTGTCAATGGCTACATCCCATCCTCTTGTGAAAATGGTCCAAATGCTCTGTCACAGCACGGCTAATCATCTGAGGTTCTCGATCATGCTGGAATAGGATTCACCCTCCTTTTGCGTCTGTCACTACGCCCAGCACTCGCGAGTTTGAAGCTCGTCACAGTCATTCAATCCCAGAATCCTACTCGGAATACCACAGACAAGGTTTAGACTTTCCGGATTCTCATGAATGCCGCCATCAATCTAGCTTACACCACGAAGATTCTGATTAAGAGATCTAAGAGATACTCATTCAATCAAAAGTAGAACGGAAGTGGTTGTCAGGCACGTGTTCATAGGGAATGATGATGATTGTCACGTTCATCACATTCAGGTTGAATTGCAAATGAATATCTTAGAAGCGGAATAAGTTGAATTGAATAAAAAAACAGTAGTACTTTGCATTAATCTTTGAGGAACAGCAGAGCTCAACACCTTAATCTATGGAGTGTAGAAACTCTACCATTGAAAATACATAAGTGATAATGGAGTTCATTGGTCTCGGCCCCAGAGGGGAACCGGAGTAACCAAGACTACGAATACAATGATAAAAAGTTCTATTTATACTAAACTAGTCACTAGGGTTTACAGAAGTAAGTAATTGATGCATAGATCCACTTCCGGGGCCCACTTGGTGTGTGCTTGGGCTGAGCTTGAATGTTACACGTGCAGAGGCTCTTTCTGGAGTTGAACGCCAGGTTGTAACGTATTTCTGGCGTTCAACTCTGGTTTGTGACTTGTTTCTGGCGTTTAACTCCAGACAACAGCGTAGAATTGGCGTTCAACGCCCTCTTACGTCATCTAAACTCGTTCAAAGTATAAACTATTATACATTGCTGGAAAGCCCTAGATGTTTACTTTCTAACGCAATTATAAGCGTGCCATTTTAAGTTCTGTAGCTCCAGAAAATCCACTTTGAGTGCAGGGAGGTCAGAATCCAACAACATCAGCAGTCCTTCTTCAACCTCTGAATCTGATTTTTGCTCAAGTCCCTCAATTTCAGCCAGAAAATACCTGAAATCACAGAAAAATACACAAACTCATAGTAAAGTCCAGAAATGTGAATTTAACATAAAAACTAATAAAAACATCCCTAAAAGTAGCCAGATTCTACTAAAAACGTACTAAAAACATGCCAAAAAGCGTATAAATTATCCGCTCATCAAGTCCGCAAACAAAGTCATCCTACTAGGCCTCAAGAAATACTTAGACAGCAAGAAAGGCACATGGGCCGACGAGCTCGCTTCGGTCCTCTGGTCCTACCGGACAACCAAGCAAAGCTCCACCGGGGAAACCCCCTTTTGCCTAACGTACGGGGTCGACGCAGTGATACCCGTGGAAATTGGCGAACCGAGTCCACGGTTACTTCTCGCTGGAGTAGACGAAGAGGTAGAAAAGGACCTGGTGGAAGAGACCAGAGAGATGGCCCACTTGTCAGAAACAGCATTAAAACAAAGAATAGCTCTGCGCTACAACACTAAAGTCCTCAGGAGGGATTTTGAGGAAAGAGACCTCGTTCTACGACGCAACGACGTCGGTTTACCGACCCCAGGAGAAGGAAAAGTGGCGGAAAATTGGGAAGGTCCCTACAAAATCAAAGAAGTGCTCGGCAAAGGCGCCTACAAGCTGGAAAGACTCGACGGCAGGGAGATCCCGAGAACATGGAACGCAGGTAACCTGAGGATGGAGATTCTATTCGTAGCTTGGGCTCACCGACCAAGCGACCTAATAAGCTGGGTAGAGTTTTTCCTTGATCAAATGTTAATTCCCAATTATTCACTTTTATCAAATGCCTATTGTGTTCATAAACTTGTCTAGCTAACGACTAATTCTTACTTGTCCAAATTCTTCCATCTATTATCTTCCAACGCGTACCTCACGAGATCATACTCGTAAACGGCAGCCCGGGACTGATCACCCCGGGAAGCCAACAGAACCACAGCCATATCGAGCGGCTTCATAAATAAAACCACAACGGTTCTAATCGGATTACCAACGCAAACGGCAAAACGGGCACAAGCAATAAGCCCGCCCTGAAAAGACGGTAACGAAAATTAAATGCCAAGCAAGATAAACAATAATAATGGTAAGTCGACCAAGCGACCAGTTAAGCATAAAAGTAATAAACTCAACGAAATGTTCAACAAATCCACACCAAACCAAAGTTACAAGAGATCACTTTCTAGGCATGTCCACAATCTTGCCGTCTTGGATCATTTTGAAGACCCCAATAGCCGATGTGTCAAAGTCGGGAGCCACGATCTTCACCTGGGCCTTCAGAGCGTCCTCAGTCATGGAGATCGCGTTCTTCCCTTGCTCCTTGGTCGCTTTAAGCTTCTTTCTGAGCTCCTCGACCTCGGCTTTAGCGGCTTTAGCCAACGAAACGGCTTGGTCACGCTCCTTCTCCAAGACCGCCACCCGACCCTGAGCGGCATTCAGCTAGCTCTCCAGGGTCATCTCCCGCTCGGCTAAACGGGCCACCGTCTCGTCGGAAGCCTTCAATTTCTCCGTGGCAGATGACGCTTTCTCCTCAGAAGCCTTGAGCTTCTCCCCCATCTCGGACAACTGACTCTGGAGCAGCTCGACTTGCACCTTGAAGTCATTGTTCGCCTTGCCTGAGGATTCGAGTATCCTCCGGAGAGCCTGCATTCCCGACAACTCGAACTCAGCCTTTCGAGCTATCACGGCCCCCCGGAGCAAAGTCCGGTACATCCATCTCGCCTGTCCAGCCAGGTCGGTTCCATGAAAATGCTCCTCCGTCCCAGGGATCAGCTGCGAGTCAATAAACTTTGTAGCATCAAAATTTTTTTCCATAATGGTGAGAGTCCCTTCCGGGCTGGCAGACGCCCTCCGCTTCTTAGGGGTGTGGATAAGTTCCACATCATCATCTTCCTGATGGGTAGAGGATGAATGCCCACCAACGACCACCTCATCGGGAATGGGGGAAGCCTGCGCCCCTGCCGAGTTCTTCTCCGACATAACGGTATTCTGGGGAGAGGGCACAGCCTGATCCTCCTTCTCCCCGGAAGGGCCCTCCGACTTCCCGGCATCTTTCTCTTCGGCCTTCTCTTCATCACTGTCCTCGAAGAAGGTCTTCATCAAAATTTCAAGCTCCGTTACTGAGGCAGACATCTCCACTGCAGCAAACAGACAAACACATCAGTCGTTAGATAAAGTAAAACAAGCAATGATAAACAGCACAAGCACAAAACAAAACGACTCACGGATATAGCTCCTGGCGGCCTCCCGTTCACCCATGAGGAGATGGGGGTTCACGGGGTTCTTCCCAAAAAGAGCAAACAATACATCAGCTATTTTCTTATCTACAGGGGACATCCCTTTGTACGTCACCTTAATAAAAGAATTAGACCCCGCCCCAAAACTCCAATAAGTTGGGATGAGGCGCTCCCCCTCTAACGATAACCAAAAGGGATGGCGACCTTTAGCAGGGCGAACTTTGAAGAATTTGTCTTTGAACCCATGGTAAGAGTCCTCGAACAGACCAAATATCCTCCGACCTTGGGCAGACCAGAAAGAAAGGAACCCTTTTCTCGCATTCCCTTGTTTAGAGGGGTTGGTGAGGTTGAAGAAAAAGAGGAAGACATCCACTGACGCCGGCAGCTCGAGATATTCACAAACCATCTCGAAACAGCGGATAGAAGCCCAGCTGTTCGGATGGAGCTGCGACGGCGACACGGATATCCGATTAAGGAGCGACATCTGAAAGCCAGAGAAGGGTAGGCGAACGCCGACCTGGGTGAACATGGCCTTGTAAAACCAGATCCAGTCGGCGACCCGGGGAGAACGGAGGTTGATCTCGTACAACCGCTCATTGGGGGGCAGGAACGAAGGTCTCGTAGTTGGTCTCCTCGTCTGTCTCCCCACATAAGTACCCGGCTTGCCGGAATTCCGTCAGCTCTTCCAGATCCATCTGGTTAGGCGAGTCCTTTACGTCTGAGGTCACCCAGGCGTAGGGGTCATAGTTTGCGCCAGAGGTAGAAATCTGGGAGGCGACGCGAGGCATACCTACAGTGGGGGTACCACTCCATTAGTCTATGAGGTCGGGAGCCCGGATAAAACCCAGAAACTATGTTTACCCTACTCAACAGTTAAGATCAAGCATGGCCAAAGCTACATCTACCCCCACAAGTCACCTAAAAACCTACCCTGGAATGGTACCCCTCCCCTAACACATCTACCTAGCATCGAAAGGCCACATAACAACAAATTCCAAACAAAACAGCAAGGACACTAAGCAGATACAACAAACACACAATAAACAGAGCAGAAAAGAGAGGAGCCAGAGGATTACCTGAATTTGTTGAAGCTGGAAGAATGAGAGGAAGATGTTCGAAGAAAACTGCAACAACACTCTAGAATTCCCAAGGGAAAAGGAGGGAGATAGCAAGGAAATGGAAGAAACAAGAGTGCAAAAGGAGGAAAAAGTGGAAGGTAAACTATTTAAAACTGCCACCCAGGAAGTGCGAAAGACTTGGGGGCAAAATAGTACTTACATGCAGGGTTTTTTGCAACCCATTATGAGCATTTAATGCTCAGCGCAAAGAACGAAGCGGTAAACGGTTGCTTCAGCAACCAAGAGACACGCGCGCAAGGGGCATGTCCCTTCCACGAGCGGCCGACCTAACGAGTATGAACGAAGCGAGAAGCAACACGCCGCTGATAGCTCCCACGACTATCATTGGTGCGTGGGGGCACTGTTACGGCCTGGCCTAAACCCCCTACGGTTCGGCCCGACCCGAGCGCCATCCGACCCGGACACGCGTCCCACAACCAACTCGGACACGCGTCCCGAACAGCTCACGCATGGCTGTGAGATAACGTCCCTAAGAAAGTGGGGCCGTCCTCATTGGGCCCACCTCTGACAGTATATAAGGGGAAGATTTACTCTTCCCCCAAGGTACGTAACATATCACATCACCCCTTTTCGCCTGCACATTACTAACAAGAGCGTCGGAGTGTCTTTGCAGGTGGCACCCCTCCTTTTTTACACGAAGAACTCGGGACCTCGCACATCCCTGGTCGGTAGTCCACGACCTGACGAGCCCCTACCATCTCCGAAGATTTCAACCCGAACCGTCCGGTAACCGACCTACCGAACATAAGGATAAACCGGTCCTGATTGTAAAAGTTTATAGAAAAAATATTCATGTGCGGAACTAGCTATAGCCAACAAAAGATTATGAAAAAAGATATGGTGACATCTCGAGTGTATGCAACGGGCTTCCGTAGAGGAGAAGATCTTTGATAGTTTGTAGCGGTTTATAAAAAAATAATTTTTATACGTAAATCATATAAAAATATTTAAATTTAATATCTATATTTAAATGCATACATAAATTAAGAAAATAATTTTAAATATTAAAAAATATATTTAAAATATAAAGTGTTAATTTAAAGTGTAAATAATATGTAACTTTTTTTTTCATATTCCATTTTATTTAATTCATTCATATTGCTTAAAAAAGTTATAACCTTTCTTCTTTCACTTTAAAATAATTGAGCTTTAATTAATTATATTTAATTTAAAATTTTATATTTTTAAAATATTTTTAGATTTTTTAATATTAAAATTTTAATATTTAAATTATTTTATATAAAATTAGGAATATAATATAACTCTTTGCAAATCTAAAAATTCTTAAAATATATCAAAAAATAGTTCTACGTTATAAGAGTTATAAGGAATTATATTGTTATAAATACTATTTAAGTCATAATATAACCATTTCTTTCTAAGATTAATTCCGATGTTGTTATAAAATTTGTGCTAAAAAAAGTAAAAATTTTATAATTAATATTCATCAATAAACACTACAAATACATTATTTATTTACATTTTATTTTTTTTGTACTAAAGATAGGAGATTCGAACCCGTAACCTCTTAATTGAGTATGGGAAGACTATGCCATTTGAGTTATAACTTATTGGCTATTTACACTTTAATTTAAAATCTTACATTTTTAAAATTTTAATATATTTTTTTAATATTTAGATTTTAACATTTAAAATTATTTTCTTAATTTATATAAATTTGGATATAAAATTTTAATATTTTCGTAAGATTTACTTATGAAAGTTGTTTCTTTACAGCTATAACCTATTAAGGGTTTTGTTCTTCACGTAAATTGCTATATACACTCGTAGTTTATGTTACCATATCTTTTTTCATAGTCTGTTATTGACTATAACGATTTTTACACATAATGTTTTTTTAAAAAACTATTACAATCTGTAGTGGTTTATGTTTATTTTTTTTTCTTACCTAATCCTTTATGGATTATAGGGTTTTTTTTTTTAAATATTAAAAACTTTATGCATTGTAGCGATTTACATAAAAGAATTATAGAATTAAAATGTGACTAATCTTGTATTTGGATAAATTTAAATTTAATTATTTTAAATATGTGATTTACCGTTTCTTTAAGTTCCAAGTAAAATTATTCTGAAAAACTTTTAGGTACAAAACCTAGATCTGAAGACAAAATGTAGTTGCGACTATCAATGCTCACACATCAAGTCGAAGTGAAAGAACAAGTTATTTGATATATAAACATGTTATATATCCAAAGAAATCCTCCGATATATAATAAAAGATACGGGGACCCAAAAGTTTTTCATAATTGAGATATTGTTTTTCTAGATTTGGAATGCATAATTTATAAAATTATTAATTCTGCATATGTATGTTTCACCAATTCTCGGCATGAAAAATAATTATTCTCTTTAAAGAAATTATTTTATTTGACAGAGGATCGCTTTGATAGCTCTCTACATGAAACTGGCTAAGCAAGGGGTATCAATCTTATCCTATATCATATCCTAAAAGAGATAGGCCGGTTTAGATGGTAAAAAATTATTTACTCTCTTTTCTTCATTTTTTTTCTAATACAAAAAGTGCGTTTCATATGGTTTAATTTGATAAAGTTTTTATTGTTTAAAAGTAATTTATAAAAGTTAATTTTTAAAAAGTGGTTTTTTAAAAAAATATAATATTTATATTTGATAAATTAAATTAAAAATAATTTTTAATAAACACAAACAACAATAATTATATTGATAAATAATTTTTAAAATTTAAAAATATTATAAAAGACATAAATCATTTAAGTATTAAATTTTAAAATTAGTTAATATATGAAGTTATATTAGACTTTTAAATTTTGAAAAGTATAAGCCAATTTTGAAAAGTTTCATTCTAAGGCTTAGTTTGGTAAAGTTTTTACTTTTTAAAAGTAGTTTATAAAAGTTAACTTTTAAAAGATGGCTTTTTAAAAATTGTAGCATTTATGTTTGGTAAATCAAATCAAAAATAGTTTTTAATAAACATAATCAACATTAATTGTGTTTGGTAAAATAACTTTTAAAATTTAAAAATACTATAATAGACATAAATGCAAGCATTAAATTTAAAAATTAGTTAAGATATAATGTTATATTAGACTTTTAAATTTTGAAAAGCACAAGCCAATTTTAAAAAGCTCTATCTTAAGTGCTTTTAAAAGTACCCCAATCTTTTAAAAGCTGCAAGCACAAGCACATGATCTTTTTTATTTACCAAACACAAAATGAGTAACTTAAGCTTTTAAAAAGCACAAGCACCTATTCAAAAAGCTTTACCAAACCAAGCCTAAGTAAAGCTTTTCGAAAAAGTGTTTGTACTTTTTAAAAGCACAAGCTCCTCATTTTGTATTTGGTAAATAAAAAAGACCATGTATTTGTGCTTGCAGCTTTTAAAAGATTGGAGTATTTTTGAAAGTACCTAGGCTTGGTTTGGTAAAGTTTTTCTTGTACTTTTTAAAAGCACAAACTCTTCATTTTGTGTTTGGTAAATCAAAAAGATCATGAGCTTGTACTTGCAGCTTTTAAAAGATCATATACTTTTAAAAACAACTAAGGTGGAGCTTTTCAAAGTTGGCTTGTACTTTTCAAAATTTAAAAGTCTAATATAATCTTATATATTAACTAATTTTCAAATTTAACGCTTAAATTTATGTCTTTTATAGTATTTTTAAATTCTAAAAACAATTTTACCAAACATAATTGTTGCTACTTGTGTTTATTAAAAATTATTTTTAATTTGATTTACCAAACATAAATGCTACACTTCTTAAAAATCATCTTTTAAAAGCTAATTTTTACAAACTACTTTTAAAAAATAAAAATTTTACCAAACTAAGTCTAAGTACTTTTAAAAGTACCCTAATATTTTAAAAGTTATAAATATAGACACATGATCTTTTTATTTACTAAATACAAAATAAAAGTTTGTGTTTTAAAAACTACAAACACCTCTTCAAAGCTTTATTAAACTAAAGTTATATATAGCTTATGAGTTGACTTATGAGCGTGCTTATTTTAAATTCTTTTAAAAAAATATAATTTTAAATTTTAAATTTTATATTATAACTTTTATATCATTAATTAATAATATATATTAAAAAATTAATTTTTTTAGTCAACATTAGTTAAATTTTTAAAATTATTTTATTTATTTTAAATTTTACATCTTATTAAATTATGAACTGTTAATTTCAAATTCTAAATTACAAACTTTAAATTCTAAATTTTCAAAAAACAAAGAGCAGTTTTAGAATTAAAATAAAAAATTGACTAATATTGACTCACTAAAAGTTAATTTTCTTTATATATATATATATATATATATATATATAAAGTGATGTGACAAAAATATATCACTCTCTACAGTTGTTTTTCTAGCTACTCATATATCTAGTGGTTTCAACTGTATCAACTATCAAGTATCAACAAAAATGACAACCAATGGTAATATAATGGGATATGGGTGTTAATGGCATTAATACATAATGACAAAAAACATACTCTTCATCGTGTGTATATATTGCCACTTCAATGATATATTTAAAACTAACTATGTTATGCTATTAAATTAGTTATTAGTATAAAATATATGATGAAATATAAAATATATATTAAAAATAATAAATTATATATATATATAATTTTAATATATAAATAATATTTTTGATTTAAAATATAGTACGATAATAGTATACAAAATTCAAAGCACACAATAATAATTCATCATCACAATGCATGAAATAGCTGGTGGGTCAATTAATTAATTTGGATAGCACTGTTTCAGTTCCACCAGGCTAGTTATCTAGTTATCTAGTTATCTAGATAGAATGAAACGACATGCAGCATCATAATAATGCATGTAAGTAATCATAACAATAATAATGGTTGTGTTTGAAACATAGAGAAATTAAAGGACACATATATATACATGTAGTATGCTGATGGATGAGTGTGACATAGTACTTGAATTCTTCGTCAAATTCCATGCATCGTAGTAGGGTACGGGAGGGGCATATGATGACATAGTAATAGCACTAACTACTAATAAGGTTTAAGCTGCTGCATGCTGCCGCCACAAAAAATAAAAATTAAAATTAAAATAAAAGTGAGATGGATAATAATGAAAGCATGTTACTGTTATTGTTTCTCTGAGCTTTGGACCACGTGATTGCCTTGTTTGGATCCCGATAAAGATCTCCAATATCTTACAAACAGTGTTTCTTTCTTTCTCTTTTTCACTCGCTGAATGGCCTTTCAGGCTTGGATATATGTGGATATATTATGCATGCATGTATGTAACTGTTATTATGATATATATTTCACATGGAATTTTTAAAAAATGTTACCATGAAAATGATTTTTCATATTTTTATTATATTTTTAATCTACAATTAAATTCTATAGTAGATATGTTTGAAGAAATATTAGTATCCATAAAATTTCAAAGAAATAAGGAAAAAGAGAATTCCAAAGAAGAAAAATTTCAAAATATAATCAACATAACAGAATTAAAAGTAAAATCACCATTGAAATTATGAATATTGAAGAAAAATTAGAAGAAGTTACAATGCTTTTTAAACAATTAAAAATGGCTCAAAAAAATAATATTATGGAACAGGGATTTCAAATAGAAGAAGAATTAGTAAATTCTGAAAATATAGAAAATATAGAAAATGAAGAACACATCCTAGATTATTCAAGTGACGAAGAACCAGTAATTCCAATACAAATAAAAAATGAAGCTGGAACATCTAAGGATAATCAATCTCAATTTAAATGGGAAACAGGTTTTGATAATTATGCTTTTAAAAAATGGTTTATAAATAAAGATTCAAAATATACAAAAATACCATCAAAATACGTTCCTAAAATCTAGGAAATGGAAGGAGAAAGAATGCTCGATTTAGACTGTAAAAAGAATGAAAAAGAAATTTTCGAGAACTGGTTGAATTCCTTCTTATTAGAAGCCTTTACTAATCCAAAACTTAGTGAATTGTCTGGAAGAGATATTTGGAATTACATAGGGTTTCATACTAAAGGAACTGTAAGAGATTATATGACATCAATAGAAAACCAAATAATAGAAGAACTAGCAACAAAAACAATAGCTTATGATAAGATATTACATATAATGATGATTCTATATAAAGAATTTTTTGGAAAAAATATTATAGATCATAGACAAGAAGTCTATAATAAAAAATATCAAGAAGTAAAAAATCATTTAGCTAATATTTAGATATATGATTTATGTAATGTGGAGTCTTATATATGTGAATATAGAATACATTATTATAAATTAAAAGAAGAAGATAAAGACCATTATCTTAGTATGTATATAACAAAACTTCCATATCCTACTAATGAATTTATAATGGGAAGATTTATAAGAGAAATAAATAGAGGGACAATTGAAAATAATTTTGGTGGAGCAACCCCTGCAATAAAAGAGGAAATAAAAGAACGTTGTATGCAAGAAGCGACTCAAAAAAGATTTGCAAATATAATTAGAATTTGCTGTCAGGATAATGAAGAGATACCTCAAAAATATGGTCTTAATAAAAATTTTCAAAGAAAAAGAAAATGTCAATTTAGAAAAAGAAAATACTATCCAAACTGGAGAAAAAAGAGGTATTTTAGAAAAAGAAATAACAATAAAAACAAAAAGATAAAAAAATGACTATTGCCCAAATAAAAAAGAAAATTGTAAGTGTTGGTATTGCCAAGAAGAAGGACACTATGCAAATGAATGTCCAAAAAAGAAGGATAAAAAGGATCTTACCAAATAAATAGAAATTGCTAAGTCTTGTTTCATGGAACCATTAGAAGAATCTGATGATAACTTAGACTATATTTTTGAATATGTCTCGGAAACAGACTCAACGACTGAGTAATAATGCCACATTTATTACTATAAAAATAACAGAAAAGTTTATAAATGCTTTCATAGATACTGGAGCAACACAATGCTTTGCTAGTACAAATATAAAACTTGATTGGAAAAAATTAAAGAAACCATTAAGAATTAGAATAGCTGACAAATCAATACATAAAATTGACCAAAAAGCAGAGATGGCTGAAATATTTATTCAAAATTATAGGTTCATTGTTCCATCTATATATATGTTAGATTCTGGAATGGATTTTACCATAGGAAATAACTTTTTAAAACTATATCATCCATTCATTCAAGAATTAACATATATAGTTTTAAAAGCTCCATACGATTCTTCAATAAATCAAAAATCAAAACGTATAAAAATACCAACTACTACTATAGATAAGATCTTAAAATTTAAAATATTTTCTATATTAGAAACATGTTATTTAAATTTATACTTTCAGATAAATATTCCAAAAAATAATCTTGAAATAAAGATAGAAGAACTTTTGGATGAAATTTGTGTTGAAAATCCTTTAGATATTAAAAATACAAATAAAGAATTAGTAAGCATTAAATTAAAAGATCCTACAAAAGAGATAAATATTACAAATAAAATTCCTTATTCCGCAAGAGATAGAGAAGAGTTCTCATTAGAATGTAAAGATCTTTTGAAAAAAGGAATTATAAGATTAAGTAAAAGTCCTCATGCGGCTCCAGCCTTTTATGTCGAAAACAATAATGAAATTAAAAGGGGAAAACGAAGGATGGTAATTAATTATAAGAAGATGAATGAAACAACTATTGGTGATGCTCATAAACTTCCAAGAAAAGATTCTATTTTAGAAAAAATCAAAGGAGCAACTTGGTTTTCATCTCTTGATGCAAAATCAAGATATTGGCAACTTCGTCTAGACGAAGAAACAAAGAAATTAACTGCTTTTACTTGCCCAACAAAAGAATCAACAAATGTGTTGCTCTATGAATGGAATGTATTACCATTCGGATTAAAACAAGTCCCAAGTATTTATCAAAGATTTATGGAAGAAAATCTAAAAGAGTTAAATGAATTTGTTTTAGTTTACATTGATGATATATTAATTTTTACAAAACAGGATAGAGAAGATCATCTTCAAAAATTATTAATAGTTTTAGAAAGATGTAAAGAAAAAGAATTAGTTCTTAACAAAAAGAAAGCAAGAATAGCAAAACAGGAAATAGAGTTCCTTGGATTAATTCTATCCACTTAAGGAAAGTTAAAACTTCAACCAAATATTTTAGAAAAGATAAATTTATTTCCTAATAAAATAGAAGATAAAAAATAATTACAAAGATTTTTAGGGTGTATAAATTATATTTCCGATCAAGGATTTTTAAAGAATATAACAAAATACACTAAAAGCTTATTTCCAAAAATAAGTACTAAAAAAGAATGGAAATGAGAAGAAAAAGATAGTATGCAAATTCAAAGAGTCAAAGAATTATGTGAAAAACTTCCAGAACTTTATATTCCAGAAGAAAACGACTACTTAATAGTAGAAACAGATGCTTCAGACATAACCTGGTCAGGATGTCTAAAAGCTAAGAAAGCTATAAGAAGTTTGGAACAAGAAAAAGAATCACTAGATTCTAAATATTCCCCAAAGGAATTACTTTGCAAGTATATTTTAGGGACTTTCACTCCAACAGAACAGAGATATACTACTCATGAAAAAGAAACTCTAGCAGCAATTAAATCTCTTAAAAAATGGAAAATTGATTTACTACCCAGAGAATTTACATTAAGGACCGATTCAAGTTACCTAACAGGTTTCATACGATATAATTTAAAAGTTGATTATAATCATGGACGATTGGTAAGATGGCAATTATTTTTGTTACAATATCCAATAAAGATTGAATATATTAAGGGTGACAAAAATGTTATTGCAGATACATTAACAAGAGAATGGAGTTAGTCTACAACGCATTAGATCAAGAAATTCAAAAATATGAGTAAGAGCTCGAAAAATGCAAGCATTGTCAGCAAATAAGAACACAGATCCAATCTCTCAAGAAGACCATTCAAGCAATGAAATCAACACAACAACCGAAACCATCAGAGTTCAGCCAGCTAAGCATGGTGGACAAGTCAGGTGAAGAAAAAATTTCAGAAAATATAACAATTGCTGAAATTATTAAAAAATCCACCCAGAATAAAAAATATTATGTAATTTATAATGGCCCCATGAAAGGAGTATATGATGCCTGGGAAAAAGCAGCACCATTCACATATCAATCAAGGATAATTCATAAAGGAGGATTTTTAACACTGGAAGAGGCAAAAGAATCCTTTAGGGAATATGAAGCTCTTCATCCAGAGCAAACCCTAAAAAGAGCAGATAAAGCTCCAATTCAAACCCAGAGAATATGAATAATAAGAAACATTCCTACAAGGGCTGAAATCAAGGAAAAGAAAATGGTCTGTAGATCAAATCTCAGAGAAACCCTTAATATAGTCCTGAATTGGACTGAAGAAAAAAGGGCAATTTTGGGATATTATCCTATTGCCAAAGAACAGCTAACAAAGCTGGTTATTTTTCCAGATGCTTCCCCATCTGACACTTATCAGTTCTTCCAGTATGGATTAATTGATACAATTTTAATTTTTAATGATCTAAAAATTATTAGTGAGTTTCCTGCAGGATTTGTTGATGCAGTAAAGAGATTTAAAAATATGATTGACAATGTAAATCCAAGGGATGTATCCCTAAAATTTACAAACAGTCAACCTATTTTTAATGAAGAAGAAGAATGCTTGGTTCCAGCACACCAAGTAATATTCATGTCCGTCTTCCCAGAAAATTTTCAACCAATTGATCAAATTCAAGATCTAACAATTTACAGTCATGAAGGAAGACTAGCCAGTACATTAACAAGGGTCTTTGAAAGAACTCAAAAAATAACAAAGGAATCTCACACAAGGATTAATTATAAAAGTAGAAATACTCTGCTCGTGTCCAGCAAAAGAAATGAAATTGAAGAAAGAGAGATGAGACTCTTGGTAGAATTTGAATCAGCATTCTACAACTTATCTGGACTTTTAGAAAAACTCCCTGAAGGGATAAAGAGGAATCTCTGCTATTTGATAAAAGATAGAGAAGACCACAAGTGCCAGCTATGTGCCTCAGAAATATCTGAAGAAAGCAATAATGAAACGGAATCAACCCACATGGTAAAGGAAGAGGACAATACATCTGAAGCCCACATGATAAAAGAAGAGGACAGTGCATCTGAAGCATCCCTCAACGTTATTGCATAATGACGTAAGCGCTTAGGTCATAAAGCACCAATAATGTAGCTGGTGCAAGATAACAATCAATGACGTAAGCAATGACGTCATAAGAAGGGTAAGGATGGGAATTGTCCATCAGACCCAACTATTATAAATAGGTTGCTTAGGCAATTGAAGAAGGCATCAGAAAACAGAAAGTAGAAGGCTAAGAGTACTCATATGCTAGGAGAGCAAGGAGGAAGCTGCCGAGGCGATTCTGTAGTCTGACAAAGAATTCCCTTAGGGAAAAATAGTTCTAAACTCCCCTCTGGAGTTAGTATCTACAATCTCCCCTCTGGAGATAAAAACGTCTATTGTAAAATATACTAAATAAAGGAAGTTTTTCTCTAGAAAGATACATCTTCATCCTAGTCTTTTAGTTATGAATTATTTAGAAATTTTAGAATTAACGGAAGAATCTGATTATTATAGATTAACTGCTTTATTAGATAATAAAAAACAGGCTGTTCTAAAAACAGAATTAAATCTCAAATCAAATGAAAATTTTAATAAACAAAGTCTTTTAAAAGAAGTTTTTAATAGAAAAAATATAATATACTATGGAAAAATTCAACTTGAAGCCCCCTATAAAGATAAAATCTGCCAATAGAGAACTTGAAATAGCTTTAATAAATGATGAAGAATTGAGTAAATAGATTGAGAAAATTAAGGATCAACAAAAAGATCTAAAATTGGATGGATTCATATTAGTACCATACAAGTCTTAATCAAATCTACATATATGAAAGGAATTAATTCACCAATAAGTTTAGCAATCTGTGACAAAAGAATTACTGATGACCCAATAGATCAAATAATTAGAATTGTTCATGGAAATTTGGCAAACGTAAATGTAAAATTTAATGCCCATCTTGGATATGCTATACCTTTATCAATTGAAAATCTTGGAAGATCTATAAGTTTGGCTTATAAATTTCACAGAAAGAATTTAATGGAACAAAATGATGAACCATTTTCAATTACATATGCAATAAATTATGCTTTAACAAATAGCCATCATAGTATAATATTTAAAAACAGAGAAAGAATTTATGTCGATGAATTATTTCAGAAAATTGTAAAAACAGAAATACCAAAATATAAAGCTATTGAAAACCTAGTTTTATTACTAAAAGAACCATCAGGGAAATTGGTTTCATCGAATTTTCAAATAAGAGAATCTAAAATTAATAGCACTTTAAGTTTATCTAAGTTAAAAATTAAAGAAGAAAATTCTGAAATAAAAGAATTAACAAAAAAGGTCGAAAAATTAAATGAAACCCTAAATACTAAATTATGACAATAAATAAAGAAGAAATATATGTAACATATCAAGACAAGAAACAAGAGCTTTTTGAAAGAGAAAATCGTTTGAATTATTTACAGTTTTCTGAAATAAATCAAAGAGCATTTGAAGCTCTAAAAATAATCTATGACAAGTTAAAAAGAGAAGTTGAAGAGCTAGAAAAATTAATAGAGTCTCTAGAAAATAGTGATGAATCGAGGATAGAGTTTGCAGAAATTCTAAAATAAATAATGAAGTATAAAAAGATTGAAAAACCAGAAAATAAAATAAAAAGAAAAAGGGCGAAAAAATTAAAAAGTAAAATAGAGGAGTATAAAAGGGAATTAAATAATCTTCAGATCGAAATTGATGATCTTATAATAAAAAGGATAGAAATAAGAATAAATATAAACAAGTTGGAATTAAACTTAAAAAATTTATAAATGCCTGGAAAACCATATTATGACTTAAAATAATTAAAGCTGTTGAAAGAAAAAATGGAGAATGAAGTTGAAAAATTAGAAAGATATTTAGAAACAAGAGAAAGTGTAGAAATAAAAGAAGTTTTTGAGGATTTGAGAAATTATATTAAAGAAAAAGATAAACAGATAAAAGATTTTATATACAATAATCCATGCAAAAAAAGAATATCATAATTATGATAGAAATTAAAACAGAATTAAAAAACTATAAATATGAAATCAGAATTATAAATATACATCAAGGACTAGTAATAAATAATCATATAACAAATACAAGAGAAATAGTAGAAATGGTCAATACTTTAGATTATGAAGTTGCAAATTATTTTTATCAAAATCCTTTAAATAAAGCACCACCAATTGAATCTATACAAATTATAAATTTATTCGAAGCAAAATATGAAGAGTTAATAGAAGTTTCGAAAAGGAAATTAATGGAAAAATCGAAATTGAAAAATTGGTATCAGAGCCAAGTTAACGATTAAGGGTAACACTTTCTCTTTAAGCAACACTTTTAGTGATACGCTTTTAAATCAATAACAACCACAAAATGAAAAACATCTTTACAAAAAGTTGAAACTGACAACTTTATCAGAGTAGCCACCAAACTTCAATGCTACTAGCTAGTAGCTAAAGTAGAGCCCACCAGCAAAAAATTAATTATACTTCACATGTAATATTTGATTATAAAAAATGTGAAATTGTTTTTGTGTGTATATATTTCCCTTTTGTTTTTCTTTTTTAACATGGGTGATGTTGCATATGAGAAAGTGATGGTGATGTGAGTAATGAACTCTAATCCCTTGTCATCGTTCATCTCCTGCTATTCATCTTTTGGCTCCGATAATTCATTTTCTCGTTGTGGCTCATTTTCTCGTCGCAGCTCATCTTCTCCCTGCTGGAAGCAACAACGTTTGTGCTGTCCTCAGCAAACTTTTACGATCTAATTTTGTTGTTTGTAACAACCTAGATTTTTATTAATGAACTTCTCAAGTTTTAAATGTTAAGAATTTGTAAAATTCGAGTGATTGGAATAGACCTAGTTTGACCAGCCAATTTTAAATATGTAGAAAAATAAATAATAATATTTTATAGTATTTTATTAAAGGAAAAGTATAAAGAAAAAGTATGAAGAGCCAATGAAATATTTGTACATTGTGTACAATGGAGGTTTAGGGAGTATTAGAGATATAATCATTAGTGTTACCTTGAAGCTTTTGGGATGAGTGGTATCATGACATGGTATTAGAGTTCTAGATCCGAAAGGTCAAGAGTTCGATCCTTAGTGAACCCAAAGATCAGTTTAAGCTTTTGGGAAGATGTTTATTATCCCTAGTACTCGGATGGTTATTCTACATAGTATGGGGACGTTCATTTTGTAACTCATATAGCCCATTGTACACATTGTACAAATAAGCCATTGTCTCTCTAATGGGACTCTTTATTAAATAATATTTTATTAATTTATTTTGGTATGTCACCTTATAACTCTTACGGCTCAATTTCTCCAAGTTTAAGCTACTTTCTACTTGTTTTCTTTCTTCGTAAATCACCTAAAGACTACCTTCTACTTTCTTTCTTCGTACGTAACATTGAGAAGAAGAATGAGAGAGAGAAAAGTTAAAAACTTCAGTCGGCCAGTTTCTAAGGTTTGATCTTTTGATTTGAAAATTCCAACGAAAATTCTAAACCGATTAAATTGTTCGTTTCTTCTTTCTTTTCACAACTGTACTAGATTTGGCAAGGTGAGGAATTTTTTCTTAAATCTATGATGGAGATTATTCGATTATTATATATCGTGATTTAAACGTTGTTTTGGTTAAAAATGGGAAGAATGTGAACTAACGATTATCGGAAAAGAATCGGTTTTGTGAGCTAACACCAAGAGATAAAGTTTTGTAAATTAATTGCAAATTGATTGTGTTTTGATGCTTGGTTGATAATTGAGTATTTGAGACATGAAACTATATTTACGTGACGTTTTAATAGCCCCTTTAAAGTACAAAAATATTCGGACGCTGGACGTTCTCCCTTGAAAAACACATGAGCACTGGGCGCCCAGCTAAAAACCAAATCAAAGGCGCTGGTCGCCCAAATTTGGAAACATAGGCACCCTACTTTAGCCTTGGACCCCACTTTAAGAATTTTGGGCGTTGGGCTCCCCACTTCAAGCTAAGAATTAAGGGCGCTTAGCGCCTTGTTAGTGAATCTCCAAAGGTGCTAGGTGCTAATTGTGGGCACTAAGCGTTGTGGATAATACAATTAAAAATAGACTTTTAGAATAATTAAGTGGAGAAGTATAAATTATTAAAATTATAGAGTAAAAGTGTAGTTAATTAAAATACAGAGAAACTAATGTAGTTAATTTAAATTTTGGTAAATTAAAGTATAACTAATTAAAGTATAACTAAATTAAAGTCACTATGTGAAAATTGTTACAACACATAGACTTCTTTCTCTCTAACACCGCCACCCCAGTACACCCACACTCTCAAAGCAAATATTTAACTACACCTCACAACACTCTCTAATCAAAGAGTATAGAGGAAAAGAAAAGTCAGATACAAGCTTTAAGTATTTCTGACTGGTGCAAAAAATATGGAGAACTTAGCCTCATATTTATAGCCTAGGCCACCCACTCCATTTGCTATTCTAAGCAATGTGGGACTAATTCAACCAAATCCTAACAATCTCTATCTTCATTGAAATGGTCACACATCTTCAGCTTCCATAGTCAACACCGACAATTCTTTGCTGCCATTGTCTATACCGACAATCATAGTTCAGAGAACTATCATACTCCACCATGAAAGTATACTCACTTGGAATTAGACCACTCCAAGCATTTCACCTTGGTACAGATCGAAACCTTGCTGAAAATTCATGGTGCAACTTCCAAATTGGCTTTTCCTGGAAGTTCTTCAGCCATCGACATAACTCTACCACACACCTTGCATCTCAATGCCAACCAATGTCCGTGTACAATTGTAGACCCGATTGCCACAACTTATCCTTATCCATGGCAGTGCGGCAATACCATGAGGATACTTCTTATCTTCTAGAGAACATCATCTTTCAACGCCTTGTGCAAACCTGATTGTATCAACACATCCTTGACTTGTATTTGCCACAAGCCAAAGTTGATTCTTCCATCAAATTTCTCTATTTCAAGCTTCACAGCACTTGAATATCCTGACATTGTTGCAACTGTATACTGGAATAGTATAACTCAACTGTAGACCGTGCACTAGGAAGGGTCCCCAGGAAAGAGAGGTGGGTCACAATGGACACACTTAAATACCAAGTCTTTCCTTAGCCAGAACCTTTCCAAACTGCACTCTCACAGTGTCACACTGTCTTCCTGCAACAACAACAGCAACCAAAGATCAACCTCAAGCCACAGGATAAAATTCTTTTCTGATGTGGAAGGTCAGACTAGGCTGCAATCACAGAGCATACTAAGAATAAATCCCACCGAACCAGGCTCTGATACCACATGTTGGGAATAATACACCATTCTTCCTTGAGAAAATACCTTTCATAGAGAAATAAAATAGACACAATCATAACACAAGAATTTAACGTGGAAAACCCCAATTACTGGAGAAAAAAAACCATGGCCGTTGTCAAATGACAACCAAAGAATATCACTATGTGAAAATTATTACAACACATAGACTTCTTTCTCTCAAAGCAAATATTTAACTACACCTCACAACACTCTCTAATCAAAGAGTATAGAGAAAAAGAAAAGTCAGATACAAGCTTTAAGTATTTCTGACTGGTGCAAAAAATATGGAGAACTTAGCCTCATATTTATAGCCTAGGCCACCTACTCCATTTGCTATCCTAAGCAATGTGGGACTAATTCAACCAAATCCTAATAGAGTTTAGGTTAGAATTAGAATTTTCTGATTAGAATTAGTGTTAGTCTATACATAGTTAAACATGCTGTTAAAGCTTCTTAAGTTTGAATTTCAATTTGTTTGGATTGATTGACTGATACTTTGCTGAGTCACTGCGAAATGCTGCTAATTTTTCATTTCATTGAAGCTAAATTTTGAATTGTTGTTGCAAAGAATACTTGTTAGTGCTTTTTTTGTGTTGTTTATGCTTTTACTTGCCAAGTGTTCGACAATATGCCAAGTATTTTAAATATATTTTAAAGTTCTATGCAAATATAATCTATGATAAGGACACTATGAATGACAATGTTTGGTCCATTTAGTGCACCATACCTAATGAGATATGGCTTGGTTGTTGTTGTATTGTTCTAGCTAGAGAAAATTTTGTTTCTTGGTATATAACTCTGTAGTGTATTATTGCTACTAGCATTATCTCTTTTGTTTGTACTAACAGCTAACTCCATATTTTATTCTGAATTTATTACTGATTATTCTGAATTTATTACTTACAGTGCGGTCAAGAAGCAAAAGTTCTCAGTTAAGTGTTACTTGTTAATCTTAATATTTGGTATCTAATTTCATGGCCTTAATGTCAGGATAATACGTGTGATGTTGTTGCCTAGAAGTTCTTATAATAAAATAGTAGAAAAACAGATTTGATCAAACTCATAGTAATCTAATGTCTTATCTGCTGGTCATGATTCTGCATTAGGATTTTACATTTGTTCTAAATCCATCATGGCCACACATGCATGTAACAATTTTTCTATCCTACAGAAACTTTTGTGCGAGCTGACAGGGCTTTTATACCGTTTGCTGAAGATTTTAATATGAACAATGTAACTACATCCGTAAAAGGTGTGCAAGAGATTGGCGATGTGAATGTGATAGACACTACTAAAGTTTAGACATTTACAAACACTTTTCATTTAACATTTTTTAAAATGTTAGCTATACTAATAAAATTGTACCTTTAACAACATTTGTAAATAAATATTAGAAAATATATTTTTTAAAAAACAAAAAAGAAAAATCAGGTAGAAATATCACCAAATATACCAAGACATTGGGGGTGATTATTCAGGAATATGGAAGGTATTTAATGTACTATGTACACAATCTTTAGGGAATAAAATTAACCAATAATTTGAGTTTAACTAGAGAATTAATAATTTATTGTGTCTAGAAAGGTGGAGTAGATTCTTCTTATAGTAAGTAAAATATTTCTAAGGATAATGGTTCGTTTTTCCAATTTCAAGTTTCAACCATAAATATTAATTTTTTTTGTTGGTATATGGTCTAAGGATATATGGTTGGTGAGGAATAATCAGCAATCACCACTCATTTTCATTAACCAAATGCATATATTCAACACAATTTTAGAAGAGTTTCTTGCAAAAATTGTAGTTTATGACCAATCAAATGTGACAAAAAAATCGGATCAAATGGCACTATCTTATTATATGTATTCATAATGAGAGTTACAATTAGTCTTGGTATAGTTAATTTTGTCTTTTCATGATTTAGCATCATTGTTGGCTTTAAGTTATCTGATTTTATGTAGCTTAATTTCGACTCTGAAATATAGATTCAATAATTTTTTATGGATATCTGAAATTCTATATAAAGATTTCACTTTCTTTATTTTTATAATTTACTATTCTAGAACCTCAAGTATTTATAAGTGAAGTCTCTTTTAACTACATTGATTAAAAGTGTTTTGAGTAATGGGGCTTATCAAGATGAATGCTTTTGGGAATTAATGACATTAGTGCATGTTAGTCATGCTTTTTGGCTTTAAATTTGTGGATTAGCACTATAATCAATGTAACCATTTTTTCTTTTATATTTTGTGTGAATCAGCATGTTCAAAACCCTTGAAAAGTATCAAAAATGCAGCTATGGCGCAGTGAAAGTCAACAAACCTGTCAAAGAGCTTGAGGTAACCACTTCATGCAACTTGATTATTTATTGTATTGTTATTATTTATTATTATAGTATTTCAAAATGTTCCAAAATAGTAAATTGTAGAACTCTTACAAGTTTATGCCAACTTATTATTTATTATTATAAAATTTGTTATTATTTAGTCTCAGTTTTTTTATGTTTGTCATTTTTTTTTGTTCTTTGCCATTTTCTCTAATTGCCTTGGTGGGTGCATTTATACATTTATTGCTTTTTTTGAATCGGTATTTTCTCTCCTTTTTTTTCCTGTATCTAGAGATCTCTATTCAGCTCAGTTTACTATGAAATATGCTGCTATTAGAGCCAAAAGAGCTTTTAATGTGCTTAATTCATGTATGAATGTTAAGAAATATACGTATCAAGAGGTCTTTTAAGGGTTGTAATGGGGTTAGGATCAAGGTAGGATTGTATTTAGTCAAGTGGACTAAAATCTGAATCCTTAATTAACTTAAACTTTCCACCTAACTTTAGACAATCCATGTAATCATAATACCACATCTAACTATCCATTAACCATGTTTTACACATATTCATGCATTCTAATTTCAAGTACAGTACATATGCATTGCTTTCATCATTTACTTTGGGGCATTTTGTCCCTTTTTGCTTAATTGCTCTTTTTTTTTTCTTTTTTCTTTTTCTCACCTCTTTATATATATATATATATATATATATATATATATATATATATATATATATATATATATATATATATATATATATTTTTTCTTTTATTTTTCTCAATGCATATGATTAAATTATTGGATGCATGAATCATGTTCTAAATATTTTTTTCACATTTTCATAAAATTCTAACATACTCAATTCTCAAACCAAATGTTTCCAAATTTAACTTCTCCACACTTAATTCATGAGCAATCTCACTAGTCTAAGCTAACCAAGGATTCAAATTAAGGACATTATTGTTTTTCGCTTAGAGTTAATGATGTGCTAAAGTAAAGAACAAAGGGGTATAATAGGCTCAATATTGGTTTGCAAAGAATAATGAAAGGGTAAGGCCATATGGGTATGTAAGCTCAGTGAAACAAAGGCCTCAATCATGTAAGTTTATGCATACATCAAACCATGGAAATATAGAATTAAGCAAGACAAAGATCACAATTTTAGAGAGAAAAACACACACCAAAAATAAAATATTGGTTGGTAAAATGCAACCAATTCAAATAGGCTCAAAAATCTCACAGATTTTGTGTGTTCGAGCTCTAAATCATGTTCCAGTATAATATTTCTTCAAACAAGTGTAACATTAAATTTTATTCAAATTAGTGAAATGCTCTTAAAAGGTTTTTTGAAAAAGAAAATATGACTTCAACCAAGTGGTAAAATATGCATAAAAACAAATAATCATGCAATCAAATTTGTAAATGCAACAACTAACAAGGAAAATAAACCATTGGTGTTGAGATGGAAGAGTAACTAACCCATGGAGATCGATATCGACCTCCCCACACTTAAAGATTTCACCGTCCTCGGTGCATGCTGAGATGTGCAGGTGGACGGGTTGTTCCAACTGATGCTTTTCTTCAAGGATTGTGCAGATGGACTTGTTTGTCTCCCCTTATAGAAGTTTCTCCCTTTTTCCGTCTTCGGTGGCCAGCCTGAAAGAAGAGAAAAAGAAGAACAGTAACCCAGAAATAAAGATAAAATAAAATATGGTTGGGTTAATGCCAGATAATGAGGGTCTCAATTACATGGTAGCTACAACATGCAAATGAGAAAACAGTAGAAGTACATGGCAAATCAAGAATGCAAAAGTTTGCAAAAATAGGGAAGAGAGTGTGGGTAAGGAGAGATAATATAAATTCATGTCAATGTAAAAGTAATACAGGTATAAAAGATTGACATTGATATAAATAATATTACCTATCCAAAATAAAATAAGTCACTAAGCACCCAAAATAATTCAAGAGAAGATGCAACAGTTAAATAAGAAAATTAACACCAAAGATAAAATAATGAATTTAGAAAAGAAAAGAAAAATATGCACAAAATTAAGATGCAATGAATGAAATATGCAAATAAATTAAGTAAAATAGAATGAAGGTGAAAAGGAAGGAGAAGTGAAAGAAATAAAGTAAGAAAGAAAGAAGAAAAGATAAAAGAAATTAGGATTAGAAAAGAAAAGAGAAGATAATTGGCGCTGATTTGGATGAGTTGTGCGGCGTAGACGACGCGGACGCGTGGGTGACGCGGTCGCGTGGTGCGCGATAAGGTCAGGTGACGCGGACGCGTAGGTCACGCGATCGCGTGGCCTGATTTGTGCGATTGGCGGGAGTGCAGCCTCGCGTTCGCACAACTCTCTGTTCGAAACTCTTTTTGCCAAATTTTTGGGTGACGCGGTCGCGTGGTGGACGCAATCGCGTGGATGGCCTTATTTCCAATATGACGCGGACGCGTGGGTGACGCGTTCGCGTGGGAGGACTTGGGCTTCTAGCATGAGTCCAGCCCTACTCCAGCACAACTTTCGGTCATGCACCCCTTTGACGTCGAGCTGTTGGAGCACGCGTTCGCGTGGGCGACGCAGATGCGTGGGAGGCTATTTTCCAAATGACGCGGCCGCGTCGGCAAGGCGGTCGCGTGGATCAATTTGTGCCAAAGGCACGCCTCCAGCCACGCTCTCGCGTGACCCTCTGTCCACTTTTCTTTTCTTCCTAATGCACTTGTGACGCGGACGCGTCAGCGACGTGCGTGTTTTTTTTATTTATTCAATATGCAGATGCAAAATGCAATGATAATATGGATGCTATGAATAATTCCAGGTTCAATAAAAACAGAATAAAATAAAACTCAAAAACAAACAAAATGAAATAAAATCAAAATTGAAGAAAAAGGAACGATCATACCATGGTGGGTTGTCTCCCACCTAGCACTTTTAGTTAAAGTCCTTAAGTTGGACATTTGGTGAGCTCCCTGTTATGGTGGCTTGTGCTTGAATTCGCCTAGAAATCTCCACCAGTGTTTGGAATTCCAACAGCCTCCGGGGTCCCAAACTAGGCATGTAAAGCCCTTGAGCAGTTTTAAACGGGTTCTTAGGCTTCCAGTATGCTGAATGTCAGAACAGACTCTAGGATCCCAAACTTTGCTTTTACACCCGTCTTTGTGTTGATCATCATGATTCCATCCGGGTAGCAAGCAATCTGAATTCTCACTAAAGTGGCCAAACAACTTCCTAGACCCATTCAGTTGAGCTCTACACCAACTTTTGCGTTTAAACTTTGAGCATACAACCATGTTGAGCCTTGCTTGACAACTCCAACCACTAACCATCTTCCTCTTACTCTTAATGCCACAAAGAGCTCTAAGTTGACCATCCGTCTCCAGTAGCCCATATTCAAGTGGAATTAGAAAGCTAATGGATATGAATTTTACCCACTTGAATGTTGTGAAGGATGATGGCAACTTAGGGGGAAGTATTGTTAACAAATTTGCAAGCTCCACTCCCTTGTGCTCTTCTCTGACAACTTCCACCTCTTTGCAAGTTTCTTCAATATCAACCTCTTCCTCTTGGTAGCTTTCTCCCAATTCAATCTCTTCTTCATTGCTCACCAAGGGCATGGGAGGCTGTGCTTCTTCATCTTGAATCTCAATCTCTTGATCAATCTCTTCCAAGTCTTCAACCAGGGTATGCCTTGGAGGTTGTACACCCTCCTCAACATCAAATGCAACCGTCTTGGAAGGAGGCTTTATGTCTTGACTTTCCCATGGAGGTTCAGCATCTCGCAACTCTTCAACCACTTTTTCCTCTTTAATAATTACTGCTTTGTCCAGTAGTTTTAATATAAAATCGTACTCATCCTTGATGATTTTCTTTCCATGACAACTCCTTTCAACTATTCTTTCATCTTCAAGGGTCTTTACTACCTTCACTTTTAGGGCCTCCTCTAGCTCCTTATGAAGTATGGATTTGCGAAGATGATCCCTTCTCTCTTATTCCATGTCAATAGCATCATGGGAATCATGTTGCTCTTGGATTAATGGATGTGGGTGCTCTTCCATGGATGGTGGTGATGGGATGGAGAGATCATTCTGTGGTTGAAAAGGAAGTGCACTAGAGCTTGATGGTTGATTGTTGAAGGTATTTGGTGGTCCGATTTGGGCGACGAGAGCTTGTATAATAGAGTTTAGATCAGTAAGTGCTTTCTCCATGGAGGTTTGGGGTGGATAGGAGGGTTCATTTGGCTCATAAGTGGTTGGTGTGGTGGATATGGGTTGGGGTCATATGGAGGTGAATGGTGAAAAGGGGCTTGTGAGTATGGTGGTCCAAAGTCATGTTGAGGAGAGGGTTTATAGGCATATGGTGGTGGTTGTTGATAGTCCATTGGAGGTGGTTGTTGCCATGAGGGTTGATCAAATCCTTGTGGCTCCTCCCATCTTTGATTGTTCCAACCTTGATGCCTGTTCTCATTGTAATTTCCTCTTCCTGCAATATAATTGTAACCAGACTCATAGCCAAAGGGGTGAGTGTTCATAGTAGCAAATAAAAATTAAAAACAAAAATAAAAACAATTTTAAATTAAAAGGTTATTTAAATTTAAATTTTTGAATTTGAAAATTAAATTTTGAAATTTTTGAAATTTGAAATTTGAAATTTGAAATTTAAATATTGAATTTTGAAATTTGATTTTTGCAATAAGATAAGATAAGATTTTAAAAAAAATATGATTTTTGAAAAAGATTTGAATTTTGAAATTGAAAACTAAGATAAGATAAGATAAAAATTTTAAAATAAAAATCTGAAATTTTTTTTAAATGCAAATTTTGAAAATTCAATTAAAATAAATAGAAAATATATTTTTTTGAATTTAATGATAAAAGAAAAAAATAATAAAATGACACCAAACTTAGAATTTTTTAGATCAAAGCAAAGAAAACAACTAAGAACAACTTGAAGGTCAAGATGAACACGAAGAACAACTTGAAGATCAAGATGAACACCAAGAACAAATTTTTGAAAAAAATTTTTTAATAACTAAATAAAAACCAATAACCTCTTAATTTACAAAAAAGCAAAAATAAAAACAAAAATAAAAACAAATAAACAAGCAAAAAGCAAATATTTACAATAACCAATAATAAGGCACACGTTTGCGATTCCCCGGCAACGGCGCCATTTTGAAAGAACTGAAGATTGATGGTTTAGAAGTTATAGTAAACTCTCGTTGCAAGTATAGTTACTAAACCAAGCAATCAACCTTTCTTACAAACATTTTGGTTGTCACAAGTAACAAACCCCTTTAAAATTGATAACCGAAGTATTTAAACCTCAGGTCGTCTTCTCAAGGAATTGCAGGGAAGTATGTTCTTATTATTGGTTATGAGTCTTGTAAATTGGGGGATTTGAAAGTAAGAAAGCAGTATGTTAAATAATAAGAAGAATAAAATAAATAAATAACTATAAAATAAACTCTTGGCAAGGTATGAGGAATTAGAAGTCCTATCCTAGTTATCCTTATCAATTGTAATGAGAATTGGATTTTTCTCCCACTTTGTTAACCTCTAACTATGAAGGTAAGTTAAGTGGATGAATTAATTTTTGATTCCTCAGGTCCTAGTCTTTCCTTGGGAAAGGCTAGAGTTATTGGAACTCGAATTAATTCTTGAAGAATTCCAATTTTCAGTCAACAATGAGTTTGATAACTCAAGTGTCTTCAATGACTCAACCAAAGCCAAAAGGGAAAAATCCAAATTATTTATATAAATAAAGGGAAGCAATCATAATTCTAAAATACCTCAAGTTATACTAATAAAGATATCAAATGTAACATGGAAGAGTTCATAAATTGAATTGGGAAAATAAATAAAAGGAACATTGAACCTGTGATGAAGAAGAAATAATCCTAAATCCTAAAACTAAATCCTAAGAGAGAGGAGAGAACCTCTCTCTCTAAAAAGTACATCTAAAACTAAAATTGTGTGTTGTGAGCTTATGATCATGAATGAATGGATTCTCCCACTTTATAGCCTCTAATTTATGTTTTCTGGGCCAAAAACTGGGTCGAAAACAGCCTAGAAATCGCCTCCTGCGATTTCTATTACATTCAGGTCGCGGGAAAGTGACGCGGAGGCGTCGTCCACGCGTCCGCACGGATTGAAGTTCGCAGATGCGATGCGGGCGCGTTATTCACGTGTTCGCGTCGCCTAACTTCGGGGCAGCTATGACAAATTATATATCAAATCGAAGCCCCAGACGTTAGCTTTCCAACGAAACTGGAGACGCATCATTTGGACCTCTGTAGCTCAAGTTATGACCGTTTGAGTGCAGAGAGGTCAGGCTGGATAGCTTTAGCAGTTCCTTCAGTTTCTTGTATTCCTTCTACTTTTGCATGCTTCCTTTCCATCCTCTAAGCCATTCCTGCCCTGTAATCTCTGAAATCACTTAACACACATATCAAGGCATCTAATGGTAATAAGAGAGGATTTAAACATAGGGAACTTAAGGCCAAAGAAGCATGTTTTCAATCAAAGCACATAATTAGGAAGGCAAATGTAAAACCATGCAAATAGTATGGATAAGTGGGTAAAGAGTTGATAAAAACCACTCAATTGAGCACAAGATAAACCATGAAATAGTGGTTTATCAGTCAACTTTCCATTGAGCTCCTTCCACACATATGTCCATGAGGACTTGGTCCAACCTTTGATCAAAGTTGACCCTTCTAGTGTAGGGGCGTGCGTTTTCTTCCATCATTGGCAAGTTGAACGCCAGCCTTACATTTTCCGGACTGAAATCTAAGTATTTCCCCCGAACCATCGTAAGCCAATGCTTTGGATTCGGGTTCACACTTTGATCATGGTTCCTAGTGATCCATGCGTTTGCATAGAACTCTTGAACCATTAAGATCCTGACTTGTTGAATGGGGTTGGTGAGAACTTCCCAACCTCTTCTTCGGATCTCATGTCGGATCTCCGGATACTCATTCTTTTTGAGCTTGAAAGGAACTTCAGGGATCACTTTCTTCTTGGCCACAACTTCATAGAAGTGGTCTTGATGGACCTTTGAGATGAATCTCTCCATCTCCCATGACTCAGAGGTGGAAGCAATTACCTTCCCTTTCCTCTTTCTTGAGGATTCTCTGGCCTTAGGTGCCATTGATGGTTATGGAAAAACAAAAAGCAATGCTTTTTACCACACCAAACTTAAAATGTTTGCTCGTCCCCGAGCAAAAGGAGAAAGAAAGAAGGAGAAGAAGAAGAAAAATGGAGGAGAGGGAGAGATATGTGTATTCGGCCAAGGGGAAGAAGAAAGGGTTGTGTTGTGTGAAAATGAAGAAGGAAAGAGGGGTTTATATAGGAGTGGGGAAAGGTTTAGAGTTCGGCCATTAGGGTTGGATTTGGGAGGTAAAAGAGTTTGAATTTTGGAGGTAGGTTGGGTTTTTTGGGGAAGAGAGGATAGATGTGAGTGGTGAAGAGGTGATGTGGAAGAGTGATTGAGGTGATTGGTGAGGGGTATTTATGGAAGAGAGTTATGAAAAGGTGTGAAGAGGAGAGAAGAAAATGTGAGGATCCTGTAGGGTCAAGGACTTAACATCCCTGCTCCAATTAGGCGTGAAAAACGCCCTTAGCATGCATGTCTGGCGTTAAATGCCAGCTTGCTTCTTGTTTTTGGCGTTAAACGCCCAAATATAGCCTGTTTCTGGCATTTAACGCCACTTCCATGCTCTGTTCTGGCGTTAAACGCCAGTCTGGTGCTTGTTTCTGGCGTTTAACGCCAGCTTGATGCTTCTTTCTGGCGTTAAACGCCAGTTTGATGCTTCTTACTGGCGTTTAAACGCCAGTAAGTTCTTCCTCCAGGGTGAGCTATTTTTAAAGCTTTTTTTTATTCTGTTTTTTTTATTTTTCAGTAGTTTTTGTGACTCCACATGATCATCAACCAAAAAAAAAATAAAATAGATATAATTAAATAACATTGGGTTGCCTCCCAAGAAGCGCTTCTTTAATGTCAATAGCTTGACAGTGAGCTCTCATGGAGCCTCACAGATATTCAGAGCATTGTTGGAACCTCCCAACACCAAACTTAGAGTTTGAATGTGGGGGTTCAACACCAAACTTAGAGTTTGGTTGTGGCCTCCCAACACCAAACTTAGAGTTTGATTGTGGGGGCTCTGGTTGACTCTGCAGTGAGAGAAGCTTTTCATGCTTCCTCTCCATGGTTACAGAAGGAGATCCTTGAGTTTTAAACACAAGGTTGTCCTCATTCAGTTGGAGGACCAACTCTCCTCTGTCCACATCAATCACAGCTCTTGCTGTGGCTAGGAAGGGTCTTCCAAAGATGATGGATTCATCCTCCTCCTTCCCAGTGTCTAGGATTATGAAATCAGCAGGGATGTAAAGGCCTTCAACCTTTACTAACACGTCCTCTACTTGTCCATAAGCCTGTTTTCTTGAGTGTCTGCCATCTCTAAAGAGATTCTGGCAGCTTACACCTCAAAGATCCCAAGTTTCTCCATTACAGAGAGTGGCATTAAGTTTATTCCTGACCCCAGGTCACACAGAACCTTCTCAAAGGTCATGGTGTCTATGTTACAAGAAATTAGGAATTTACCAGGATCCTGTTTCTTTTGAGGTAATTTCTGCCTATCCAATGCATTTAGTTCATTGGTGAGCAAGAGAGGTTCATCTTCCCAAGTCTCATTACCAAATAGCTTGGCATTCAGCTTCATGATTGCACCAAGGTATTTAGCAACTTGCTATTCTGTAATGTCTTCATCCTCTTCAGAGGAAGAATACTCATCAGAGCTCATGAAGGGCAGAAGGAGGTTCAATGGAATCTCTATGGTCTCTAGATGAGCCTAAGATTCCTTCAGGTCATCATTGAGGAACCTTCTAGTGTTCAGAGGACGTCCCATGAGGTCTTCCTCATTGGGATTCACGTCCCCCTCCTCCCTTGTAGGTTCGGCCATGATGGTCAAATCAATGGCCTTGCACTCTCTCTTTGGATTTTCTTCTGTATTTCTTGGGAGAATACTAGGAGGAGTTTCGGTGACCCTTTTACTCAGCTGGCCCACTTGTGCCTCCAAATTTCTGATGGAGGACCTTGTTTCATTCATGAAACTTAGGGTGGCCTTAGATAGATCAGAGACTATATTTGCTAAGCTAAATGGATTCTGCTCAGAATTCTCTGTCTGTTGCTGAGTGGATAATGGAAAAGGCTTTCTATTGCTAAACCTATTTCTTCCACCATTATTAAAGCCTTGTTGAGGCTTTTGTTGATCCTTCCATGAGAAATTTGGGTGATTTCTCCATGAGGGATTATAGGTGTTTCCATAGGGTTCCCCCATGTAATTCACCTCTGCTATTGCAGGGTTCTCAGGATCATAAGCTTCTTCTTCAGAAGATGCCTCTTGAGTACTGTTGGATGCAGCTTGCATTCCATTCAGACTCTGAGAAATCATATTGACTTGCTGAGTCAATATTTTGTTCTGAGCCAATATGGCATTCAGAGCATCAATTTCAAGAACTCCCTTCCTCTGAGGCGTCCCATTACTCACAGGATTCCTTTTAGAAGTGTACATGAACTGGTTAATAGCAACCATGTCAATGAGTTCCTGAGCTTCTGTAGGCGTTTTCTTTAGGTGAATGGATCCACCTGCAGAATGGTCCAATGACATCTTTGATAACTCAGACAGACATCATAGAATATATCCAGGATAGTCCATTCTGAAAGCATGTCAGAAGGACACTTTTTGGTCAGTTGCTTATATCTCTCCCAAGCTTCATAGAGGGATTCACCGTCCTTCTGTTTGAAGGTTTGAACATCCACTCTAAGTTTACTAAGCTTTTGAGGAGGAAAGAACTTGGCTAAGAAAGCCGTGACCAGCTTATCCCAAGAGTTCAGGCTATCTTTAGGTTGAGAGTCCAACCATATTCTAGCTCTGTCTCTTACAGCAAACGGGAAAAGCATGAGCCTATAGACCTCAGAGTCAACCCCATTGGTCTTAACAGTATCACAGATCTGCAAGAATTCAGTTAAGAATTGAAAAAGATCTTCTGACGGAAGTCCATGAAACTTGCAGTTCTGTTGCATCAGAGAAACTAATTGAGGTTTAAGCTCAAAATTGTTTGCTCCAATGGCAGGGATTGAGATGCTTCTTCCATGTAAGTTGGAATTTGGTACAGTAAAGTCACCAAGCATCTTCCTTGCATTGTTATTATTTTCGGCCATGTCTCCTTCTTTTTCAAAAATTTCTGTCAGATTTTCTCCAGAGAGTTGTGCTTTAGCTTCCCTTAGCTTCCTCTTCAGAGTCCTTTCAGGTTCAGGATCAGCTTCAACAAGAATGTTCTTATCCTTGTTCCTGCTCATATGAAAAAGAAGAGAACACAAAAGAAAATATGGAATCCTCTATGTCACAGTATAGAAATTCTTTATGTAAGTCTAAGAAGAGAAGAATAGAAGAAGGAAAAGATAAGAATTCGAACACAGAGGAGAAGAGTGGGTTCAAATTTTTGAGTGAAAGAGAAGTGTTAGTAGATAAATAAATAATTAGAAGGAGATGAGAGAGGGAAGAAGTCGAAAATTAAACAAAATAGAATAAAAATACTTTTGTTTTTTAATTTAAAATTAAAGTTAAAATTCAAAAATAAACTAAAAATGAAATTAAATTAAATTTTAAAACAATTAGTTAATTAAAAAGGAATTTTGAAAAAGAGTTTAGTGATTTTCGAAAATTAGAGAGAGAGAGAGAATTAGTTAGGTAGTTTTGAAAAGGATATGATTGAAATAGTAAACTTTTAAAATCAAACAAAAAGTCAAGTAGTTAATTGAAAAAGATTTGAAAATTAATTTTTGAAAAGATAAGAAGTTAGAAAAGATTTTGAAATTGATTTTGAAAATGATGTGATTGAAACTTATTTTGAAAAAGATTTGAAAAAGAAATTTAAAAAGATTTGATTTTGAAAATTAAAGTTGATTACTTGACTAACAAGAAACTAAAAAGATATGATTTAAAATTTAAAGAATGAACCTTTCTTAATAGGTAAGTAACAAACTTAAAATTTTTGAATCAATCACATTAATTGTTAGCATTAATTTCGAAAATATGAAATAGAAATAAGAAAAAGATTTTGAAAATCAAAATTTAAAATTTTCGAAAATATGAAAGAAAAAATGAAAAAGATTTTATTTTTGAAAAAGATTTGAAAAAGATAGAATTTTTAAATTGAAAATTTGATTTGACTCATAAGAAACAACTAAATTTAAAATTTTTTTGAAAAAGTCAACTCAAATTTTCGAATTTTATGAGAAGAAAAAGGGAAAGATATTTTTTTGATTTTTGAATTTTTAATGATGAAAGAGAAAAACAATAAAAAGACTCAAAACATGAAAATTCTGAATCAAAACACATGATGCATGCAAGAACACTTTGAATGTCAAGATGAATACCAAGAACACTTTGAATGTCAAGATGAACACCAAGAACTTATTTTTGAAAATTTTTAAGAAAAGAAAAAATATGCAAGACACCAAACTTAGAAATTTTCAAACTTTAGATACTAACAAATTGAAAATGCATATGAAAAACAAGAAAAGACACCAAACAAGAAAAATTAAAGATCAAACAAAGAAATTCATCAAGAACAACTTGAAGACCATGAAGAACATCATGCATGAGTTTTCAAAAATTTTTAATGAAATTAAAAATATGCAATTGACACCAAACTTAAAAATTGACACAAGACTCAAACAAGAAACATAAAATATTTTTGGTTTTATGATTTTATTAAATTTTTTTTTTGGATTTTTCGAAAATTAATTGGAAAAAGACAATTAAGGATTTCAAAATTTTTAATGAGAATTCCAGGAATCTTGCAATGTTAGTCTAAAGCTCCAGTCCAGGAATTAGACATGGCTTATTAGCCAGCCAAGCCTTCAGTGAAAGCTCCGGTCCAAAACACTAGACATGGCCAATGGCCAGCTAAGCTTTAGCATACAAATCAGGCATACAACAGCTGATACTTCATCCAACTTCATTCTATGCTGATAGGTGGAAGCCCCAGTCCAAATGAATTAGACATGGCTTTACAGCCAGCCAGGCTTCAACATGCTTCATGAAACTCTAGAATTCATTCTTAAAAATTCTGAAGAACATAGAATAATTTATTTTTTTAATTAATTTTTTTTTGAAATATTTTCAAAAATAAAAATAAAAATAATAAAAATAAAGAGCTTAAAATTAAAATAAAATTTACCTAATCTGAGCAACAAGATAAACCGTCAGTTGTCCAAACTCGAACAATCCCCGGCAATGGCGCCAAAAGCTTGGTGCATGAAATTGTGATCTCAATGGCGCCAACAACTTGGTACGTACAATCGTAATCTCAATTCTTTGTCACAACTTCGCACAACTAACCAGCAAGTGCACTGGGTCGTCCAAGTAATAAACCTTACGTGAGTAAGGGTCGATCCCACGGAGATTGTCGGCTTGAAGCAAGCTATGGTCACCTTGTAAATCTCAGTCAGGCGTATTCAAATGGTTATAGAGTTTTAATAATTAAGGCTGTGTTTGTTTTTAGAGACAGGACAGAACATGACACTGAAACGGAGACAATAGGACGGAGACACTAAAAATTATCTTTTGTGTATTGTGTTTGGATACGATGGACAAGACACTAATGTAATGTCTAGTATTATGTTTGGATACACATGGACAAGACTAAAATATTATATGAAATGACTAAAATAGTCCTGTGATTCAAAATTTTTTATATCAATACAAATTAATTTAATAAAAAATGAGAGTACGTAGGAGTACAGACAGAACTTGAAAAAAATATTTGAAGAGGCAAAAAATTTTAATAAAAAAATATATTAGTATTTATATTAAAATAAAATTTATAAATATAATTATTTTATTTTAAAATTTATTATTAATATGTAGGAATACATATGGTTAAGATTAACAAAAAAAATAAATTTGAGTTTGATTAATAAAAAATTTTGTTTAAGTTAATAAGCCAAATTAATTTTAAATAAAAAATTAATTTTAAAAAAAATCCATTTTTACATGAAAAAACAATTAGTTTTTGCATATAAAAATATATTTTTATTTAAAAAAAACTAATTTTTTTATCTAAAGACTGATTTTTCTTTATAAAAAACTGATTTTTCTTTAAATTATATAAAATCAATTACAATTTATAAATTATTTTTTAGCATTTTAAAAGATTAATTTTACTTTTGCTAATATTTATCTTTCAAAAGTTTCAAGATTAATTATTTTTGTTATTATTTTTATTACAAATCAAATAATATAATATAAGGTTAAAATGGTATTGAAGTAAAACGATAAAAAGAAAAGAATTATCTACCCCCAATAAAAAATTCTACAGAAAGGAGAGAGTACCTGGAAAAGAAAGAGATAGAGGAAGAACAGGAAGAAAAAAGTATCTTTGAACAACGCAATAGGAAAAATAAGAAGGGGTAATAGTGGAAAAAAAGGAAAACAAAATTTATAAAATTGTCCGTGTCCACTCTTCCAAATCCCGTGTCCATCATTGTCCTTCGTGAAAGAGTGGACACAAAAGTATAAAAAACTGTCTCGGAGACAATATGTCCACTGTCCATGTCTCTGCTTCCAAACACTTTTTAAACAAGTGTTGTCCATGTCTCCGTGTCCTGCCCCCGAAAACAAACGCTACCTAAAAGATAAATAAAACGTAAAATAAAGATAGAGATACTTATGTAATTCATTGGTGAGAATTTTAGATAAGCGTATGGAGATGCTCTTGTTCCTTCTGAACCTCTGCTTTCCTACTGCTTTCGTCCAATCCTTCATACTCCTTTCCATGGCAAGCGTTATGTAGGGCATCACCGTCGTCAATGGCTACATCCCATCCTCTCAGTGAAAATGGTCCAAAATGTGCTGTCACAGCACGGCTATTCATCTGTCGATTCTTGATCATACTGGAATAGGATTCAGTAATCCTTTTGCGTCTGTCACTATGCCCAGCACTCGCGAGTTTGAAGCTCGTCACAGCCATCCCTTCCCAGATCCTACTCGGAATACCACAAACAAGGTTTAGACTTTCCGGATCTCAAGAATGGCCGCCAATAATTCTAGCCTATACCACGAAGACTCTGATCTCATGGAATGGAGGGCTTGGTTGTCAGGCGAGGCAACCATGTGTCATGAACCAGGAGGCTAAGAGATACGCACTCAAGCTATCGCAAGTAGAACGGAAGTGGTTGTGAGGCACGCGTTCATAGGTGAGAATGATGATGAGTGTCACGGATCATCACCTTCCTCAAGTTGAAGAACAAGTGTATATCTTAGATAAGAAATAGGCTTGAATTGAATAGAAAAATAATAGTACTTCAGATTAATTCATGAGGAACAGCAGAGCTCCACACCTTAATCTATGGTGTGTAGAAACTCTACCGTTGAAAATACATAAGTGATAATGGTCCAGGCATGACCGAATGGCCAGCCCCCATAAAGGTCTAAGATAGCATAAAACTGATCAAAGATGTCTAATACAATAGTAAAAGGTCCTATTTATATCAGACTAGTTACTAGGATTTACAGAAATGAGTAAATGATGCAGAAATCCACTTCTGGGGCCCACTTGGTGTGTGCTTGGGCTGAGCATTGAGCTTTACACGTGTAGAGGCTTCTCTTGGAGTTGAACGCCAGTTTGTAACCTGTTTCTGGCATTTAACTCCACTTTGCAACCTGTTTCTGGCATTTAACTCCAGAATATGGCAGGAAGCTGGCGTTGAATGCCAGTTTGTATCGTCTAAACTTGGGCAAAGTATGGACTATTATATATTTCTGGAAACCTTGGATGTCTACTTTCCAATGCAATTGAGAGCGTCCCATTTGGAGTTCTGTACTTCTAGAAAATCCATTTTGAGTGCAGGGAGGTCAGAATCCAATATCATCTGCAGTCCTTCTTCAACCTCTAAATCTGATTTTTGCTCAAGTCCCTCAATTTCAGCCAGAAAATACCTGAAATCACAGAAAAACACACAAACTCATAGTAAAGTCCAAAAATGTGATTTTTATTTAAAAACTAATAAAAATATATTAAAAACTAACTAAATCATACTAAAAACTATGTAAAAATAATGCCAAAACGCGTATAAATTATCCGCTCATCAAGAACCTCGAGTTCTTATTCCATATATATATATATATATTGTTTTTTCCAGATGTAGGACGTGAAGCACCGCACTGAGCATTCTGGAGACTCTTGGAAGTGAAGAAATACCTTAGGACTCGGTGGTTGTATTTTGTTTATATATATATATATATATATATATAATAGATTCTCCACCTTGTATTTTGTATTTTTTCCCTCCACCTTATATATATATATAATAGACTTGTTCTTATGTATTTTCAACGGTAGAGTTTCTACACACCATAGATTAAGGTGTAGAGCTCTGCTGTTCCTCATGAATTAATACAAAGTACTATTATTTTTCTATTCAATTCAAGCTTATTCCGATTCTAAGATATTCATTCGCACCTCAATTTGAATGTGATGATCGTGACAGTCATCATCATTCCCAACCTATGAACGCGTGTCTGACAACCACTTTCGTTCTACCTAAGATTGAATGAGTATCTCTGGGATTCCTTAATCAGAGTCTTCGTGGTATAAGTTAGAATCCATGGACGGCCATTCTTGAGATTCGGAAAGTCTAAACCTTGTCTGTGGTATTCCGAGTAGGATCTGGGAAGGGATCGCTGTGACGAGCTTCAAACTCGCGAGTGCTGGGCGTAGTGACAGACGCAAAAGGATCAATGGATCCTATTCCAGTATGATCGAGAACCGACAAATGATTAGCCATGAAGTGACAGTGCATTGGACCATTTTCATTGAGAGGACAGGATGTAGCCATTGACAACGGTGATGCCTATCATACAGCTTGCCATAGAAAGGAGTATGAATAATTGGATGAAGACAATAGGAAAGCAGAGGTTCAGGAGGAACAAGCATCTTCATACGCTTATCTGAAATTCTCACCAATAAATTACATAAGTATCTCTATCTTTAATTTACGTTTTATTTATCTTTTAATTATTAAATCTCCATAATTAATTGAATCCGCCTGACTGAGATTTACAAGGTGACCATAGCTTGCTTCAAGCCGACAATCTCCGTGGGATCGACCCTTACTCACGTAAGGTTTATTACTTGGACGACCCAGTGCACTTGCTGGTTAGTTGTGCGAAGTTGTGACAAAGAACTAAGATTATGAACGTGCGTATTAAGTTTTTAGCGCCGTTACCAAGTAATGAACCGTCACGATTTCCGCGCACCAAGTTTTTGGCGCCGTTGCCGGGGATTGTTCGAGTTTGGACAACTGACGGTTCATCTTGTTGCTCAGATTAGGTAATTTTATTTTAATTTTAAGTTTTTGTTTTCATTCTTTTTATTTTCGAAAAAAATTTGCAAAAAAAAAATAATTTATGTTCTTCAGAATTTTTAAGAAGGAATTCTGGAATTTCATGGGATATGTTGAATCCTGGCTGGCTGTAAAGCCATGTCTAAATTCTTTTGGACTGAGGATTCTTTTTCACATGCTTGAACTATGTATGCTGAAGCTTGGCTGGCCATTGGCCATGTCTAGTGTTTTGGACTGGAGCTTTCACTGAAAGCTTGGCTGGCTAGTAAGCCATGTCTAATTCCTGGACTGGAGCTTTAGACTAACATTGCAAAATTCCTGGAATTCCTATTAAAAATTTTGAAATCCTTATTTTCTTTTTCAAAAGAATTTTTGAAAAAAAAAATCCAAAAAAAATTAATAAAATCATAAAACCAAAAATAATCTTGTGTTTCTTGTTTGAGTTTATTGTCAATTTATAAGTTTGGTGTCAATTGCATGTTTATCTCTTTCTTGCATTTTTCGAAATTCCATGCATTGCATTCTTCATGATCTTCAAGCTGTTCTTGGTAAGTCTCCTTGTTTGATCTTCATATTTTCTTGTTTTGTGTCTTTTCTTGTTTTTCATATGCATTCTTGCATTCATAGTGTCTAAAAATTAAAAATTTCTAAGTTTAGTGTCTTGCATGTTTTTCTTTTCTTAAAAATTTTCAAAAATAAGTTCTTGATGTTCATCATGATCTTCAAAGTGTTCTTGGTGTTCATCTTGACATTCATAGTGTTCTTGCATGCATCACTAGTTTTGATCCAAAATTTTCATACATTGAGTCTTTTTGATGTTTTTCTCTTCCATCATTAAAAATTCAAAAATAAAAAGATATCTTTCCCTTTTCTTCTCATAAAATTCGAATATTTGACTTGACTTTTTCAAAAATTTTTAAAATCTAGTTGTTTCTTATGAGTCAAATCAAATTTTCAATTTAAAAATTCTATCTTTTTCAAATCTTTTTCAAAAATCAAATCTTTTTCAAAAATCAAATCTTTTTCATTTTTTCTTTCATATTTTCGAAAAATTAATTTTCAAAAATCTTTTTCTTATCTTGTTCATAATTTCAAAATCTTTACTAATAATTAATGTGATTGATTCAAAATTTTTTAAGTTTGTTACTTGCCTATTAAGAAAGGTTCAATCTTTAAATTTCAAATCATATCTTTTTAGTTTCTTGTTAGTCAAGTAATCAACTTTAATTTTCAAAATCAAATCTTTTTAAATTTTTTTTTCAAATCTTTTTCAAAATAAGTTTCAATCACATCTTTTTCAAAATCAATTTCAAAATCTTTTCTAACTTCTTTTCTAACTCCTTATCTTTTCAAAATTTGATTTTCAAATATTTTTCAATTAACCACTTAACTTTTTGTTTGATTCTTATCTTTTTCAAAACTATCTAACTAACTCTCTTTTTCTAATTTTCGAAAATCCCTTCCCTCTTTTTCAAAATTCCTTTTTAAACTTTAATTTAATTCAATTTCATTTTTCTTTTTAATTTTCGAATTCTAACTTTGATTTTAAATTAAAAACAAAAATACTTTTATTTTAATTTATTTAATTTTCGAAATTCTCTCCCCCTCATCTCTTTCTAATTATTTTATTTATTTACTAACACTTCTCTTCATTTAAAAATTCGAACCCTCTCCTCTTTCTGTGCTCGAATTTCTTTTCTTCTTCTACTTACATTAGGAATCTCTATACTGTGACATAGAGGATTCCATATTTTCTTTTCTGTTTTCTTCTTTTTCATATGAGCAGGAACAAGGATAAGAACATTCTTGTTGAAGCTGATCCTGAACCTGAAAGGACTCTGAAGAGGAAGCTAAGAGAAGCTAAAGCACAACTCTCTGGAGAAAATCTGACAGAAATTTTCGAAAAAGAAGGAGACATGGCCGAAAATAATAACAATGCAAGGAAGATGCTTGGTGACTTTACTGCACCTAATTCCAATTTACATGGAAGAAGCATCTCAACTGCCATTGGAGCAAACAATTTTGAGCTGAAACCTCAATTAGTTTCTCTGATGCAACAGAATTGCAAGTTTTATGGACTTCCATCCGAAGATCCCTTTCAGTTCTTAACTGAATTCTTGCAGATCTGTGATACTGTTAAGACCAATAGGGTTGATTCCGAGGTCTACAGGCTTATGCTTTTCCTGTTTGCTGTAAGAGACAGAGCTAGAGTATGGTTGGACTCTCAACCTAAAGATAGCCTGAACTCTTGGGATAAGCTGGTCACGACTTTCTTAGCCAAGTTCTTTCCTCCTTAAAAGCTTAGCAAGCTTAGAGTGGATGTTCAAACCTTCATATAAAAGGAAGGTGAATCCCTCTATGAAGCTTGGGAGAGATACAAGGAACTGACCAAAAAGTGTCCTTCTGACATGCTTTCAAAATGGACCATCCTGGATATATTCTATGATGGTCTGTCTGAATTATCAAAGATGTCATTGGACCATTCTGCAGGTGGATCCATTCACCTAAAGAAAACGCCTGCAGAAGCTCAAGAACTCATTGACATGGTTGTAAATAACCAGTTCATGTACACTTCTGAAAGGAATCCTGTGAGTAATGGGACGCCTCAGAGAAAGGGGGTTCTTAAAATTGATACTCTGAATGCCATATTGGCTCAGAATAAAATATTGACTCAGCAAGTCAATATGATCTCTCAGAGTCTGAATGGATTGAAGGAATCATCCAACAGTACTAAAGAGGCATCTTTTGAAGAAGAAGCTTATGATCTTGAGAACCCTGCAATAGCAGAGGTGAATTACATGGGTGAACCCTATGGAAACACCTATAATCCCTCATAGAGAAATCATCCAAATTTCTCATAGAAGGATCAACAAAAGCCTCAACAAGGCTTTAATAATGGTGGAAGAAACAGGTTTAGCAATTGCAAGCCTTTTCCATCATCCACTCAGCAACAGACAGAGAATTCTGAGCAGAATCCATCTAGCTTAGCAAATATAGTCTCTGATCTATCTAAGGCCACTGTAAGTTTCATGAATGAAACAAGGTCCTCCATTAGAAATTTGGGGGCACAAGTAGGCCAGCTGAGTAAAAGAGTCACTGAAACTCCGCCTAGTACTCTCCCAAGCAATACAGAAGAAAATCCAAAGAGAGAGTGCAAGGCCATTGATTTAACCATCATGGCCGAACCTACAAGGGAGGAGGAGGATGTGAATCCTAGTGAGGAAGACCTCCTGGGACGTCCAGTGACCAATAAGGAGTTTCCCTTTGAGAAACCAAAGGAATCTGAGGCTCAATTAGAGACCATAGAGATTCCATTGAACCTCCTTTTGTCCTTTATGAGCTCTGATGAGTATTCGTCCTCTGAAGAGGATGAAGAAATTACTAAAGAGCAAGTTGCTAAGTACCTTGGTGCAATCATGAAGCTGAATGCCAAATTATTTGGTAATGAGACTTAGGAAGATGAACCTCCCTTGCTCACCAATGAAATGAATACATTGGATAGGCAGAAATTACCTAAAAAGAAACAGGATCCTGGCAAATTCTTAATACCCTGTACCATAGGCACCATAACCTTTGAGAAGGCTCTGTGTGACCTGGGGTCAGGAATAAACTTAATGCCACTCTCTGTAATGGAGAAACTTGGGATCTTTGAGGTGCAAGCTGCCAGAATCTCATTAGAGATGGCAGATAACTCAAGAAAACAGGCTTATGGACAAGTAGAGGACGTGTTATTAAAGGTTGAAGGCCTTTACATCCCTGCTGATTTCATAATCCTAGACACTGGGAAGGAAGATAATGAATCCATCATCCTTGGAAGACCTTTCCTAGCCACAACAAGAGCTGTGATTGATGTGGACAGAGGAGAGTTAGTCCTTCAACTGAATGAGGACAACCTTGTGTTTAAAACTCAAGGATCTCCTTCTGTAACCATGGAGAGGAAGCATGAAAAACTTCTCTCACTGCAGAGTCAACCAAAGCCCCCATAGTCATACTCTAAGTTTGTTGTTGGGAGGCCACAACTAAACTCTAAGTTTGGTGTTGAACCCCCACATTCAAACTCTAAGTTTGGTGTTGGGAGGTCTCAACAATGCTCTGAACATCTGTGAGGCTCCATGGGAGCTCACTGTCAAGCTACTAACATTAAAGAAGCGCTTATTGGGAGGTAACCCAATGTTATTTAATTATGTCTATTTTATTTTCCTTTTGTTATTTCGTGTTTTAGTAGGTTGATGATCATGTGGAGTCACAAAAACTACTGAAAAATTAAAAACAGAATGAAAAATAGCATTGAAAATAGCACACCCTGGAGGAGAGCAGTCTGGCGTTTAAACGCCAGAAACAAGCATCTGTCTGGTGTTTAACGCCAGAAACAAGCACCAAGCTGGCGTTTAACGCCAGAAACAAGCATCTGTCTGGCGTTAAACGCCAGAAACAGTCTACATTTGGGCGTTTAACACCAGAAACAAGTAGCAGTCTGGCGTTAAACGCCAGGATTGCACAGTAAGGGCGTTTTACACGCCTAATTGGAGCAGGAATGTTAAGTCATTGACCCCACTTGATCTGTGGACCCCACAGGATCCCCTCAGGATTTGTGGATCCCACAGGATCCCCACATCTTTTTCTCTCTTCTTCACACCTTTTCATAACTCTCTTCCCCAAATACCCTTCACCAATCACCTCAATCACTCTTTCCCATCACCTTTTCACCACTCACATCCATCCTCTCTTCCCCATAAACCCCACCTACCTCCAAAATTCAAACACTTTTCCCTCCCAAACCCAACTTTAATGGCCGAACCCTAAACCCTCCCCCACTCCTATATAAACCTCTCATTCCTTCTTCATTTTCACACAACACAACCCTTTCTTCTTCCCTTGGCCGAATACACACCCCTCTCCATCTCCTCCATTTTTTTTCTTCTTCTCCTTCTTTCTTTCTTCTTTTGCTTGGGGACGAGCAAACATTTTAAGTTTGGTGTGGTAAAAGCATAGCTTTTTGTTTTTCCATAACCATTTATGGCACCTAAGGCCAGAGAAACCTCTAGAAAGAGGAAAGGGAAGGCAATTGCTTCCACCTCTGAGTCATGAGAGATGGAGAGATTCATCTCAAAGGTCCATCAAGACCACTTTTATGAAGTTGTGGCCAAGAAGAAAGTGATCCCTGAGGTTCCTTTCAAGCTCAAAAAGAATGAGTATCCGGAGATCCGACTTGAGATCCAAAGAAGAGGTTGGGAAGTTCTCACCAACCCCATTCAACAAGTCGGGATCTTAATGGTTCAAGAGTTCTATGCAAACACATGGATCACTAGGAACCATGATCAAAGTGTGAACCCAAATCCAAAGCATTGGCTCACCATGGTTCGGGGGAAATACTTAGATTTCAGTCCGGAAAATGTAAGGCTAGCGTTCAACTTGCCAATGATGGAAGAGAACGCACGCCCCTACACAAGAAGGGTCAACTTTGATCAAAGGTTGGACCAAGTCCTCATAGACATATGTGAGGAAGGAGCTCAATGGAAAATTGACTCAAGAGGCAAGCCGGTTCAATTAAGAAGGCATGACCTCAAACCAGTGGCTAGGGGATGGCTAGAGTTCATTCAACGCTCAATCATTCCTACTAGTAACCGGTCTGAAGTTACTATAGACCGGACCATCATGATCCATAGTATGATGATTGGAGAGGAGGTAGAAGTTCATGAGATTATACCTCAAGAACTTTACAAGGTGGCTGACAAGTCCTCCACTTGGGCAAGGTTAGCCTTTCCTCACCTCATATGCCACCTCTGCAATTCGGCTGGAATTGACATAGAGGGAGACATCCTCATTGAAGAGGACAAGCCCATCACTAAGAAAAGGATGGAGCAAATAAGAGATCATAGACCTTAACAAGAGCATGAGGAAATTCCCCACCATGAAATCCCTGAGATGCCTCAAGGGATGCACTTTCCTCCACAAAACTATTGGGAGAAAATCAACACCTCCCTAGGAGAATTAAGTTCCAACATGGGACAAATAAGGGTGGAACACCAAGAGCACTCCATCATCCTTCATGAGATTAGAGAAGATCAAAGAGCTATGAGGGAGGAGTAACAAAGGCAAGGAAGAGACATAGAGGAGCTCAAAAGAACCATTGGTTCTTCAAGAAGAGGAAGACGCCACCCTCACTAAGGTGGACTCTTTCCTTAATCTCCTTGTTGTTATTTCTCTGTTTTTCATTTATTATGCTTTATGTTTTATTTATGTTTGTGTCTTTACTATATGATCATTAGTGTTTAAGTGTCTATGTCTTAAAGCTATGAATGTCCTATGAATCCATCACCTCTCTTAAATGAAAAATGTTTTAATTACAAAAGAACAAGAAGTACATGATTTCGAATTCATCCTTGAAACTAGTTTAATTATTTTGATGTGGTGACAATACTTTTTGTTTTCTGAATGAATGCTTGAACAGCGCATATATCTTTTGAAATTGTTATTTATGAATGTTAAATATGTTGGCTCTTGAAAGAATGATGAAAAAGGAGACATGTTATTTGATAATCTGAAAAATCATAAAAATGATTCTTGAAGCAAGAAAAAGCAGTGAATACAAAAGCTTACAGAAAAAAAAAAGAAAAAAATGGTGAAAATGAAAGAAAAAGAAAAAGCAAGCAGAAAAAGCCAAGAGCTCTTTAAACCAAAAGGCAAGAGCAAAAAGCCAATAGCCCTTAAAACCAAAAGGCAAGGGTAATAAAAAGGATCCAAGGCTTTGAGCATCAGTGGATAGGAGGGCCTAAAGAAATAAAATCCTGGCCTAAGCGGCTAAACCAAGCTGTCCCTAACCATGTGCTTGTGGCGTGAAGGTGTCAAGTAAAAACTTGAGACTGAGCGGTTAAAGTCAAGGTCCAAAACAAAAAGAAAAGTGTGCTTAATAACCCTGGACACCTCTAATTGGGGACTTTAGCAAAGCTGAGTCACAATCTGAAAAGGTTCACCCAATTATATGTCTGTGGCATTTATGTATCCGGTGGTAATACTGGAAAACAAAGTGCTTAGGGCCACGGCCAAGACTCATAAAGTAGCTGTGTTCAAGAATCAACATAATGAACTAGGAGAATCAATAACACTATCTGAATTCTGAGTTCCTATAGATGCCAATCATTCTGAACTTCAATGGATAAAGTGAGATCCCAAAATTATTCAAGAGGCAAAAAGCTACTAGTCCCGCTCATCTAGTTGGAGCTAAGTTTCATTGATATTTTGAAATTTATAGTATATTCTCTTCTTTTTATCCTATTTTATTTTCAGTTTCTTGGGGACAAGCAACAATTTAAGTTTGGTGTTGTGATGAGCGGATAATTTATACGCTTTTTGGCATTGTTTTTACATAGTTTTTAGTATGATTTAGTTAGTTTTTAGTATATTTTTATTAGTTTTTAAATAAAAATCACATTTCTGGACTTTACTATGAGTTTGTGTATTTTTCTGTGATTTCAGGTAATTTCTGGCTAAAATTGAGGGACTTGAGCAAAAATCAGATTCAGAGGTTGAAGAAGGACTGCAGATGCTGCTGGATTCTGACCTTCCTACACTCAAAGTGAAATTTCTGGAGCTACAGAACTCCAAATGGCGCGCTCTCAATTGCGTTGGAAAGTAGACATCCAGGGCTTTCCATAAATATATAATAGTTCATACTTTGCCCGATTTTAGATGACGCAAACTGGCGTTCAACACCAGTTCCATGTTGCATTCTGGAGTTAAACGCCAGAAACAGGTTGCAAAGTGGAGTTAAACACCAGAAACAGGTTACAAACTAGCGTTCAACTCCAAGAGAAGCCTCTACACGTGTAAAGCTCAATGCTCAGCCCAAGCACACACCAAGTGGGCCCCAGAAGTGGATTTCTGCATCATTTACTCATTTCTATAAACCCTAGTAACTAGTCTGATATAAATAGGACTTTTTACTATTGTATTTACATCTTTTGGATTATCTTTTGATCCTTTGATCATGTTTAGGGGGCTGGCCTCTCGGCCATGCCTGGACCTTGTTCTTATGTATTTTCAACGGTAGAGTTTCTACACACCATAGATTAAGGTGTGGAGCTCTGCTGTTCCTCATGAATTAATACAAAGTACTATTGTTTTTCTATTCAATTCAAGCTTATTCCGATTCTAAGATATTCATTCGCACCTCAATATGAATGTGATGATCGTGACAGTCATCATCATTCCCAACCTATGAACGCATGTCTAACAACCACTTTTGTTCTACCTAAGATTGAATGAGTATCTCTGGGATTCCTTAATCAGAGTCTTCGTGGTATAAGTTAGAATCCATGGACGGCCATTCTTGAGATTCGGAAAGTCTAAACCTTGTCTGTGGTATCCCGAGTAGGATCTGGGAAGGGATGGCTGCGACGAGCTTCAAACTTGCGAGTGCTGGGCGTAGTGACAGACGCAAAAGGATCAATGGATCCTATTCCAGTATGATCGAGAACCGACAGATGATTAGTCATGCAGTAACAGCGCATTGGACCATTTTCATTGAGAGGACAGGATGTAGCCATTGACAACGGTGATGTCTAACATACAGCTTGCCATAGAAAGGAGTATGAATGATTGGATGAAGACAATAGGAAAGCAGAGGTTCAGGAGGAACAAGCATCTTCATACGCTTATCTGAAATTCTCACCAATGAATTACATAAGTATCTCTATCTTTAATTTACGTTTTATTTATCTTTTAATTATTAAATCTCCATAATCAATTGAATCTGCCTGACTGAGATTTACAAGGTGACCATAGCTTGCTTCAAGCCGACAATCTCCGTGGGATCGACCCTTACTCACGTAAGGTTTATTACTTGGACGACCCAGTGCACTTGCTGGTTAGTTGTGCAAAGTTATGACAAAGAACTAAGATTATGAACGTGCGTATTAAGTTTTTAGCGCCGTTACCAAGGAATGAACCGTCACGATTTCCGTGCACCAAGCGCCTCACCACCTTTGATTTACAACATAGGCGTAAAGCTCTGTGTGGTAGGGTGTTACATTACGGTATTAGAGCAGTTTGTTCTAGTAGAGCCTGAGGGACGGACTGACTATGCTTCTAGGCATACTCTGGGTGTCTGAACATGCCAATTAGGATATCTAACTGATATATGTGGCATATTTGTTCATGATCATGCATTTGAGACTTTGAAGAATTGGACTTGTGATATTGAGACTGATCACCTTGATATCACTTATTTGGTGTGAAAAGGAACTAAATGGCGTCTCACGGACCTGGGCGAGGTATTCGGAGAGTGCTTCCCTCTACTTTCCTTAGTAAACTAAATTTTCGAGGACAAAAATTTCTGTTAGGGGGATATGATGTAAACCCCGGGTAATTAATAAATAACTAGCCAATAAATTAATTATTATTTAAAGAAATCAAAATATTAAATTTTATACTTTAAAGCGATATAAATAATTAAAATATGAATTTTGACACTAATTTTAAAGATTTTGGCCCAAAATCGGATCCACGGGTCAAACCAGTCAAACCGAGCCCAAACCGGGCCCAAGAACCCAAGCCCAATTATATAAAAACCCTTCCCTACCCTCAGTAACTCGTATTGCTTAGAGAGGAAGAGAGAGCATAGTGATTTGGGGGAAAAGGAAACGCTATTCGCCGTTAACTTCTATCGTCCATAACTTTCAATCCGGAGCTCTGATTTACGAGCCGTTAGCGGTCACGTGTTCATCTCGGAATTTTCTACAAAAACCACCAAATAATTTGGTAAGAAATTTTGTTTTCTTACCCATCCTTTTCCCTTCTATTCAGATTTCATTTTTGGGTTAATGGGTATTGAGGATTTTGATGTTTTGATGTATTGGGATTAAATTAACTTGAATAAATTGATGGGTTTTATCTAAATAATCCGTGAATAAGGTAAGAAAACTCTAAACCCTTGTGGTTATCCAATTATGTGAACCCTAGTTATTAATTTGGTGAATTTTATGGAATTAGATTGAGCTTATTTTAAATTAGAGATTTAATCGGTGAATTGGAGCGCTTGAAATCAAGCTTTGATGCCTGGACCTTATAGCACTTGATTTGGAATCTTGGAGGCTTGAATTGAGGAGTTTGAGCTTGGGGAAAAATCGTCCATGGTATGATTTGGGTTTGTCATAGATAATATATAATGTATCGTAAAAACTTAAGCTAGTTGACCGTATGATAGGTTGAATGTTGTGAACTTGCTAATGTTAGTGGTTTTGGTGAAATCTTGAGTTTATGATAAGTTTGTGATGATGATTGATGAGCCTTTGATGATGGTTGATGAGACTTGATGATTTGAGTATAATCATTGATGTATTGATGAATTGCATTGTTTTGATTGAAAATGGTTGGGATAGAATTGTCACAAATTGAGAATTGATATGTTGTGGAAGGAATAAAATGGGTATGGGATTGTTTGGAGTATATTTGATGTTGTTTGAGACGTGAAACTTTGGTTGAAAATTGAAGATTTGGAAAATAGAGGTTTTGAACTCTTTTAGTAAAAATAGATTTTTAATAATCTTCGACAGATCATAACTTGAGCCTTGGAATTTGGATTTGAATGAAATCTATTTCTAATTAAAGATAATTTTGAAATCTTTGAAACGGTATAAATTTTGTGAAAATTGGAGTTTTGTAGAGGAGGTTATGAACGTCGGAAGTTAGGTGTATAAAATTGGGTTTTTTAATGACTTAACATCTTTTGAAGAAAAGGGAGTGTCGTGTACGTGAGCCCCCTGTTTTAACCAAAAATGAGAATTTTGAATGTTTAACATATCCTCTAGCTTTCCAAACCTCTTTTACGCTTGTTTAAGGTCCGTTAGTGAGTCTTTAAGCCATAGAACAAGGATGAGTCTGTTAAATAAGTTGAGGAGATACTTGGGAGGGTTTTGTGAAGAGTTAATTGAATTAATGAGGCATTAGTAATGTTGAATAAGAAGTAAGTAATGAAGATAATGATAATAGTAATGAAATATGGCTGAGTTGAGAGGTGTTTGATGATGAGGCTGGTTATGAGAAAGAAGAATAAGGAGAACTGAGTTAATTATGAACTTTGAATGAGATATGATGAGATTGATTGAGATATCTGAGATCGGGTAAGATGCAGTGGCGTTGTCCACTTGCTCCGGGTAAGAAATGTGGAAGAAGAATGATTGAAAGTGATTACGAAGACAATGATTATGAATGTGAAGTGTGAATGTATGTTCTGTTTTGTTTTGTTGCATCATTTTCTCTCTGTTGTAAAGTGTGTTGGGCACTATATCCCATGAGTGTGACGAGCACTATATCTCAAGAGTGTATGAATACTTTATCCCGGAATATGCGATAGGCACTATATCCCATAAGTGTGGCGGACACTATATCCCAAGTGTTTGACGGGCACTATATCCCAAGAGTGTGGAGACATGTTAGAGAGACAAATATCCGGATTAGCTGCCGGGTGTGTCGTGTTTTGACAAAGTAATTGACACGTGAGCTCACAGCCAGTAGGACAAGCATACATATGGTGCATTCGTATGTTTTGCTTGACTGTGCATTGTTTTAGTTTGTTTAACTGCTTTATCCCTACTTATCTGCTACTTGTTCTACTTGCTGTAACTGCTATATGTATACTTGTGCTTTCCTTGTCTATTTTGTATGTGTTTGCAACTGAGAGATCCCTTGTTTGGTGGAGGAGCGACGAGGGTTGTTTTACCGGTGATTCGGAGGGTTAGAGGAGATAGAAAGTGAAATATTGGGTTTATAGGGGGGAATAGTTAAATTAGAATTTGGATCCCTAGATAGATTACCGAAAACTTATAGTTTAGTAAAATCTTAAAGTTTTAAATTTGAGTGTCGACATTCTAGGAATGCCTTTGGCTTTTTTGTGACCTTTTATATTAACTATGCAGGTACCTTTATCATACTGAGAACCTCGAGTTCTCATTCCATACATATATTATTTTTTTTAGATGCAGGACACGAAGCACCACTCTAAGTATTCTGAAGACTCTTAGAAGCGAAGAACTATCTTAGGACTCGGTGGTTGTTTTTTGTTTATATTTATATATATGTAATAGATTATCCATCTTGTATTTTGTATTTTTTTTCCTCCTGGAGGTTGACTTGGAGAAATAGAAGTTACGTTTATCTTTTAGTTTATTTTTGAGTTGTATATATATATATATATATATATATATATATATATATATATATATATATATATATATATATATATATATATAGCCGGCCTTTGCTTCGCAGGTTGAGTTCAGAGCTTTCTTATGTATCTATCCTTTGAAACTTTGTTTATATACTTATCTCATTGGTTTTCTGTATAAGCCTTCTATCCAATCGCTTTTCGAGTGTGACGCATTTTTAGTCTTGTTTTGATCATCCTTTCTTCTATATATATATATATGTATTTACGTATTTTTGTTTTAGAGGTCGTAGTGCCTCACAATCTTTGATTTACGTCATTGGTGTAAAGCTCTGTATGCTAGGGTGTTACATTATGGTATCGGAGTAGTTTGTTTCTGTAGAGCCTGAGGGATGGAATGACTATGCTTCTGGGCATACTCTGGGTGTTTGTACATGCCAATTAGGATATCTAACTGATATATGTGTTATATTTGTTCATGAGAATACATTTGGGACTTTGAAGCACTGGACTTGCGATATAAAGAGTGATTACCTTGATATCACTTGTCTGATGTGAAAAGGAACTATATGGCGTCTCACAGACATGGCCAAGGTATTCGGAGAGTGCTTCCCTCTATTTTCCTTAGTAACCTAAATTTTTGAGGGCGAAAATTTCTATTAGGGGATAGGATGTAAACCCCGGGTAATTAATAAATAATTAGCCAATAAATTAATTATTATTTAAAGAAATTAAAAAAATTAAATTTTATAGTTTAATGCGGTAGAAATAATTAAAATATAAATTTTGACACTAATTTTAAAGATTTTGGCCTAAAACTGGACCAACGGGCCGAACCAATTAAACCGGGCCCAAGAACCCAAGCCCAATTATATAAAAACCCTTCCCCACTCTCAGCAACTCATATTGCATAGAGAGGAAGAGAATGTGTGTAACACCCTACCACACAGAGCCTTACGCTTAAGTCGTAAAGCAGAGGTGGTAAGATATTACGACCTCTAAAAGAAAAGACATATAAATATAGTTGAAAGAAATTATGTCTAGAAGCCTTGAAGAATAAGCTAAACAAAAACGATAAACAGAAAATCGTGTCACACTTGCATGGATATTCATAGAACGGAGAAGTAAGATCAAAAGAAAACTGAAAACATATGTATATATCATAGTTCCGAAACTTATATAGCAAGCTCCAGACTCGACCTGCGAAGCTAAGGCCGGCCAGAGTATATAATTATATATATTTATATACAACCCAAAATAAAACTCAAACTACAAAATAAACACCTATATCTCCAAGTCAACCTCTAGGAGGGACAAAACACAAAATGTACATGCGGAGATTCTATAAACATATATATATATATATATATATATATATATATATATATATAGCCTAAAACAAAATATGACAGTCCAAAAGATAGTTCTTCGCTTGCAAGGAGGCTCTCCAGACGCTCAACGAGGTGCCTCTCGACCTGCATCTGAAAAACAACAAAATATATATGAAATGAGAACCGGAGGTTCTTAGCATGGTAAAGGTACCCGCATAGTTAATATAAAAGGTCCCGGGAGAGCCAGAGGCATTCCTAGAACTTCGACACTTAGATTTCAGCTTAAGGGTTCAACTAAACCAGAAATTAGGCAAGTTATCTAAGGTATTAAAGTTCTAAATCTAACTTTAACTTGACACTTCACTTTCTGACTCCTCCAATCCTCCGAGACACTGGTGGAACAACCCCTCTCACACCTCCGTCAAGAGTGATTTCTCAGAAGACATACACATACAATTCAAGCAATAAAAACACAGATAGAGAAATATTTACAGCAAGTAGAACAAGTAACAGATAAGCAGAATTAAGCAGTTAAGCAAACTAAAACAATGCACACTCAAACAAAGCAAACAAATGCATATGATGTATGCCTATCCTATGGCAGATGAGTCTCATCTGTCAGTTATACAGCCAACCCGACATGTCTTGGTAGTTAACCATTGTAGAGTCCCTCTGTGCGCACATCCCCAAGCTCAATAACATAGTATTCCATGGAGTCAAACTCCAAGCTCAATAATATTCTATTGAGTCAAACCCCAAGCTCAAATATAATATTCAATATTCATATATATGCATGCCCATGGGGGAATTCGGGGAGTTAAAGTGCTCGGTCACATCTTGCGACAGAGGGTCAACAAATAGTCTCAAATACACAAGCCACATAATAATCTCTTTCCTTTTTAAAATAACACTTCAAATTAAAACTCCAATTCTTATAGAAATTTTGGTAGTATCTCCTCTAAAACTCGAATTTCTGCCACCTTTCAAGGGTCCCAACTACCAAACCAAACACCCCTCAGTCATTCAAATCATTTCCAGTAACAAATTATTTCAAAATCAAACAAATACCAATATTAAATCATTTCCCAAAACCAACCAACTTCAACAACAAATTATTAATAACAGCTAAACCACACATTTTATACCATATACACAATCCATCAATTATACATTCAGTTCATTCCTATCTTAAGGTCTTCTAGCCTAAGTTTTTACGTGACATTAAACATTAACTATGAGAAACCAAAACCATATCTTCGTACGGAATCAAAATATTCGAAGCTCCGGTGAAGCTTTTTGATCGAGCTATCGAAGAAGAAAACGTCCAGAATCGTCTATGCCTCCTAGAACTCCCGTTGGCCGAACTCAAGGGGTAGAGGAGCTACGTCACCGTCAACTTCCACCGACCAAAAGTGGTGCCAACATGTAGAGAATGAGGATACAAATAATTTTACCAGATTATATTTTTTATTGGGGTTACGAATTGCAAGAAATTGAAGCCAAAAAGTTGGAGGAGTTTACGTTCTCTCTCTTTCTCTCTCGGTTACGCTCTTCTCTCTTTTCTCCTCGCTTATGCTATTCACACATATATATACGTATGACTAATAAGCCGCCTTGGCTTTCTTTATTATATATAAGCTTTATGAAAGGGAATAATAATAATAATAATAATAATAATAATAATAATAATAATAATAATAGTAACGTAGTGAATATAATAATAAGAATGAATATATAATACTTGGAAGCAAAACTATATAAACTTATAATACATATAATACTCACGACAATTATACCCAATGTTTATAATAATAATAATAATAATAATAATAATAATAATAATAATAATATATAAAGTTAAATGTATATGAGTTACTAATATAAATGATATTAGTAACTTAAGGATAAAAGATATTTAGTGAAGTATTAGCAAAGCTAAGCACACCAAAGAGTACTAATATTTACTCATATCGGCGAATATCGAATTCGATAATAATATTATTAACTAAACTTTATTTTTAAATTAAAATATCAATTACTCAAATTAACATATTAATATAAGTTTCATTACTTATAAATGACTAGAATTATATTTTTAATTATGTAAAATATTTCATCATAATATATATATATATATGAATTTGATTGAATTCAAATTGTTATAAAATTAGTTCAATTATTGATAGTAAAATAATTTTCTAAAAATAAAGAACTATAATTTTATAAAATAAATTATAACTTATTTATATTTATATTTTTTTAAAATTGAGGGTCGCTACATTCTACCTACCTTAAAAAAATTTTCGCCCTAAAAAATTTCGGTTACCAAAGAGATATTCCTATCGGCCTAAACTCCTGGTCTGTATCCAAGTCCAAAACTACGTCCAGTCTTTCCGGTCCTAAATTTTTCAACTTGGTTATGTAACCTAAACGAAAGCGTGGTCCTAGCTCTACACAGAACAAATCCACCCTAGGCATCTGCGGCTCTCCCACGCGGACAATCCCTAGACATGTGTCCTGGTGTTCCACATCGAAAGCACATTCCCAGTCCAGCCTTGTGCCTCTCCTCTGGAGCAGTCTCACCAAAGCCTTCCTATAGCAGTGCCCACTTTGACGGAGGAAAAATGTCGGTAAAGATTTTCACAAAAATTATCGCATTGCAAGTATAGTTCTAAACCGACAACTAAACCTCAGTCAATGTTTAAATTGTTTGTCACTTAAGCAAACCCAATAAAATTAACCGAAGTATTTAAACATCAGGTCGTCTCTCAAAGAATTGCAGAGAAGTGTACTTATAATTGGTTATGAAAAAGTATTTTTGGGGTTTCTGTGATAAGAGACAAGTAATGTAAATAACAAGGAAATAAAATAACAACTAAGAAAAAGTCCTAGCAAGGATTGAGAATTGGAATTCCTATCCTCATTATCATCATCAATTATGATGGTAATTGCCTTTTGATTTCACTTAGTTAACCTCTAACAATGAAAGAAAGTCAAGTGAGCAAAATCAACTTAAGTTCACAAGTCCTAATCAAAGACTAGATTTAGTGAAGCCTAAGCCAACCAGCAAGTCTCAATCACCAATCAATAAAAGAATTTTGATAACTTAAGAGTCTCTGATAGATCAATCCAAGTTAAGAACATAAAAATCTAATTTAAAATCTAACCAAGCATTTTATCAAACACTTGGAAGGCATAAAATAAAAACATAGAAAATTAACAAGACATAGCAAAATCTAAAACTAACCAAAGCAAAGAAATAACAATAGCAAAGCAATTGAACAATAAGAAACGTGAAACATAAATTGCATTAATGAAAATTGAGAATAACACATGAACTCATAAACTAAATTAGCAAAATAAAGGAATCAATGAGAGAAGTAAATAATTAAAGTACTAGAACAAATGAAAGTAGAAGAAAATTAAATAAAAGCAAGGTAGAAATCTGAATTTGAGAAAAGCTAAACCTAAAAACCCTAAAACCTAGAGAGAGGAGAGAACCCCTGTCTCTAGAAAACTACATCAAAAAACCTAACTAATGTGAATGAAAGTGTGAATGAATGAGAAGTGAATGATTCCCCCTTCCATCTTCACTCTGCAGCCTCTAATCAGTATTTTCGGGCCTGAAACTGGGTCTAAAGCAGCCCAGAAATCGCCCGCAGCATTTTCTGTTAATTGCAGCATGTGATGCTCTGTCACGCGTACGCGTCGCTGGACTTTTCATTAGCCGCGCGTACGCGTCGTCCATGCGTGCGCGTCGCTACCAGATTTTGAAATCCTTAATTTCTTGTGTTCCTTCCACTTTTGCATGCTTCTTTTCCATCCTCTAAGCCATTTCTACCCTGGAAAACCAGAAATCACTTAACACACATATCACAGCATCGAATGGTAATAAGAGAAGATTAAAATTAGCAAATTTAAGGCCAAAGAAGCATGTTTTCAATCATAGCACGAAATTAGGAAGGAAAATGTAAAACATGCGAATTATATGCACAAGTGTGAGAATAATGGATAAAATCTACTCAATTCAATACAAAATAAACTGCAAAATAGTGGTTTATCAATCTCTCCACACTTAAAAATTAGCATGTCCTCATGCTAAGCTCAAGAGAAGTTATAAAGGAGGTGAAGAGGAATGGTAGAATTTATGAAATGCAACCTATCTATATGAATGCAACTAAATACAAAATGCTTTTACCTACTTGGTTAAAAGTAAATCAACCTTCCAAAAACAAATATGAACCAAATTCTACTAATTTGAATTCCAAAATAAAGTACAAGTAGACTTGCAAGAAGAAAGCTCGTGAAAGCCGGGAACAAAGAATCGAGCATCAAACCCTCACCGGAAGTGTATACACACTCTAATCACTCAAGTATTTAAGGTTTGATTCTCTCGGTTCTCTACTAATCTTGCTTTCTAAGACTTGCTCTTCTTCTACCAATCAACAAAAATTTAATGCACAAATACACATATCAAGAGGTCTTTTAAGGGTTGTAATTGGCTTAGGGTCAAGGTAGGATTGTATTTGGTTAAGTGGACTAAAATCTGAATCCTTGATTAACCTAAACTTCCCACTTAACTTAAGACAATCTATGTATTTAGAATATAAAATATAACTACCCATTAACTATGTTTTCTACAAATTCATGCACCTTGATATCTTTTAAGTACAAGTCATATGCATTGGTTCACTTATTAGCCTTGGGGCATTTTGTCCCCTTTTTATCGTTTTCTCTTTTTTCTTTTCTTATTATTCATATTTTTTTTCTTTTTTTTCAGTGAGTTAATGCATATGATTAATGTGCTAGATGCATGAATAAGTGGCCAACTGTTTTCACCTTTTCATATAGGAATATAGAATACCCAATTTCCTAAACATGTATTCCCCAACTCAATTTCTCCACACTTAATTCATGTACACTTCACTAGTCTAAGCTAATCAAGGATTCAAATTAGGGACATTTATTGTTTTATGCTTAGAGTTAATGATGTGCTAAAATAAAGAATGAATGGGGTAAAATAGCTCAACATTGGTTTGCAAGAGGAATGATAGGGTAAAGCCATATGGGTATGTGAGTTAAGTGAAACAAGGCCTCAATCACATAAGTGTATGCATACATCAAACTATGGACATATAGAATCAAGCAAGATATAGATCACACTTTTAGAGAGAACAACACACACCAAAATAAAATATTGGTTGATAAAATGCAACCAATCAAATAGGCTCAAAATCTCATTGGTTTTGTGTTCCGAGGGTTACCTGAAACTGGAGGTCGATCTCGGACGAGATCTTCTGTACTGGTCAGTGCTGATGTGTCCGGCTGGTGAGTGGCGGCCAGAGCTGTCGTGTCCGACTTGTTGATCTAGCTGCACTGCTGATCCTTTGTCACCGGAGGGTGGGAGGTACCTCCAAGAGAATCCGATGCTTAAGTTAGCATGGGTATTAAGCAGATTTTTAGTAGAATCAGAGTATGAGTTATACCTGGGTGCTCCAGTGTATTTATAGTGGTGTAGAGTGACCTTTTTAGATAAGATAAGTTAGTTATCTTATCTTATCTTATCTTATGGTGAGGTCAGCTTATCTTCAACGGAACCTCCCTTCTCTCCGTAGGCTTGGTCTGCCTTTGGATTGGGCTGTGTCCCTTCATTTGGATCCTTTACTGGGCTTTCCTGTCGATTTGGCCGAGTTCTTCGCAAAGAAGTTGGTCCGCTTGACCTGAACAGGTCGGTCGCTTTGCTACTGAACATCCCGGTTCGGACAGCTCGACCCAGGGTATGAACAGTGCCCCTGCTTGAGCTCGGTTTTCTTTTTTGAGGCCGAGTTCTCAACTTCGGTCCTTCTCTAGTAGAGCCGAACTCAAGCACTTTGTCGATTCCTTTGTAGAAGCCTTTTTTGAATGTAGAACGTTTTTTCCTCTAAAAGCGCGCACTTTTATATCGGCGCTTTGGGAACGTGCGGGGGTTTAATGCTTTCATTAATTTTAACATTAATTACCCCGTTTCCTTTTTGGCTCTTTATTTTGATTTTGAAAACCCAGAAACGGTTTCTCTCCTTCGCCCTTTTCGTAACTTCTTCGCACTTATCCCTTCATTCTCTGCCTTTCACCCACATTTCAAATTTTCTTGCGTTGCGGCGTCGCTTGGTGATTTTTCTGAAGCTTCTGTTTTCGCCTGTTATTCCGCGTTTTTCCCTGTGACATTGCTTTTGTTCGTGATTTTTGCTCGTGAGAGGGCGACTCCAGTTTTTGTCTTCCATCCTCAATTTCTTTGAAGCTTGCTGCTTTTTCCAGGTTGGTACTCACTTTCTTGCTTCCTTCATAGCTTCGTCTTCAGTTTTTTAGTGAAGCTTTGATTTTGTTATGTTTGAAAGTTTGAATCTTTTTCGTGGTCTTGTATTTGCTTGTCACTGTAATGTTTTTTCTTGACTTTCCTTTATGCATTCTCCCGGCATTTTTGTCGAGGCTTTCTAGGGTTTTATTGTTGCTTCTGGTTGTTTCCTGTCTGATACCGATAGAAAATCTGCATCTGTTCCTTACTTTGTTTGGAGATTTCTTTTTGTCTGATTCTGAAAAAGTTTGCACCTTTGATGGTTTCTACTTGGCGTGCTTTGATTTTGGGAATGCTTTTTGCTTGGTAGACCGAAATGACTTTCTGTGTTTTACTTTGATGAGGAATGTTTGCTGTTTGAATTCTTTCTGAGAGATGCTGGGGTGCGAGCTGTAGATTTTTCCTGGAAATCTTGCTTTGTTACTGCCTCCAAAGGATGCCCCAGGACTTTAGTTTGGGTCTTGGGGTTTTCCTTTTCTGTTTCTTTGCCTGTATCGTATTGACCGAGTTGTTTTTTACCTTGTTCGAGATGTTTTTAGTAACCCCCTCTTCTTTTCTTATTTGTAGGATTAGTTGGCGTCATGTCTTCTCGCAATAACATTGTAGAGATGTCTTCCAGAGTTCCCGAGGGGATGTCCGATTGGCTGGACTCCCTTGTTTTGTTGTGTGTTTCTGTTATAGATGCTGAATTTTGCACAGAGCTGAGGAAGCGTCATAGGATTTGTGGTAACAGTACCTGTGAAGGGAATTACGAGCTTGTTGCCCCTGATTCTGATGAGAGAGTTTGTTTTCCAACTTTCGTCGAGGAGGAGCGTCCCTCCTTCTATGCTTATGAATACTTCTTCAACCAATTAAATGTTACTTTCCCTTTTACTGCTTTTGAAACTTACTTGTTGTGGTCCTGTAACATTTCTCCGTCCCAGCTTCATCCTAACTCCTGGGGTTTTATCAAAATATTTCAACTTCTTTGCCAGGAGTTGGGCGTAACCCCTTCTGAAACCCTTTTCCTTTATCTTTTTGTTTCGGCCAAGCCCGGAGGTTCTTCCAAAAAGAAAGCTTCCTGGGTTTCTTTCAGATCGGCCCAGGGGCATAAAGTTTTTGCCATGTATGATGAGTCATTTAAAGATTTTAAGAACTATTTCTTCCGAATCCGTGCTATTGAGGGAGTCCGCCCCTTTTTTCTTGATGAAAATGATGAGCCCGCTTTTCCTCTAGAGTGGCAAAAGAATGTAAGAGTGCCACGTTACACATGGGAGATGCTTAGTGAGGTTGAGCAGGCCTTTGTAGTTGTTCTTGAAGATTTGTGGGGGAAGCCTCCCCATCTGGACACGAAGAGATTTTTGAGTGATCCATCTTTGGTTCGGGCTGCTTTGGGTACTGTCTGATTTGTTTTTATACTGCTTCCGAGCTTTTCTTCTCCTATGTTGTCTTTTTGATTTTGTGTTTTTCAGAGATGTCGAAGAATAATGATTCTATGAAGGCCTACAAGAAGGCGAAGAAGGCGACTGCTGCTTTAAACATCTCGGCCAAGACGGCCGGAGAGGGATCTTCTCAGGTTCCAGTTAAACCTCCGATACCAAGTTCTCCCGGGCCGAGGAAAGCAATTCCTACTCGGGTTCGTCTGGTCGATCCTCCACAATCTTCTGCTGTAGCTTCCGGTGCCCCTCCTAGTAAAAAACAAAAAACCACTGAGCCTTTCGACCTTGATGCCCCAAACTTTGATGCGGTTGAGTTTGTGGATCAACAAATCGGCCCTTATGGTGTTCTTTCTATGGACAACGTGTCGCTTCTTCATCATTTTGATTATATAACTCAGAGTGGTATTAAGTTGGCACACATGGGAGTGGCCTTATATCGAACTGCTCAAAGTCTTCCTCTCCATGCCACTAAAGCTTTCATGGAGGAGGCCAAATAGGAGTTTGATCGGATGAAAGGTTTGAAGGAGGAGCTTGAAGTGAGGGTGGCCAAGTTGGAAAAAGATTTGGAGAATGAGAAAGCGAGTTCTACTTCTCTGGCGGCTTCTGTGAGACTGGACGTGGACACGGCTATGAGACATAAGGATAGTTATGTGACATCTTATCGGGAGGTGTTGCGTCTGAGAGAAGAGTTGGAGAATGCCCGAGCTAATTATTCCGAACTCCAAGGTTATCTTGTTGGCAGCGTAACTGCTGCCTATGAGAACCTGAAGGAACAAGTTTGGGTTATTGCTCCCGAGGCCGACCTGACCCTCTTTAGCTTAGATAACATTGTCAGAGATGGCAAGGTTGTCCCTGATGACGAGGATAAGGATGATGTCAAACCTCCCCCCGTATCCTCTGCCAAGGTGTCGACTCTTGCCGTTCCCGCCGAGGTCAGCCCTCCCGCTTCTGATCCTGACTGTCAGATCTTAAACCGGGATGATGGTACTGTGGATGTTGTTCCTCTCCAGACTCGCCCTCCGTCTCCTCGAACTGATGCTTGCTAAATAGTCTTCTGACCCTTAGCCCATTTGTTCTGGATATTTTCGTAGTTGGCCCGGCTTGTGGGCTTTTTAAACTCTTTTTTGTTAACTGTTGATACTTTCTCTTTGCTTGCCTAGCAACTTTTTGTTTTGACAAACAAAAGTAACTTTCTAGCTTTTGAGGTAGATTTTGGTGGCCTCTGAATCTTTATAACTTTGTGGATTATATCATGCTTTCACGCTTAACTTGGTTTTTTGTTTTCTGAGGATGCTGGCACCTTGCAGCTTGACCTTTTTGGATTGCTTTGTACTTGAATCCTTTTGTGGTTGTGGTTATGTGGGTCTTAACTTGTTCTTCGGTTTTCTCGTTCTTGCTTGTGTTTCTGACGATCTATGACCGATTTCTTCAAGTTGGTCCTCCATGTTGTTTTTGTAATCCTCTTTTTTGGATCTTTATTAGATCTCTTTCAGGGACTACTTTTATAACTTGTTTAGTAGTAGGAGTCCGACTTTGTTATGTTGGTCTCCTTTAAGTTATTTTTATAAATAACTTTTTAGTAGTAGGAGTCCGACTTCGTTATATCGGTCTCCTTTAAGTTAATTTTGTAAATAACTTTTTAGTAGTAGGAGTCCGACTTCGTTATATCGGTTTCCTTTAAGTTACTTTTGCAAATAACTTTTTAGTAGTAGGAGTCCGACTTCGTTATATCGGTCTCCTTTAAGTTACTTTTGCAAATAACTTTTTAGTAGTAGGAGTCCGGCTTCGTTATATCGGTCTCCTTTAAGTTACTTTTGTAGTCCTCTTTTTTGGACCTTTGTCAGGTCTCTTTCAGGGACTACTTGTATAACTTTTTTGGTTTTGGGCTGACTTTGTTATGTCGGGCCCTTCTAAGTTAAAGTAATCCTCTTTAATAGGGTTGGCCAGACCTCTTTCCAGGGTTTACTTATAACTTGGGTTGACTTGGTCCGACTTTTTAACGTCGGCCTGTCTTTAAGTTATTATTTTAGCAATCCGTAAGACCTCGTCAGGTTCTTTTTTAGATCACTTTCGATAACTTCTTACATTATTCTGTGTTCATCTTTGCCGATTTGTAGAAAGTGGTTGTCATCTCTAGATCTTCCTTTGGGTGAATCGCGTTTTCACCTTTATTGGACGGTTGTCTTTATCGTGATCATGCAGTGAAATTGTTTTTCACTTTCTGCCGATCGGTTGCTTTATAATCGGACGATGAATGCTTCAGATTAATGCGTCTTGAACACTTGTAGAATATCTAAGATATATTTTATTCAAAGGAAAAGTGCAAATTTATACATATGGGATCATCCTTTTAAGGCGGATAGTGTCTGAGTCTCAACTTGGTGCCTCATTAAAAAACCTTTTCAGGAAAAAGAGTGCATCCAACAATGAGATCTTTATCTTTTCTAACTGTAGTACCTTCTTAGGTTGCAGGCGTGCCATGATCTGGGAAGCTCTCGTCCATCGAGTTCAGACAGTCTGTAGTAGCCCTTCCCAAGTACTTCTACAACTCAGTAGGGTCCTTTCCAGTTTGCTGTCAATTTTTCTTCTCCTGGTCGAGTTGTGCCGATATCATTTCGGATTAGGATGAGATCGTTTTCCATGAAACTTCTCGGCACTACCCTTTGATTATATCTGGAAGCCATTCGACGTTTTAGCGCTTCTTCCCTATTCCGAGCTCTTTCTTGGATTTTGGGTAGCAGGTCGAGCTCTTCCTTCTGGAGTTGGGAGTTTGCTCCCTCATTGTAGTGAACTACACTGGGAAATCCTTCCTCAATCTCTATCGGAATCATTGCCTCTATTCCATATGCTAATCGGAAGGGGATTCCTTTGTGGTGGAATGTGGCGTCATTCGATATGCCCATAGGACCTGTGGAAGCTCTTCTGCCCATGCTCCCTTTGCATCTTGTAATCTCCGTTTTAACCCGGCCAATATAACTTTGTTAGTAGCTTTGGCCTGTCCATTGGCTTGTGGATGTTCAACGGAGGTGTACTAGTGCTTTATATTCAAGTCGGCTACTAGTTTCCTGAAGCCTGCGTCTGTGAATTGAGTGCCATTGTCTGTGGTTATGGAGTATGGAACCCCGAACCTCGTGACAATGTTCCTGTATAGGAATTTCCGACTTCTTTGAGTGGTGGCGCTGGCTAGGGGCTCTGCCTCAATCCATTTTATAAAATAGTCTACTCCGACTATGAGGAATTTTACTTGTCCTGATCCCTGGGGAAAGGGTCCGAGAAGATCAAGTCCCCATTTTGCAAATGGCCAAGGTGAAGTCATGCTGATGAGCTCTTCTGGCGGGGCGATGTGAAAGTTGGCATGTTTCTGACATAGTAGACATGTCTTTACAAATTCTGTAGCATCTTTCTGTAGAGTTGGCCAATAGAACGCCGCCCAGAGTACTTTTTTGGCGAGAGCCCGTGCTCCAAGATGATTGCCACAAATGCCGCCGTGTACTTCTTCTAGTACTTCCCTTGTGTTGGAGGTCGGCACGCATTTTAGTAATGGTATTGAGATCCCTCTTTTGTAGAGGATGTTGTTTATGATGGTGTAGTACTGTGCCTCCCTTTTTAACCTCTTTGCCTCCTTTTCTTTTGTAGGGAGTGTTCCTGTTTTGAGGTAGTTGATTATGGGGGTCATCCATCCTTGGTCCTGATTTATTATGGCCAGGACTTTTCCCTCTTCCGAGATTGATGGGTTCTATAGTATTTCCTGAATGAGGCTTCTATTGTTGCCCCCTGGTTTGGTGCTGGCTAGTTTCAAGAGTGCGTCAGCTCGGGCATTCTGCTCGCGGGGTATGTGGCAGATCTTATATTCCCCGAGTTGTTCGAGCTATTCCTTAGTTTTATCCAAATATTTTTTCATGGTAGGGTCCTTGGCTTGATAACTCCCTGTTATCTGTGAGGTGACTACTTGTGAATTGCTGTAAATGTTGAGTTTTTGAACTCCAACCTCTTTAGCCAGCTTCAAACCAGCTAATAAAGCTTCATACTCGGCCTGGTTGTTCGAGGCCGGGAACCCGAACTTGAGGGAGAGCTCGACTTGGGTTCCTTGATTGCTTTCTATTATCACGTCTGCGCCACTTCCCATTTTATTTGAAGAACCATCCACATAGAGATTCTATTCTGTGGGGGTTTCCAGGGCATCTGTGAATTCTGCAACGAAGTCGGCCAAATGCTGCGGTTTGATGGCCGTCTGAGGTTTGTATTGGAGGTCGAACTCTGATAATTCTACTGCCCATTGTAAAATTCTGTCTGCTAAGTCTGTTTTCTGCAGTATTCCTTTTATGGGCTGGTTGGTTCAAACCTTAATGGTGTGAGCCTGGAAGTACGGGCGAAGTCGTCGAGATGTTAAAATAAGAGCATAGGCAAAATTTTCTATCTTCTGGTAGTTCAGCTCGGATCCCTGTAGCGCTTTGCTAATGAAGTATACATGTTGTTGCCCACTTTCGTCTTCTCTGACTAGTGCTGAGGCTATTGCCCGGCTTCCTACTGCGAGATATAATATGAGCGGTTCTCCTTCTCATGGTCGAGATAAGATAGGTGGCCGTCCTAAGAACTCCTTGAAGTCTTGGAAGGCCTGTTCACATTCTGTCGTCCATTCAAACTGCTTTCCCTTCCTTAAAGTAGCATAGAAGGAGAGAGACCTTATCACTGCTCCTGCTAAGAATTTGGATAGGGCGGCCAATCTCCCGTTGAGTTGCTGCACTTCTTTGACACAGGTGGGGCTCTTCATGTTGAGTATGGCTTGGCATTTATCCGGGTTTGCTTCAATTCCTCTTTGTGTGAGCATGAAACCTAGGAATTTGCCTGCTTCTACTGCAAAGGTGAATTTTGCAGGATTGAGTCGCATGTCATGCTTCCTTATAGTGTCGAACACTTGAGTCAGGTCGGACAGTAGTGTGTCTTCGTTTTGTGTCTTTATTAACATGTCGTCCACATATGCTTCCATGATTTTTCCGATGTGGTTTGAGAAAACTTTGTTCATTAGTCTTTGATAAGTAGCACCCGCGTTTTTGAGACCGAAAGGCATCACGATGTAGCAGTAATTTGCTTTTGGTATTAAAAACGAGATCTTTTCTTGATCTGGTGGATACATGGGGATTTGGTTGTATCCCGAATATGCATCCATAAATGAGAGGTATCTATATCCGGAGGAAGCATCTACCAGAGCGTCGATACTTGGGAGTGGGTAAGGATCTTTTGGGCAGGCTTTGTTGAGATCGGTGTAATCAGTACACATTCGCCACTTCCCATTTGATTTTTTCACCAAGACGACGTTGGCTAACCATAGCGGATACTTGACTTCTCTTATGAATCCTACCTCCAGTAGTGCCTGTACCTGTTCTTCCACAGCTTGGGATCGTTCAACTCCCAGCTTCCTTCGTCTCTGCTACACCGGCCGAGATCCTGGATAGACCGCCAACTTGTGGCTCATTAGCTTAGGGTCTATGCCCGGCATGTCTGCGGCTTTCCATGCGAAGAGGTCAACATTATCTCGTAAGAATTGTATCAGTAATTTTTTTGAGTCTCCTCTTAGGATCGTGCCGATATTAGTTGTTTTATCCAAGGTGTCTCCGATCTGAATCTTCTCTGTCTCACCTTCTGGCTGCGGACAAAGTTCTTCTCGTCGCTAAACTCTGCCAAGTTCAATTGTATGAAACTCTTCCCCTCTGTCTCTGAGGTTTAGACTTTTGTTATAACAGCGGCGTGCCATCTTTTGATCTGCCTTTATCGTGGCTATCCTTTCTGTAGTTGGGAATTTCATGCATAGGTGTGGGGTCGAGACTATCGCGCCGTGTTGATTAAGTGTTGTCCGACCTATTAGAGCATTGTAGGCTGAACTTACGTTGACCACAATGTAGTCTATTTTGAGGGTCCTGGATTGATTCCCTTTTCCGAAGGTTGTGTGTAGCGATACGTATCCCAGTGGTTGTACCGGGGTGTCTCCTAGTCCGAACAGACTATTCGGGTACGCTCTAAGCTCCTTTTCATCTAAGCCGAGTTTGTCGAAGGCTGTTTTGAATAAGATGTCGGCAGAACTTCCTTGGTCTACTAATGTACGGTATAGATTGGCGTTTGCCAGTATGATAGTGATGACCATGGGATCGTCGTGTCCCGAGATGATGCCGGATGCGTCCTCTTTAGTGAATGTTATCGCCGGGATGTCGGGTGCTTCCTCCTTTCCCTCGACATGATATACTTCTTTGAGATATCTTTTTCGGGATGATTTGGAGATCCCACCTCCTGCGAATCCGCCGTGTATCATGTGGATGTGTCTTTCTGGTGTCCGAGGTGATCGCTCAGTTCGTCCGTCATCTTCGTCCCTTCATCTCTTTCTTTGGTCGTCATCTCGGATGGCTAGAAATCGATCTAATTTTCCTTCTCTCACCAATTTTTCTATGATATTTTTCAAGTCTATGCACTCGTTGGTGGAGTGCCCTCGGACTCGATGGTATTCACAATATTCCTTCCGGTTTCCTCCTCCTCTTTTGCCTTTGAGTGGTCATGCTGGGGGGATTTTCTCTGTGTGGCAGACTTCTTTGTATACGTCGACCAGGGATATCCTGAGAGGAGTGTAGTTATGGTATTTTTTTTATTTTCTCCCCCTGTCGATCTTCTTTCCTTTTGGAGTCCTTGTCTTTGTCTCGGTAGGGGGCCCCAGATTTTGAGGTTTCTCCCAGCCGAGCGTTCTCTTCCATGTTGATGTATTTTTCTGCTCGCTCCTGTACTTCGTCTAACGAGGTAGGGTACTTTTTTGATATAGATTGGCTAAAAGGTCCCTCTCGTAGGCCATTGATGAGTCCCATGATGGCGGCCTCTGTTGGTAAACTTTGTATGTCCATGCATGTTTTGTTGAATCTTTCCATGTAGTTGCAGAGACTCTCCCGATCTCCTTGCTTGATCCCTAGTAAACTGGGTGCGTGCTTAGCCTTATCCTTCTGGATGGAAAATCTGGCCAGGAACTTTTTGGCCAGGTCGTCAAAGTTTGAGATGGACTTTGGAGGTAAGTTGTCGAACCATCTGATTGCTGTCTTCGTGAGGGTTGCTGGAAAAGCTTTGCAGCGAATGGCATCTGAGGCGTCGGTAAGGTACATTCTGTTTCTGAAATTACTGAGATGATGGTTGGGATCTGTGGTGCCGTCATACAAAATCATATCCGGGAGTTTGAAGTCTTTTGGGATTTTGGTTTTCATGATTTTCCTGGTGAATGGATCTTGTTCTTTGCGTGAATTTTCCTCAGGAGTAGTCCGAGGAGTTTTTGATTTGAGATCGGCTTCTAATTGCTGTAGTTTTTCTTCCAATTCTCGACGTCGTCGTACCTCTCTTTGTAGATCCTTTCCGATTTCCCGTTGTTGTTGGGTTTTTTTCTCAAGTTGCTTTAAGCGATCTTGAAGCGCTTCTATTGCTCCCGGTTTTGGTGAGTTTTTGTCTCCGTTGAATTCCGGGGTATCTTTTGGTGTGGTGTCCGCGTTTTTGTGCGGCGTTCTGTTTTCTAGATCTGAGTCGTGGTCGTTGTCATGGCTGTCTGCCATGGTGTTGGGATGACTTCCAGGTTCCCCGGCAACGGCGCCAATGTTTCGAGGGTTACCTGAAACTCGAGGTCGATCTCGGACGAGATCTTCTGTACTGGTCGGTGCTGATGTGTCCGGCTGGTGAGTGGCGGCCGGAGCTGTCGTGTCCGACTTGTTGATCTAGCTGCACTGTTGATCCTTTGTCACCGGAGGGTGGGGGTACCTGCAAAAGACTCCGATGCTTAACTTAGCATGGGTATTAAGCAAGTTTTTAGTAGAATCAGAGTATGAGTTATACCTAGGTGCTCCAGTATATTTATAGTGGTGTATAGTGACCTTTTTAGATAAGATAAGTTAGTTATCTTATCTTATCTTATCTTATGGTGAGGTCAGCTTATCTTCAACGGAACCGCCCTTCTCTCCGTAGGCTTAGGCTGCCTTTGGATTGTGCTGTGTCCCTTCATTTAGGCCCTTTACTGGGCTTTCCTGTCGATTTGGCCGAGTTCTTCGCAAAGAAGTTGGTCCGCTTGACCTGAACAGGTCGGTCACTTTGCTACTGAACATCCCAGTTCGGACAGCTCGACCCAGGGTATGAACATTTTGTGTGTTCGAGCTCTAAAACCATGTTTTAAATTCAATATCTTCAAACAAGTTTAACAAAAAATTTTAATTCAAATTAGTAAAATGCTATAAAATTGTGTCTTGAAAAAGAATTTATCACTTCAACCAAGTAGTAGTAGAATATGCACAAAATCTAACAAACATGCAATCAATCATGCAAATGCAACAATGGACTTAACAAAGAAAATTAAACATTGGTATTGAGAAGAAAGTGACTAACCCACGAAAGTCGGTATCGACCTCCCCACACTTAAAGATTGCATCGTCCTCCGTGCGTGCAAAGATGTGCAAGTGAACGGGTTGCTACAACTGTTGCGCTATCTCCAAAGATTATGCAGATAGACTTGTCTGTTACCCCATTTAGAAGCTTTTCCTTTTCCTTCTGGGTGGCCATCCTTAAAGAAGAGAAAAAGGAAGAAGAAGAACCCACAACAAAGATATGCAAACAAATAAAATATGGGGGTGCTAATGCCAAATAATAATGGGATTCTCAACTACATGGTAGCTACAACATGTGAGTGAGAAAACAATAGAAGTGAAGGGCATTTCAAGTAAATAGCAGACAAGTCGAGAAGCACCAAAATAATGCAAGAAATAGTCAACAGTTAAGTAAGAACATTCAACACCAATGGAAAAATAGCAAATTTAGAAAAAGACATGAAAACAAGTACAAAATTAAAATGCAATGAATGAAATTATGCAAATGCAATAAACAAAAGAGAATAAAAAAGAATAAGGAAGAGAAGTTAAAGAAATGAAGAAGAAGAAAGTAAGAAAGGAAGAAGAAGCAGAAAAGAAAGATGGAAAATGGAAAACAGGAAGCGACGCGTAAGCGTCTCCCATGCATACACGTGGGTTGCAGAATAAGGAGGTGACGCGTACGCGTCGGTCATGCGTACGCGTCGGTCACGCGTACGCATGGGTGTGAATTGTGCTCCTCGCACAGTGGCAACGCAACTCTCTGTTCGCTGTACCAAAGATGGCATGAAGGAACGACACGTACGCGTCGCCCACGCCCACGCGTGGAAGGCCAGAAATGCAAATGACACATAAGCGTCAGCGACGCGCACGCGTTGGTTGGGTCGTGCGCCTGGCACCCCACCCGCACGGTTCCATCGCAACTCTCTGTTCACTACCAGAGGTTGCAGTGTCACATGTGACGCGTGTGTGTCGGTCACGGTCACGCGCACGCGTGGGACACTTTTTTTTTTTTAACTAACAAGCTACCGAAGTAAATCCAAACATTATTAAACTGGTGAAATCCCAACTTAAACCAAATAAACCTAACTAAAAATGAAAATTCACCTTATTACTTATATAAATAAAAGAAAAAATAGGAAGAATTTACCATGGTGGGGTGTCTCCCACCTAGCACTTTTAGTTAAAGTCCTTAAGTTGGACATTTGGTGAGCTCCTTGTCATGGTGGCTTGTGCTTGAACTCATCTTGAAACTTCCACCAACGCTTGGACTTCCAATAAGCTCTAACATTTCTAAGTGAATTTACTAAGCCTTGATGAAATTCTTCACAAGTTTTGAGCTCCCAAAATTGATCCTCTTGTATGCCGGGATCCCAAATCTTGTTTCTACACCCATATTTAAGTTGATCATCATTGTTCCAACCGGATGGCAAGCAATCTAAATTCTCACTGAGGTATCCTAACAACTTCCTAGACCCAATTAATTGAGAACTATACCAACCATTTCACTTAGACCTTGAACATCCAACCATAACGAACCTAGGATTGTGTTGCCAACCACTAACCATCCCCCTTTTACTCTTAAAACAACAAAGAGCTCTAAGTTGTCCATCCGTCTCAACCAAACCATATGCAAGCGAGAAATTAAAGCTTAAGGAGTAGAGATTTACCCACTTGAATGAAAGGACGAATGGTGATGGCTTCAGGAGAGATGTCTCCAATGGTGGTCTTACCAATGTATGCTTCACTCTCTTGGACTCCTCTTTGATGATTTCCACCTCTTGACAAGCTCCTTCAACATTAACCTTTTCTTCAAGTTCAATGGGAGAGGATTCAATTGTAGATAAAAATTCATTAATTATTGAATCCATCTCTTGATCAACCTCTTCAAAGTCTTCCACAATGATATGCTTTGGAGATTGTACACCCTCCTCAACATCAAATTCAAACATCTTGGAAGGAGGTTCTATGACTTGAGTTTCCCATGAGGATTCCGCATCTCCTAAGTCTTTAACCACTTCCTCTTCTTCGATAATTTTGGCGTTCTCCACTTGCTCTAGTACAAAATCCAACTCCTCCATGATGACTTCCACCTCTTGACAACTTTCTTCAAGGGTTTCTCCTACCTCTACCTTTTGGGTCTCCTCTTGCTTTTTTTAAAATATGGATGCGTGAACCCGATCCATTAAGTCCCTAAGACGATTCCTTCTCTCTTGTTCCATGTCAATAGCATAATTGGGATCATGTTGCTCTTGGATTGATGGATATGGGTAAAAAGAAAGTGCACTAGAGCTTGAGGGTCGAGTATTTGGGGTAGAGGATGGATCCACATGGGATATAAGAGCTTGGAGAGTAGAGGTGAGACCGGTGAGAGTAGAGGTAAGTGTGGTTTGAAGCTCTCTTTGCCCTTGGTGAATAACACTAAAGGTATCATCTATGGGAGCTTGGGGTAGATAGGAGGGTTCATTTGTTGGGAGAAAGAGCTCATAATGGGAAGGTGGTTCTTCTTGATAAGGATATGGAGATGGTGTATATTGAGTTGGTGGTTCTTGGGGGTAATTATGTTGGAATGTGGATGGTTCTATGTATGGTTCATATGGTTCATGTGGTGGTTGGTATGGTGGATATGGGTTAGGGTCATAAGGAAGTGTTTGATTGTAGGTGGCTTGTGAGTATGGTGGTTCAAAGCTATGTTAAGGAGGGGGTTCAGAGGCATATAGTAGGGTTTGTTGGTAACTACAAGGAGATCTACCATATCCATTGTCATGGTATGCACCTTGTATGACTCTTGCTCATAGTAAGTTGGTGGAGGTTGTTGCCAAGAGGGTTGTCCATAAGCTAGAGGCTCCTCCCACTTTTGATTGTCCCATCTTTGATGCATGTTCTCATTGTAGCTTCCATTCCCTACAACATAATTTGAACCAATCCTCTGCGAGCTGGATCTTCTTAACCAACTTAGTGAAATTTGTTAGCTTTTGTGGATACACGTAATTAAAGATATCTCTCCTTAGTCCTTTCTCATACTGAGCACACTTCCATTCCTCATAATCGGCTGGATTTCCTTGACAAGCTTTTGAGAAATGGCACAGGTTGATGAATTCACGGGTATAGTCAGCAACAGACATATCCTTTTGCTTCAGCTGCATTAACTCCAACTCCTTTGCAGTGCGAAACACATGCAAGTAATATCTCCCATAAAACTCTGCCTTGAATCTATTCCAATGGACATCTGTTAACTCCACCTGCAATGTATGACACAACTTCTGCCACCAATTTTGAGCATCTTCCTCCAATATATGAGTCACTATCTCCACTGACTGTACTTCAGGAACGTACTGAGTGTACAAAAATCTCTCCACTTTTCGAAACCACTGGTCAGCCTCCAGGGCATTGGCGTTTTCGTTAAAACGAGGTGGACCACTCTTGAGGAAGTCAGTAAGGGTCATAGACCTATAATATCGACTTACGTTACTTGTACTAGCACTAGAGTTTCCATCTCGATGTCCTTGCATCAGTTCAACCACAAGATTTTCTCTCCGAATACCTCGTTCGGATCCGCGAGACGACATTTGGTCTCTTCACACCAAACAAATGATATCTCTGCATGTACATTTTGTGTTTTGTCCCTCCTAGAGGTTGACTTGGAGTTACAGGTGTTTATTTTTTAGTTTGAGTTTTATTTGGGGTTGTATATAAATATATATAATTATATACTCTGGCCAGCCTTAGCTTCGCAGGTCGAGTCTGGAGCTGGCTATCTGAGTTTCAAAACTCTGATATATACATATGTTTTCAGTTTTCTTTTGATCTTACTTTTCCGTTCTACGAATATCCATGCGAGTGTGACACAATTTTCTGTTTATCATTTTTGTTTAGCTTATTCTTCTAGGCTCCTAGACATAATTTCTTTCAACTATATTTATATATATAGCCTAAAACAAAATATGACAGTTCAAAATATAGTTCATCGCTTGTAAGGAGGCTCTCCAGACGCTCAACAAGGTGCCTCTCGACCTGCATCTGAAAAATAACAAAATATATATAGAATGAGAACTGGAGGTTCTCAGCATGGTAAAGGTGTCCGCATAGTTAATATAAAAGGTCCCGGGAGAGCCAGAGGCATTCCTAGAACTTTGACTTTCAGATTTTAGCTTAAGGGTTCAACTAAACTAGAAATTAGGTAAGTTATCTAAGGTATTCAAGTTCTAAATCTAACTTTAACTTAACACTTCACTTTCTGACTCCTCCAATCCTCCAAGACACTGGTGGAACAACCCCCCTTCACACCTCCATCAAGAGGAATTTCTCAGAAGACATACACAAACAATTCAAGCAAGGAAAACACAGATAGAAAATCATTTACAACAAGTAGAACAAGTAGCAGATAAGCATAATTAAGCAGATAAGCAGAATTAAGCAGATAAGCAGAATTAAGCAGTTAAGCAAACTAAAACAATGCACACTCAAACAAAGCAAACAAATGCATATGATGTATGCCTGTCCTATGGCTGATGAGTCTCATCTGTTGGTTATACAGCCAACCCGACAAGTCCTGGTAGTTAACCATTGGAGAGTCCTTTTGTGCGTGCATCCCCAAGCTCAAGAATATAGTATTCCATGGAGTCAAACTCCAAGCTCAATAACATAGTATTCCATGGAGTCAAACTCCAAGCGCAAATATAATATTCAATATTCATATATATGCATGCCCATGTGGGAATCCGGGGAGTTAAAGTGCTCGGTCATATCTTGCGACAGAGGGTCAACAAATAGTCTCAAATACACAAGCCACATAATAATCTCTTTCCTTTTTAAAATAATACTTCAAATCAAAACTCCAATTCTTATAGAAATTTTGGCAGTATCTCCTCTAAAACTCGAATTTCTGCCACCCTTCAAGGGTCCCAACTACAAATCAAACACCCCTCAGTCATTCAAATAATTTCCAATAACAAATTATTTCAAAATCAAACAAATACCAATATTAAATCATTTTCCAAAACCAACCAACTTCAACAACAAATTATTAATAACATCTAAACCACACATTTTATACCATATACACAATTCATCAACTATACATTCAGTTCATTCCTATCTTAAGGTCTTCTAGCCTAAGTTTTCACGTGACATTAAATATTAACTACGAGAAACCAAAATCATACCTTCGTACGAAATCAAAATATTCGAAGCTCCGGTGAAGCTTTCTGACTGAGCTATCGAAGAAGAAAACATCCAGAATCATCTGTGCCTCCTAGAAGTCCCGTTAGCCAAACTCAAGGGCTAGAGGAGCTACGTCACCGTCAACTTCCACCGACCAAAAGTGGTGCCAACGTGTAGAGGAGGAGGATACGAATACTTTTACCGGATTCAATTTTTGATTGGGGTTACAGATTACAAAAAATCGAAGCCGAAAGGTTGGAGGAGTTTACGTTCTCTCTCTTTCTCTCTCGGTTACGCTCTTCTCTCTTTTCTCCTCGTTTACGCTAGTCACATATATATACGTATGACTGATAAGCTGCCTTGGCTTTCTTTATTATATATATAAGCTTTATGAAAGGGAATAATAATAAAATAGTAACGTAGTGAATATAATAATAACAATGAATATATAATACTAGGGAGCAAAACTATATAAACTTATAATACATATAATACTCACAACAATTATACCCAATGTTTATAATAATAATAATAATAATAATAATAATAATAATAATAATAATAATATAAAGTTAAATGTATATTAGTTACTAATATAAATGATATTAGTAACTTAATGATAAAAGATATTTAGTGAAGTATTAGCAAAGCTAAACTCACCAAAGAGTACCGATATTTACTCATATCGGCGGGTATCGAACTCGATAATAATATTATTAACTAAACTCTAATTTTAAATTAAAATATCAATTACTCAAATTAAGATATACATATAAGTTTAATTACTTATAAATTACTAGAATTATAGTTTTAATTATGTAAAATATTTCATCATAATATATATAAGAATATGAATTTGATTCAATTCAAATTGTTATAAAATTAGTTCAATTGTTGATAGGAAAATAATTTTCTAAAAATAAGGAACTCTAATTTTATAAAATAAATTATAACTTATTTATATTTATATTTTTTTAAAATTGAGGGTCGCTACAGAGCGCGGTGATATGGAGGAAATGAAAACGCTATTCACCGTTAAATCTTGTCGTCTACAACTTTTGGTAAGAAACGCTATTCATCTCAGAATTCTCTACAAAATCCACTAAACAATTTAGGAAGGAACTTTGTTTTTGTGCCCATCATTTGCCTTTTATTCAAATTTCGTTTTTCGGTTAATAGGTATTGAGAATTTTGATGTTTTGATGTATCGGGATTAAATTAACTTGAGAAAATTGATGGGTTTTGTCTAAATAATCCATGAATAAGGTAAGGAAACTCTAAACCTATGTGGTTATCCAGTTATGTGAATCCTAGTTATAAATTGGTGAATTTCATGGAATTAGGTTGAGTTTATGTTAAATTAGAGATTTAATCGGTGAATTAGAGCACTTAAAATCAAGAGTTGGTTGCTGGACCTTGTAGCACTTGATTTGGAACCTTGGAGGCTTGAATCGAGGAGTTTGAGCTTAGGAAGAAATTGACCAAGGTATAGTTTTAGTTTCTCATAGATAATATATAATGTATCATAAAAACTTACGCTAGTTGGCCGTATAATGGGTTGAATGTTGTGAACTTGCTAATGTTAGTGGTTTTGGTGAAATATTGAGTTTGTGATAAGTTTGTGATGATAATTGATGAGCTTTTGATGATGGTTGACGAGACTTGATGATTTGAGTATAATTATTGATGTATTAATGAATTGCATTGTTTTGATTGAAAATGGTTGGGATAGAATTGTTACAATTTGAGAATTGATATGTTGTGAAGGGATAAAATGGGTATGGTATTGTTTGGAGTATATTTGATGTTGTTTGAGACGTGAAACTTTTTTTGGAAATTGAGGATTTGGAAAATAGAGGTTTTGAACTCTTTTGGTAAAAACAGATTTTTAATGAACTTTGGCAGATCATAACTTGTGCATCAGAATTTGGATTTGAACGAAATCTATTTCCAATTAAAGATAATTTTGAAAATGTTATAAAGTTTGTGAAAATCAGAGTTTTGTAGAGGAATTTATGAGCGTCGGAATTAGGTGTATAAAACTGGTCTTTTTAATGACTTAACAGGTTTTGAAAAAAAGGGAGTGTCGCATACGTGAGCCCCCCTGTTTTAGCCAAAAATGAGAATTTCGAATGTTTAACAAGTCCTCTAGCTTTCCAAACCTCTTTTACATTTGTTTAAGGTCTGTTAGTGAGTCTTTAAGCCTTAGAACGGGGATAATTCTGTTAAATAAGTTGAGGAGATACATGGGAGGGTTTTGCAAAGAGTTAACTGAATTAATGAGGCATTAGTAATATTGAATAAGAAGTAAGTAATGAAGATAATGATAATAGTAATGAAATATGGCTGACCTGAGAGGTGTTTGATGATGAGGTTGGTTATAAAAAAAGAAGAATAAGGAGAATTGAGTTAATTATGAACTTTGAATGAGATATTTTGAGATTGATTGAGATATGATGAGATATGATTGATGAGCCTTTGATGATGTTTGATGCGTGAGCATCTTTTCTCTCTTTTCTATTTATTTTAGATATAAATTTATTGAGTTTTAATTGGATTTTAGTGTTTGAAGCCTATTTGGATGCTACTTTGAGTAGCTTTAGTATTTTAATTATTTCAGGTGAAACTTGTATTGGTTTGGCAGAGTTCGTGTGCAAGAAAAGAGAAGAATTTGGAACCTACCAAGCTGGCGCTAAACGCGGACTTGGGCATTTAGCTCTAGCTGCCTTGTGATGCGTGCGATGTCTCTGCCATCAGGGGCACTAAATTCTGAACCTGGCATTTGACGCCAGTAAGTCAAAATTGAAAGTGAGGTTTCTGTCACCTGGGACGCTAAACGCTGAATCTGGTGTTTAACGCCAGCAACACAGATCAACTCACCCCAAAGAGCATCTTTAGTTGGATTTGACTTTTAATTGTTATATTTAATTTTGTTTTAAGTATTTCTATTCCCAAACAAAATCTTTTGGGCTTTGGTAATTATTAGTTTATTCTATTTTCAAATCAAATTAGGTTAGAAATAAAAGGAAAAAGATTTTGCCCTTCGAGCTCTTATCTCGGACCTCATTCTGCACTTATACACTTTTGAACCCTAGTTTTCTCTCTGAGTCATGAGCAACTAAACTCCTTTGCTAAGGTTAGGAGCTCTGTTTATTTCCATGGATTAATACTATTATCACTCTATTTTAATTAATGTATTAATTTAATTTCAAAGATTACTTTCGTTCTTCATCTTATGAATTTGAATGTATTGGAAAATAACTCCTATTCTACATGAATTCTTGTTGATTCTTGAAAAAATTATCTCACTTGAATACTAGCTTGAAAGTAAATTCCTACTAAATTGCTAATTACTTGGACTTAACGGGATATGTGACATATAATCCTCTTATATTTGGGTAATTAGGGTTTTTGTGGCTAATAAACTAGAATTGAACCTAACCCTCTAATCCAATTAAGTGACCGAGGAATTGGTGGTTGATTGGGTTAGAGGAGACTAAATCACTAAGGAATTAGGGTTTAGTCAATTACAGTTTGCCATGAAATGACTCTTGCATGATTAAAATAGTTGGTAAGAAAACTTAATTCGGAAGAATAAATAACTCCGAAACCTTAACTATCTTCTCACATACTTTTCACACGAATTTTATTGTCTGTGCTCCTACTCTATGAATTACTGTTTAATGCTTTTGAACCTCAAAACACCATATTCTTCTTGCCTGACTAAGTGAGTCATTCGACTATTGTTGTTCAGTCCATCAATCCTCGTGGGATCGACCCTCACTCACCTGAGGTATTACTTGGTACGACTCGGTGTACTTGCCGGTTCAGTTGTGGACATTCTAATTCTGCACTATTGTTCTTTCCTTTTAAGTTCGAATTACCATTATCAATATCATTAATCTCATGTTAAATATTAAAGATGTTCTCTTTGTAACTTGATTCTTTGATTGATGAGATTAAATATTATCTAAACCTATTACTTCACATACTTTTATAAATTCAAATCAAAACTTTAAATTCTAGTTTGTATAAATTACTAGAACTTATTCAAACTATATTGTAAATATGTATTTTTCTCTAAATTCAATTTATATTAAGCATTATATGATTTACATTGTTAACTAATTAGTTAAGTACTTAGTTAGTTAAAATTTAGAACAATACAACAAACAACACAATTTAGAATCTATTCTCAACTTCCAATTTAGAATATATTCTCACTAATGGTCATCCTATACCAAGCTAGAACCAAATTTAAGAAGCGAGAGAAAGAGGTGCTATGATAGAAGGTTATCGTCGGTCTAGAATTTTCACACAAAAAATAATCTCATCGAAGTATAGTTCCAAACTGACAGACAATCCTCAATCAAAGTTTAATTTTGGTTGTCACAAGTTTAGCCCAATAAAAATAACCGACAGTATTATTCTTGGGTCATTCTCCCTAGAAATTACAATCGAGTGCTCAATTATTGGTTATGAGTTTCACGAGGTGGGTTGATGATAAAAATGCAAGAATTTAAATGGCAAGAATTTAAATGACAATAAAAGTAAATCAAGCAACTAAAGATAACAAATACTAAAGTGGCATTCATGGCAAGGATTGAGAATCAAGATTTTCTATCCTAGTCGTTAATCATAACACAATAATTACCAAGAGCAAATCCTATTATGTTATCTCCAACATTGTTAGAAAGTCTAATATGCCTAGTAAACCCCAATTCATAAGTAGTGCCAATGGAAACAAGATTAACTAACAACTCTAGATCACCAACATAAGTTGGGTATTAATGACTCAAGATTGCTAATTTCTCTTTCCAAGCCAAGAATGCTCAAAATCTACTCTAAGACTAAGACAAGCATTTTTTCAAACACTTGGTGTGCATAAAAGAAAAGCATCATAAATTGCAATAATAATGAAATCTAAAACTACCAAATGCAAGAAAGTAACAATAACTCAAACAAGCATCAATAAACATGAAAATATAAAATTGTATTAAATGAAATTGAATTAACAAGAGTTCATAAAACTAAAGAGTATCTCAAAAGAGAAATTAACAAGAAGAAATAAGAGAATTAACTACCAGAGCATGAAAATGTAAATAAAACTACACTAAAACAAGAATAAAGAGAGAAATTAAAGAGAAAATTAAACTAAGAACCCTAATTCTAGAGAGAAGATGAAGCTTCTCTCTCTAGAAATTTACCCTAAAACATGTTTCTACACTACACTAATTACTCCCCCCTTCTTCCTTCTTGATTTTGGATTCAAATACTTCAGAAATGAGTTGGATTTGGGCCTGGATGACCTCAGAAATTGCCCCCAACGTATTTCCTTTAATGAGGTCACACGACAAGTGTCACGCGTACGCGTGGCCTAGCAAGTTCCTCTCTCAAAGTGAACTAAATTTAGCAAATTAAGGACCTAAAAAGCATGTTTTCACTCTTAAGCGCAAATTAAGAGAAATTCACAAAACCATGCTATTTCATTGAATAAATGTGAGAAAAGTTTGATTTGGGCCTAGATGAGCTTAGAAATTGCCTCCAGCGTATTTTCTTTAATGAGGTCACATGACAAGTGTCACGCGTACACGTCGCCATGAATTCACCAAATCCTCATTTCTTCATGAATTCTCCACTTTGCATGCCTTTTCTTTACTTCTTCGATCCAATCCTTGCCTCCTAAGCCTGAAATTACTAATAAACACATCAAGACATCGAATGGAATTAAAGAGAATTAAAATCAGCAAATTAAGGGCCTAAGAAGCATATTTTCACTCTTAAGCACAAATTAGGAGAAATTCACAAAACCATGCTATTTCATTGAATAAATGTGAGAAAAGTTGATAAAATCCTCTAAATTCAACACAAGATAAACTCTAAAAATGGGGTTTATCATGCTACCTGGAAGGAGCAGTGACAACAGAGGTGGCGAAAACAGCAGCAACAGAAGCGGCAAGCAGCGGTGGCAGAGGTAGTGGCAACAGCAGCGGCAAAAGTGGCGAGTAACGGCAGCAAAGGTAGCAGCAACAGCAGCGGCAGAAGTGGCACCAACAATAGCGGTTCAGTTTGGACGACGAGAGAGGACCGTCGGAGGAGGCTACCAGATGGAACGTTGAGGGAAGGCGGGAGAGGGTTAGAAAGAGAGAGAGAGAGAGGGAGGCAAAAGGGTTAGAGAGAGTAATTCGAAATGAGGAAAAAGAGGGTTCATGGTTCGAATTTAAAGTACACGTACTGTCAGATTTACCAACGATAAATCTGCGGTAAAGCTTCGGGGTTGGCCAAAACGCAATGTTTCACTAATCAATATTATCGTCACATTTAATCGCCTGTAAATCCGACGGTAATCGTGGCACCAATTATTTCGCTTTTCCCTCCAACTATTACCGTCAGATTTACCGTCAGATTCTAGTTTTCGAAGGTAAATCTTTTGCCTGATGAATTCATTACAAAATATGCCGGTAAAGCTACTGTTAAACACGATGCTAACTTTCGATGTTAAATTCGACGATAAATCCGACGGTATTCAGTATTTTTCTTGTAGTATTCTATCACATTTATCCCATTTATGATGATGAGGGTAACACTATAATTATAACTACTATTCGATTGCTATGAATAAAATGATTTGCAAAACAAAATGCGTTCAATTCATTAATGGGAAAATAAAAAATAATTAAAACAGATGAGAATAAATAAGTTAACTACCAAATAATAATAAGATTAAAATACTGTTTTTAGTCTTAATTTTTTACCCAAATCTTAATTTTTGGACCAAACTGTCCCTGTAGAAAATAATTATAAAATAAAAATATTTTTCTCCCTATCCCGTGTCACACCCACCTCTAAACCTCACCACCCAATCCCATCCAAACTCCTTCTAGAGTTTGTTGATGGATTTGGCCTCTGCCTACCCTAAAGCTTCAACCACCACGCTACCACACTTACCCGCCCCAACTATCCACCTATAACCCCTCATCAACACCCCTAATCCCAATCCTCCCTTTACCTATGAGAGTGAGACTTACATCTATAGCTACTTTCACCCTTTGAATATCTTCATTTTCTCTCCTCTAAAGATATCTGACAAATCATAGGAAGAGAATGAATTCCCCAATTTAGATTTTGATTTTTGTATAGTTTTCTCCTAAATAATGAGAGTAAACCCCACTTTTCAAGGTTACAAACTTTATGCATCCTTGAAACATGATAAAATCTTCAAGAACTTGAACAACATTTAGAATAGTAAGAGGAACCACCATCCCAACATACACTACGCGTTGATTTTACTTGACCTATACAGATTTTGTAATAGTTAATTTTTCTTCCAGTGATTAGGTCCGCGATGGAGTTAGTGAAGAAGGTAAGGAGAGATGGTGATGAGAAAGAGTAAAAAAAAGTGGTGAATAATCTAGAACAAAAGGAGAGCAAGTGGGTTTGATTTGAAGGATTGAGAGTGGTGCGGGATTTAGAATTCCCACAGCTTAACCAGCAAGTGCACCGGATCATCCAAGTAATACCTCAGGTGAGTAAGGATCGATCCTGCGAGGATTATTGGACTGAGCAATAGATTCCCTGAGCCATCTCTAGAAGATTCTGTGGAGGTGGTGAAACTGGCTCCTGCTGTGGTCCATGCCCGAGCTCTCTAACGTGAACATGCTCCATACCCTTCCTAGTGATCGGCCTCTCAACGTCGATCAGGGTATCTCCATCAATGTGAGCTCCAGCTGCTGCACACAGGCCATAGATGAGGTGAGGGAAAGTCAGTCTTGCAGAGGTGGAGGCTTTGTCAGCTATCCTGTAGAACTCCTGAGGGATCACCTCATGCATATCCACCTTGTTGTCGAGCATGATACAATGGATCATCACTGCTCACTCAACTGTAACCTCAGAACGGTTACTCATAGGGAGGATGGAATGTTGGATAAACTCCAACCATCCTCGAGCAATTGGCTTGAGGTCATGCCTACCCAGTTGGTATGGCAGACCTTTAGAATCCCTCCTTCATTGAGCTCCGGGGTGGCAAATGTCAACAAGAATCTAATCCAATCTTTGGTCAGTATTGACCCTCCGAGTGTATGAATGAGGGTCCTCTCCTAATAGAGGTAACTGTAGTGCCATCCTCACACTCTCCAGGATAAAATCCATTATATACCCTCTGACCATGGTACGCCAGTCCTTCGACTCCGAGTTTACGCCTCTGACATGCTGGTAAGTCACCCAAGCATTGGCGTAGAACTCTCGCACTATCAATGCTCTAACTTCAGTTATGGGGTTGGCCAGAACTTTCCAACCCCATCTCAGAATCTAGTATTGGATCTCTGGGTACTCATCCGGCTTCAGATGAAATCGAACCTCGGGAACCACCTTCTTCTTGTGCACCACCTCATAAAAATGATCCTCATGTGTCTTAGAGGAGAATCGGGTGAAGTCCCATGGGTCGGAGGTAGGAGGCTTCTCTTTCCTCTTTCTTGAGGAGAATTCTCCGGTCTTGGGTGCCATGGAGATAGTAGAATGAAGAAAAAGCGGAGCACCCAACACCAAATTTAAAAGATTTGCTCGTCCCCGAGTAAAAGAAAGATAGAAAATAAGGAAATGGAAAAATAGAAACAAAAGAGATAGAGGAGAATGGAGGAGAAGGCCTCGGCCTTAGCTAGGATGGAAGAGGAAAAGGAAAGTGAGGAGTGTGTGAAGGGGAAGAGTAGGTAAGGAAGGAGAGAATAGTTTGAGGTGTGGTGAAAGTGGAAGAGGAGTGGGGTATTGATAGGTGGGGAAGGGGGATTCGGTTTTGGGGTATGGGTAGGGGGAAAATTGAATTTGAATTTTAGGTTGTTGGGTGAAGAGATTGATGGGATACATGAGAGTGGATTGGGTGGAGTGGAAGGTGAGTTGAGAGAATCAAGGGATATGATGGGTGATAAACCACTATTTTATGATTTATCTTGTGCTAATTTGAGTGGGTTTTGTCAATTCTTCACTCACTTATTCATATAATTCGCATAGTTTTACAACTCCTTCCTTATTCTATGATATATGTGAAAACATGTTTCCTAGGCCTTAAAACTGTTAATTTTAATTATCCTTTATCACCATTCGATGTCGTGATCTGTGTGTTAAGTATTTTCAGGCTTTATAGGGCAGGAATGGCTTAGGGAACAGAAAGAAAACATGCAAAAGTGGAAGGAACGCGCAAAATGAAGCTTTGATGAAAATGGCAGCGACGTGCGCGCATGGATGACGCGTACGCGTGACCGACGCATAGGCGTGACCGACGCATACGCATGACAAGGAAAATCTCCAAACGACGCGCACGTGTGACCCATGCGTACGCGTGATAGACGCCACGTGCAGAAAGTTGCAGAAGTCGCCCCTAGCGATTTCTGGGCTCCTTTTCGGCCCAAATCCAAGCCCGGAAACACAGAATAGAGGCTGGAAAATGAGAGAATCAAATCATTCATTAATAATTCATTCAAGACACACAATTTTAGGTTTTATATGTAGTTTTCTAGAGAGAGAGGCTCTCTCCTCTCTCTTAGGTTTTAGGATTAGGATTTCTTCGTTTTCTCAATTCCAGGTTCAATGTTCCTTTAATTTAATTTCTCTTCTACTTTTATTTATTCTATTACTTTAGTTTGTTTATTTTCTCAATATTGATTTATGAACTCCATGTTAGATTTGAATTTATATTTAATGCAATTTGAGGTATTTCAAATTTATGATTTTAATTTAGCTTTTTAGGTTCTTAGCTTGAATTGATTAGTTGGTGACACTTGAGTTATCAAACTCCTTTGTTGATTGATAATTGAAATTTACTGGTTTATTTGGATCCCTCTAAAGCTAGTCTTTCCTTAGGAGTTGACTAGGACTTGAGGAACGAATTAATTAGTCCACTTGACTTTCCTTTATTTAGTAAGGGTTAACTAAGTGGGAGTAATGAATAATTCTCATCACAATTGATAAGGATAACTAGGATGGGATTTCCAGTTTTCATACCTTGCTAAGAGCTTTATTAGTTATTACTTTAATTCCTGCAATTCACTTTTCCCGTTCATTATTCAAAAACCCTAAAAAGATACTTTTCCATAACTAATAATAAATCGTACTTCCCTGCAATTCCTTGAGAGACGACCCGAGGTTTAAATACTTCAGTTATCAATTTTATTAGGGGTTTGTTACTTGTGACAACCAAAACTTTTGCACGAAAGGATTTCTTGTCGATTTAGAAACTATACTAGCAACGAGAACTTATTTATTTGTGAAAATTATAGACTGCGCGAGAGTTTCGTTCCGTCAAAAATGGTGTCATTGCCGGGAAATTGCAATTGTGTGCCTTATTATTGGTTATTGTAAATATTTGCTTTTGCTTGTTTATTTGTTTTTATTTTTTATTTTAATTTCCATTAGTTACTATGAGTTCTCACCCATGTCGCTTTAAGCTATAACAGGAACATGCATCAAGGTCGAAACAATCAAAGATGGAAGGAGTCACGAGGATTTGATCAACCGTTTCAGCAACAACACCCTCCAAGGTACCATAGACAATGACCATCCTACAATGCATGCCAAGACAATAGTTATGGTAGACCTTTTCATGACAACCAACCTCCACCAAATTACTATGGTCAAGAGCCAATCTGAGGTGCGTACCAAGATGATGGATATGGTGGATCCCCTTGTAGTTACCAACAAGCCCCACCCTATGCTTATGAACCACCTCCACAACATACCTTTGAACCACCAAACTCACAAGCCCTTTATTACCAAACACCCCCATATGACCCTAACCCTTATCCACCACTTCCGTATGCACCATGTCCATATCCATCGACCCAAGAATCAAAGGATCGTCTCAAGGAAACAGTGGATCAATTTCATGCAACCCTTCATCAATTGGAGCAAGCGATAAATCGATTATCCTTCCAACGCTTGGATACTCAAGGAACTCCCATGGCTTCATGTGGAGAATCTAATGAAGAGCGTAGCATGAGGAGGCACTAGAAACTCCGATAGACAGTAAGGAGCATGACTTTGTATTGGAACAAGTGGAGGAAGCCGAGATTATCAAAGAAGAAGAATTGGTTGAAGACTTAGGAGACGTTGAACCTCCATGGGAATTAAGAGTTGTAGAGAATTCCACCAAGAAATTTGTAATTGATGCTAAGGAGGATAGTGCACAACCCCCAAGGCATGTACCTTATGAAGAATTGGACGGAACAGATCACAGAGCAAGTTCCCTTGGTAATGATGATCATGAAGTTGCATACGAATTTGAACTCCTTAAGCTTGACGAATCTTTCCCAAGTGAGTATGAAGATGATGTGGAGGTAGATTTTTCTCAACCTCCAACTTATGACTTGAGTGATGAGGAAGAAATCGAAGACTTTGATCCAGACGTGGTTGCAGTTGAAGAGGTTTGCAAGAAAGTGGCAGAATTCACAGAGGAGTACAAGGAAGTAGAGCTTGAAGGACCACTGGAAACACCTCTCCCAAGGCCATTACCACCCAATACAAACTTAAAGTGGGTAAAATCCTTAGCCTTTATCTTCACCTTTCCACTTGAATATGGTTTGTTAGAAACCGATGGCCATCTTAGAGCTCTTTGTGGCTTTAAGAGTAAGAGAGAGATGGTTAGTAATAGAAGTTGGTATGCAAGATTCAAAATGGTTCCATACTCCAAATGGAAGTGCAAGGATTGGTATAGAGCTTGATTGAATGGGTTTTGGAAGATGTTTGGGTATCTTAGTGGAAATTCAGGTTGCATACTGCCCGGTTGGAATAATGTAGATAAAAGCGAAGACGGGTACAAAAGCAAAGTTTGGGATCCTGGAATTCGTTCTGATAATCAACACTCCTGGAGCCTGATTGCCTGCTTTAACTTGCTCGAAGGCTTTATTTGCATAGTTTGGGACCCGGAGGCTATTGGGATTGCAAATGTTGGTGGAGATTTCTGGATAAGTTCAAGCACAAGCCACCATGACAAGGAGCTCACCAAATGTCCAACTTAAGGACTTTAACTAAAAGTGCTAGGTGGGAGACAACCCACGATGGTATGATCGTTCTTTTTCAGTATTTGTTCAATTTTGTTTTGCTTTATTCTTATTTTTTATTATTATTCTATTTTTCTTAGTGTTCATACATAGCATCAGTATCTGCATTTTGCATTCTGCAAAAAAAAAAAAACCACACCACGCGTGCACATGGGCCACGCGTGAGCGTCAAGTCCAAATCGGCGTCAACATCCAACGCCCAGAAAGTTGGGCTGGAATCGTGCGGCTGGTGTGTGTTAGGCACAAATTGGCCCACGCGTGCGCGTTCATGATGCATACGCGTCACTCTCATTTATGCATACCACGCGTGGGCATGGGCGACGCGCACGCTTCACCTGAAAATTTTTACCCCCTCAAATGAAACAGAGAGTTGCCCCAAAACGACGCTGGATTCATGCATTTAGCACAATTCTGGTCCACGCGTACGCGTGTCACACGCGTACGCGTCGTTTTCATTATCCCCTGTTTATGCGTTCGCGTCAATGACCCTTTCGTGTCGCTGCAATTTCTCCCCACCACGCGTACGCGTGACCCACGCGTACGCGTGACCCACGCGTACGCGTGACCCACGCGTACGCGTGGATTTGAATTCACTAACCCCCCCCCCCCGACGCGGAAACCCTAGCCCCCGCGTGCTCACTTTCCCCCCTCCCCAAGTTCCATCTCCACTCTCTCTCCTTCCAAACCTCCACAGCCACCGCAGCCCACCACCACCCTCTCACCGGAGCAACCGCTGGCAACCCCATACCCCTGCCACCACCGTTTCCCCCTCATCCTTCCTTCTTCTCCTCTTCTCCTTCTCCTTCCCCCTCTCAAACCCTCACTGCCACCACACACCACCGCAGCCACCACTGTCGTGCCGCCACCGACACCGCCCCCCTTCCCGCTTCCTTCTTTCTTTTCTTCTCCTCCTCTCTCCCCTACTTTCCCCCCTCACCCTCTCGAACACCCACTGCCTCTAGCCATTACCATGGGTATCACCAGAGCCGCCGTTCCGCCACCACCAGCACCGCCGTACCACCCCCTTCCTCATAATTTCCATTTCTTTCACTACGCCCCCAGGTTTCACTGCACTCCAAATTCTTTTCCGTTCAAGTTAGTTAGTTTGCATATTTCAATTCTGTTCAATTTAGGTTAGTTAGATATTCATGTTTGTAGTGGATTCTAGGTGGTTAGGTAGCTAGGATGTGGTTAGAGGATTCTAGGTCTGATAAGTGCTCCGTACCTGCTGTTTAAATTTTCTGCTTTTCACTATTGGTTGGCTGTTGTTATTGCTATTTCACTGTTTCATGGCTGTTTGATAAGGTTCTGCCGAATGGCTGTTTCATGACTATTTTATATGCATGTTTCACTGCTTTTGCATTTGTTACTGCTGCTCGCAATTGTTGCTCTACATTCATATCATATACTGCTTGCATATAACTGGCTATTGCAATCTTGATTGGCTCGATTGTTAGATTCTTCTAACTCTCCGTATAGTTTTCATGTCTTATTTGTTCATAAATTCATCCGGAAGTTCGAATTATTTAACTAAATTTGGGACCAGCCAACTTCTTTCCTATGCTTTATAATGCCTGAGTCGCATAAATTACCTTGTTTTTCATGCTGCTAACATATATCCATATTCATATGCTTTTTGAAATTAAAGATTTCTTGTAGGTTTCTGTGATGCTTTTATCAAATTTTATTTGCTTCCTAAAAGTGCTCCAATTCAATTTTTTCGATTTTAATTCAATTTTATGAAAACTATACTTGTTTTGAGATTCTTATAAACTGCTAATTCTGTTTGACAATTGCTGCTATTTGCATTATTATGCTATTTGATTTTCTGGGAACATTCTTTTTACTGTCGGAATGCTGCCCAATTTTTTTCAGAAACAGTTTTACTTAATTGCCATTCATAACTTGCCTTTGGTACTTGTCCGTTGTGCTTTAATTGGTTTTAACCAAAGTCATCTCATGACATGCTGGACTAGCATTCACTATCTCTTTTAGTTCCATTCCAACTTCAATTGCATTATTGATGATTCATAATCCTTTTCATGCTTCTTTTATTTTCATGTTTATCATCAATAATCTGCATTATCTGCTTGAATGTGAGTTGTTTGTTCCTCAAGTTTGTGCATTTCTGTTAGCTAGGAACTACAGTACCATGCCACTAACTTTAACGTCCCTTATTAACTTTTGACTTCATTGACTTTATAACTTCCCTCTTAGTTTTACACTAATGACTTTCAACCCCTTTCAAGGCATGTTTATTGTTGCTTCCTGACAAACAAGCATTCTGCATCTCAAAGTTTTTTGGATTGTGATTTTTAATTGAATTCTATGAATTTTATCTTGCATTCAGTCCAACATTCTATATCTTTCTGACTCACTTCCTGCTTTGGCTATTATTCCTATTTTGCCCACCTATACTTATATTGCTTGAATCCTATATACCTTCTTATTTTTCTGCTTTAAGTTGATAAATTATACCCTGAATTTTTTATTTTTCAGGATGTCTGACCCAAAAGAAAAAGAAAAAGGAAAGGCTAAGGCCACTACGGGTAAAAGGAAAAGAGGCCAAACATCTATGGCTCTGACAGATATACTATATGATGATTCCTGGCATGAGAAAAACTTCACTCCGCAGGAAAAAGCCGACCAACTAGTACCTGCGATTGATCCGATCAAGTTCACAAATTGCTACTGTGAATTGAAATATGAGGTCTTTGTGACTAAAAGGCACCTATATCTGGAAAAGACCCTCAGAATTCCACCTGAATTACAAAGTACACAACATAGCAGATTAAACAAAGAGGCTAGTTCTTTCTGGAAAGGAATTTGACTGAGGTTAATTGACGAATGGGTTTTCTGCTAGTAAAGAATTTTACAGATAAAGTCTCGTTGAAAGTATAGTTTCTAAACCAACAGAGAATCCTTTCGTGCAAAAGTTTTGGTTGTCACAAGTAACAAACCCCTAATAAAATTGATAACCGAAGTATTTAAACCTCAGGTCATCTCTCAAGGAATTGCAGGGTAGTATGATTTATTATTGGTTATGGAAAAGTATCTTTTTGGGTTTTTTGAAATAGGGAACAAGAAAATAAATTGACAGAAAAGTAAATTAATTATCATAAAAACCATTGCAAGGTATAAGAACTGGAAATCCCATCCTAGTTATCCTTATCAAGTGTGATGAGAATTGTTTATTGCTCCCACTTAGTTAACCCTTACTAAATAAAGGAAAGTCAAGTGGACTAATCAATTTGATTCCTCAAGTCCTAGTCAACTCCCAAGGAAAGACTAGCTTTAGAGGGATCCAAATCAATCAGCAAATTCTAATTTTCAATCAACAGCTGAGTTTGATAACTCAAGTGTTATCAATTACTCAACCAAGGCAAAGGGGGAAGAGTCTAAATTAAATTGGAAGCATCAATAACATAAATAGAAGAAAGAAATCTCAATTCTGAAATACCTCGAATTATATTAAATAGAAATTCAAATTAAACATAAGAATTCATAAATAAAATAGCAACATAAAGTAATCAATAGGAGAAATAAATAAACTAGAGTGCTAGAATAAATTAGAGTAGAAGAGAACATAAATTAAAGGAACATTGAACCTGGAATTGAGAAAATGAAGAAATCCTAATCCTAAAACCTAAGAGAGAGGAGAGAGCCTCTCCTCTAGAAAGCTACATCTAAAACATAAAATTATGTATCTTCCATGAATGATTGATGAATGATTTGATTTCGTCATTCTCCAGCCTCTATTCTATGTTTCTGGGCCTAGATTTGGGCCGAAAAAGGGTCCAGAAATTGCTGGGGGCGAATTCTGCAACTTTCTACACGTGGCGTCTGTCACGCGTATGCGTAGGTCACGCGTGCGCGTCATTTGGAAGTTTTCCTTGTCACGCGTACGCGTCAGTCACGCGTCTGCGTCGTCCATGTGCGCGCATCACTGTCAGTTTCTTCAAAACTTCATTTTTGCGCGTTCCTTCCACCTTTGCATGTTTCCTTTCTGTCCTCTAAACCATTCCTGCCCTATAAAGCCTGAAAATACTTAACACACAGATCACGGCATCGAATGGTAATAAAGGATAATTAAAATTAATATTTTTAAGGTTTAGGAAACATGTTTTCACATATAATACATAATAAGGAAGGAATTGTAAAACCATGCAAATTATATGAATAAGTGGGTGAAGAATTGATAAAAACCACTCAATTGAGCACAAGATAGATCATAAAATAGTGGTTTATCAACCTCCCCACACTTAAACATTAGCATGTCCTCAAGCTCAACTTAAGAGAGATTGAAAAAGAGTGAAGGTAGAATGGTGGAATCTATGCAATGCAATCTATCTAAATGCAAGCTACCTAAATGAATCATGCAATTCTAATTACTACCCAGCTAAATATATAAAGCTTACATGTGGTTAAATTGAGTAAAATTTTCAAGGAATTATATATGCACAACCGAGGCTAAATCATATTAAAACACATTCACAATTGAGTTGAGTCAATCGAAAGAGTTCACAAACTTGCAAGACAATCAGTGATTAATCATGGATATATGGGAATGAGCTATTGAACCCTCACTGGATTTGTATATACACTCTAATCACTCAGTCTTTGGGGTTAATCACTCTACTCTTCTCTAGTCATGCTTTTTAAAACGTTGTTCTTCATCTAACCAATCAACAAATATTTAATGTACACATGCAATCATCATGAGGTCTTTTCAAGGTTGTAATGGGCTTAAAGCAAAGGTGAGGGTATATATATATGGCTAAGTGAGCTATAAATTAAATCCTTGATTAGTCTAAGATCTCACCTAACATATACATACTTTATACAATTCTAACATTATGCCTAGCTTCCCAAATTTTTTTCACTTTTGTATCACATACTCATGTACCAAATTATTTTCAATTTTCTCACATGTGCATTGATCTTTTTACTAAACTCATTATTGGGGTAATTTTTTTTTGTCCCCTTATTTAATTATTTAATTATAGTGATTTTTTTTAATAAACATAACATATATCAATGCACATGGTATTTTAATTATTTTAGTTTCACATGAGCATGCACCCAAATTCCAAATAATTTGTCAATTTAGCACTTTCCTATCAACCCATGTTCCCACAGTTTTCCCACACTTAGTGGATACACAATCTCTATCTTAAGCTAACCAAAGATTCAATTTGGGATAGTATAATTTGTTTTTCTGCTTAAGGCTAGTGATGTGGCAAAATTCAGAATAAATGAGGATTAAAAGGCTCAATGTGGCTAACAAGGGTGACATAAAAGGGTAGGCTTATTTGGGATAAGTGAGAAAAAACAAGTAATGGCCTCAATCATATGTAAGCATATAAATACATTCTATATTGGACATATAGAATAGAACAAAGCAAAAGATTGCAATCATAGTGAAGAAACACACAGGAATGAAAACTATGGTTAAATAATATAACCATGCAATTAAGCTCAAATCTCACAGGTTGTGTGTTCTTTAGCTCAAAAACTATATATCATTTATGTATATCATGCAAGTAAGAATAAAGAGTTCCAATTCAATCAATGTGAATCTTTGAATGGCTTTTGTAAAGAAATAAATACATCCTTTGAAAAATGTTGTCAATTTACCACATTTATTACTATATATCTATGCTAAGTGGATTGTTGTGATTATGAAAAACTAAAAATTTCTAGTCTACTCTTTATTTTCAATTAAACCAAATTATCATATGCTAAAAGGGTAAACTAAAATTAATAATCCATATTTTTCTATATCACAACTAATAAGCTAAGAGTGCAAATCAAGCTAAATATCTAAGATATATACAGTCCAAAGTGCAAAATGTAATAAAGTAGAAATAAACAGAAATACAGTAAAGGAAAATGTGCAAGTACTGGAAGAAAAATAAGATAAAATAAAAATACAGAAAATGAAACAAAATAGGATAAAAAGGGTCTGAAAGTAGTTCACCAAAATAAAGTCCACCAGAGATGGCGACCTCCCCACACTTATATAATAACATCGTCCTCGATGCTCAATCCGGTTGGGTGTGAAGATTCGGCACCTCCGGAAGGGTGTGCTGATGCTGTCTCTATGGGCGCTGGCAGTGAAGGTGCCTGAGGCTCTGCCTGTATAGGGGCCTGTGTATCTGTCTGTATAGGTGCCTGTGGATCTGCCCGCTGTGTCTACTGAGGCTCCTCATGCTGGGGCTCTGCTCGTGCATCCTCCTCATGCTCATCCGCCTCCTCCTCAGATGGCTCTGATGGTGTGTCAGGTTCGGAGGGGATGTCAGTGTGTCCTATCCTAATCATTAGCTTCAAATGCTCATAGCGTCGCTTATTGCGACGCTCCATCCGATCCAAGCGCTCAAATAGTCGGTGCACAAGGTGGTAAATAGGCTGGAAAGCAGGTGAGGGTGCTGTAGGTGTGGGTGGTGCAGCAGGTGTTGAAGGGACAGCAGAGGATATGGCTGCATCAGCGGAGGCAGTAAGAGAGGGCAGTCTTTAGCCCAGAGCCTCGAACTTCCTGCCGTGTGGGATGATCTTCTTACAGTCGGCGGCTGGTGGCTTCTCATCCTCAGGCTCCCAAGGTACCTCAGCTCGGCAGCCCAACTGGATAATCAGATATGGAAAAGGCAGAGTGCCTTGGACATGCACCCTGAACATGTACTGACGTATAAATCGGGGAAGGTACAAGTCCTTGCCTTCCATCACGCACCAGATAAGAGTAATCATGGCAGCTGGTACCTCAGTTTCGTGAGTGCTCGGCATCACATAGTTGCTCAAAATTTGTTGCCATAGCCGAGCCTCATCATTCAGATAAATGATCTTGATGCCTTTTAGGTTCACTGTCAACTTACCCATAACCCATGGGACAGCTGGATCAATGGATATGGTTCGCTTTACTACCTCCCAGTTAAAGCTCATAAATCTCATGGCTTCCTCAGCCTTCTAGTAACCATCTGGTTCATTTGACTTAGGCTGGAAATGGAGGATATCTTCAATAGCCTCCTTAGTAACTAAAATCTGCTTCCCTCTAAGCTGTACTGCATCCAGGGTCGTCTTATAATAGTTGTAATAAAATTTCCTGACCCAAGATGCATTAACCTCAGTCAGATTCCTTTCCAGAAAGAACTAGCCTCTCTGCTTTATTTGCTCTGTAGTGTACTATTGTAATTCGGGTGGAATTCTGAGGGTTTTCTCCAAATACAAGTGCCTCTTAGTCGCAAAGACCTCATATTTCAGTTCACAGTAGCGATTTGCAAATTTTATTGGATCAGTTGCAGGTACTAATTGATCTACTTTTTCTTGCAGAGTGAAGTTTTTCTCACGCCAGGAATCATCATGCAGTATATCTAACAGAACAGTAGATGATTCTCCTCTGTTTCTTTTACCCGTGCCTGCTTTAGCTTTGCTTTTCCCCTTTGGATCAGACATCCTAAAAAAAATAGAAATTTCAAGATACAATTTATCAACTTAAAGTAGAAAAACAGGAAGGCAAATATAATTCAAGCAATATAAGCATAGATGGACAAAATAGGAATAAAAGGCAAAGCATGAAGTGAGTCAGAAGATATAGAATGTTGGACTGAATATAAGATAAAATTCATAGAATTCCATTAAAAATCACAATCCAAAAACTATGAGATGCAGAATGCTTGTGTGTCAAGAAACAACAATAAACATGCCTTGAAATGGGTTGAAAGTAGTTAGGTTAAAACTAAGAGAAGTTAGAAAGTTAATGAAGTTAAGAGTTAATAAGGGAAGTTAAAGTTAGTGGCATGGTACTGTGGTTCCTAGCTAACAGAAATGCACAAATTTGAAGAATAAACAACTCACATTCAATCAGAGAATGCATATTATTGATGATAAACATGAAAATAAAGAAGCATGAAAAGGATTATGAATCATCAATAATGCAATTGAAGTTGGAAATGAACCAAAAGAGGTAAGGAATGCTAGCCCAGCATGTCATGAGGTGACTTTGGTTTAAACCAATTAAAGTATAACGGAAAAGTACCAAAGGCAAGTCATGAATGGTAATTAAGTAAAACCGTTTCTGAGAAAAATTGAGCAGCATTCCAACAGTAAAAGAAACATTTCCAGAAAATCAAACAGCATAATAATGCAAGTAGCAGCAATTGTCAAACAGGATTAGCAGTTTATATGAGTCTGAGAACAAGATATATCAAACTAGCAAGTAAAATGTCCTTGAGCAGAATTTGCAATCAAGATAGATTCAAGGCAGTTATGTGCAAGCAGCATGTGAGATGAAAGCAGAGCAATAATTACAATCAGTAGAAATGAATGCAGCTTATATGAATTGATGGTATGAAGCAGAACATAATCAAATAGCCATGAAACAGTGAAACAGCAACAATAACAGCCAATCAATAGTGAAAAGCAGAAAATTCAAATAGCAGGTACGAAGCAATTATCAGGCCTAGAATCCTCTAACCACATCCTAGCTACCTAACCACCTAGAATCCACTACAAACATGCATATCTAACTAACCTAAATTGAACAGAATTAAAATATTCAAACTAACTAACTTGAACGGAGAAGAAATTGGAGTGCAATGGAACCTGGGGAGCACAGTGATAGAAACGGAAATGAATGGAGAGGTGGGTGTACGGCAATGCTGGTGGGTGGCACGGCGGCGCTGGGATGCCCGCGTTGGTCCGGGTAGAGGAAGGGGTGTTGCGAAAAAGTGAGAGGGGGAAGTAGGGGAGGGAAAGAAGAAAAGAAAGAAGGAAGGGGGGAGGAGAGGTACAGTGGCGTCGCGGTGGTGGTGGGCGGTGGTCTGGGTGCAGCAGCGGGGTTGGGTTGGCGACGGGGCAGGGGGCGAATTAGGGGAGTAGGGGGAGAAGAGAAAGAGAAGGGGGAAGAGGGTGGGGTGAATGGCGGCGGGTTTGGGGGGTCAGTGCCGGTGGCGGTGCGGCGGTGGTGGCTGGTGGCAATGGGAGGTTGGAGGGAAGAGAGAAGAATGGAGGTGGAATGTTGGGGAGGGGGAAAAGTGAGCACGCGAGGGTTAGGGTTTGCGCGTCAGGGGGGTTTGATGAATTTAAATCCACGCGTACGTGTGGGTCACGCGTACGTGTGGATCAGGTAAAATTGAAACGACGCGGTAGCGTCATTGACGCGAACACGTAAACAAGGGATAATGAAAATGACGCGTATGCCTGAGACACGCGTACGCGTCGACTAGAATTGTGCTAAACACACGAATCCAGCGTTGTTTTGGCGCAACTCTCTGTTTCAATAAAAGGGCAAAATTTTCACGCGATGCGTACGCATCGCGCACGCCCACGCGTGGTGTGTGTAAATGAAATTGACGCGCACGCGTGGCCAATTGATGCTCCTCGCACACCAGCCGCATTATTCCAGCCCAACTTTCTGGGCGCTGGATGGAGACGCCGATTTGAGATCGACGCCCACGCGTGGCCCATGCGCCCGCGTGGTGTGGCTTTTCTTTTTTTTTTGAAAATGCAGAATGCAAAATGCAGATGCTGATGCTATGTATGAATTATACTAGGGGAAATAAAATAAAATAGAACTAAAAACAAATAAAACGAAATAAAATTAAAATTGAAAGAGAACGATCATACCATGGTGGGTTGTCTCCCACCTAGCACTTTTAGTTAAAGTCCTTAAGTTGGACATTTGATGAGCTCCTTGTCATGGTGGCTTATGCTTGAACTCATCCAGAAATCTCCACCAACGTTTGCAATTCCAATAGCCTCCGGGGTCCCAAACTAGGCACGTAAAGCCTTTAAGCAAGTTAAAGCAGGTGATCAGGGTCCAGGAGTGTTGATTATCAGAATGAATTCCAGGATCCCAAACCTTGCTTTTGTACCCGTCTTCTTGTTGACCATTTTTGTTCCAAATGAGTGGTAAGCAACCTGAATAAGGCAACACATGTACTTGAGTTTAATGACTAAGCATCCACTAGGTTAGTTAACCATGAGATAAAATCATGGTTTGAGAAGGGGGAGAGGTGCTGTCTGTGGCAATAATGGAAAAGAAAGGAGTGACATTGTTGCTTCTAATCATGGTTAAATTATAATTGGCTTTGGTGAAATAATGGTTTAGTTGATCTTAGGGTTTTTCATAAGAATGACTAAAGCATTAGTTTGATTTATCCAATGGCAAGAGTATTTTGGGTTAAGAATAGAAATTGTGATCATGTACCAATTGTTGATTGATGATGCATCTAGGATTGTTCCTCTGCTAATTTATTATTCAGTGAACTTAATAAATTAATAAAATAAAGAAAATTTGATTATAATGGTAATTAATTAATTACCCAAAACTTATCATTTGAAAAAGCTAAAAAGTTTTAGCGCGACGGATTATAATTTTAACTTACTACCTATGCCGCATATATATTTAAACCTATGCGTGTCGGCGAACATCATAAGGAATGAAAAATCTCAGGCCTTATGGGGTAGGGTGGTTACATTCTACCCCTCTAAAAAGAATTTTGCCCTCAAAATTTTGTTACCTCGAGGGAAGAGATCGATTTCGGTAGTTTGTCTTGCATCTACGACAAACACCTTCCCTGGTTGTTACTATCCAGGGGAAACAAGTTCGGCCCTTCGTCGGGTACATTCCTTGGCTATGTGTCCTATCATACCACAGTTATAGCAAACTCCAAACTTTAGTAGACAGGGTCTGCCCCCATGGTTCTTTCCACACACAGTGCATATCAGTTTTGGTTGGGCCGATTGTGATTGTTTACCCAGATTTGGCTGCCGAGTTACTTTAAAGTTTCTTCTTTGAGGGGTAAGGTTACGATGGAAGTCCCTTGATGAAGGGTTTCTTTGGTTAGTTTGTGCCGCCACCAGCTTCCTTATGCATTCCTCTGTCAGTTGGCTCTTGTTAACTAATTCTGCAAAATTCTGGATTTCCATCGGGCCCACATGAGCTAACAATTCTTTCCTAAGTCCTCCTTCGAACTTGATGCACTTCCATTTCAAGAATGCAGCTGGTGCTCCTTGACAAACATTTGAGAATCGGCATAACTCTTCAAACTTGCGAGTATACTCAGTGACTGTCATGGTTCCCTGTTTCAACTGAAGTAACTCTAATTCCTCAGTGGTACGAAAACACTGAGAGAAATAATTTTTATAAAATTCAGCTGAAAATTCCTCCCAGGAAATGTCAATAGCCTCCCTTCCTAGTAGTTGGAGTACTCCCTGCCACCAATATTGCGCGTCATTCCTCAGTATGTAAGCAGCAAATCCCACTCGCTATCCTTCAAGGACTTGTTGTGCTCGCATTGATCGTCCTATTTCTTTAAACCAGTCATCAGCTTGCATAGCACTAGTTTTTCCGTGAAATTGTGGTGGATTTATTTGGGTTCGGGTTCATACTTTGATTATGGTTCTTAGTGATCCATGCATTAGCATAGAACTCTTAAACCATTAAGATTCTGACTTCTTAGATGGGGTTGGTGAGAGCTTCCCAACCTCTTCTCCGAACCTCACGTCGGATCTCTGCATATTCACTCTTTTTGAGCATGAAGGGGACCTCAAGGATCACCATTTTCTTGGCCACAACTTCATAGAAGTGGTCTTGATGGACCTTTGAGATGAATCTATCCATCTCCCATGACTCGGAGGTGGAAGCAACTGCCTTCTCTTTCCTCTTTCTAAAGGTTTCTCTGGCCTTAGGTGCCATTAATGGTTATAAAAAAATAAAAAACAGAGCTTTTTCCCACATCAAACTTAAAAGGTTTGCTCATCCTCGAGCAAAAGAAGAAAGAAAGGAGGAGAAGAAGAAGAAATGGAGGAGATAGAGGGGTGTTTTGAATTCGGCCGAGGGGGTTTAAGTGTTTATGATGTGTGAAATTGAAGGTGGTAAGTAGGGGTATTTATAGGTTAAGAGAGAGAGGGAATTCGTGTAAGAAAGGGTTGGGTTTGGGAGAGAAATGTTTTGAATTTGAATGGTGAGGTAGGTGGGGATTTATGATGGGTTTTTGGGGAATAGTGGATGGATGTGAGTGGTGAAGAGATTATGGGGAAGAGGGTAGGATTTGATAGGTGAATGGTGTTTGGGGAATAGGTATTGATGTGATTGGTCAAGGGTATTTGGGGAAGAGTGTTATGGAAAGGTTTGAAGAGGAGAGAGAGTGAGTTGGGGTAGGTAGGGATCCTGTAGGGTCCACAGATCCTGAGGTGTCAAAGAATTCTGGTCCCTGTACCTTTCTGGCGTTTAAACGCCAGTCTGCTGCCTTTCCTGGCGTTAAACGCCAGGCTGATGCCCCTTTCTGGTGTTTAACGCCAGCCAGGCACCCTTTTCTGGTGTTAAACGCCAGTCTATCTGCCAATTCTGGCGTTTAACACCCAGAATGCTGCCAGACTGGGCGTTAAACGCCCATTCTGCTGTCCTTACTGGCGTTTAAACGCCAGTAAACCTGTCCTCCAGGGTGTGCTATTTTTTATGCTGTTTTTGATTCCGCTTTAATTCTGCAGCTGTTTTTGTGACTCCACATGATCATCAACCTAAAGAAAACATAAACTAACAATGGAAAATGAAATGAAAAAGTAATTAACATAGATAAATAAGATTGGTTTGCCTCCCAATAAGCGCTTCTTTAATGTCAATAGCTTGACAGTAAGCTCTTACAGAGCTTCACAGATACTCAGAGCATGATTGTGGCCTCCCAACACCAAACTTAGAGTTTGAATGTGGGGGCTCCGCTTGAATCTGTATGGAGAGAATTGGATGAAGCTTTTCATGCTTCTTCTCCATGTTTACAAAAGAAGATCCTTGAGCCTTAAACACAAGGTAGTCCTCATTCAATTGAAGGACTAACTCTCCTCTGTCCACATCAATCACAGCCCTTGCTGTGGCTAGGAAGGATCTTCCAAGGATGATGGATTCATCCTCATCCTTCCCAGTGTCTAGGATTATGAAGTCAGCAGGGATGTAAAGGCCTTCAACCTTCACTAAGACATCATCTACAAGTCCATAAGCCTGTTTCATTGATTTGTCTGCCATCTCTAGTGAGATTCTTGCAGCTTGTACCTCAAAGATCCCTAGTTTCTCTATTACAGAGAGTGGCATGAGGTTTATACCTGATTCCAGGTCACACAGAGCCTTCTCAAAGGTCATGATGCCTATGGTACAAGGTATTAAGAACATTTCGGGATCCGGTTTCTACTGAGGTAATTTTTACTGAACCAAGGAATTTAGTTCATTGATGAGCAATGGAGGTTCATCCTCCCAAGTCTCATTACCAAATAACTTGACATTCAGTTTCATGATTGCTCCTAGATACTGAGCAACTTGCTCTTCAATAATATCTTCATCCTCTTCAAAGGAAGAATACTCATCAGAGCTCATGAATGGCAACAGTAAGTTTAGTGGAATATCTATGGTCTCTGTATGAGCCTCAGATTCCTTTGGTTCCTCATTAGGGAACTCCTTAGTGGTCAGTGGATGTCCATTGAGGTCTTCCTCACTAGAAATCACTGCCTCTTCCTTCTCTATAGGTTCGGCCACTTTGGATATATTGATGGCCTTGCACTCTCTCTTTGGATTCTCTTCTGTATTGCTTGGGAGAGTACTATGAGGGATTTCAGTAACTCTTTTACTCAGCTGACCCACTTGTGCCTCCAAATTTCTGATGGAGGACCTTGTTTCAGTCATGAAACTGAGAGTGATCTTAGATAGATCAGAGACTATGGTTGTTAAGTCAGAGAGGCTCTGCTTAGAATTCTCTGTCTGTTGCTGAGAAGATTATGGAAAATGCTTGCTATTGCCAAACCTATTTCTCCTACCATTATTATTATTGAAGCCTTGTTGAGGCTTCAGTTGATCCTTCCATGAGAAATTTGGATGATTTCTCTATGAAGGATTATAGGTGTTTCCATGGGATTGTCCCATGTAATTCACCTCTTCTATTGCAGAATTCTCGGGGTCATAAGCTTCTCCTTCAGAGGAGGCTTCTTTAGTACTACTGGATGCAGCTTGCATTCCAGTCAGATTCTGAGAAATCATATTGACTTGCTAAGTCAATATTTTATTCTGAGCCAATATGGCATTCAGAGTATCAATCTCAAGAACTCCTTTCTTCTGAGTCATCCCATTATTCACATGATTTCTTTCAGAAGTATACATGAACTGGTTATTTGTAACCATTTCAATGAGTTCCTGGGCTTCTACAGGTGTTTTCTTCAGATGAAGAGATCCACCAGCAGAGTGGTCCAATGACATCTTGGACAATTCAAACAGACCATCATAGAATATACCTAAGATGCTCCATTCTGAAAGCATGTCAGAAAGACACCTTCTGATCAATTGCTTGTATCTTTCCCAAGCTTCATAGAGGGATTCACCTTCCTTCTGTCAGAAGGTTTGGACTTTCACTCTAAGCTTGCTCATCTTTTGAGGTGGAAAGAATTTGGCCAAGAAAGCATTGATCAACTTTTCCCAAGAGTTCAGGCTTTCTCTAGGTTGTGAGTCCAACCATATCCTAGCTCTATCTCTTACAGCAAAGGGGAAAAGCATAAGTCTGTAGACCTCGGGATCAACCCCATTGGTCTTAACAGTGTCATAGATTTGCAAGAATTCAGCTAAGATCTAATGAGGATCTTCCAATGGAAGTCTATGAAACTTGAATTCTGCTGCATTAGAGAAATTAATTGAGGCTTAAGCTCAAAGTTGTTTGCTCCAATTGCAGGAATTGAGATGCTTCTTCCATAAAAGTTGGAAGTTGGTGCAGTAAAGTCACCAAGCATCTTCCTTGCATCTCCACCATTGTTCTCAGGATCGGTTGCCATGTCTGCCTCTTTTTCAAAATTTGCTGTAAAGTTCTCTCTGGAGTGTTGTACTTTAGCTTCTCTTAGCTTCCTCTTCAGAGTCCTTTCAGGTTCAGGATCAGCTTCAACAAGAATGTCTTTATCCATGTTCCTGCTCATATGAAAAAGAAGAGAACAAAGAGAGAAGAGGAATTCTCTATGTCACAGTATAGAGATTCCTTTATGTGTCAGAGGAAAAGAAGAATAGAAGAATGAGGTAGAGAGAGAATAAGAAGAATTCGAACACAGAGAGAGGGAGAGGGTTCAGATTATTAGATGAGTAGAAAAGAAATGTTAGTAAATAAATAAAATAAATAGAAAGAGATGAGAGAGAGCGTATTCGAATTTTAAGAAGAGGGAAGAAAAAAATATTTTTATTTTTATTTAATTAATTAAGTTAGTTTCAAAAATTTGAAAAAAAATACAAGAAAATTAAAAACTAAAACAATAAGTTAATTAAAAAGTTTTTTGAAAAAGTGGTTAGTGATTTTCGAAAATTAGAAGTGAAAAAATAGTTATGTGATTTTGAAAAAGATAAGAAATAGTAAACTTTTTTTTAAATTAAAACAAACAAGTCAAGTAGTTAGTTGAAAAAGATTTGAAAATAAATTTTGAAAAGATAAGAAGTTAGAAAAAGATTTTGAAATTAAAATTTTAAAAAGATATGATTGAAATTTATTTTGACAAATAATTGAAAAAGAAATTAAAAAGATTTGATTTTTTAAATTAAAGTTGGTGACTTAACTAACATGAAACTAAAAGATATGATTCTAGAATTTAAAGATTGAACCTTTCTTAATAAGAAAGTAACAAACTTGAAATTTTTGAATCAAAACATTAATTGTTAGCAAGGATTTTCGAAAATATGAAATAAAATTAAGAAAAAGATTTTGAAAAATTAGTTTTAAAATTTTGGAAAACATTAAAAGAAAAATGAAAAAGATTTTGAAAAATTTTAAGAATGAAATTCGAAAATCATAAAAAAATGAAAAAGAATTGATTTTGAAAAAGATTTGAAAAGATAAAGTTTTTAAATTGAAATTTTGACTTGACTAACAAGAAACAACTAAATTTTAAAAGTTTTTGACCAAGTCAACTCAAAATTTCGAAAATTATAACAAGAAACAACTAATTTTTTTTTTTTACTCTTGAATTTTTAATGACGAGAGAGAAAAATAACAAAATGAAACAAAACATAAAAATTTAAGATCAAAACAAATAATGCATGCAAGAACACTTTGAATGTCAAGATGAACACCAAGAACACTTTGAAGATCATGATGAACATCAAGAACATATTTTTGAAAATTTTTAAGAAAAGAAAGATATGCAAGACACCAAACTTAAGAACTTTTATACTAGGGACACTAACAATTTGAAAATGCATATGAAAAACAAGAAAAGACACAAAATAAGAAAATGTAAAGATTAAACAAAGAAAATTATCAAGAACAACTTGAAGATCATGAAGAATATAATGCATGAATTTTCAAAAATTTTAAAAAAATTAAATTAAAAAAATGCAGTTGACACCAAACTTAAAATTTGACATAAGACTTAAACAAGAAACACAAATTTTTTTTTTTTGGTTTTTATGATTTTATTAAACTTTTTGTATTTTTTTTGAAATTATTTTGGAAAAAGAAAATAAAGAAATTTAAAATTTTTAATAAGAATTCCAGGATTCATGCAATGTTAGTCTAAAGTTTCAGTCCAAAAGAATTAGACATGGCCAAATGGCCAGCCAAGCTTTAGCACAGAATTATAAATGAGAATCCAAACGCTCCTCCAATAGCTGCAATGATAAGTGGAAGCTTCGGTCCAAAAGAATTAGACATGGCTTAATAGCCAGCCAAGCTTCAACATATCATCATAGAGCTCTAAGGTGGAATTCATTCTTAAAATTTTTGAAGAACATTTTTTTCGAAAACTTTTTTTTTGAAATATTTGTAAAAAAAATTGAAAAGAAAATAAAGGTTGAAACAAGAAAGAAGGTTACCTAATCTAAGCAACAAGATGAACCGTCAATTGTTCAAACTCGAACAATCCCCGGCAACGGCACCAAAAACTTGGTGCATGGAATTGTGATCACACTTTTCACAACTCCGGTACAACTAACCAGCAAGTGCACTAGGCCGTCCAAGTAATAAAACCTTACGCGAGTAAGGGTCGATCCCACGGAGATTGCCGGCTTGAAGCAAGCTATGGTCATCCTGTAAATCTTAGTCAGGCGGATTCAATCGGTTATGAGTTTTGATAATTGGAAGATAAATAAAACATAAATTAAAATAAAGATACTTATGTAATTCATTGGTGTGAATTTCAGATAAGCATTTGGAGATGCTTTGTTGCTTCTGAACCTCTGCTTTCCTATTGTCTTCATCCAATCATGCGTGCTCCCTTCCATGGCAAGCGGTATGTTGGTGGATCACCTTTGTCAATGGCTACCATCCGTCTTCTCAGTGAAAATGGTCCAGGCACGGCTTCTGTACGGCTAATCATCTGTCAGATCTCTCGTCTCAGATGAAAAATACCAGGCACAGCTACCGCACGGCTAATCATCTGTCGGTTCTCACTTGTGTTGGAATATGATCTCTCTATCCTTTTGCACACTGTCACTGCACCCAACATTCGTGAGTTTGAAGCTCAGTTGTTCTAGTCTTTACCACAAAGGTTCTGATCTCTATGAGTTCGACTGCTCTGTTGTCAGGAGATGGAAGTCAAAGTCACGAACCAGAGGCCTAAGAGATTATACTCCAGCTGTCATCCAATAACCATGTTGAACATCATGTAGGCCGCTTGTGGTTGTCAGGCACGCGGATCTTGGCTAAGCGAGTAATGAAGATAGTGGGTGATTATCACGGGTCACCCCTTCATTCTGACTTAACTGAATTAAGAATGAGAGTATATCTTGGAGAAGAGACATGCGTGAATTGAAAGAGAAACAATAATACTTTCATTAATTCATGAATAACAGCAGAGCTCTGCACCTTAATCTATGAGGTATAGAAACTCCACCGTAGAAAATACATAAGAGAAAAATGTCTTGGCATGGCCATGTGGCTAGCCTCCAAATGTGAAAAATGGCATAATCTCCTGAATACAATAGTAAAAAGTGCTATTTATACTAAACTAGTTACTAAGGATTACAGAAAATAAGTAACTAAGTGCAGATAGTGTAGAAATCCACTTCCTAGGCCCACTTCGTGTGTGCTTGGGCTGAGCATTGAGCTTTACACGTGTATAGGCCTTTTCTAGAGGTAAACGCCAGCTTGGATGCCAGTTTGGGCGTTTAACTCCAGTTATGGTGCCAATTTCGGCGTTTTACGCCAGAAAATGGTCTCTGACTGGCGTTTAACGCCAGTTTGGGCCATTAAATCTCGGACAAAGTATGAACTATTATACATTTCTGGAAAGCCCAAGATGTTAGCTTTCCATCCCAATTAAGAACGCACCAATTGAACTTCTGTAGCTCCATAAAATCACGTTTGAGTGCAGGGAGGTCAGAAGCCAATAGCATCTGCAGTTCTTTCTCAGCCTCTGAATCAGATTTTTGCTCAGGTCTCTCAATTTTAACCAGAAAATACCTAAAATTACAAAAAAACACACAAACTCATAGTAAAGTTTAGAAATGTGATTTTTGCATAAAAATATAATAAAAAGTAACTAAAACATACTAAAAACTACCTAAAAATAATGCCAAAAAGCGTATAAATTATCCGCTCATCAGTGGTTGAAAGAAGTAATCAAATCACATTTTAAGGAGGGAATCCGATGCAAAGAATTCCAATGAAAATAATGAAAGAGGAGATGACACCAAGTCACATCGCACGAATAAAGATTATACGTCAAAATGAATCCTTAAAACATAACTTCTAACGTTCCCAAACCCCATGATTCGCATAATGTATTATTTCTATTTTGTCTATGATAATCGATTAGTGTTCCTATATACACAAATCATCAATATTAAGTTGGCCAGACCTAATACCATGAGGAATGCAACGGTCAACTAACAGCATTAATCAATAAACAATCATGCATTTGAAACTCAAACTATTGTCATTAGGACAAGTCGTACTGCATGACAGACACTCAGAGTATGCAGTGAAGCATAGTCAGTCCATTTCTCAGGATCTATAGGAAAGACTGCTCTGACACCATAATGTAACACCCTTACTATCAAAATGTCACGCTTCCGGGTGCGCCACTGTGATAGCGGGGGTATTATGACGACTCTCATATACTAAATAATAAGGTGTGAGCCTTTACGCGTAAATCTATCGATAGTTTTACTAAAAACTTAAAACTTTCCAACAAGAATAAACAACACATATTCACATTTAAATATTATAAAATTACCGAACCTATCTCCGTACGAAATCATAATAACCGAAGCTCTAGAAAAAGCTCCTGAACGAGAAATTGAAGAGGAAAATGTCAAAATCGGATACTCCACCTCTGGAGCTCCCACTTGGCCGAACCTTGCATGGAGGGACAGTAGCGCCACCGTTGATTTCTCCCGAACAAAAGTGACGTCAATGTGAATAGGAGAAAGATACAAACACTTTAATCGGATTAGATTTTTTATTGGAGTTACAAAACTCCAAAAATCCAAAGCCAAAATTCAAGGTTCCATGGTTTCCTTTCTCTTCTCTCTCACGGCCTTTCTTTCTTTTTAATTTCCGAATGAATCCGCTGAGGATGATGATGATTAATGAGAATTTAGCATACTTAAAGTTTGGATGACATGTGGGGGGTATGTGTCACTCATTTAAGCTGTTGAGTCAGCGATTCAAGTTATAAATATCCTAAATGGATAATTATAAAAACTGGATAAATTAAAACACAAGTAATAATATATATGAGTTACTAATATAAATGACATTAGTAACATAATGATAAAAGATATACGATAAAGCATTAGCAAAGTTAAGTTCACCGAAAAGTACCGATATCTACTCATATCGGCGGATTTTGAGCTCGATAATAATATTATTAACTAAACTCTATTTTTATATTAATAATATCAATTACTCAAATTAAAAAATATATATTTTTCATTACTTATAAATTACCAGAATTATAGTTTTAATTATGTAAAATATTTCATCATAAATATATATATAAGAATGTCAATTTAATTGAATTTAAATAGTTATAAAATTAATTTAATTATTTTTAATAAAATAATGAGTTCAATTTAGTAAATAAATCATAACTTAAAATAAAACGATAATAATTAAAGTTTCAAAAATATGGGGTATTACATACGACTATCCATGGCCGAGCTACAAGAAGATCCCCTCTGAGACCAAAGACCGATGGTTTCAAAAGTGGATAGTAAAAACTTAATATAGTTAAACCTTATTAGCTGGTTTATATCTTCTATTTTGTTTAATACGATATACTTTGATTAACTAATTTTAAAGTTTCTTTGTGCAGATGAACTTTATATGGGATAAGGAGTACAATGCCTTCATCAGAAAGATATACGACCATCAAATGGATAGGCAGCTGCAACAAATGTTGGAGGATGAACGAGAATGCCCTCACTTCCTAGCTCCATCTGAAACTCAATAAGGCTCTGTACATTCACTGGGAAACTAAAGAGGGGTTCAGGCATCGGCGTCTCACAAACAGAGCTAACAGGGCATCGGCTAGATCATCCAAGTATACCAGCAGCTCAGCGACCTTCACGAAGATTAAGGCTAGGATGGTATGTAGCTTTTCTAATTTTGTTATTAACTTAATTATATTATTTGACAAATCATTACTAAGCAACCTATCATATTGTTTCAATATAACATGTGTAGTCGAAGTCGTTGGATTGCGATGCGACTTTGGCGGAGACCTTCAAGTACACCGACACTTTGAAGGAGAACAAAGAGAGATTTGCTGATCAGCAATTTGCGGATCATTATGTGAGTAAACATCGGATATTGTGATATAAAATTTTTAATTAACTGTATAGATGTGGTCCTAATCATAATAACATGTGTTACACAGGAGTCCTACACGTAAAGACTGGAGGCCGCAACTCAGCAATCTCAGCAAAGTGGGGAGGATAACAGTGGCTTGGCTGCTTCTGTTATCAATCCAGATGCGGTTTAGTGCGAGACTGCATCAGCGCCATACAAGAACCGCGTATACGGACTGGGATCATTCTTCACCAGCAGCCTCCGTATCTCTACGTCTTCCTTTACCACCAATCGAACCGTCGATCCTAAGGAAGGCATTGATTTGAGGTTGCAGGTGTAGGAGCTCACCCGGAGCCTTCAAGAACAGGCTCAGGAGCTGAACAAGACTCGGAAGAGGTATCAGAATATCTTCACACACGTGACAGACATGGATGAGCTCAGGCTAGAGTGGAGGGAGCAGCTGGAGCGGCTTCAACAGATGGAGCAACAGATGACAGTGTACCAAGCTCAGTTGCGCACCAATGGCAACGGCACTGCTAGTGGCAGCGATGCTACTGGTGGTAGCAGTACTGTTGGTGGGACATAGACAACACCGCCTTCTCTGCCACCTCAGCAGGACCATAGGAATGACGACGACAGCGACTACTAAGATCTTTAGTGATTAGGGTTTTGATTTATTTACATTTCAATTTATTTGAATATTTGATATTCAATATTATATAATTGGTTTCTATTATTTATAATTCGACCTAATTGTGTGAAAAATAAATTTAAATAAAAAATTAAAATTGAAAAAGAATTTTTTTTTAAAAATTGCGTCATAATATTTTTTTAAAAAAAATGACATTATCGTCGAATTTACCGAGGAAATAATCCGACGGTAATCATGCGGGAAACAAGATATTGTGGCACCAATATTACATTGGAAAAATCTACCGATAACCAAATAATTTTTCGGGCAGGTAATCCGTTGCGAAATTCGACGGTAATTACTATCGGATGAAAAAATTCGACAGTAATTAGTTACCGGCGAGGTTTATGCCATCGGATTCCTTCCGATGGTAATTAACTTACCGTTGAATTTTATTCGTTTTTCGATGGTAATTCCGACGGTTCTCAGCATTTTTCTTGTGGTAAGGATTACTTTTTGATGGATTATGAGACTTCTTCAAAAGTCCAAACCACTTATCTAAAATCAGAACCTTAGACAAAAATAGCAATACTTTTTACCTTAGGAATTAAGAGAAATTTGAAGTTTGTAGCAATATCGCTTAGGCATATCATATACTAATTTGTTGAGGATTTGCCTTGATTAGTACAAGAAATTCAATAGCGTACTCATGCTTTCCTTGAATTTCTCATATGATAACTGCATCTTTGTGCAAGGAAGCCAGATGTTAAGACTTACAGACTTCAATGATGTTTAGATTATTTTTTCTTTCAGACAAAGATGTCTTTATCATATGCTAAGATGTGCTTGGAAGATGCCTTTGATAGTGATTGTATAGCTTTGCCATGGATCTTTTGTAAAAATCTCGCAAAATATTAAATAATTAATTAACAACTAATAAATAAATTAAATGAGTGAAAAAAGAATTAGTGATTTAATATTTATAATTTAAAAAATAAAAATATTTAGGGTGCGAATTAAAACGCTTATCTTAAAGATTTTGGTCCAAAATTGAGCCAACAGACTAAAGAAATGAAATTGGACCATACCAGGACCAAGCCCACACATATATGTACCCACACTTAATGAAAGTTCAGCATCATTCCCCCCATTTGGTGTGACACACGAAAATGAGAGATGAGAGAAAAGAGGGATGAAACCCTATTCCTTCAACTTCAATTGTCCATAACTTTTCTACAGAGCTCCGATTGACGAGCTATTTGCGGTTACACAAAGCTTGTCTCCTCTTTTCAATTCTATCTAAATAGTTTGGTGAGTAACTTGAAATCTCAGCCCCAGTTTCTCATTCAAAGCTGAAATTGCATTTTTGGTTTGGGTATTAAGGATTTTTGGTGATTTTGATGTTATAGGGGTTCTCTAGCTTATGTTCAATGTGGTATCCATCACTAATTTCAGTGGGTAAAGGTAAAGAACGCTTTTCTCCTCTTGGTCCATCAATTTATGAAAATTCTAGTTTTTAATATTGTTGCCAAATTGTATAATATGGTGTTAGATTGAGTAATTGGAAGCTTGGCTTGATGGAATTTTAGAAAGGAAAGCTTAGAAGCTTAGAATTACAACATTAAGGTAAGTTGAGGTAAGTTGTGTGAATTATTAAATGAGAATGAGAGAATTAATTATTGGTTGATTGAGAAATTGGATATAAGAATGTTTTATGTTGTTGATGAATATGAAGATTTAGATAAAGTGTGTAAAATAATTTGGGAGTGAGTTGAATTAGGCTTCTAATAGTTGAGAATTGTTGAATAGGTGTTTGTGGTGTGTCTGAGTGGTTTTAGAATAGTTTATGATTGAATTGAATTGAGAATTTATAAAATTGAGGGGTTATGATGTATTTTGAAGAGATAGGTTATGTCTATCTAATTGTTTAACTATTGTAACTTGATGAGCGGATAATTTATACGCTTTTTGGCATTATTTTTAGTATGTTTTTAGTAGGGTCTAGTTACTTTTAGGGATGTTTTTATTAGTTTTTATGTTAAATTTATATTTCTGGACTTTACTATGAGTTTGTGTGTTTTTCTGTGATTTCAGGTATTTTCTGGCTAAAATTGAGGGACTTGAGCAAAAATCAGATTCAGAGGTAGAAGAAAGACTGCTGATGCTGTTGGATTCTGACCTCCGTGCACTCAAAGTGGATTTTCTGGAGCTACAAAACTCAAAATGGCGCGCTTCCAATTGCTTTGGAAAGTAGACATCCATGGCTTTCCAGAAATATATAATAGTCCATACTTTGGCCGAGTTTAGATGACGCAAAAGGGCATTGAACGCTAGTTCTACGCTGCAGTCTGGAGTTAAACGCCAGAAACACGTTACAAACTGGCGTTCAACTCCAAGAATGACCTCTCCACGTGTAAACTTCAATCTCAGCCCAAGCACACACCAAGTAGGCCCCTTAAGTGGATTTATGCATCAATTACTTACTTCTGTAAACCCTAGTAACTAGTTTAGTATAAATAGGACTTTTTACTAGTGTATTAGACATCTTCGGATCATCTTATGAACTTTGGATCATATTGATCACGTTGGGGGCTGGCCATTCGGCCATGCCTGAACCTTCATCACTTATGTATTTTTAACGGTAGAGTTTCTGCACTCCATAGATTAAGGTGTAGAGCTCTGTTGTTCCTCATGATTTAATGCAAAGTACCACTGCTTCTAAGATATCCATTCGTTCCCAAGAACATGATGAATGTGATGATTATGTGATGCTCATCATCATTCTCACTCACGAACGCGTGCCTGACAAACACTTCTGTTCTACATGCAAACAACCTAGAATGAATATCTCTTAGATATCTAATACAGGGGACCAATTCCGAGTTATTAGTATCTTTGTGGTATAAGTTAGAACCCATAGATGGCCATTCCTGAGATCCGAAAAGTCTAAACCTTGTCTGTGGTATTCCGAGTAGGATCTGGGAAGGGATGGCTGTGACGAACTTCGAACTCGTGAGTGCTGGGCATAGTGACAGACGCAAAAGGAGGGTGAATCCTATTCCAGTATGATCGAAAACCTCCAGATGATTAGCCATGCCGTGACAGAGCATTTGGACCTTTTTCACAGAGAGGATGGGATGTAGCCATTGATAACGGTGATGCCCTTACAGAAAGCTTGCCATGGAAAGGAGTAAGACTGATTGGATGAAGACAGCAGGAAAGCAGAGATTCAGAGGAACGAAAGCATCTCTATACGCTTATCTGAAATTCTCACCAATGAATTACATAAGTATTTTTATCTTTACTTTCTGTTTATTTATTATTATTATTCGAAAACTCTATAACCATTTGATATCCGCCTGACTGAGATTTACAAGGTGACCATAGCTTGCTTCATACCAACAATCTCCGTGGGATCGACCCTTACTCACGTAAGGTTTTATTACTTGGACGACCCAGTGCACTTGCTGGTTAGTTGTGCGAAGTTGTGAAGTTATGTTTGGACCATGGTATTGTGCACCAATTTGTTGGCGCCATTGCCAGGGAGAGAACGAACAACAAATTTTACAACCTCTGAGTAACAATTTCTCATATCAAGTTTTTGGCGATGTTGCCGGGGATTGTTCGAGTTTGGACAACTGACGGTTCATCTTGTTGCTCAGATTAGGTAATTTTCTTTTTGTTTTATTTTCAAAAATTTTTTTTCAAAAATCTTTCAAAAAAAAATTTTTCTCATCTGTTTTCGAAAATTATTCAAAATTTTTAAGAATGAATTCTAGTGTTTCATGAAGCACGTTAAAGCCTGGCTGGCTGTAAAGCCATGTCTAAAATCTTTTGGACTAAGGCTTCCAAACCATCAGCATAGAGGCAAGTTAATTTGATAACTAATGAGCAGTGTATCTGAGTTACATACTAAAGCTTGACTGGCTATTAAGCCATGTCCAACCCTTTGATTGGAGCTTTGGGCTAATATTGAAAGATTCCTAGAATTCTTCTTAAAGATTTTGGATTTCTTATTTTCTTTTTCACATTAATTTTCGAAAAATCCAAAAAAAAATTCATAAAATCATAAAAATCAAAATATTTTGTGTTTCTTGTTTGAGTCTTGAGTCAATTTCAAGTTTGGTGTCAATTGCATTTTCTAAAAATTCTTTGCATTTTTCGAAAATTCATGCATTCATAGTGTTCTTCATGATCTTCAAGTTGTTCTTGGCCAGTCTTCTTGTTTGATCTTCATATTTTCTTGTTTTGTGTCTTTTCTTATTTTTCATGTGCATTTTTGCATTCATAGTGTCTGAACATGAAAGATTTCTAAGTTTGGTGTCTTGCATGTTTTCTTTGCATATAAAATTCTCAAAAATAAGTTCTTGATGTTCATCATGATCTTCAAAGTGTTTTTGGTGTTCATCTTGACATTCATAACATTCTTGCATGCATTCATTATTTTGATCCATAACTTTCATGCATTGAGTCCTTTTCATGTTTTTCTCTTTCATCATTAAAAATTCAAAAATAAAAAAAAATATCTTTACCTTTTTCACTCATAAATTTCGAAAATTTGAGTTGACTTTTTCAAAACTTTTTAAAACTTAGTTCTTTCTTATGAGTCAAATCAAATTTTCAATTTAAAAATCTTATCTTTTTCAAATCTTTTTCAAAAATCATATCTTTTCCATTTTTTTATTTATTTTCGAAAATTTCAAAAATCTTTTTCAAAATATTTTCAAAATCTTTTTCTTATTTTTATATCATATTTTCGAAAATCACATCATCAATTAATGTTTTGATTCAAAAATTTCGAGTTTGTTACTTAGTTGTTAAGAAAGATTCAAACTTTAAATTCTAGAATCATATCTTGTGATTTCTTGTGAGTCAAGTCATTAATTATGATTTTAAAAATCAAATCTTTTTCAAAACTAATTCTAATCATATCTTCCTATCATATCTTTTTTTTAAATCTTATCTTTTTCAAAAATTTGACTTTCAAATATCTTTTCTAACTTCTTATCTTCTTATCTTTTCAAAATTGATTTTCAAATCTTTTTCAACTAACTAATTGACTTTTTGTTTGTTTCTTATCTTTTTCAAAACTACCTAACTAACTCTCTCTCTCTCTAATTTTCGAAAATCTCTTCCCTCTTTTTCAAAAATTCTTTTTAATTAAATAGTTATTTCAATTTTCAATTTTAATTTGATTTCATTCCTAATTTTTGAAAATCACTAACCCCTTTTCAAAATTTTATTTTCGAAAATCCTCTCTCTCTCTCTCATCTCCTTCTATTTATTTATTCATCTACTAACACTTCATCTCACCCAAATTCGAACCCCCTCTTCCATCTGTGTTCGAATTTTCTCTTCTTCCCTTCTTTACATTACATTCTTTTCTTCTTCTACTCACACAGGGGAACCTCTATACCTGGGTAAAAAGGATCCCTATTATTATTATTTTTTCTGTTCCCTCTTTTTCATATGAGCAGGAGCAAGGACAAGAACATTCTTGTTTAAGCAGACCCTGAACCTGAAAGGACTCTGAAGAGGAAACTAAGAGAAGCTAAAATACAACAATCTAGAGATAACCTTACAGAAATTTTTGAACAGGAAGAGGAGATGGCAGCCGAAAATAATAATGCAAGGAGGATGCTTGGTGACTTTACTACACCTAATTCCAATTTACATAGAAGAAGCATCTTTATTCCTGCCATTGGAGCAAACAATTTTGAGCTGAAACCTCAATTAGTTTCTCTGATGCAACAGAACTGCAAGTTTCATGGACTTCCATCTGAAGATCCTTTTCAGTTCTTAACTGAGTTCTTGCATATTTGTGATACTGTTAAGACTAATGGAGTAGGTCCTGAAGTCTACAGGCTCATGCTTTTCCCTTTTGCTGTGAGAGACAGAGCTAGAATACGGTTGGATTCTCAACCTAAAGATAGCCTGAACTCTTGGGATAAGCTGGTCAAGGCTTTCTTAGCCAAGTTCTTTCCTCCTCAAAAGCTGAGTAAGCTTAGAGTGGATGTTCAAACCTTCAGACAGAAAGAAGGTGAATCCCTCTATGAAGCTTGGGAGAGATATAAGGAACTGACCAAAAAGTGTCCTTCTGACATGCTTTCAGAATGGACCATCCTGGATATATTCTATGATGGTCTGTCTGAATTAGCTAAGATGTCATTGGATACTTCTGCAGGTGGATCCATTCACCTAAAGAAAATGCCTGCAGAAGCTCAAGAACTCATTGACATGGTTGCTAACTACCAGTTTATGTATACTTCTGAGAGGAATCCTGTGAGTAATGGGACGCCTCAGAAGAAGGGAGTTCTTGAAATTGATACTCTGAATGCCATATTTGCTCAGAATAAAATATTGACTCAGCAAGTCAATATGATTTCTCAGAGTCTGAATGGAATGCAAGCTGCATCCAACAGTACTCAAGAGGCATCTTCTGAAGAAGAGGCTTATGATCCTGAGAACCCTGCAATAGCAGAGGTGAATTACATGGGTGAACCCTATGGAAACACCTATAATCCCTCATGGAGAAATCACCCAAATCTCTCATGGAAGGATCAACAAAAGCCTCAACAAGGCTTTAATAATGGTGGAAGAAACAGGTTTAGCAATAGCAAGCCTTTTCCATCATCCACTCAGCAACAGACAGAGAACTCTGAACAAAATACCTCTAATTTAGCAAACTTAGTGTCTGATCTATCTAAGGCCACTCTGAGTTTCATGAATGAAACAAGGTCCTCCATTAGAAATTTGGAGGCACAAGTGGGCCAGTTGAGTAAGAAGATCACTGAAACCCCTCCTAGTGCCCTCCCAAGCAATACAGAAGAAAATTCAAAAGGAGAGTGCAAGGCCATTGATATAACCATCATGGCCAAATCCAAGGAGGAAGGGGAGGACGTGAATCCCAAGGAGGAAGACCTCCTGGGACGTCCAGTGATCAATAAGGAGTTTTCCTCTGAGGAACCAAAGGACTCTGAGGCTCATCTAGAGACCATAGAGATTCCATTAAACCTCCTTACGCCCTTCATGAGCTCTGATGAGTATTCCTCTTCAGAAGAGAATGAGGATGTTACTGAAGAGCAAGTTGCCAAGTTCCTTGGTGCAATCATGAAGCTGAACGCCAATTTATTTGGTAATGAGACTTGGGGAGATGAACCTCCCCTGTTCACCAATGAACTAAATGCATTGGATCAACTGAGATTGCCTCAGAAGAAACAGGATCCTGGAAAATTCCTAATACCTTGTACCATAGGCACCATGACCTTTGAGAAGGCTCTATGTGACCTTGGGTCAGGAATAAACCTCATGCCACTCTCTGTAATGGAGAAACTGGAAATCTTTGAGGTGCAAGCTGCCAGAATCTCATTAAAAATGGCAGACAACTCAAGAAAAGAGGCTTATGGACAAGTAGAAGACGTGTTAGTAAAGGTTGAAGGCCTTTACATCCCTGCTGATTTCATAATCCTGGATACTAGGAAGGATGAGGATGAATCCATCATTCTTGGAAGACCCTTCCTAGCCACAGCAAGAGCTGTGATTGATGTAGACAGAGGTGAACTAGTCCTTCAATTGAATGAGGACTCCCTTGTGTTTAAAACTCAAGGTCATCCTTCTGTAAACATGGAAAAGAGGCACAGTAAGCTTCTCTCACTACAGAGTCAAACAGAGCCCCCACAATCAAACTATAAGTTTGGTGTTGGGAGGCCACAACCAAACTCTAAGTTTGGTGTTGAACTCCCATATCCAAACTCTAAGTTTGGTGTTGGGAAGTCTCAACAATGCTCTGAACATCTGTGAGGCTCCATGAGAGCCCACTGTCAAGCTATTGACATTAAAGAAGCGCTTGTTGGGAGGCAACCCAATTTTTATTTATCTAATTTTATTTTTTATTTTATTGTTCTTTCATGTTTTATTAGGTTCATGATCATGTGGAGTCACAAAATAAATAGAAAAATCAAAAACAGAATCAAAAACAGCAGAAGAAAAATCACACCCTGGAGGAAGGGCTTATTGGCGTTTAAACGCCAGTAAGGAGCATCTGGCTGGCGTTCAACGCCAGAACAGAGCATGGATCTGGCGCTGAACGCCAGAAACAAGCATAGAACTGGCGTTCAACGCCAGAAACATGCTGCATCTGGGCGTTGAACGCCCAGAACAAGCATCAGTTCGGCGTTTAAACGCCAGAATTGCATGCAAAGGCATTTTACATGCCTAATTGGTGTAGGGATGTAAATCCTTGACACCTCAAGATCTGTGGACCCCACAGGATCCCCACCTTCCCTCCTCATAATCCTAGATTCTTTCACATCTTCTTCTTCTTCTATTCCTTTCTTCTTTTTCTCGAGGACGAGCAAACATTCTAAGTTTGGTGTGGAAAAAGTATTGCTTTTTTGTTTTTCCATAACCATTGATGGCACCTAAGGCCGGAGAAACCTCTAGAAAGAGGAAAGGGAAGACAAAAAGCTTCCATCAAGGGTCTATAGCTCAGTGGTAGAACATTTGACTGCAAATCAAGAGATCCCTGAGATACCTCAGGGGTTACATTTTCTTCCACACAATTATTGGGGACAATTAAGGGTGGAACATCAAGAGCACTCCATCATCCTTCATAAAATTAGAGAAGATCAAAGAGCTATGAGGGAGGAGCAACAAAGACAAGGAAGAGACATAGAAGAGCTCAAGGACATCATTGGTTCCTCAAGGAGAAAATGCCACCATCACTAAGGTGGACTCATTCCTTGTTCTTAAACTTTCTGTTTTTTGTTTACTTATGTTAAATGTTTATCTATTTTTGTGTCTTTATTACATGATCATTAGTGTCTAAGTGTCTATGCCTTAAAGTAGTGAATATGAATCCATCACCTCTCTTAAATGAAAAATGTTTTTAAAACAAAAGAACAAGAAGTACATGGTTTCGAATTCATCCTTGAAACTAGTTTAATTATTTTGATGTGGTGATAATACTTTTTGTTTTCTGAATGAATGCTTGAACAGTACATATGTCTTTTGAAGTTGTTGTTTAAGAATGTTAAATATGTTGGCTCTTGAAAGAATGATAACAAGGAGACATGTTATTTGATAATATGAAAAATTATAAAAATGATTCTTGAATTAAGAAAAAGCAGTGAATACAAAAGCTTGCAGAAAAAAATGGCAAAAAAAAAAAGAAAAAAGAAAAAGAAAAAGCAAGCAGAAAAAGCCAAAAGCTCTTAAAACCAAAAGGCAAGAGCAAAAAGCCAATAGCCCTTAAAACCAAAAGGCAAGGGTAATAAAAAGGATCCTAAGGCTTTGAGCATCAGTGGATAGGAGGGCCTAAAGGAATAAAATCCTGGCCTAAGCGGCTAAACCAAGTTGTCCCTAACCATGTGCTTGTGGCGTGAAGGTGTCAAGTGAAAACTTGAGAGTGAGCGGTTAAAGTCAAGGTCCAAAGCAAAAAAAAAGAGTGTGCTTAAGAACCCTGGACACCTCTAATTGGGGACTTTAGCAAAGCTGAGTCACAATCTGAAAAGGTTCACCCAGTTATGTGTCTGTGGCATTTATGTATCCGGTGGTAATACTGGAAAACAAAGTGCTTAGGGCCACGGCCAAGACTCATAAAGTAGCTGTGTTCAAGAATCAACATACTGAACTAGGAGAATCAATAACACTATCTGAACTCTGAGTTCCTATAGATGTCAATCATTCTGAACCTCAATGGATAAAGTGAGATGCCAAAACTATTCAAGAGGCAAAAAGCTACAAGTCCCGCTCATCGGATTGGAGCTATGTTTCATTGATGGTTCCGAATTTATAGTATATTCTCTTCTTTTTATCCTATTTGATTTTCAGTTGCTTGGGGACAAGCAACAATTTAAGTTTGGTGTTGTGATGAGCGGATAATTTATACGCTTTTTGGCATTATTTTTAGTATATTTTTAGTAGGATCTAGTTACTTTTAGGGATGTTTTTATTAGTTTTTATGTTAAATTCACATTTCTGTACTTTACTATGAGTTTGTGTGTTTTTTTGTGATTTCAGGTATTTTCTGGCTGAAATTGAGGGACTTGAGCAAAAATCAGATTCAGAGGTAGAAGAAGGACTGCTGATGCTGTTGGATTCTGACCTCCCTACACTCAAAGTAGACTTTCTGGAGCTACAAAACTCAAAATGGCACGCTTCCAATTGATTTGGAAAGTAGACATCCAGGGCTTTCCAGAAATATATAATAGTTCATACTTTGGCCGAGTTTAGACGACGCAAAAGGGCGTTGAACGCCAGTTCTACGCTGCAGTCTGGAGTTAAACGCCAGAAACACGTTACAAACTAGCGTTCAACTCCAAGAATGACCTCTCCACGTGTAAACTTCAAGCTTAGCCCAAGCACACACCAAGTGGGCCCCGGAAGTGGATTTATGCATCAATTACTTACTTCTGTAAACCCTAGTAACTAGTTTAGTATAAATAGGACTTTTTACTAGTGTATTAGACATCTTCGGATCATCTTATGAACTTTGGATCATATTGATCACGTTGGGGGCTGGCCATTCGGCCATGCCTGAACCTTCATCACTTATGTATTTTTAACGGTAGAGTTTCTGCACTCCATATATTAAGGTGTGGAGCTCTGCTGTTCCTCATGATTTAATGCAAAGTACCACTGTTTTTCTATTCAATTCAACTTATTCTGATTCTAAGATATCCATTCGTTCCCAAGAACATGATGAATGTGATGATTATGTGACGCTCATCATCATTCTCACTCATGAACGCGTGCCTGACAAACACTTCCGTTCTACATGCAAACAACCTAGAATGAATATCTCTTAGATATCTAATACAGGGGACCGAGTCCGAGTTATTAGTATCTTTGTGGTATAAGTTAGAACCCATAGATGGCCATTCCTGAGATCCGAAAAGTCTAAACCTTGTCTGTGGTATTCCGAGTAGGATCTGGGAAGGGATGGCTGTGACGAACTTCAAACTCGCGAGTGCTGGGCGTAGTGACAGACGCAAAAAGAGGGTGAATCCTATTCCAGTATGATCGAGAACCTCCAGATGATTAGCCATGCCGTGACAGAGCATTTGGACCTTTTTCACAGAGAGGATGGGATGTAGCCATTGACAATGGTGATGCCCTTACAGAAAGCTTGCCATGGAAAGGAGTAAGACTGATTGGATGAAGACAGCAGGAAAGCAGAGATTCAGAGGAAAGAAAGCATCTCTATACGCTTATCTAAAATTCTCACCAATGAATTACATAAGTATTTTTATCTTTACTTTCTGTTTATTTATTATTATTATTATTATTCGAAAACTCTATAACCATTTGATATCCGCCTGACTGAGATTTACAAGGTGACCATAGCTTGCTTCATACCAACAATCTCCGTGGGATCGACCCTTACTCACGTAAGGTTTTATTACTTGGACGACCCAGTGCACTTGCTGGTTAGTTGTGCGAAGTTGTGAAGTTATGTTTGGACCATGGTATTGTGCACCAGTTTGTTGGCGCCATTGCCAGGGAGAGAACGAACAACAAATTTTACAACCTCTGAGTAACAATTTCGCATACCATAACTCTAGCTGGCCTAATCTTTGTAGGCCAAGACTAGTTGATACTTATATATACTTATATATGTCTCTTTACTCTTATTCTTCCTTTGAGCTTTTAATTATCTACCTTTCTTACGACGTGCTTATATATGTACATTGTCGAGTGTGAGCGATTGAAAAATTGTCTTTTCCTCAAGTTTTAAATCATGTCACAGGTTTCTAGTATAATATTCCTTTCTATATATACATATTTGTATCTTAATCTTGTGTCATAGAACCAAACCATAATTGAATTATGACTTAAGCTATAATACCCTATCACCCTAAGCCTTACCTTTAACCATAAAGCAAAGGATAACAAAGTGTCATGACAATTTTAAAACTCATACCATACTATATATATATATATATATATAGAGAGAGAGAGAGAGAAAGAAGTAGTAATACTAGAAGTCCGATAAAGGAATAAAAGCTCAAAGTCACATAAAGCGAAATTACAAAGCGCGAAATGTTCATGCATGATAACTAAACGCGTTGGTACTAAAAGAACAAGACATAATATATATATATATATATATATAAAACCTTGTAGATAGATCCAGAATACACAAGGTAATAATAACTAAGGTAAACAATAGAGTTTTAAAGTTCAAAATAGCAACAACCTATCTCTCAAGGTTTTCAGAAATAAAGCCTCTAAGGCAACAAAGTTATATAAATGCAAATGACGAGAGAGTAACTACATCATAATAACCAAAATACAAAAAGATAGCAAAAGATCCTCCGCTCTGTCACCATCCCGCAACTCACCAAAGTGGGTTACGACCTGCATCTGAAAAATAACAACAACATATGGTATGAGAACCAGAGGTTCTTAGTATGGTAACAGTGTCCAATATGTAAGATATAAGGTTCTGGGACGCCAAAGACAATCCTAGAACTTCACATCGATACAGATATTTAAGGTTAACAAAATAAATAATTCAAACCATAAATTAGGGTATTATAACTTAAGGGATTTCTAATTTTGACTAAAACACCGCTGTCCCACAACCTTCACCAACCTATCCGCCATGCGATCCCATCGCTACCGCCTACCAAGCCTCCTCAATCCCAGCAGAAAACATAGGTAATGCAAACAAGTAAAGTACAGATAAAGTACATATACAGCAAGTAGAACAATTAGCAAGTAGACATGTGATACATTTAGGCACAACAGAAATTAAGCAAAGCAGACAAGCATATAGGTGATGCATATGATGAATGCCTATCCTATTTGGCTCGTGATATTACTTGTCGGTTCAAGATGCACGACACATTCCCGGGATGTCGCCTTTCTGCCATGACCGGGGTTATAGTGCCCTGTTCACTCTTTCTTGCGCCCCGCGAGTTATAGTGTCTGGCACACTCTTTCGGGTTATAGTGCCTGAGTTCACTCTGACGGCAGAGAAGGTTATACGAGCAAGAGACTGCCTCAGTCTTCACATCTCAATGTAGGCGGGAGGCTGCCTTGGCCCCTAAGCTGGCACCGCTACCTCGACAAGCGGGAGACTGCCACAACCCTTGTCCAAGGCATATAGCAACTTACAAAATCAATGCATGTCACCTGAGCGGGAAACTGCCACAACCTTCACATCTGAACGTAGGCGGGAGACTGCCACAGTGATGAGGGAAAATTGATTCCACACAAACTCACCGACAAGTGTACCGGGTCGCATCAAGTAGTAAAACTCACAAAACTGAAGTCGATCCCACAGGGATTGATGGATTGAGCAATTTTAGTTTGGTGATGAATTTAGTTAAGCAAACAGTTGATGATTTGAGAGAAATTTGATTAACAGCAAGTAAATTGCAAGAAAGTAACGTGCAGAAAGTAAATTGGCAAAATCTTAAATTGCAGAAGAATTAAATTGCAGAAACTTAGAGAACAAGAAATTAAAAGAGCTGAAACTTAAATTGCAAGAAAGGTAAATAACAGAATCTTAAAGTGAAAGAAATTTAAATTGCAGAATCTAAATTGCCAAGAAACTTAAATTGCATGAATAATAAAAGGATTTGGGTGCTGGGAATCAAAACAGAATGCAAACTGCAGTAAATTAGAAAGCTCTAAGGTGAAGAAATTCAAAGAAAGTGATTCATCAGGGATTAGAGATACTGTAATCCTTCATGAATCAAATTGGTCTCAACTCTTTTCTCAATCATTTGGTAGATCTATAGTGGATTGAAATTGATTGGATCCCAAGTCCTTGGCAATCCAATCTCTCTAATCACAATCAATCTTGCTAATTCCTTGATCTAATTATCATGAGAAGAGGTGAAGTGCATATCTCTCATCCGTAAGCCACACTAACTCTCAAGATCTCAATTCCTCCCGAATAGTGTTGATCAAGAGAGTAGTGAAGGATAGAGCTCCAATTCTAATGCAAGTGATTCCCCTTCCGAGGCTCACACAAGCATTCACTGAATTAAACCCCCTTTTGGAGTGAATAATTCAAAATCAAAACAGAAGATACCCAATAGCTACACAATTTAATTGAGAAGAAGAAGAATTTTATTGATTCATTGGAATTACAATAGAGCTCCTCCCTCTAATGAAATTGGGGTTTAGTTCAGCATTGCTCTAGTACCAAAACAGAAAAGAAAAATGCAGAAGAAGAAGAAGAATAGAAGGAAAAATAGAAAGCAAATAAAATCAGATCTCAGAATTCTACAGAACTCCTAAAACAGAACTAAAAGGAAAAATAATAAGAAGGTGAAAAGAAGATCCTATTAAAATCAAATTTTCTCCTATTTATACACTTTCTAATTTAGTCATCAAGTACTTGGAGTGGGCTTTTTTGCCTCTGATGAAGTGGGTCAGGATTGGTACTTAGTTGCAGCTCCAGGGGAACGTAGCGTTCTGAAAGAGAGCGCAGCGTTCTTTTACTGACGCGTACGCATCCCTTGTGCGTGCGCGTCCCTTGCGTTTTTGCACATCGACGCGTACACGTACCATATGCGTGTGTGTCGTTGCTGTCTCTAGCCTCAGCCATGCTTGCGCGCACCATTCACACATGCGCGTCCTTGATAGCGTTCTTCAAACGAGCGCTACGTTCGCGCCATGAGCGCTCCCCATGCGTGCGCATCCTGTGCGCGTGCGCGTGGATGGCAAAATGTGAATTCCCAGCTTTCGTGCCACCCACGTGTTTGCGTGCTTCTTCCAAGATGCTACATCGACGCGTGCGTGTCGATACCAAATCTTCAATCCCAAATTCGAAACTTTCTCTAAAATACTCATTCAAATAACGTAGCGCTCTCTTTGCAAATGAGCGCTGATCACATCCACGCGTATGCATCATGCACGCGTACGCGTGGGTCTTCAAAAAATCTTTGCCCGACGCGTAAGCATCCTGAACACGTTTGTGTCGCAAGAGAACGTAGCGTTCTCTATTTTAGCGCAACGTTATTCTGCACTACCTCTCTTTCTCTTCATTTTTTCACCTGAAATCAACCAAACATGCAATCAAAGTCTCACCAAAATCATAAGGTTTTGCATTATTCATAATAATCACCTAATTCTTGCATAAATCTTGTAATTTTGTACAAAATTACTAATGTTTGATTGAATCAAGATAAACATAAAATTCCACTCCAATCATTTACTTATTGTGCAAGAAATGCATGAAACCAAATGAAAACAAATGAAAATTGCTAGTAAAACTAGCATAAGATGACTTGTCATCACACAGCCCCTACGATGGAGAACAATGCATATCACAATCACATACTCAATCTCGGAGATCACTGCTCGTAGCACAAGTCTGCTTATACTCGTCTCATTAACCATAATCATTCATGTTTCTCAATTCATTGTCACCTCAACACTCCGCCCAGACACTCAAGCTATTCCATCCACAGAACTTCCCAAGCCTAGTCATCAACTTCTAAACTTCTCAAATTCCTTTCTTGTGATCTTCTTGTCATGCCATCTTTTAGCTCTCTCCTTTGTATATCTTAGCATTCTCATAAGCTTCCAATCTGAACTCATCCAGCTCATTGAGTTGCAATAGCCTTTTCTCTCCTGCTGCTTGAGAGTCAAGATTGAGGAGCTTGGTAGCCCAGAAAGCTTTGTGTTTGAGCTCCACAGGAAGGTGACAGGATTTGCCATAGATTAGCTGAAAAGTGACTTTCCAATTGGAGTTTTGAATGTTGTTCTATATGTCCATAGAGTATCATCCAATTTTCTTGCCCAATCTTTTCTAGTGATCCCAACTATCTTCTCCAAGATTCTGTTTAGCTCCCTATTTGCCAATTCATCCTGGCCATTAGTCTGAGGATGATATGGTGTGGCCACTTTGTGAATTACTCCATATTTGTGGAGCAGCTTTTCATTGGTTTGTTACAAAAGTGGCTGCCACCATCACTGATAAATCTCTTTGGTACTCCAAACCTAGTGAAGATATTTCTTTTAAGAAACTGTAGAACTATATTAGCATCACATGTAGTGGTTGCCATAGCTTCCACCCATTTTGAAACATATTCTACAGCCACCAAGATGTATTTGAAGGAGTATGATGGGGGAAATGGTCCCATGAAGTCTATGCCCCAGAGATCAAACACTTCCACTTCCGAAATGAAGTTTTGAGGCATTTCATTCCTCCTTGTTAGTCCTCCAGCTCTTTAGCATTCATTGCATTGGTGTACAAACTCTCTGGCATCTTTGAATATGGTTGGCCAATAGAATTCACTTTGAAGCACTTTAGTAGCTATTCTCTCTGGCTCAAAATGTCCACCATAAGCTGAACCATGACAGTGCCACAATATGTCTCTCACTTCATTCTCAGGAACACACCTTCTTATCATTCCATCTGAACACCTCTTAAATAAAAAGGGCTCATCCCACAAGAATTTCTTGGCTTCTTTAAGCAGCTTCTTCACTTGTTGTCTGGTAAACTCTTGAGGAATCTTCCTTCTAACTTTGTAATTTGCAATATCAGCAAACCAAGGTGCTTGTTGGACTTGGAGAAGATATTCATCTGGGAACTTCTCATTCACTGGTTGATGTTCATCTTGGTTAGTCTCTCGTGGAAGTCTTGACAAATGGTCTACAACTTGGTTCTCACTTCCCTTTCTGTCTCTCACTTCAATGTTAAATTCTTGTAGCAATAGCAACACCTAATAAGCCTTGGCTTTGAATCCTGTTTAGACATGAGATACTTGAGAGCAGCATGATCAGTATATACTACAACTTTTGAACCAATTAAGTATTGTCTAAATTTATCAAATGCATATACAATTGCCAAGAGCTCTTTCTCGGTGGTGGTATAATTTTTCTGTGCCCCATTCAACACCTTACTTGCATAGTATATAACATGATGCAGCTTGTCTTTCTTTTGCCCCAACACAGCACCAATTGCAAAGTCACTTGCATCACACATGAGTTCAAAAGGCAATTTCCAATCTGGGGGTGTGATGATTGGTGCTGTAGTGAGTTTATTTTTTTAAAATTTCAAAGGCATGCCTACAGCTATCATCAAAGACAAAGGGATCGTCAACCACTAATAAGTTACTTAGTGGTTTAGCTATTTTTGAAAAGTCTTTGATGAATCTCCTGTAAAAACCAGCATGTCCAAGAAAACTTCTTACTGCTTTCACATTAATGGGTATAGGAAGCTTTTCTATGATCTCTATTTTAGCTTTATCAACTTCTATACCTTTGCTTGAAATTTTATGCCCAAGAACTATCCCTTCAGGAACCATGAAATTGCATTTCTCCCAATTCAAGAACAAATTAGTTTCTTGGCATCTTTTCAAGACAAGAGTTAAATGATGCAAGCAGGTATCAAATGAATTGCCAAAGACAGAAAAATCATCCATGAAGACTTTTAAAAAATTTTCTACCATGTCAGAAAATATAGAAAGCATACACCTTTGAAAGGTAGCAGGGGCATTGCATAGCCCAAAGGGCATCCTTCTGTAGGCAAAGACTCCGAATGGCCATGTGAAGGAGGTCTTCTCTTGATCCTTGGGATCCACCACTATTTGATTATACCCAGAGTACCCATCCAAGAAGCAATAATATGCATGGCCAGCCAATCTTTCCAGCATCTGATCAATGAAGGGGAGAGGGAAGTGATCCTTCCTTGTGGCATCATTCAGTCTTCTATAATCAATGTATATTCTCCACCCTGTCACTGTCCTTGTGGGAATGAGTTCATTCTTCTCATTAAAGAGGACAGTCATGCCACCTTTTTTTGGCACACTTGAACAGGGCTTACCCAAAAGCTGTCAGAGATTGGGTATGTGATTCCAGCATTCCACAGCTTCATCACTTCTTTTTGAACCACCTCCTTCATGGTTGGGTTAAGCCTTCTTTGGGGTTGTACCACAGGCCTTGAGTCCTCTTCTAGCAAGATTTTGTGCATACAAATTGCAGGGCTTATACCTTTGATGTCATCAATTGTCCATCCTAAAGTTGTCTTGTGAGTCTTCAACACCTCAATCAGTTTGGCTTCATCTTGTGTGCTCAATGATGAATTGATAATTACTGGAAGGATATCCTTTTCACCAAGATATGCATATTTGAGATGAGGAAGGAGGGGCTTCAACTCTTGCTTTGGCACCTCCTCTTTCTTGCCTTCAAAAGAGATTTCAATCACTTGTTCTTCTAATACATCTTGTTCTACTTCTATTTCCTCTGCTTGTTCTTCCTAGCCATTAGCTTCAAGCACCTCTTCCTCCAATTTTTCTATCATTTCCACCCTCATATGCTTTTCCTTCTCAGGGGGATATTGCATGGTCTTAAAGACATTGATGATCATTTTCTCATTGTGCACCCTGAAGGTCATCTCCCCTTTTTCCACATCAATGATAGCTCTTGCTGTTGCTAAGAAAGGTCTACCCAAGATAATTGTGTTGTGTCCTTCTTCTTCTATGTCCAAAATGACAAAATTGGTAGGGAATATAAATTCTCCAATCTTCACCAATAAGTTCTCCACAACCCCATTGGGTATTTTAAGTGATCTATCAGCCATTTGAAGTGACATTCTGGTGGGTTTGACTTCCTCTATTGCAAGTTTTTTCATTAGTGAGAGAGGCATCAAATTGATCCTGGCACCTAAGTTACAGAGAGCTTTTTCCAAGGTTATATTGCCTATGGTGCATGATATGATGAAACTCCCAAGATCTTTGAGTTTTGGTGGGAGACCTCTTTGAATCACTGCACTACACTCTTGGGTCAAGACCATTGTCTCCTTCTCATTCCAGCTTCTCTTCTTGTTAATGAGTTCTTTGAGGAATTCGGCATACAAAGGCATTTGTTCTAGAGCTTCAGCAAGGGAAATGTTGATTTCCAACTTCTTAAAAATCTCCAAAAATTTGGGAAATTGTTGGTCCTTGAGCTCTCTTTGCAACCTTTGAGGGTACGGCAAAGGAGAGATATAAGGTGATGACATGTCATCATGTCATGTTTTTCTATGCTTTTTCATACAAGAAATTGATAATTAGTGCTTATATATTGCATTCTTTTATGCTTAAATGGTATATTTCCTTGATCTTTTAATTTTATAAATTTGGTAGGAAATAAGAAGAAAAAGAAGCACAAAATAAGCTAAAAAGGAGAAAAAAAGAACTTTGGGGCACACTTTGAAGTTGGAGCACACTTTGGAGCCTTAGGCCACGCTTTTAAAAGTGTGGCCCATAACCAAATCAAGGAAACATCACAACCAGCACTCAAAGCTCAGTGAACTTAGCTTTGCCGTACAAGAAACTTAGCTTGGAGGCAAGAATTTTCGCTAAGTTAAAAGTTGGGCGTTTACAGCATGATCATGCCTCCTTCAAAGGGCCATAACTTGAGCTACAGATGTCCAATTGATGTGCTTTCAGTTGCATTGGAAAGCTGACATTCAGAGCTTTCCAACGATGTATCATAGTCCATATTTGGCACGAAATTTAGGCACAAGTGAAATGCATCTTTAAGGGCAAAAAATAAGCAAAAAAATCAGCCAATGCTTCCACCAAGGCTCGAAGGGGGAGACACAAGGAAAACAAGGAAAGCAAGAAAAGAGTGCTCAGTTCACTTTTCCAACTTAGCTTTTTCGGGCTCCTCCCCAAAGAAAATCAAAGTGCAACATTTGAAAAAGGCCTCCACCAAAGTTCGAACCCAAGACCCCACACTCAAGCAAGGCGCTACACAAGGGGAGCTCAGTTGGTTTTCCCAACTGAGCACTACTTCCCCCATCTCCCCACATTTTGGCACGCCCAAAGGCACCAAGGAGCAAGCATGATGCGCAACAATTTGGCACACTAAGGGGCTGGGACGCACAAGTTGACACGGACAGCAACATTGGGGTGCTCAGTTTGGTTTTCCAACTGAGCCGTCCCTGGGAGGTGCAATATTGGGCCAAAATTCAACCAAAATTTCAATTAAATTCAATTCTTCACCAAATTAAATCAAGGCCAACAAACCCATCTCTCTTCAAATCCAAAGCAAGCAAAGCCCACATCATCACTCAAAGGCACAAGAACAAGCTAGAATTAGGATTTTCATTTAATTTGTTTTTCATTTCAATTTCATTTTATTTTGTAAAAAGCCTATATAAAGGCATCACTCTCATTTTCAAAGGGAGAGCTCGATTAGAAAGGAGGCTAGCTCCAATAGGGAGTTGTGCACTCTTTAGTTTTCATTTTGCTTTCTCTCTTAATTTTCTTTTCTGTTTTGAAATTTTGGATTGAGATTGGAAGGAATTCTGTTTTCATTCTCCATCTGCAACTTCTCTTGTTCTTCTTCTGCAATTTACTCTTCCATTTTCATTTTGTAATTGTTCTTGTTGGATCAAGGAAGGATTTGAGATCTAGACTTGTTTTCTAGTCTCTTCCACTCCTGAGATCTTGAACCACTTTTAAATTGCTGCAAATTAAGCACTGCTTTTCTGTTTTGAATTCTTCAAGCAATTTTCCTTTTCTGTTTAAATCTGTTGCATGATTTTGCACCTTTTACTTCTCTGTTTGATTGCTATTTACACTTTCCTGTTAAATTTTAATTTCCAGCACCCACTCCCCTTTATATTTCATGCAATTTACATTTCTTGTCATTTAAGATTCTTGCAATTTACATTTCTTACTCTTTAAGTTACTTGCCAATTTACATTCTGCAACTTTAAATTCATTGCCATTTACTTTTTGTTGGCTACAATTTCACACAATTCACTCAATGTTAGCTTGACTAAATTAATCACCCACTAAAGTTGCTTGATCCATCAATCCCTGTGGGATTGACCTCACTCTAAGTGAGTTTTACTACTTGATACGACCCGGTACACTTGCCGGTGAGTTTTTGGTGTTTTGGAAATTCATTTTTCCACAAAAAATACCACCAAGTTTTTGGCGCCGTTGCCGGGGATTGATTAGATCAACAATGATTAAGTGGGTGAGAAGTCTAGATCAAGCATTTTCTTTGTTTTTATTCTTTGTTTTAAGTTGATAGCAAGGTGTTTGAGCTATTGCCTCACTAAGAAATTCTTTCTCTGTGACATGAATTTCAATTTTCATTGATGTTTACAAAGTACAAATGGAGTACAACTCATCTTATGGTCAAACAAAATTTTATGGGATATCACCCACCATCACCAATCTCTAATGGTGGTTGGGAATATCACCAAGAAACTTCAAATTCTGGGAACTCCAATTCATGGAGCTATGCTTCAGAACCACAAGATGAGAAAGAAAATCATATGGGATATTTCCCTCCACCACAAGATAATTCAAGTCATTATTCCAATGGTGGTTGGGAGTATTACCAAGAAACTGCAAATTCTGAGCAGTCAACTCACATGAGAGATTGTCCAACCTCACCTCCCACTTCTACATTTGAAAATTCATCATCATCTAAATATGCCTCAACACAAACTTCCACGAGCCAAAGCCTCTCAAAGCTTGAGACCATGTTTGAAAAATATGAGAGGGAGGCACAGATATCCTGGAACGAGCAAGAGAATTCATTCAAAAATATAGAAGTGATGGTAAACCAAATGTTAAGTGCAAGGGAGAAAGTAGAAGAGCAAGATGAGGAGGCTACTACATCAAGTGAACTTCCAATGAAGAATGAGGTGGTTGAAAATGAAACTGCACTTGAGGTGACAAAGGAACATGAACATTTACAACCCTCACAAACTTCCCTTGAATCTGTGATCAAAAAATATGAAGAGGAGATGAAGAAATCTTGGGAAGAACAACAAACCTCCTCCATAAAAGAACTATTAAGTCAAATGTTGAGTGCAAAGAAAGGAGTGGAGGAACAAAAAAGTGAGGAAGTCATTCAAGAGAATTCACACCCAAGTGAAATGGAGAAGTGCACAGAGGAAGAGCTCACGAAACCACCATTGCAAGAAGCTCTTAATGAAGAAATCACTCCAACAATCACACAACCACCAAGTCTTGAATCCAAAGAAGTGAAGGCAACTAGCAAGAGCACCAATTCTGTCCCTAAGCCAGCAAGCAAGATCAATCAAGCCATTTGTAAAAGGAAGCTTGCTGAGGAAAGGCCAAGACAAGGGACAGTAGCTGAATCTTCTTCTCCCTTGAGGTCATTCCTCTTAACAAACTGAAAGAAGAGGAAGAAAGTGAAGAACAACATGTCAAGCTAATGACACTAAAAGAGCACTTGTTGGGAGGTAACCCAACCGTAGGTAACACTTCTTCTCTGCTTTGTTTTCTTTCTTTGCTTTGTTTAAATTCAATACATTGGCATATGGTTATATTCTAAGTTTGGTGTTGCCTTGCAACAAATTGTTTTCAATCTTTTTGGATGATTGCATCAAATCAAAAATGAAAGTGACACACCAAGATTCTAAGTTTAGTGTGCCACTTATTTTCTATGCAATTCATTCAAGCAACACTACTTGTCTGCATAATCATAATGCCTCTGCAGTTTTATTTCTCTCTTTTAATTTGACACTTTTTCATTCTACTTTCTTTAGTCATTTTTTTTGTTTTTAAATGCTTTCATTTTAGTTTGCTTATTCACTGTGTTTGTTAATACATCACCAAGAGAGCTTTATTCATGACAGATTCTTGACTTGGTGATTGTACTTAACAAATAACAGTTTCATTTGCTTAGTTTTAATTTAAATAAATTGACATATGATTGCATTCTAAGTTTGGTGTTGCTATGCAACAAAATTTTCTTCCAATCCTTACCAATACTTGCATTAATTCCAAGTGAAAGTGTCACACTAAGTTTGGTGTGCCACTTATCTTTTATGCCATGTATCATGCACACCTTCTTATATATGCAATCAAAATGTCTCTATCTCTTATGCCTTGATTATTATCTTTAATTTTGCTTGCTTAGAACACATGTGCTACTAACATTTCATTGTATAAGACATTCATGATCCATCTTAGCCCCATAGCCATTGTTCTAATTGTTGAATGAGGATGAGCAAGCATTCTGAGTTTGGCAAGGGAAAGGGAAGAATAAGAGGAAAATGACAACAATAATGAAGATGAACTACAAGGTTGTAGAGTTCCTTTTCTTCTCATTTGTTTCCAGCACTTAAATTGCATGATTGTCTTTATCTTTTCTGTATGCATGTGTGGTATGAATAAGCATAGCTTGAATATTGATTTGTAACATGTTGCCATGCCATTATGACTACCAACTTGAGTTTTGTAAAGCTTAAAGCAGTAAAGTATCATGATCATAAACAAACAAGGCATTAAAGAAGATTTTAGCATGTGCATACAAGTATTGGAAAGCTAGTATGATTAATTGTTGCTCAATTGCATTGGATTTTATTTAATTGAAGTTTTCATCTAGTACTTTTTGTGAAATCTTTTGAAAACATGAAAACCTTGAAGAAGCAATTGCAAATAAAGCAAAAAAAAAAGAAAGAGAAAAAGGGAAAGAATGAGAAAGCTAAAGGCTCTGAGTACCAATGGCAATTTATTTGTTAAGTACTTGTGGTGTTTATGTATCAAGCCAAATGCTTGAAAACAAAACACTTAGAAGTCAAGGCTAGGCTCAAGTGCAAAAGCACTCCCTCAAAGCTCAAGGTTCTGAGCATCAATGATTAGAGAGTCAAGAAAAGAAAGGAAAAATGAGCTTAATGAAGTCCTCTAATTAAATGCTTGTGGGGCTTATGTATCAAGTGGTAATACTTGAAAACAAAGCATTTAGAGTCGTAGCTTTGTTATTAACTCATGGGGCAAAGCACCGAAAAGGAGAAGCTAATAAGAAAATCAAAAGCTTGTTTCAAGGAAGGAATATAAGAGAAAGATTTCATAAATTGAGCTAGATAGAAGCATCAATCATTTACATCTCTTTTGTGATTGTAGCATGCTTAGAAAACTAGCTTACCATAAAAATTGAGTTGCTATTCTTCTTACCTTGGATTGTCAATCTTTAATGCATGATTCTTTTCTTGCTTGGGGACAAGCAAGGTTTAAGTTTGGTGTTGTGATGACATGTCATCATGTCATGTTTTTCTATGCTTTTTCATACAAGAAATTGATAATTAGTGCTTAAATATTGCATTCTTTTATGCTTAAATGGTATATTTCCTTGATCTTTTAATTTTATAAATTTGGTAGGAAATAAGAAGAAAAAGAAGCACAAAATAAGCTAAAAAAGAGAAAAAAAGAACTTTGGGGCACACTTTGAAGTTGGAGCACACTTTGGAGCCTTAGGCCACGCTTTTAAAGGCGTGGCCCATAACCAAATCAAGGAAACATCACAACCAGCACTCAAAGCTCAATTCACTAAGTGAACTTAGCTTTGCCGTACAAGAAACTTAGCTTGGAGGCAAGAATTTTCGCTAAGTTAAAAGTTGGGCGTTTACAGCATGACCATGCCTCCTTCAAAGGGCCATAACTTGAGCTACAGATGTTCAATTGATGTGCTTTCAGTTGCGTTGGAAAGCTGACATTCAGAGCTTTCCAGGGATGTATCATAGTTCATATTTGGCACAAAATTGAGGCACAAGTGAAATGCATCTTTAAGGGCAAAAAATAAGCAAAAAAATCAGCCAATGCTTCCACCAAGGCTCGAAGGGGGAGACACAAGGAAAACAAGGAAAGCAAGAAAAGAGTGCTCAGTTCACTTTTCCAACTTAGCTTTTTTGGGCTCCTCCCCAAAGAAAATCAAAGTGTAACATTTGAAAAAGGCCTACACCAAAGTTCGAACCCAAGACCCCACACTCAAACAAGGCGCTACACAAGGGGAGCTCAGTTGGTTTTCCCAACTGAGCACTACTTCCCCCATCTCCTCACATTTTGGCACGCCCAAAGGCACCAAGGAGCAAGCATGATGCGCAACAATTTGGCACACCAAGGGGCTGGGACGCACAAGTTGACACGGACAGCAACATTGGGGTGCTCAGTTTGGTTTTCCAACTGAGCCGTCCCTGGGAGGTGCAATATTGGGCCAAAATTCAACCAAAATTCCAATTAAATTCAATTCTTCACCAAATTGAATCAAGGCCAACAAACCCATCTCTCTTCAAATCCAAAGCAAGCAAAGCCCACATCATCACTCAAAGGCACAAGAACAAGCTAGAATTAGGATTTTCATTTAATTTGTTTTTCATTTCAATTTCATTTTATTTTGTAAAAAGCCTATATAAAGGCATCACTCTCATTTTCAAAGGGAGAGCTCGATTAGAAAGGAGGCTAGCTCCAATAGGGAGTTGTGCACTCTTTAGTTTTCATTTTGCTTTCTCTCTTAATTTTCTTTTCTGTTTTGAAATTTTGGATTGAGATTGGAAGGAATTCTGTTTTCATTCTCCATCTGCAACTTCTCTTGTTCTTCTTCTGCAATTTACTCTTCCATTTTCATTTTGCAATTGTTCTTGTTGGATCAAGGAAGGATTTGAGATCTAGACTTATTTTCTAGTCTCTTCCACTCCTGAGATCTTGAACCACTTTTAAATTGCTGCAAATTAAGCACTGCTTTTCTGTTTTGAATTCTTCAAGCAATTTCCCTTTTCTGTTTAGATCTGTTGCATGATTTTGCACCTTTTACTTCTCTGTTTGATTGCTATTTATACTTTCCTGTTAAATTTTAATTTCCAGCACCCACTCCCCTTTATATTTCATGCAATTTACATTTCTTGTCATTTAAGATTCTTGCAATTTACATTTCTTGCTCTTTAAGTTACTTGCCAATTTACATTCTGCAACTTTAAATTCATTGCCATTTACTTTCTGTTGGCTACAATTTCACACAATTCACTCAATGTTAGCTTGACTAAACTAATCACCCACTAAAGTTGCTTGATCCATCAATCCCTGTGGGATCGACCTCACTCTAAGTGAGTTTTACTACTTGATACGACCCGATACACTTGCCGGTGAGTTTTTGGTGTTTTGGAAATTCATTTTTCCACAAAAAATACCATCATAAGGCTTCACTACCTTCCTTTGTTCTTGTGGTTGCTCTTCCATGACTTGCTTTCCCTTCTTTGAAGCTTGTGTCTCTTCCTTCTTCTCTTTGAGCTTATCCTGGTCATGCTTGTCCTCCTCTACTTGCTTCTGGCTAGCACCTTTGTCATTTTCCAAAATTTTCCCACTCCTTAGCTGGATGGCCTTACATTCTTCTTCGGGATTTGGAATGGTATCACTTGGAAAAGCATTGGTTGGTCTTTCAGCTTGTCTAGCCAATTGCCCTACTTGTCTTTCAAGATTCCTCGTGGTGGCCTCTTATCGCTCTTGTCCTTTGATTAAACTCTCTTGCCCTTTAGCTAGACTCTATGTGGTCTGAGCAAGTGCTTGTAATGTTGCTTCAAGAGTTGAGATCCTGGTTTTTTGATGGTCAATGGATAGTATGTTGGAATATGATGGTTGTTGCTGGAAGTTATTTGGGTTGTTGAGGTGGTTGTTCTGGAAGTTGAAAGGTGGTGTTGAGAAGTTATTTTGGTGAATCTGTGAGTTGTTGTTGGGTTACTGATATGAGTTTTGTGGTTTTCTGTATTGGTTAGTGTTATTGGATGAATGATTTTGGTTGTTTATGTTGCGGGAGTTGTTGGAACTGTGATTCTTTTGCCATGAATTCTGATTATCACCCCACCTCAAGTTGGGATGATTCCTCCATGATGGATTGTATGTATCTCTATGGAATTCATTCTGAGAAGAGCTTGAGGTGTTATGCATGTATTAGACTTGTTCTGGTTGCTGATCATAGCTGTATTTCTCAGAAGCTTCTTCACTTTGGCTCCATCCATTTGAGGGTTGGCTTGCTGTGCTTACTGCAGCCACTTGAAGTCCATCAATTCTCTTTGTCATCATCTCTATTTGTTGTTGAATTTGCTAGTGCATCAACTTGTTCTGTGCCAAGATAGTGTCCACTCCTTCTAGATCCAACACACCTTTCTTTTGAACTGGTTGGCGTTGTCTCTGATGAGCATAGAAGTATTAATTGTTGGTCACAGTGTCTATGAGATTCTAGGCTTCTTCAGCTGTCTTCATTGGTTGTAATGAACCTCCATCAGAGTAATCCAGGGACTCTTGAGCTTTTAGAGTCAATCCCTCATAGAAAATCTGAAGCCTATCCCATTCACTAAACATCTCAGGTGGACATTTCCTAATCAGAGCTTTGTATCTTTCCCATGCCTCATAAAGTGATTCTCCATCCATTTATGTGAATGTTTACACTTCTGTCTTCAATCTTATGATCCTCTGAGGTGGGTAGAACTTAGATAGGAATTTGTTCACCAAATCATCCCAAGTGTTGATGCTTTCTTTGGGGAATGTTTCCAGCCATTGAGATGCCTTATCCCTCAAAGAGAATGGAAACAGCAGCAACTTATAGATATCTGGGTGCACACCATTTGTCTTGACAGTTTCACATATCCTCAAGAAGACAGATAAGTGTTGATTTGGATCTTCAAGGGGGCCTCCTCCATAGGAACAATTGTTTTGCACCAAAGTGATAAGTTGAGGCTTCAACTCAAAGTTATTTGCATGAACATTAGGAGTGAGTATATTGCTCCCACAATTTCTTGGATTGGGGAAGGTATATGATGCTAGAACTCTCCTTGGAGGCTGGCCATTATTGTTGGCCACCTCTTCTGGTGGATTAGGGAGGTTACCCTCTATTTCTTGGTCTTCCTCTTCTGATTCTTCTTCTCCAATAACTCCCTTCCCTCTTGCTTCTCTTCTCAATCTCAAGAATGTCCTCTCTGGCTCAGAATCAAAAGAGGTAGATGCACCTCTTCTTCCTCCTGGCATACAACACAAACAAACCAAAGGAAAACAAAAATAGAACACTCTATTGCTAGAGTAAAGTTAAAGTTAGCAGAAACAAAAAAAAACAAATAGTTAATATGCTTAGCAAAAACAAAGAAAAAAATGCTTAATCTAGATTATCATCTACTTAATCATTGTCAATCTATATCAATCCCCGGCAACGGCACCAAAAACTTGATGAGAAAAAATTGATTCCACACAAACTCACCGGCAAGTGTACCGGGTCGCATCAAGTAGTAAAACTCACAAAAGTGAGGTCGATCCCACAGGGATTGATCGATTGAGCAATTTTAGTTTGGTGATGAATTTAGTTAAGCAGACAGTTGATGATTTGAGTGAAATTTGATTAACAGAAAGTAAATTGCAAGAAAGTAACGTGCAGAAAGTAAATTGGCAGAATCTTAAATTGCAGGAGAAGTAAATTGCAGAAACTTAGAGAACAAGAAATTAAAAGAGCTTAAACTTAAATTGCAAGAAAGGTAAATAACTGAATCTTAAAGTGCAAGAAATTTAAATTGCAGAATCAAAATTGCCAAGAAACTTAAATTGCATGAATAATAAAAGGATTTGGGTGTTGGAAATCAAAATAGAATGCAAACTACAGTAAATCAGAAAGCTCTAAGGTGAAGAAATTCAAAGAAAGTGATTCATCAAGGATTGGAGATACTGTAATCCTTCATGAACCAAATTGGTCTCAACTCTTTTCTCAATCATTTGGTAAATCTATAGCGGATTGAAATTGATTGGAAACCAATTCCTTGGCAATCCATTCTCTCTAATCACAATCAATCTTGCCAATTCCTTGATCTAATTATCATGAGAAGAGGTGAAGTGCATATCTCTCATCCATAAGTCACACTAACTCTCAAGATCTCAATTCCTCCCGAATAGTGTTGATCAAGAGATTAGTGAAGGATAGAGCTCCAATTCTAATGTAAGTGATTTCCCTTCCGAGGCTCACACAAGCATTTGCTGAATTAAACCCCCTTCCGGAGTGAATAATTCAAAATCAAAACAGAAGATACCCAATAGCTACACAATTTAATAGAGAAGAAGAAGAATTTCATTGATTCATTTGAATTACAATAGAGCTCCTCCCCATAATGAAATTGGGGTTTAGTTCATCATTGCTCTAGTACCAAAACAGAAAAGAAAAATACAGAAGAAGAAGAACAGAAGGAAAAACAGAAAGCAAATAAAATCAGATCTCAGAATTCTACAGAACTCTTAAAACAGAACTAAAAGGAAAAATAATAAGAAGGTGAAAATAAGATCCTATTGAATCAAATTTTCTCCTATTTATACACTTTCTAATTTAGTCATCAAGTACTTGGAGTGGGCTTTTTGGCCTCTGATGAAGTGGGTCAGGATTGGTACTTAGTTGCAGCTCCAGGGGAACGTAGCGTTCTGAAAGAGAGCGCAGCGTTCTTTTACCGACGCGTACGCTTCCCTTGTGCGTGTGCATCCCTTGCATTTTTGCACATCGACGCGTACGAGTACCATATGCGTGCGCGTCATTGCTATCTCCAGCCTCAGCCATGCTTGCGCACACCATTCACGTGTGCGCGTCCTTGATAGTGTTCTTCAAACAAGCGCTACGTTCGCACCATGAGCGCTCCCTACGCGTGCGCGTGCGCGTGGATAGCAAAATGTGAATTCCCAGCTTCCGCGCCACCCACGCATTTGCGTGCTTCTTCCAAGATGCTCCATCAACGCGTGCGCGTCATGTACGCATGCGCGTCGATACCAAATCTTCAATCCCAAATTCAAAACTTGCTCGAAATCGCTCATTCAGATAACGTAGCGCTCTCTTTGCAAATGAGCGCTGATCACATCCACGCGTACGCGTCATGCACGCGTACGCGTGGGTTTTCAAAAATCCTTGCCCGACGCGTAAGCGTCCTGTACGCGTGTGCGTCGTAAGAGAACGTAGCGTTCTCCATTTGAGCGCAGCATTATTCTGCACTGCCTCTCTTTCTCTTCATTTTTTCACCTGAAATCAACCAAACATGCAATCAAAGTCTCACCAAAATCATAAAGTTTTGCATTATTCATAATAATCACCTAATTCTTGCATAAATCTCATACTCAATCTCGGAGATCACTGCTCATAGCACAAGTCTGCTTATACTCATCTCATTAACCATAATCATTCATGTTTCTCAATTCATTGTCACCTCAACACTCCGCCCAGACACTCAAGCTATTCCATCCACATAACTTCCCAAGCCTAGTCATCGACTTTAAACTTATAACAGAAATTCATCAATTTAATTTACTAACTCACCCCTAATAGTCTTAGGACCTAATTACTAGATAGCAATCTTAAAAGGTAATTAAAGAATTTTAGAAAGTTAGAGAATCCTTGAAAAGGTGAAGAAAACCATTTTTCAGCAAAATAGAGGTCTCGCATACGCGAACCCCTATCCTGCGTACGCATGCATTGAAATTTGGGCTTTCGCGTACGCATCCAAGTAAATTTGGACCATGCCGCGTACGCATCCATGCGTCGTGTACGCGGAAGTGCTGGATAGAAGCCATTATCCGCGTACGTGTGCACATTTCCGCGTACGCATGCTGTATCAGACTTGGAAAAATTGTAAAGCTACAGAAATCAGATTTTTATACCGAACTTCAAATGCTCATAGCCTCCTCTATAAAACTCAATTTTCCTCAAACTTTATATCATTTTAAAGCTATTGAATCATCTTTAATTTAAAATAAAAATAACTTAATTTCAAAGTCCAATGCTCAAGTTATGATTCGCCAAAGTTCGTTAAAAATAAGGTTTTACCAAATTCAGCAAAATTCTCTAGTTTTCAAAACTTCAAAATCAAACCAAATCAAACACACTCGAAACAACCCAAATATCCATAGTAAATACTCTCCAACCATTTTTCAATCATTCAATCACTTACACCATTTAATAAACACCTCAACTAACTCTAAATTCAACCTAAAACACATCAAAACTCCTCAATATTACCATTCAATATTTCCAACAATCATCAATATTACATATATCAAATCTCTCATACAATTAATCCCATTGTCACCAATCCATATCAAACCTCAACATATCATCAATGCTCATCATTAATCATTCATGGCTACCATCAATCCCCTTTCACATAATTAATCACCAACATCAACAAATCATAATCAACACCATTTATCATCATAAATCATCAATCATCATCATATTAGAATCCACCACAATCATATCTCAACACATACATTTTATCTATTCTCCACAAGATACATATACCACAAACCCAACCCAAACAAACATATATTCAATTCAATCTTAAGGTCAACTAGCCTAAGTGTCATGAAACATTACATATTACATAGAGAAAATCGAAACTATACCTTACCCGATTCTCAATATGCTCAAATACCAAAACTTAATTCCAACAAATTTCCACCAAGCTCCAATCCACCAAAGTCAAACCAAATACCACAACCAACTCCAAAATCACCAAATTCAAGCTTCATGCATACAATTTTACCAAACATTAATAACTAAAGCTCACAATACACCAAACCACAAAGGTATAGAGGTTCTTTACCTTGTCCAATGGTGATTAGGGTAAAGCCCGATAATTACTCGCTATTGGAGTTCACCTAAACCACCAAAATCACAAAACCCATTCAAAAACCAAACGTAAAATCATGGATTTGTTAGGGTTGGAAATTGGAGCATGGATTTTAAAATATTACCAACTTTGTTTAGCTAAAATTGAAGAACTCGTCGAGAGCTTCGTGTGGCTGCAAACAACTCGTCAATCGGAGTACCGTAGCTCAAGTTATGGTTCCCGAAAAGTGACGATGAATAGTGATACCCCTTTTCTTCTCCCTTCTCTTCACTCACCGTGGCTCCCTCTCTCTAGGGCTGAAAATGAGCTTGTTGGCTCATTAATTGAGTTTATATATGTTGGGCTTGGGCCCAACTTGGTTCTTGTCTAATCTATTAGCGTTTTTTGACCCATTTGGTCCAATTTTGGGCCAAATCTTTTACAATTAAAGCCTGGTTTTCAACTTTAAATATTTTCCTAAATTTTTCTACAGTTGTTATTGTTCTCACGCAGTATCGGACAGACTTAAAGCGGTACTGTCGACTAATTTACTGGTACGCATTTTTACGCATATTTCAACAGAAAAATACTTTTTTTCGCTCAAAAAAATTTACTGAATCTAAATTTCACCTTTATATTTTTAAAATAATATTTCTATATTTTCGAACCTATTTCGAACAATTAAATTATTATTTTATTTTAATTAATCAATTTATTATTTTATTCTAAATTCAGTTCTTACATAAGCATAACACAATAAATAATAGGGTGTTACATTTTTTTTTTTCTGTATTAAGAAGCTCATCCCCTCAGAAGTCATTAATTTTTTTACCAATTGAAGGTGGCAAATATGTGGTATAAGAACGAGGTTGAATCGTGCTATAAGATTTTTTTTTTTATTTTTTGAAGCAAGTGAACTATAAATATTTATCAAGCCTTTTAAACTTTTATTATTAGAATATGTTAGCATATAGTTCAAAAGGCCCTTTAAAACAATTTCTATGGTCAAAGAACAAAATATCGTTATCTGAAGAGGAGTTATTTTAAATATTAATCTTAAATACTTTTAAAAACGTCATTTGATATACTTCAGATTATTAGATAGCTTCTGAGGTCTTTGATGACTTTAGGTTAGAGGAGTATTTGGGATATTTAATTACAGAACTTGAGACAATCATATAGAAGAAGAACCTCTTAACTAAAATAAATGAAGAGCATGAAATATAAAGAATTAAGAGTTCAAAAGATATACACGATGTTGTATACTGGTTCGGTTAAAAATGACTACATCTAATCCTTAAAAAAATTTAAAATTTTTACTATTAAAAATAAGTGTACAAAAAATGATATTTGTATTGAGTCTTTTTAGGCGGTAATTTTAACTAAAATTAAACTATAACACAATTTAAGAATTTTATATATTATTATTTTTTCAAACTCTTTTAAATTTAAACGGCAACTTAAATTGAATCGTAATCCAATTTAAAAATATAATATTAGATATTTTACGGACCTTCTCAAAAAAGATTTAGATTATAATAGCACCACCCACCCGCTTATAGATATTATCCGCTTTGCCAGGTAGAAATGTTAGCCATAGGTCCTCCACAGTTATCCCGACTCATGATTTTATTTTTGATAATAAGGATAATAGCAAAATTTCTTTTTATTTATATAGAGATATCTCCAAACTTGTATAGTATGTATAATCTTTTTATTTATATATTTGCATTTTTAAACTATATACTAAATAATGCCAACATGATAATATTATACTGCAAATAAATTCATCATGAAAGAAGCACAACACTACTCTTCATTTTTTTTTTTTTTTTTTGTCACTTTGGAACAAAACAATAAAACAAAATTAAAAGGGGAAAAAAGATACACATTACATACACAAGCAAACAAGCAAAGCCTATATATGATTATAGGGCTTTACTAGAACCACTATATTTATCAAAATATTGTGATGCATGTGTACATGTTTTGTTCATCATCAAAAGGTGTCGATGAAGGTACAATCTCAGTCGCTGATGGTGGCAAGTGGCAGATAAATCTCTCTCTAATTCCCTCTCGTGTTGAACGAAATTGAATTTTACCAAACATTTCCATAATACGAATGGTGGACCTACACGTGAAGATAGCCATATAAATGAAAACTTTTGTTATGGCAGATATATTGTGTGTTGAGATCAATGAACTTTACTTTACAATCCCTCTTTTTTTGTATTTCCCTTCTTTTGAAGTGATAAGGGATATTCTTTTCGTTAGGTAGAAGACCTAACTATTACTGTTTTGCACATGTGGGAACGTACACATAGTTTTGCTTGTGTCCATCAAGAGCTTGATGTATTTGAAATGATTATTTGAGTATATATATATAGAGAGAGAAACCATTAGAAATTTCCATTGGAGCTATCCTTTACTAGTAGAAATATTAATTATTTTTTGTTAGATATATAATTATTTATGTCTTTTTAATTTATCTAATCATAATTTATTTGAATAGAATAATTTTATAAAAGAGCAATAATGTTATATGGCTAATAAATATTATTATTTTAGTCAACAATAATTTATATTCATATTTACAGAAATTTTACACACAAAAAATATATAATTTATATTTATATTTTTTATAATTTACATATATGAATCAATAATATAATTTACACTTATATTTTTCAAAATTTATACATATAAATTAATAAAAATTTTTATTAAAGATAATTTAGTATTTATATTATTCAAATAATAACCAAAAATATTAAACATGGTTATTTTTCAAAAACTTCTCATATATTACTAAGACTTTAAAATCTATGATCTAAATGTCTATTTAAAATTCAATCGTTTTTGTCCTTCATTCTTCTAATATAAATAGAGGAGGAAATAGATGTATGCATAATTCACATTTTTAGTTTGCGGTGTATTATATGAGTTTCAATTAATTCTAAATTTTAAATTTATTTAGTTTAAAGTTAATTAATTATTATCTTAATTATAACGTGTGTGACACAGGAGGATTACATGCAGAGGTTGGAGGCTACGACCCAGCAATCTCAGCCGTTTAGTGGGAACGACGAAGCCGGTTCCGAGACCTTAGTGGTAGATCCTAATAGGGTTTGGCGTGAGACCGCCTCTAAACTCTACAAGAATCGCTGCTTTGGATTGGGGTCATTTTTCGCTAGTGGCCTCAGCTCTTTCGCATTGGCGGCTTTCTCTGTCTCTACCTCTGCCACCAACCCTACCGATCCCCAAGAAGTTGTCTACTTGAGGGAGGAGGTGTAGAAGCTGGCGTAGGAGCTTCATCAACAAGTAGAGCAGTCTAAGCAGAGATACAACGACCTTCTTGCACGCGTGGGAGGAGTCGTTGTCATCAGCTTGGACCTGACGGAGAAGCTGGAGCAGCTAGATTGTTTGCGAGAGCATATGGAGGTGTACAACCAGTAGTTGCATGCTGGAAGCAGCGCTGCTGCTAGTACCAGCGGCAACGCTACTGATGGGGCACCGACATCAGCACCTACTCCACCGCCTTAGCAGGGAGACTCCGACAACGACGATTATCGAAATCTTTAAGGTTTAGGGATTTAAATTTTTTTGTGTCTACTTCATTGTATTATATTTCTGTGACATTTTATATATTCAGACAATTTATTTTTAATAAAATAATTTGTTAATTTCAGGTAATTTTAGATTTCTAATAATAATTTCATTAACAAGAATTTTAATTTGACTATTAATTGTGGCTTAATTGTGCCAAAAAAAACTAACACAGGATTTACTGCTGGAAAAATCCGATGCTAACTTGGCGCTTAATAAACACGTAATATGGCGCCAAAGTTACCATTGGATTAATCGGACGGTAATCAGCAACTCAATCTCAACAAATTCATTAAAAAAATCGATAAAAAATTCGCGATAATTAGCGTCGGACGAAAATAATCCGCCGGTAAACAATAATTTTCGGCGCCATTTATACCATCAATTTCAAAACGACAATAGATTTATTTGATGAATCCAACGATAATTCTGATAAAACTCAACATTTTTTTTATAGTAATATATTAAATATAATAATCATTCATATATTTATAGCTAATAACTTAATTTATAAACGAATAATTTCATGAAATTCTCTTCCAAAATTTCGACAAATTTCAAGTTTCAAGGCAAATAAAAGTTATAATTTACAATAAATTTCTAAGAAAATTCTTAGATCTATATGTGCTTATTAATTATTCATACCATCTACTAAGAAAGACTTTTAGAGTACTACAATTCATTCTCCAACTCATTGTTAATTATTATTTGAAGTAAAAACAAAAACTTCCTTATATTAGTGATGCATGGAGCACATGTATGTCGTCAAAAGATTACAATCTTGAATGTGAAGGATAGCATTTTGTAGGAATAAGGTTCCAAGAGAGCCATGCATGGTGGAGGGTACTTGTTAAATGATAGCTACTCCTACCTGCGAGATCTATAGGTCAAAGATTTTTATTTGAACGCCCCTTTGTTATTAATGTCTCTAATTAATTAATTTAATTTTCCCTTCCAATGAAAGCCTTTGCTTAGAACTAGGGAACCCACATTTGTCTATGTCTAATTTGTTTAATTTAGCCAGCACCTAGCTCACAAAAGAACATTTTGGTACCAATTATTTATATGTAAAATTCAATCCCCTACCAGCTGAAAAGCCCTCATGAAAGCTAGACATATAGATAGAGCCAAATAGAATTGTTGCTATTATTATTTGTTATTATTAATTAATTAATTATTAGCCAGTTTCTATAGATCATATTCTCTTTTGTGCGCATGGCGTGTCCTTGTTTTCTTCCCATATTCTTATGAAATTCAAGTCAGATGTTTTTTTATTATTTTTTAAATAACTATTTATAAGATGATGTTTCTATATAAATATAATATAATATAATATAATAAAAACAGTTAGATAATTACGCATGTTTAACTATACTATTTCATATAATACATGTTAAATACATCTTAATTATTATTTTTATGTGAATATTGTCATAAAAAAAATTTTTAATTTAAACTAATAAAAATAGATACATAAATGACTATATATATTCTTAATATACATATTTTCTCACGTAAATCCTCTTTTAAATTTATATAAAATTTGCATAAATTTTTTTAATTTATTTTATACTAAATTTTTTTTTACTTTAATAAAAATCAAACTCTAAATTTTTTAGTTATAGAAGTTTTGAGCAACTAATCATTATTTTTTTAGTTATTATCATTTTTGTACTAAGTTTGTGAGGCTTGGCAATAAAATGAACAATTAATTGGGAAAATTGGGTACAGTTAAATTAGTAGCCAACCAATTAATGATATATATATATATATATGATCACCCAACTTATATAATGATGATGATGACATAGAATCTAGCATCTTTATTTTATATGGCTCCGAACATGTTGGTTTCGGAAGAAAATCATGCCTAACTAGGACATATCGGTCCAAGTGTGACTCTTATATAATTATATTATTATATTGTTATATCACTATTTGATGAGATGTGTTCTTTTCCCCCTTATTTACTCAAATAAAGAGGTAACTTCCAATTTTTCAAGAACGTTTATTCTTTGGTCAAATTGTTGTAACAATAAAATTTGAACTTATATCAGGATCTTATGCATGTCATTCTTTGTTTATTTTATTTCTTTATTTATTTTTTGTTCATTAGACCATTCTTATTAATAAGAGTTTAATTTTAATGCATTGATACTGTAAAGCGTTTTATATTATCGTCCAATCATATTCGATTTTTTGAATAACCATTCACGCGATCAATGTAAAAAATAGTTATTTTTACTAACGTAACATTACGTAATTAAATATACGTACAAAACTACTTTGCACTGATAATACATTAAAATTAAATTCATATTTTTAATAATAAACTGACCGTACATATATTTGATGACTAAAAGAAAAACTTAAAGAGCAAAATATGTACCGAGTGTAAAACATTTTCATGGTTACTAGCTACTACGACTATATATATGTTTTCATCTAATAATAAATTAAAGGTACCAATAATTTAAAATTCTTATTTATATGAAACATTTTCTCAAACGAAATCTTGGCCTGAAGAAAATTTGGCGTGATGTCTCCCTCAAATCTGATTGACATTACCCTTCCTTGAACCAAAAAAGTTGAATGTAACAGGTTGATGATGAATGAGTTAAGACCTATGGTCCCCGAAAAAGAAAATCTTGGGAGACCCCTTCCATAATAACCTAATTTTGACTCTCTTTAACCGCAATTGATTAAGAGATGCCAGTTGGTTTAAAAATATAGTTTATTAATTTCATATGAATTTACTTGACCTATCTTGACCCTATGATCACGATCCAACGGCCTAAGATCAATACCAACTTTTTAACCGTATCTTATAGAAGAAACGCATATGGCCCTATGGGTGTGATATGCTTGGAATCTTCGTTATCAAGATCATGCATACATACTCCAATTAATTTAACAGTTATATATACCCAGAATTTAATTTAAAATTTAATTATTCGTTATACTTTTCCATAATTCTGATCCGTCAAAAAATGTACACTTGATGACGTCTAGAAATTAGAATCAAGTTCATGTATTACAGTCCATTTGTGCAAATAGTTTGGTTCCATCGCATCTCTTAACAATTATTAGTTATTCTTCCCTCGTGTATAAATTTGTGCAAATACATATATTAGTACATCATTTTGGTTTTCATGCACTTCACTTTAATTTCAGAAATTAAATTTAAGTTACCATCACAAGAACAGTGACAGGCCAAAAAATTTTAGCTGTGGGAGCAAAAATAATATATAAAAATAATAATAAAAGATTAACATATATATATATATATATATTTAGATATCCAAAATTAAAAATATATTAGTTATATTTTTAATAATTTAATTAATGCATCAAAAATTATATTAATTTAAAAGTATTTTTTTATTTCAATATTTTAAAAATATTACATAATATGTTTATCATTAGTATTTAATGTTTTGTAGGCATTTCATATCTATTAAATATATATTATATCAATTAAATTTTAAGAAAAACTATTTAATACTAACTATTAGTCTTATTTATATTTTGAGAATCTAAAATTTACTTTGAATAATTAGCTAATTAAATTATTATTATTATTATTATTTATTTTTATAATCTCAATATATTAAATTATATAAAATAATAATTTTTTCTATTGTGTTGATATTTACTAACATAAATTTTTTCACATATAAATAAAATAAAAAAATATTATTTATACATAAAAAATTAATTACCAAAACCAAAATTCATTTTCAATAAATAAATATTTCAATATATATTCTACGCACGTGGTTAATTTTTTATATACAACGTAACATACTTAAAATATTATTTGTACAGGGGCAAACACATTATTAAAGTAGGGGCCATATATACACATATACTTATTACCCTTTTTTTTTTTTTTTTCTCTAAAATTCAATAGGAGCAATTAATATGTGGATCCGTTCCTGCGCAAGAAGAACTTTTAGGATTATCGACGGTTTCAGCGTTGATAATCAATTTTATAGATGCTTTGACTTTTGGTAAAAATCCGTCGATCAAAATTTTATTGATAAATTCGATTATTTTTATTGATGTCCTGTCAGTAATAATAAATATTATCAACAACACACAGACCCCAGATAAAGTTGATAAAATATAAAATAACGAAATCATATTAATTATATCCTATGAAGCGCGGACACTTTGTTGAGTTGTCGTATCTACGTATTGGACACATTTCAGACACGACATTCATCGACACTTGTCCAACACGCGTGTTTGCTGTGTCCGATTGTGTCTTAATAAAAATAAAAAATTCTTTTCCGAACACACCTGAACACACCTAAATACCATCACGTATCAGCGTGTTCTGTCTTATTCTTAACATATATTTTTAAAATAAATTTAGATATAGTATATATTATTATTTATTAAAACAAAAAAATATTTTAAATACTTGATATAATTAAAATAAGACATTAAAAATAATTAAAAATTTTAATTTATATTTTAATATCAATAAAATATTAAAATATCATTACAATTTATTTAAAAAATACTTTATATTTATATGTATACGTGTCCCCGTGTCATGTAAAATTTTAAAATTCGCGTGTCGGCGTGTCCGTATCGTGTCATGTCCCGTGTCCTTATCAGTGTCTATGCATCATTGATTATACTGATAACAAAATAGTGAGTAATATTAATTAATTAATAATATTTAATTATTTAAGTTTGTCTTAATTTACAAATTAGTTACACTTATATTATATTATATGTTTCATTTTTAAATAGAGAAAAATCCAAAATAGTCTCTGATAATTATCTCGAAAGACAATGAGGCCCTTGACAAAAAAAAAAAACTCAACCCGGCCCTGATAATTACCTCAAAAGGATAACGAGATCCATGTGCCAAAAAAAGTCAATGTTATTTTTTTGGCACAGGGGCTAATCAGTCCCAAAAAAAAAGATCAGGGACCGGATTTGGTGTTTTTTTTTTCTTAGGGACCTCGTTGTCCTTTCGAGATAATTGTCAGAGGCCAGATAGGGTATTCACTCTTTAAATAAGGTTTAACGATACTAATAATAATTCATGGTATTACACTCACGCCGATTACCAGCGGCATTTCTAACAGCTTGTGATGAGACGGGGTTTACCAACGGCCTGATGACCTTGGTAATAGAATAAATCGTCGGTAATAAAAGTGTATACTTTATATTTTTTCGCACATTTTATTTACATTACAAGAAAAATAGTCTATTGCTATTTTTTTCTTGATACGCTTTAAAAGTGTGGCAAAAAAAGGTCAATAGCCACACTTTTATGAGGGTGGTTATTGATTAAAAATTTGGCCACGTTTTTTTACCACGCTTTAAAAACATGGCCAAAAGGGTCAATAGTCATATTTTTATAAAGGTGACGATTGATTAGAGATTTTGTCACATTTTTTTGCCACGCTTAAAAAGCATGTCCAACGACAGAAACAGACACTTTTAAAGCATGGCTAAAAGTTTTTTATCTTGGCACTTTTTAAACCGTCCCTATTTCCAATAACTCTATTGGCACCCCTAGAAAAGTGTGGCGAAAGGCTCCCACTAAAAAAATTCCCAAATTAAACTCCTAAACGCACTACTACATTAACACATCAAACTGTTCTACTCTTCTCCCTTAACATTATTACTAACGCTCTGAAAACTCTAACCCTCAGACTCCGTCGCTCAACCCCTACTCAGACAGAATTCATTGTCGGCGCTTGCACTCTCTCCTCTGCCGGTGTAACACCCTACCACCCTAAACCTTACCTCTAGCCGTAAAGCCAGGGCAACAAAGCGCCACGACAGTTCTATATTATTGTATGAGCTTTAGAACTATCGTGGTGCTTTGTGGCCCTTGGCTTTACAGCTAGAGGTAAGGCTTAAGGTGGTAGGTGTTACAGCCGGCACTCCCTCCGTCATCTCCCCTAACCCTTCTCTGCCAGCACTCGCACTCCCCAATGCTCACTACACTCTACTGCAAACGCTTCTTCGCTCACTACTCAATGCACCGGTTAGCCAACGGAGGTCGCCTTTCCTTCCTCCAGGCAACCAATCTTCGCCCTCCTTCCTCCATCGTCTCTTCTCATTTGCTCCACCGCCCTCGCTCCTTATGTGCTCTGCTTCACTCTCTGTCTTTTTCGCCTCCCCTACCCTCTCCGCTATTTATGTCATCTCTCTCTAGCCTCTCTGTTTTCATCCCTGCATCTAGAATGGAACCTTAGGTAAATTATTTGGTCAAATTTTTCTTTGATCTGATTATTTGCTCTTGAATTTGATTTTTTGTTTTGATTTTCTTGGTTATTCATTTTTTCTAATTTTTCTAAACTTCTATTTTTTTCTTCTATTCTGATATTTGGTTTAAGGTTTTTTTTCCTAAACTTGTTGATTTTCTATTTTTGTTATGATTTTTTTTATTATTTGTTCTGATTCTTTTTTTGAGGATTTGTTTCTGTTTTTATTTTTTATGATTATTTATTATTGTTTCTGGTTTTTTCTTTAGTAGTTAGTTTTGTTCTGATTTTTGTATATGTATGTGTATATGCATGTATGGTAAAATTTACAGGTAGAAATTGTTTGAGTGTAGTTAGTCGAAAAGGTGAAGCTTCTTATTCGTATCTTATGTTTGAAAGGCTTAGTTTAATCATATACAGGGTGTTAAATGTTCTTGCTTGGAGTATCACATTCATGCTTTCGATTTTCTTTTTTAACTCTTTTGACCACTTTAGGGAATAATCAGCGTTATTGCAGTTTTGGATGCGAATTTCCATTCTCTTTCTTCTGCTCAGCACATGCAGCAGTATGGTCTTGTATGTTACTATTGCACTTTCACCACTTTAACATCCTGTTATTGTCATGCATAGTTTATATAATTTATTTTTAAATTTCATCATTATTATTAGCAGCAGCTAGTTATATAAAACAATACACACACTGGTTTTCAATCATTTAAAATTTTGCTTGTCCCTGTTGGGTTCAATCTGAACTAAAAATCTGCTACAGTGTACTTTTTAACGAACATGCACCCTCTGTTTAACTACCTTCAATGCTAAATGAACTAAGTTCTATTATGATTGTAGTGTCTAGATAGGATAAAGTGTAGGCTACATGAAGGATCAAATGCTCAAGAGGTTAGGGCAATGGTTCTCGATATGCAAGCTAGATTATTATTGGATATGCTTGGAATAGAAATTGAGTTTGCTTTAGTAAATTCTTCATCTTTAGTGCCTGAGGCATGGCATGCATCTGGAGAAACACTATCAAGCATTGATCCAGAATCAATGGCTATAGAACTTGCTTTAATTCTTACTGTTCAGGTCTGCTGTCTTTACTATTTGGAAACTTTACTTTCTTTTTTTTTAATTAAAATATCTAAATGCAATTTTCTAGTTCACTGCATGGTTCTTTCCACTTTTCATACTCCTCATCTATCATCATTGCTTTGTTCAGTCTTGCCATGGTAACTTTTTAATTGTACCAGACATAATCAATTTTTTTGTAGGCTTATGTCGATGCAGTTCTTGATTTGGCTTCCCCATTTTATTACACGATTGCGTCATTATGCAAGTTTCTGTTGCACACTAACATCTCATGCTACAACCTGCAAGCACTGGAAGCAGTCGCAATGTGATTGCCAGTCTTACCCAAAGTTTTGCAACTCCTACAACAAGTCAGGGTTAGTGTGATATTTTGTAATTGATAAGGTCTTCAATAAGTCCTTATAGTTTAAAAATTATTGATTTGCTATAATATTGGAAACACGTTCATTGTGGTCCATTAATTCAATCTATTTTCAGGTCCTTGAATTGAAAATATTTTTGAAACTGTAGTTTGGTCTGGTATCACTATGAATCTACTGTAAAAATGCAAGTTTGGTACTTTTTTTCTAACACAAATGACCATATCATCTTGAATTGATGTTGTCATCTTCACCATCAGCACTAGTTTACTCTTTTACAAATCAAACTAAAATGATGACGGTGCTTTTCAAGAGGTCAAAATGGGACCACCACTCCATGGGGAGCACACAGCTGCAAAGTTGGGTTCAAGGGGCCATTGCGAAGATAAGTAACCCAACGGGAATATTCCCTGGAACACTAGCAGTTAGACTTATCGGGTTATTTTCTTGGTATTTCTCCTTACTCATCTACGATATGGTATGAGACTTATTTGTCAAAGGTATAATATTCTTGAATGTAGACATGTGCTCTCTTTCTTATTTTGTATTTTTTTATTTATTCTGCTACGCAAATAAAATTCACACAATATGAGAATTGGGTTGGTGATTTTGCTTTTTATTTGGCGGTAGTGCTACTTTGCTGTTGGTGAGTCATTTTCTACAAATTTTAGAAGTGGATATAAGTAGTATGTAGGTGGTGAAGAAGTTTGCTGGAAAATTTTTGAAGTTACTTAGTAGTTATTAGTATTTACTTAAGTTTAAGTTTATTTTATTTCAAGCTTTAGGTCATTTTAGTTTAAATGGTAATAATTGGCGTCGTTGTTTGTGTCTTATATTTGTGGTTGTAAATGACCTGAAATTAATATGTTAAAATTAATTAGTCTAGGCTTTGATAATCTTTCGGTTTTGATTTCTTTTGCCTCAAACACATTTAATGTTGGGTGCACAGCTAGGTCTATATATTTTTGCCTTTCACACCTGTCTCCTATGTATTTATTCTATGGAAACACGGGTGTTTAAAGCAGTGGTTGTGTGTCGGTCATTTTATAAACAATGCAAATATTTGATTTTTTAGCCCTTTTTTTTGTTTTTTGTTTCTTTTTTTTTTCTGCAGATATCCCATAAATACAATTTAATTTATGTGATTACCATATTTTGATTTGCAGACAGCAACTGCAGTATGTAGAAATAGAATTTACGATTAATCTTGCTAAAAGAGAAAATCTTCTTGGGGTTGAGAAGCTGGTATGTCATTCTTTTGTAGAACTCAACTTTAGTGAAAATATTTCTAAAGTTGGGTTGTTGCCAAGGCAGATGCTGAAAATTTGAATGCATTGCCTATTAATCTTCTATATTTCATATAGTTCCCAAATGTTAACTTGCATGAAGTTTGATTGTCCGCTTGCAATAAAAATGTAGTACTTAGATCGGTAATTTCTAAATTTTCATATTAGCATACGTGAGCTCATTTAACTCCATGACTCTCTCTCGAGTCTTGACAGACATTTCCTTACCTTGCTTATATTTGTCTCATACTTGTTTTGAATTGTCATCCTTTCTGTTTGACATTTTGTTTAGGAGTTTATACTTTTATATGATTATATAAATGACCATGATGGTGAATGCTGGAACTTCGTTGGTTTATAACTCACTTATTTCACCTGTACATTCTACCTTCTTCATTGTGTTGGTCACTTTTATAGACATTTCCTTACCCATGCTTTTTTTTTCACTTTTACTAACTTTTCTATATTTTCATCCTTTTTTGTTTTGGGTTTGAACTATCTTGTCTAATTCACAACAACATTTCCAATTATGCAGGGTAGTGGTGAAAATAATGGAGCTCACAATGGATGATCACACAATTATGAATCTTGATATTTTATAATGAAGTATGTAAAGGAAATAGATATGTATAGTTGTTTGAATTGTAGATAATGTATTAGGGATTCATAGGTAGTTGTTATCATCACTTTGACTTTTGGTATATTGTTAGAATGTTGTCATGTGATCAAAGTTTATTTTTTTGATGACAAATATGATGATGAAAGATTATGTATGTTGGATTGCTTGATTTAAAATTATATATTAAATTTGTAAAGTTAATTAGGAAGATTTATAAAAAAAAAAAGTGTAGCCAAAGATTTTCTAAGTTAAGAATTAGCCATGCCTAAAAAGGGTGGCCATATTGTACAGTTTAGCTATGGGTATGCTTTGAAAGCGTGGCCATGTTTTAGCTATCGGCACGCTTTGAAAGCATGGCTATAGGGTACGTTTAAGAAAGTGTGGCTGTATTATCACCAAGAGAGCACACTTATAAACCGTGGCTATAGCGTTATATAAACGGCGACGCTTTTAAAGCGTGACAATAGCTAAAAGTGTGGCAACAAAATAAGCGTGGCCATAGCTCAACAAAAGTGTGCCGATAGAGCAACCGTCACGCTCGTAGATGTGACCCTTTCAAAAGCGTGCCGATAGTTAAAAAAGCGTGGCGAAAAACTGTCGCCATACTTTTTGCCACTTTTCAGCACGTTTTAAAAGTGTGGCAAAATGTTGATTTTCTTGTAGTGTTACCAACGGTCAAGCCGTCAGTAGTCCCCAATACTAGTTGGTGCCAACTGCACACCAATTGTTGCACCTTATTATTATCGACGTTTGCCTTTACTGACAGCTTGTCATCGGTGAAATTAATATAATTTTCAAAAATCTAAAATTATAGAATAAAATTTTTGTGATAATTTAATTAATATTTTTTAATTTTTGTAATTAAAAAATTATTGTTGTTAATTTTACCGACAACCATAACTGTCACAAGTGACAGTTTGAAAATTTTAATTGGGCACGTTCACTAAATTTACCGATGCCCAAGCTATCGGAAAATGTCGGTAAATTTACTTAAATAAAACACATCGTTTTGTGGCATCGGTAACATAATTTATCGACGCCCTGGCCATCGGTAAAAATAATAACCAAATTAAAATCCATCACCTCCTCTTTTTTCTCCTTTCATTTTGGTATTCACTCTCTCTTTCTCTCTACACATTCTCTTTCTCTCTAGCCAAAGCTTGTAGGGCTCTTTGCTCGCCTGTCAAAACTTCATTCACCATTCTGGGACCACCTCCATGTTCGCCGTTAATTTGGAACAATGTTGATCAAAATGTAGGTTGTTGTTCCTGCCAATGTTGTTGATGTTGTTGCTGCTACTATTAGAAGTTGAAAGAGTTAGTAGATTTTGTTTGCCTTCAGGTATGTTATCAAAATTTATTAATTTCAATGTCATGAAAATATTATTAAAATTGTAATCAAATAATTTTTATTTTTAGTTATGCATGTTTAGGATAGAGACTTGAACTCTAGGATAGACTTGTAGTGTCGGAGAGATTAAATGATTCTATGTGGGAGTATAAGGTGATTAGAATGACTAGGATTAACAAGTTAAATATTTTTTACATGTTGATTATTGTTTGCGTTGGTTGTGGCTAGTAATTGAAAATTTTGGAGTGTCAGAACGGTAGAGGAGATTCTGTAAAAATTTTTTTAAAAGTTTGAGACACTTAATTAATAAAACTTAAATATGAACTCTTTTATCGACAATAATGTAGGAGGAATTAACTACTAATGGTCCAACTTTATTCAATTTTACTTGCTTTAAGTGACATGGCAAGTGACAGGGGTTGGGGATGAGTTGATGGTAGGCGGCATGGTCATAGTAAGACACAGTCTAGGAAGAATACTGGCATCCCATTTGAGTTGGGTGCGTCATCATCACGCACCCAACTTACGACCATCCCGCTTACTACCAATGTTGTGGTTGACGCGCAGGCACATCTGTCACATGAGTTAGATCCTATTAGGAAGATATTGACTTCGGGTTTATCCTTAGAGGCAGGTGGCATACACTAGATACCTCCACAGCTGCAACAGCAGCCTCAGACACCGTCTCTGCGACAGCCACAACCATAGACCTAGACACAAACCCAAACACCACCGTTGGCACAAGCATTGCCTAATCCGCAATCACAGCCGACACAGCCGACAATTAGAGCCTCAGAAGGTGCCGCATCTACACAACCTACTAAATGAAAGTTAGTGTGGGATGGAGGTGATTGGTATATTTTATATTTACGGGTTTATTTAGTTTCATAGTATAACATGCATATGCATATATAGTGAGAATTATTTGTTTAATGACAGTTGGGATCCACCGAGACCACAGATGGAGAGCATTACTTGAGTTTTCAAGAACCACTATAGGTGGTTCTTAGCCAAATTTAGTATGGCCCCAAATATCATTTGTGAACTTTGGTGGCAACTTTTTAAGATAATTATGTGTTTTTTTTACTTCAAATTATTAACTTTATATTGATCTTATTCACTTGTGTTTCCTATTGTAGGACCACTTCGAGTTCGTCTATGGAGAGGAGCAGAAGATGTATAATACTTGGCAGGTGAGAGCAGCCAAGCGCCTCTAGGGGATGCTAACAAGCATTGGCAACAATGATGCTTTTGCAGCCTAAATCCCAGACGCTATCATCGCCCAACTGAAGGAGTATTGGAACACAGGGAATTATTGGCAATCCAGATTAATGTCCGACCCAGTCTAACATCCAAGACTGGAGGATCCATGCACATTGGAGAGTCCACCACCTATAGCATGACCGAGAATAAGATGATTTGTATCATTTAAAATTTTAATTGTTAACTTAATTTATTTTATTATGAATAAAGTTGAAACTAATATAATAACTCTTTGAAATTGTAAACCCTATGGACAGGTGATCGAGTTGGGACACAAATTTCATCAAAATGAGGTCTTTCAGAGGATGCACACAAGGAAGGACGACCATACAAAGTAGGTCGACAAATGGTTTAAGGATGTTTCTATAAGTTCAGTAAACCCAAATATATCTCATTAAGTTATATTTGTTTGTTTATTTAACTCTATGTTCATCAATGTTATTCAATTTCAGATTAAGTTTGATCGAGCTTAGTTGGATTTGTGGGAACTGTAAAGGTGGATATATGTCCAACTTTAGGGGAGGTTATGCCAAAATGTTTTTCAAATAATATAAATGTACACATGATTTGTGTTTTATTTGTTGATTTATATGATTTAAAGTGTCTATGAATTTTATTTTTGCTATTATATTGTTTTTGTAACTAGTGTTAATTGATATGCTCTTTGCAGACATGACGATACGTGGAGATGCATGTCACGGATCAATCTTGTGGTCGTGGTAGAGGGAGGGGTTCTACTGATATCCTTAGGACTTCTCAATCGTCCCCCTCTACTCCGACTTTCCCTGTGACGTCACAGGAAATTGATACATAGGATCAGCGGTTCATCATGGTTCCTAACCCCAACTACATGACTCCTACTACTGCGCCACCTCCGCAACCAGGAAGTCATCCGTCTGCTTCATCAGAGTGGACTCCTCCACCACCTCCATCCGCTCAGCAGTACAACTTGGTAAGTCTCTTTTAATAATTTTACTAACTATATATTTGTCATGAAAAGTTATATTGTTTTTGAAGTTTGAACATTATTTTGTCTTGTGTAATTATTTTGTCAGTATTTTTCTGTTATTTTATATATATTTATAATACATTTAAAATAATAAGATAAAATATAAAATATTTTTAATATACATCTAATATTTATTTAAATTTGTGTTTATATTTTTTTAAAATAAATAATTTTTTAACACATCTAAAATAATAAAATAATATACAAAATACTTTTGATATACATCCAAAATTGTTCAAATTTGGGTTTATGTTTTTTAACACAAATAATTTTATAACACATAAGATTGTTCACTAAATAATTTTTTAACACATTCGAAACTCATTGAAAAATAATTGTGTTCATTACTCTTGTCAAATAATTATATACCACACTTAGAAGCGGAAAAAATTTGATTTTGATAGTGTTATTTTAAATTTAATTTGGTTAGGATATAATTTTAGTGTGTTATTTTTTATTTATTAAGTTTAAATTTAAATTTAAATATTCTAACTTTTTTCGCTTAACTGAATATTCTAACTTTAAGGAGATATAGTTTTAAAGTTTAAATATATGAGAGAAAGTTTTGAGACATAATATCTATTTTTAAATTTTTATAGATAGTGGCCGATTAAATGATGAATTTTGATGGATACCTAGATGCATCGTAATATTAAAATATAAATTAATATTTTAATTATTTTAATATTTTTTGAATTATATAAAGTATTTAAAATTATTTTTTGTTTTAATAAATAATAATATTTATTATTTCTAAACTTATTTTAAAAATACAACTTAATAATAGGGTTGGCTAAGCTGACACATAATGATATTTAGGTGTCTTCAAACGTGTCTAGAGAAGTATTTTTATTTTTTATTAAGACACGGTTAAAAACGGAAAATATAGGCGTTGAACAAATGCTGGATGAGCGTCATATCTAAAATATATTCAACACATGGACGTGACAATTCAGTGAAATAATGGTACTTCGTAAATACCAATAAGAACTGTCAAAATTTTTTTTACGTAAATTACCAATAACATCGATTTTAATGATAGATATGTTATCGATAATTTGCCTGTCTAAAAGATAGTATTTAGCAAGTAATAAACTATGATAATAGAATAAACATTCAAATTAATCTTTAAGAAATATCATATCAAAGATTTTGATTTTCAACAAATTTTTATTTTTTATAAATTTTTAACAATTATTTATGTCAGATTTTCAACAAATTTTTATTTTTTATAAATTTTTAACAATTATTTATGTCAAATAAATTGGTCTCTTTGTCATTTGATGACATATTGTTTGTCTGATCTAATTGTAATATTTCCAAATATCTAATTTTTTATAATAAAATTTATTAAAAATTTATTTGTCGTATATGCATATTAAAAAAATTTGATTAAAAGTAACATAAAAAATTAATCTGTCCAATAGAATAATTTTAAAAAACTTTTAATAAAAAATAAAATTTATTAAAAATTAAAATATCCAATCTAAATTTTTTTTCAGACCAATTTAAATTTTTACTCGCGATAAAATCTTATATGCCTCGTCATCATGTATAACTAATAAAATTGAGTGTCTAAGAAAATCTCAAAAGGCAAAAGGCAAAATTAAAAGGATGAAAATTACTATATAATTATAATCACTATTGCAAGTTGAAATTAAATCCTATTTGAGTTATAATAACAACGAAAAATAGATTTTTATTAATGTAAGCACGCGATATATCGATTTGATTTCTTCAAAAATAGATCTTGTGCAATTTTTTCTATCTCTAAAACCTGTCTTAAAAGAATTTGGTATAGACATAATAAGTACTAAGTAGTAAAACACCTCACCATATTGATTTAGAATAAATATGAGAAAACAATAAAAGAAAGTAGTCTCAGTTAATATAAATTTTTATACATATACACCTTTTATTTTTGGTGTTAACAATTATGGATAAAAAATCAATATATATATATATATATATATATATATATATATATATATATATATATATATATATAGATTTTTCTTTTATACTATAAAAATTACAAAAAAGTATACACAAAAAATTATATATGTTATTATTATATTATTGGCAAATTTTTATAGTGTGTTATGAATAGGATAAAGTGAGTCGGACTATCAAACAGATCAAAATTATGATATCTGAGTAAAAGAATTTATATCAATAAGTATAATTATGATATGTGATTAATAATTTATATAAAATAATTAAATTATTATTTATATATTATAAATTATAAATTTTAAAAAAATATCTAATGTTAATTTAAATTTTTTAAATTTATTATTTTGAGTTATAATTCATAAAATGAGGTTTTAAAGAGACTCGCTGACTTATCAAATTTGAACTAAAAAAAAAATTACAAAAAATAACATATCTGAATAACTTAAACCATATATATAATATAAAACATATTTGTCTAAACTAAAATTTGGCTTATTTTCGTCTTTACTTAAGAACATGATTTTGAAAATTAGACCAAATTAGTTAGTTCAACCGGATTAATCAATAATTAGTAACAAATTGGTTTGGTTGAGATAAAAAATCAATAGACAAAAAACACTACAAAAAAATGACTTTTAGTGACAAATGTTTAGGAGGTCATGGTATAATTGTCATTATTTATCTTATTTACTCTAATTTTTTTAAGAGCAGCCAAATATTTATAATTTTAGATTTTTTACTATATTCATGATTTGTTTTAGATTTTTTAGTATATTAACGATTTATAATTTCCTTTCTCGTTTACTCTTAAATTTTTGGATCAATTACTAACACTGAAAGTTAGGCTATTTTTAAAGGTACAACTTTAGATTATTGCTAACACTCAAATTGCTATATTGATATAATATAGTTATAGATTTAAAATTTTTTGTTGTTTAGATTTGTAACATAATTTATTATTTTTCAAGAGAATTTTGTGTATCAATATTTGTATTTAATAAAATATTTTATTTTGTAGTAATTAATTTGAATATATTTATATTATGCACAATAATAATTGTTCGCAAAAATAATTTTGAATTTTAAAAAACAAAGATAGTTACTTGCTTCTAAGAAAATGAGTATAATATAACTTAAAAAAATATTAAGGTTTTAGCGACAATAGTAATGACAACTAAAAGTAAATAACATTACAAATTTAGAATTATTTTTAGTGGCCATATAAATTGCGGTAAAATAGATTTTAGTGGCCATAGTAATGACAACTAAAAGTGAATAACATTAACATCTTAGAATTATTTTTTGTGGCCATATAAATTACTCCTAAAAGTTATATACTTTTGGTGGCTATTAAAAAGGTCTTTACCAACAATTGTTGTCCTAAAACCTTTTAACAATAAAGTATAAGAGAGTTAATATCTAATTACAGGTAAATATATTAGTGGCTATTTTTATTGTCGCTAAAAATAAAATAAATAACCACTAAAAATAATATTTCTAATAATAAAATTGATAAAAATTTAAAAAATTGGTCAAAAATCGATTAATCAATCAAATCCATATAATTTTTTAGTAGTTCACCAATTTAAAAAATAACACATAAAAATTATTTTATTTTATGATAACCAATTCAATTTCAATTTCAACCTTTAAACTTTTTGAACCTCACTCTATCAGTTGAGTTGAATGACCGGTTTTATATACATTCATTTCAAGCCTTGGGGTGTGCTTCATTTTAATTATCTATACAATTATTCATCACCTTACCTAATATCTTATAAATTCATATGCACTAATAATAAGAAAGTAAGAGTGTTGAACATGGTTATAAACAGAAAAGAAAGTAACTTTTTTCCATTTTTAAATTCATTCACTCAGAGACCAAAAGATTCCCCCCTCTCTCTCTCTCTCTCCCCCCCAAAAAGATTTCCATCCATTCCTCTCTGTCATGCAAACTCTCTTATTCTATTTATAGCCCCCTCACTCACTGATTCACACACCAATTACCAAAATCTCATAGAAAAAGAAAAAAAGAATTCCTCTTCTTCGATCCTCTTCAGACACAAAATAAATAAAAAAAATGGTTGAAAACTACCTTCCTGCTCCCACATACTTCATCCTTCTCCTAATAACCATAACACGCTTGATATCCACCGTTGGCAACAAAACTGAGCATTTGAACAACAACTCCCTCCTCTCATCGGACCTCATCTCCCGCCACAACCTCCACGACGACCCCGAGTCTCTAGAATCGGCTTCTAGAGACTTCGGCAACCTAGTCCATCATCTCCCGCGGGCAGTGTTCCACCCGCGGTCTCCACAAGACATAGCCTCCCTCGTGAAGACTTCGTACGAGAGCCCTGCCCCTTTCACGATATCCGTGAAGGGACAGGGCCACTCCACGAGGGGTCAGGCTATGGCCAGGGGAGGGGTGGTGGTGGACATGAGGGCCCTCAGAGAAGAAAATAATAGTAATAAGAAGAAGAACATTCGCGTGATTTGGAGAGAGGAAGGATACTATGGTGACGTGGGAGGGGAGGCGCTGTGGGCGGATGTGCTGCGGGAGGCGGCGGAGATGGGAGTTGCACCGGCTTCTTGGACCGATTACTTGTACTTGACTGTGGGAGGGACTCTCTCCAATGGCGGCATCAGTGGCCAGAGCTTCAAGTATGGACCCCAAATCAGCATTGTTCATGAAATGGATGTTATCACTGGTTTGTACACTTATTTAATTTACATTGCTTCTTCACGTTTCATTATTCACTTCTGTAAGGCTAAATATACAAAAATGTTTTGAAAACAATTTAATTACTGCTAAAATAATTCAGTAATATTAGATATAATAAATGTTAAAATTTTAAATAATTGTAGTTTAGCAGAAGTAAAGTAAAATGTAGTAAGTTAATTTGTAGAAGAAAACGTTTAAATTTTGAAATTATTTCCGCATATATATGAGAAATATTTACTTAATTGCTATATATTGCATCAATAATTGTGGTTATTAGCTCAGCATTTAGTATAATTTTTGTGTTATATATACCAATGTTTTTCACCGGGTCCCATGACTAAAAAAAAATACTAGCTTTTCAGAGAATATGTGATGTTGAGATCTAAGTATTATTTCGGCCATCAATAATTCTTCTCATAACAAACAATTAAAAAAAAAAGAACGGTGAATTTTGTTAGGCATATATAATGTTTGTTAGCTAAAAAATAAAAAAGATATGCATGCATGCAAATTAATTAAATGCATTATGATAATAACATACAATTAACTAATTGGCAATTTTTTTTGGTTTTCAGGAAAAGGAGAACTAGTAACATGCTCTTCACACACAAATTCTGAGTTATTTCATGCGGTGCTTGGAGGCTTAGGACAATTTGGCATTATAACAAGGGCAAGAATTGCTCTTCACCCAGCACCAAAAATGGTATGCTTATAAAGATAGAGAAACTAATTAACCATACAATTTATCTTGCATTCTGGCTTTGTCTTGTAATAAGTGATCTATAAATAATTTTTCTCCGGAATAGTAACTATATGATTTAATCGGTGCATGTCACATTATTATACACTCCAAATAATGTCATTGTCCAAAAAGCCCTCCGTTGCCAATTTTCTTGGCAGCTAGCAACACCATATACACCATTCACGCACATTATGCTAACTAGTGCATATATTATTATTTACCATATCATGAAAAAGAAACATACACTAATGAAAATTGGACGAGTTATTACTAATAATGATATACATATTGTCTACGAGTTTGGACAACTGGATGTGAATAATTGAATCTTGAAGTTTATATTAGTATTTGCCTTTTGACAAAATAATATAAATGCAAGAAATTGAAGTCCATATATATGCTATGTTGAAATTCATAACATGTGAGTCCTAATAAATCTTAGAGCATATAAATAATAGTGCTTGCTGTCTCTTCTCATCAATGACCAAAAATCTCCATTTTGGTTTATCAAACTCAACTAACAACCCTGTTTGACAAGACTTGAAATTGAAATTGTGTCTCTCTACACAGTGTGTTCCCACTAGAGACTCTTAATTAACACACAAATAAAGTTGGTGATGAGACCTATCAAAAGGGATTTTGAGGCATGAAGTGTTATATATATAATAATAATTAACCACAATAATAGTAATAATATAACTTTGTACTAATTAATTTGATAAAAATGCTTGCTAATGAGGTAAGATAATGAGTAGTAATAGAATGGCCTAATTGATGTTGATTTTTTGTTGGCAGGTGAAATGGGTCAGGCTTCTATACAATGACTTTTCTGCTTTTACCAAAGACCAAGAGCGATTAATCTCAATCAATGGAAGGAAACACAATAATAATGATAATAATGATGATGATGTTGCATTGGATTATGTGGAAGGGATGCTACTAATGCACCAAGGACCCATAAATAATTGGAGATCTTCTTTCTTCCCTTTAGCCGACCATCCAAGAATCATTTCCCTAGTAACTCAACATAGCATCCTTTATTGTCTTGAATTGGCCAAATATTATGATGAAAAATCTGAAAACAATGTGGACAAGGTATATATATATATATTGCTCATTTTGTCTTTTTCCTTTCTTCCTTTTTTTTGAAGAAAAAAAAAAGTTTCCTTCTCACCATAATAATTAACCCTTTTCATGCAAACTACATTGTCTTTCTTGTTTGTGTATATATGTAGGAAATGCAAGGTTTGCTTGAAGGACTTAGCTATATGCCGGGATTTTATTATGAGAAAAAAGTGTCATATGTTGAGTTCTTGAATAGAGTCAGAAGTGGAGAGTTGAAGCTTCAGTCACAAAGACAATGGGATGTTCCTCATCCATGGCTTAATTTGTTTATACCCAAATCTCAAATCATGGATTTTGATTCCGGCGTATTCAAGAATATCATTTTCAAACGAAACATCACCACAGGACCTGTCTTGATTTACCCCATGAATAGAAGCAAGTAAGCCTTGGATTAACAACAACAATAATATATTATTACTATTATTATTATTGTAATTATTAATTAATTAATTAATGAAATTAATTAATTAACGAGTGCGTTAGAATATTAGGAAAAGGTAAAAAGCTTTTACTTTTACCTTTTTTAACGTGTCATTAATATACTCTAAACTAACTAATTATACTAGGTATATATATTGGTATCGAAAATGTTTGGTAATCAAAGAAAATCAGTCAAAAACAGTCATAACTTGCTTTATTTAGTATTTATTAATTCTTGCGATAATTAATTAATGCTAAATAAGACAAATTTTGACTGTTTTTTTTGTCTACCTAACATTACCCGGTAGGTATATACGAAAAATCAGTCACAAAATTTGCCACTAATATAATTAATTTAGGTTGTTTAAGTGATAAGTTTTTGTTAGTTCTTTTAAGTAAGTGTTAGGGATCGAATTCTTTCTTGTGTATGCAACAATCTATTAGTTAACAGAATACCCTTAAATAGAGCTCACATTCACGATGAATTAGTTTTTAATCAGTCGAGTTGAGAGATACAATGAAAAATAAAAAAAAATTAACTACTGATATAAAATATATATTAAAATATTAAAAATATTAAAAAATTAAACAATACATAATGATCGCTGATTTAGTAATTAATTTTTTGTGTAGATATATATTTTTTTAAACAAAATTAAATTATGTGTGTGTATCATTGAGGTACTCCTTAGTTAATTCACAAATCTATCTTGTCCATTAAAGTTGAGTAATTGGAAGTTAATATGTAATTAATTAATTACTTGTTTCAGGTGGGACAAAAGAATGTCAGCATCTATACCAGAAGAGGAGGATATCTTTTATACAGTTGGATTTTTGCACTCAAGTGGATTTGATAATTGGAAGGCATTTGATGCTCAAAACAAAGAAATCTTGAAATTTTGTAATGATGCTGGAATTAAGGTTAAGCAATATCTTCCCCACTACAGCACACAAGAAGATTGGACAAAACACTTTGGCCCTAATAAATGGAGGACTTTCTTGGAAAGAAAACTCCAATTTGATCCAAGAATGATTCTATCACCTGGGCAGAGAATCTTCAACAAAGATTAACTATTATTTTAAAAATATTTTATTTTTAAATCAAGGTTATCACAAATATTAGAAACTCCGATTTAAACGTTTTTCACAAAGGCTATGCTTCAAGTTGCCCATCATACAGTATGAGGCATAACTTAGTTTTGATGGAGTGACAGATGTCAAATTTATCTAAAAAAGAATATTTATTTTAATTCTGCCATCCAAAATCGGTTAAAAAAATTTTCAAGTGTACCGTTGTATTGGTATTTCAGTAATTTTTAAGCGTTGATCTTAATTATAAAAAATATATATAATAGATATAATTAAGATTAATGGTTAACAATTACTGAAACACCGATATACTTGAAAACTTTCCAATAGGTTATGTATGTATGGTGGGTCTAGCTGAGTTCACTAACTAGCTGGGCACAGGTGTACACACATAATGTCCCAGGCTTCAGATCATAGCCTTTGTTTGTACTTTAATATATTTGTTAGATGGGGTGGGGTTAAAAGCTGCATGACTTTAATTTGGCATATATATAAATCAGGTTACACATACCCTTAGATACGTTAGGTTGACAAAATCATATGTGAAAGGTGCACAATGCTAGCTGTATCTTCTTTCCTTTTTCTTCTTCTTCTTCTCTTTCTCTCTCTCCCCCCTAATTGTGTAGAGAGGAAAAGATTATAATTGAGGAAATTTCATAATGTTCTTCTTAGTCTTTCATTGTTAATGGGAAATGAGTGTGTTTGGTGCATTAATGATTCTTTGTCTTTGTTATATATTAGTGTATAATAATAATTTCATTTTACCTTTCTAATTTTGTGCAGTGGAACCTAGCAATAATTGAGATCCTAGGTTAACAAATTAAATCAAATGAATGAACATCATTATTATTATTATTATTATTATTATTATTATTATTATTATTATTATTATTATTATTATTATTATGCCTTAACGAAGAGTCCTCGCTGTGTGGCATAATAATTAATCATCGTAGGTTTGCTAGATAGACGTGCATGATGATGGCTTTCAAATACTATATATATATAAAATTATTCACTGCAAAGATCTTTGTTCATAATAATAATAATGTGTTGTGTATAGAAAAGATAACGCTGCTTTAATTTACAAGAGAATGCAACAAATAAAGCAGCTGATGATAGCTCCTAATCAATTAGAGAATCAAAACTATTAAAGAAATGATACTGTTGTAGTCCTTAAAGGGAAACTAATATTTAAATTGAAGAGTCTAGTAGAGATGAATAATTGGGATTCCTTCAAGGGAATGGAACCTATGTATGTCTCTTAATATTTATTTTTGTTGGAGATATTATTATTGAGTATCTCCCAAGTGAAATACAAGTGGTACAACAATCATGAGTATTTTAATTTAAAGTTTGGATTCTAAATGTCCCCAGCCTCCCTTTAATTTTCTTTTCACAGTATGTATAAAAGTATATTTTTCGAATAAAACTAAAATCAATTAAAGTACGAAGAAACGAATATAGCAATATTTTTTAACATTAATATTAGCACAATATTGCACCTCAGAAAGTTAAAAAGGAATGATCCATGCGCGCACTACAGTAAATTCTTTTGCGAAGAATGGGAATATATAGAAGAAGAATAGTACTGTATATTTAAGTCTAATTAAATTAGTATAATATTAATAAATATCGGTTATAAATGAATAATATTGGGTATGTTTAAAATGAGTAGAATAATTATGTGATTATTGGATGCGCCATATTTATATAGATTATTAGATTTTATTAGATGAAAATCAAAGGCTAATATGAAAGAAGAGTATTGATGGATTCTAATAAATACAGAATATCCTAGTACATAAATAAATATTTTAAATAGCAATACTTTAATATACAATACTTTAAATGGCAACAAAATCTTTTATTCTTAAATAATTAAATATAAAATATATAAATACAAAAATATGAATATTCTTTATTCAATAAGATTAATTATTATGCAAAAAATTTTTATGATATTAAAAAATTATATTAAAATAAAATTTTAAACTGTAATATAAAAATATAAAATAATTAAAATTTTATTTTATATTACTTGACAAATAATTAAATTATTATATTCAAAATTTATTAACTAACTAATTTTATTAAAGATATTATTATATAATATAATTTTTTATCAAAATATTTTAAAAATATAATTTATTTAAAATATTATATATAATACATGAAAATATTAACCTTTTAATTTTTTTTTATTTTTATCAAAAAACAGAATAAATAATATAATTCTAAAAATATGTCTATCATATTATATATTTATTTATATTAGTAAGACTTAAACTAATCAACTTTACGTAATTAAAAATATAAAACATATAAATACAAAAAAATTATTTTAAAAATATTATGATATTTGTACACTAATTTCTTATATATATATATATATATATATATATATATATATATAACCTGGTCGAGTTAGAGAATAAAAAATTTAACTAAAACAATAAAAAAATACTTGAAAATAATAAAAATAATAAATGATCTTATTATAATTATATAATTTTAAATATTATATATATGAAACTATAAATGTTAAATGTAAAAAATAATTTTGAATTATTATCTACTTAATATTACCACAAAATAAATATGAATAAAAAAGACTAGAGGAGAGAACCATAAAGTGGCATATATATTAGAGAGTCTAAAAAATAAAAGAATATATATCAATCCTATATTAGTCACTATTATATACACATATAATACATATACGTAGTTGATATATATTATTTATTCAGTTTTTCTTAAAAAAAAATACTTTCATGTATTATATATAATATTTTAAATAAACTATATTTTGACAAATATTTGATAAAAAATTATATTATATAATAATATTTAAAAAAAATAGTTAGTTAATAAATATTAAATGTAATAATCTAATTATTTATCAAGTAATATAAAACAGAATATAATTAATTTTATATTTTTATGTTGGAGTTTAAAATATTATTTTAATATAATTTTTTAATATTATAAAAAATTTTCATAGTAATTAATTTTAATAAATAAAAAATATTTATTTTTTGTATTTATATGTTTTACATTTTTAATTACGTAAGTTTGATTAGTTTAGGTCTTACTAATATAAGTAAATATATAATGTGATAGGTATGTATTTAGAATTATATTATTTATTTTATTTTTCTGAAAAAAAATGAGAAAAATAAAAAAGATTAATGTTTTCATGTATTATATATAATATTTTAAATAAATTATATTTTCGAAATATTTTGATGAAAAATTATTTTATATAATAATATCTTTAACAAAATTAGTTAGTTAATAAATTTTGAATATAATAATCTAATTATTTATCAAGTAATATAAAATAAAATTTTAATATAATTTTTTAATATTATAAAAATTTTCTGCATAATAATTAATTTTATTAAATAAAGAATACTCATATTTTTGTATTTATATGTTTTATATTTAATTATTTAAGAATAAAAGATTCTGTTGCTATTTAAAGTATTGTGTATTAAAGTATTACCATTTAAAGCATTTATTTATGTATTAGGATATTCTATATTTATTAAAGTCCATCAATGTTCTTCTTTCATATTAGCTTTTGATTTTCATCAAATAAAATCTAATGGTCTATATAAATGTGGCGCATCTAATAAGCACATAATTGTTGTGCTCATTTTAGACATACCCAAAAGCACTATTATCTATATCACCATGCTGAGAATAAGTTGATATATATCAACAATAACATTTTGTAAAACAGTCAAAGTTGTACCATAAAAATTTATCAAACTGTAAATAGAAGAAAAATTATGAGAACCCCATAGAGTATCGCTTACTCGTTACAAAGTACCAATTTGATTTACCCTTTTACCAGTTTTAAGTTTATCAATCTCTAATAAATAAACAATTTCATCTATCTTGGAAGCATACAACTTATCATGTCAGTTACTAGAAGAACAAATAGTGTTGACAATGAAAGTTAATTTAAAAAAAAAACTAATTAATGTACAGGAATAATTTCTCTAAATGCAGCAACCAATACAAATTATAATCAATGAGCAAAACAATTGATATAATAAGTATAAGGATAATATTTTAAGAGTAATGCTTGTAACCATTTCCATTCTCCTCTCATATTATTGAATATATATTAGAGGCATCAAGACCATATCTAATACGTGCTCAAAAGGATATTTTTGTCATTTTAGAGATAATATACAGAATGGTAATCTTGTCATGTTCAAAAATCTAAATACTAGAAGAATTATATTATATTAATCTTGAACATCAAAGAGACAAAGAGTTTATCTAAAAAATAATGATGCTAACTTGTTGGCACTCATAAATGAAAAAATGCACCAATTGTTAGCTAAAGAATTAAAAAAAGATAAGATCTATTGGACAAAATAAGGACAACAAGAAGCTTAAGAGTTCCTTTCAAGTTCATTTAGGAGGTACAAAATTCAAATTCATTTTATTAAAATTAAATTTAGTTTATTATCAGGATTTTTCAAAATATTTTTTATTTTATTTTGATTTGTTTAGTAGTATTTTTAAGCATTTAAAATTTAAAACAAATATGATCTAATCTAATAAGATCAAATTTGATTTATATTGGTTATTGTATATTTAGGAGTTTAAAACTTAAATCAAATCTAATTTAATCTAATAAGATCAAATTTGATTTAAATTAGTTATCATAACTTTAGGAGTTTAAATTTCAATCAAATCTGATTTGATATACTAAGATCAAATATAATTAAAATTAATTAGAATTAATTTTGGAGTCATATCTTTTATTTAATTTTAGATTTTATTATTTATTCTAGGAAGATTTGGCTCACTTTTAGGCTTATTAATTAGCGGTCTATTTAAACAAATCTGTAAGACATTTTATAAAGTTTTTTTATGAATAAATTTTATGGATGCTTTTTTTATGCACTTTTTTTATGTGTATTCAAGTGAGATGTGTGATTGTTTTGCTTGTTGCATGAAGAAATTGAAAGATCCAACCTAAAGTAATTTTTAGGGATAAGTACTGTTTTGGTTCATAAAGTTTGGGGTCGAAATCGAAATCGTCCCTAATATTTTTTTGGTTCAAAATAGTCCCAAACGTTAAATTTAGTATAAAATTATCTTTTTGATAAATTTATCCTTGATAAAATTTGATAATTGAAAACACTCCTCTACGCCCTCCTTTCCACCATTGTCTTTGATCAGCCTCCATCATCTTCCAAGACTTGCACTTGCAAGCAGTGGCTGCGACGTTCCTTTGTGGTTTTGAAAGCCGTTAAGCGGGAAGAATGAGCGAACAATGACAGGAACATACTTGGATTGAAAAATGTTGTTGACGGTTGTGTTCTCTGCTATAACATGGACGAAGAGTGATCCTTGATTGTTATAGAGGATGTGACATATGGTGGTCTCGTATTTGTCACTATGGTTATGATGAAACGGCTTGTGAGAGGTGGAAAGAAGGTGAGAGTGGTGGAGTTGCGGAAGTAGATAAGATATTTTTTAATGTATTAAACAGTGAAAAAGTGAGATCCCATGGGGTTAGATGGATTTTATGGAGCAGTAACCCTGTTGGTTTAGAGCTTGAACTAGGTTACTTGAGATGATATGGGTAAATCCCATGGTGTATATAAAGGTGTGCCTTCTTTGTTATATGTGAAGAATTTGAAGTATGGTATTGTTAGTGGTGGTGACTATAGAGGAGGAGGCAGTAGTGTGGTGGTAGATGTGATGTCATTGAAATAAAAAAAAAAGGTATTTCTGTCATTTAAAAAATTATTGTGTTCAAAAGGATGATTTTAATACTAAACAGAACGTTGAAAATCATTTTGATGAACAAAAAAAGGTTATGAACGATTTTAATTTTGACACCAGATATTAGCAACCAAAACAATACTTAATTTTTAGTTAGGTCTTTCAATTTTATTCCTTTGATCTAGGTTGTCATAGATATGTTCTTTGAAGATCTAGTAAAGAAAATACTTCTGGTGACTTAGTTTGCTAAAAACCAATTTTTTAGAGGTCTAATAGAAAAACTAATATCCTTTATCCTTTTATTGTTATCTTTTTATTTCGGTTGTGTCTTTTATTCCTCGTACTTTTTTTTCCTTATCAATATTGGGAAAGAACACCATACAATTCTTGTTTAAGAGAACGATGTGTAGTATCTTTAACATGTATAAGATCAACAAACGCTCTCGAATAAAATCATGTATATTCACAAATCTTAAAACAAGTGTCATTTATTCTCTTCTAGATTCATCACAAGCTTCCTCTACTATAATGTAAATCTATATGTTTTTCACAATATGTTTTATCTCACCTTATTTGAAAGAATATGCAAGATGTCTATTTGAATTTAATGTGAACTATACCAAATATTATATGGAATATTTTTTTAACACAGTCTTTGTAACTTCATCACCATAAGATATTATGAGTCTCATCAAGGCTTCTAAAAACATAAACTTAAAATGTTAGTCGACAAATTACATCAATGGAGAATTTTAGACTTAAATGGTTCGTTTAAATTTTCTAAAAAGTATGATCCTAAATTACATTTTGGATATGGCATATATACTTCATTCGATAATCTAGACATGTTCTAATTACACTATTGTGTAATGAACAAGAATCATCTCCAATATACTTAAAAAAAGAGCACAATTCACTGATTTCACTCTATTATTAACTTTTTTTAACTACTAAATTCTTTGCTAATAAAAACATCAGACTCAAAATGTCCACTGAATTTTTTAGTAACTAAATAACAAATAAATAATATCTAACATCTTCAAAAAGTAAATACTCTAATCATAAAAAAAAATACCAAACCAAACATATTGAAAATTCTCTAATATGCTCTAACTGCATTATTGTGTTTTAAACAATGAACCATAGGTGAATAGCTAAAGTGTTTTCCCAAGACCTTGCATTGATGACAATAGATCCTTCATAATTCACCAAAGCCATTTTACCTTCTTTCATAAAGGGAGTAAACTACCATTTCTACCCATAAAAGTTGAAAACGCTGACATATCTACCCATAAAAAACAGAAATTACCATTTGTACCCATAAAATATGATTTTTACAAGCAAAATTATCCAAACTCTAAAAAATTAAATAAAATTCCTAAACTACCCTTCTCTCCACCACTACCACTATCATCTCCTCCCCCTCCTCTCTCTCTCTCTCTCTCTCTCTCAATATTCCGATAGTGCAAGTCTTGCAAGCTTCGATGGTGCAACCAGCTCTCCCCACCCGTGGAGCATTGGGCCTTCACCCCCGAAGAGGACGACACCATAATCAGAGCTCACGCTCGGTTCGGCAACAAGTGGGCCACCATAGCCCGACTCCTTTTTGGCAGAACCGATAATGCCATTAAGAACCACTGGAACTCCACCCTCAAATGCAAGTACGCCTCCATGGGCCCCATCGACGATCCTTACTTCGCACAGCCACTCAAATGCTTCGTCAGCACCAGCGCCGCCGTACCCGTGTCAACGGTGGTGGTGAGGTACTCGTTGCCGACGGTGATGGCGACGACGGAGGTGGCGGGCCGTGGCCCAACTCATCCATGCCATTCACGACTTTTAGTCCCCTGTTTTTTATTTTCTTCTCGCTCCTTTTCATAACTCAATCTTCAACCTCCTTAGGCAAAGACCCGAACTTTAGCTTCAGCTCCTGCTGCATAACAAAAGCATCAACTATAGTGTTGCTATTATTGCTTATATTAGTAGTAGTAGTGGTAGTTTCGACTGGAAACCCTAATCTCCTGAGATCGTTGATTCCAATATTGGAGTTGGGAATTGGGGTTAGGGTTTGGGGTACACCAGGAGGAGGGGCAAACAGATTATGAGTCAACCCGAAGAGATTTTGCAGGTAAGAGAGAGTGTGGGGGTAAGAAATCTGAAGATGGTTCTGTTGTTGTTGATGATGGTGAAGTCCTTTTTCTGGGTTGAAATTTGAAGAAGCAGAAGAGAGAGAGAAAAGCAAAACACAGAAGGAAAGCGAGAGAAAGTGAAAGAGAAAGGAGTTGGTAGAGTTGACGGATTATGGCGGCGGCGACGAGCTCAGAAAATGGAAGGAGAGAGAGAGAGGATGGGTTAGTGGTGGTGGTGGAAGTGGTGGGGAAAAGATGAGAACATTGAGAGAGAGAGAGAGAGAGAGGGAGGGGGGAGGGGAGGAGATGATAGTGGTAGTGGTAGAGAGAAGGGTAGTTTAAGAATTTTATTTAATTTTTTAGGGTTTGGATAATTTTGCTTGTAAAAACTATTTTTTATGGGTACAAATGGTAATTTCTGTTTTCTATGGGTAGATATATCAGCGTTTTCAACTTTTATGAGTAGAAATGGTAGTTTACTCTTCGTAAAGTTTACTGATAGAATTGTGCCACTCCCTTATCCTCTTGACACCATATATAGCTAGATCATTTCCGTCAATAACATCATTAAGAACACTACAACTAAAATTATTTTTATTGACAAATTTTTAGTGGCAATAACATAATGGCCATTCACTACAAGGTTTTTGTTTATTTGTGGCAGTTTTTTCTCTTATTTGTGGAGGTTTATAACCCCCACCAAATGATTTGTGGGGGTTTTCAAAACCCCCAAAATTTGAGGTGCCACGAGGTCTTTTGTGGGAGTTTTTAAAAACCTCCACAATCTATTCAGTGGGGGTTTTATATGTGTTTAGTGAGAGTTTTATATTGAACTTTTGTGACAGTTTAAAATTACTTTTGTGATAGTTTAAAAATTCCACAAATTAATTTTTAAAATTAACAAAAATTAACTATTTTGTGAGATTTTCAAACCTACACAAATCCTGTAATTATTTATTTATTTTTAATTTCAAATCATTCATTAATCTCATCTCATTTACATACTCTCATCTCATTAATTAGCTACTTATCAATCATAGAATTTTCTATCAAAATTCAACACCAAGAGTGTTTTTTGCACATGAGTCAAAATACACAAGGATCAATTCCATGGAGTTTCCATTCATAATTTTTTACCCCAATACAACGAAGAGGTATATATTACAAGAACAAACATGAATCTAGAATTAAATTGCACTACATGAAAGTTACAACCTTATCCAGATTGGAAGTGTTCTTCAAAAATTGAGCAACTGAAGCAGGTTTATTTTTCCACTAACTTACAATAATATCCACACAAAAAAAAATCAGTTTCAAACCCAATATGGAAGTTCAATGAAACTATAGAGAATTTTAAAGTAACTAAACCTCGAATGAACTACTTGTTTCCCATATAATTGAAGCTGTTTGAGAAACAGCAACAGCAATTTGGATCAGTATTTTGAGTACCCTGAGTTATTTTTGATAGAGGTGTAACCTACATGTTAAATTGAAAGACAATAGAGATTATTGTATTCACCAACACGTACATGAATAAACTAAATGATGTTCATGCCACACAAAATCACTGTCAGATTTTACCATTCTTTCAAACAAGCATATGTGGATCCTTACATACTTTTTCCAGCATCCTACAAACCAACACCACATCAAATTAGGTGATTGAGTTAAATAAATAACAATAAAAAAGAAAAAAAATGAACAAACAGAAATTGAACTTAGGTGATTGAGGAGAAAATCAAACGCGTCGACGGATAAGCTTGATGGAGGCGCCGGCGGTGGCTACGAACTCACTCTCTCTGATCTCAAAAGCTATGGCGTGTAGACGAAGGAAACAACACATTGACATAGAAGCTTGATGGCGGCAACGACGAGGACATGAATGGCGACAGTGGCGAGCTTACTCTCCCTCTGATCTCGAACACTGGAGCGAGCTTGATGGTAATAATGGAGAAGAGATGAAAGTGGTGGCGGTAGATCTAGGATTTCAGATCTCACATAAACATTGATTTGGATTTTGGACTATTTTGGACTTGAGATTTTTAAATTTTAACTAGCATTAATTAATGGGAGTTTTAGATTATGCCACAAATAAAATAGATTGGGGAGGTTTTAAAAAACTTCCATAAAAAAATCCCATAAATAAATAGAAATCTTGTAGTGATTATATATTTTATTTAAGTTATATTTTTGTAGTAATTATATATTTGTTGTTGTTACTATATATTATAATGACAATTATATACTTTTTCTAGCCATTAAAAAGATCTTAACTAATAAATATATAATTGCTGCAAAAACTTTTTAGCTGCAAAACATAAAATGACTAATGTCTAATTACTGATAAATATATTAATAATTATTCTTATTATCGCTAAAAGCAAAATAAATGTCCGCTAAAAATTATTTTTCTAGAAATAAAGCAGTTTTGGTATGGTATCTCTAACCACTTTATTCGCAAAGGAGATCCTAAACCCGTTAAATCCCTCCTCTCTAACACTAGATGCATCCATCTCCACGTTCTCCTCTTTATAGCTTCCTTCGACATGGCCGATGCCTCACCATGTTTCCCATTCTCAAGATCGCTCGCCATCCGCTCTCCATTCTCTTTGAATTTGGTATCTTTATGTTATACCATGTACTAGATTGCAAGAGCCAAAAACTAACCAAATAATAGTACTTGTAGCTTTTTTTTTTTTTTTTTGGTAATAAGTACTTGTAGCTTTACTATATATGAATAAACTCAATAAGTTGTTGATTGTCATTCTTCTAAGCTACTTGAAAGGTTTTTTCTTCCACTAAAACCGCAACTAGCAGACCTACCTTACTACATTCTCTATCTAAAGTATCTTTTAGTGTGTATTGTCACACACCAAAGCAAAAGCACTTGATATATACCACTCTTGAAAAATTAAACTAATTTGTTGCTCAATATAAATTATAATTCGATTTTTATTGCTCATGATAAGTTATAATTTGATCTTTAATTAATTGTATATTCATTTTTAACTTGTAACTAATGATATTATTATTCATTATTACCAACTTCATGACCGAACAATCATAATATTCATGTTATTCATCAACCTAATAATGTATATATTAAACATTTTTTTACCTCCTCACAAAGAGAGATTTACAAATTTTTACAAACTAATATCATATTTTATGTTTTTATATTTACTTCTGACATTCTATATTTATTGAATTTTTATATATTTCTAAAATATTTACTGATTTGAGTATCAAAATATTTTTTACAAATACATCTTCACTTATTTTTTGTTTGACTCTAACCATAATTATTGAAGAACGATCGATAAAGAACTTTCCAACCCAATTATAACTCAGAATCACCATCTGATTCTGTCTACGTACTCTATAAGAAAGGATTTGAATGAGGAATCTCATCGTCGATAAACTAGACTTCAAAACAATATTACCAACATCGGAACATAAATAAACCCAAAAGTAAAATTAAATAAATAACAACAGAAAAACACAATCTTTAGCTTGGTTCTGTTATTACTTTAACCTATCTCATACTCTTAAAAGGGATAATTCCACAAATTAATAAAATTTGCAACTTATGAGTTTTATATGAATAAGTTGCAAATTTTTTACAAAACATACTAATATGGCTGCACATAGATCGGATAATATCCGTATATATGCGATATTTATTCACATCCAATCCACATTTTGTGGATATTATCCGATCCGTAGAGTCATTGGATTGAATAGTGGATATTGCCATGATATCCGCAGATACGATCCGCATATCCACGGATCCGCACCCATAATATAAATACTATAGTTAAGAAATAGAAACCTAACGGCGCTGCTCTCCCTCTTCTCTCTCACCTAGACCTAGTCCCATTCCCTGGCATCCATCACTGCCGTTTACCTCATCCATCACTTCCATTCACCTCTGTCACCGCATCTCCTCCATCGACATCTCAGACCACTGAGACCACGTCTACTTCTTCGTCTCCATTGTCACGTCGTTGTCTCCTCCTTTGGCATGGCGATCGTCTCCTCCATCGGTGTGATTGTCGTCTCGGTTCGTCGTCTCCTCCATCGGCACGGTCGTCGTCTCTTTTCACCGCTGTTCCTTGCTCATGCGCTTGCCTCTGTTCCTCCCCCACTCGTTGTTGCTCTTTGTCATTGCATCATCGTCGTTTTGTAGTTTCTTCCTTCTGCTTGTGCTTCTCTAACGCATATCTGCTTCCGCGCAATTAGGGCTCCAAATATGTTTTTTTATTTTGTTGATCTTTGAGTTTTGAAATGCAGATCTGTTTATGCTTGTTTCTTAATCTGATTCTGTTTTTGTTTCCATTGTTAGAACAAATGTGATTTTAATTTTTGAAATGTATACCTTTGTTATTGTTGTGTAGGCTATAATTGATATATTTTAGTGTAAACATTGATGCCAAATTTGGGTATAGGTTCCAGTTTGTGTATTTTTTTTTTTATTTTGTTGATTCTTTTAAAATTAAAAATAATTTTATTTTTGAGAATATATCCGAATTCTGATATAATTTTATTTGTAAATGTGCTGATCGGATCGAATCGAATCCGAACACAAAAAGTATAGATATGGGATCCGATTCGATCTGATGAGATTAGTGTAAATCGGATCGAAATTTTGGCCATATCCGATCCAATCCATTCTATATGCATCCCTACATTCTAACGACCCAACTAAGGTAATTAGAAAAGGGCCTTATGGAACTCCACACAATTGAACCGGCAAGTACACCGGCTCGTCTAAGTAATACCTTAGGTGAGTGAGGGTCGAATCTCACGGAGATTGTCAGATTGAGCAAGCAATGGCTATCTTGTAAATCTTAGTCAGGCGATTAGAAAAGATAGTTGTTTGCTTGAAAGCATAAACAAACTAGTAAAGAACAAAATATCTGATTGGTGTGAAAACAGTGTTAAGGATTCAGTTAAGGCTTCAGAGATGCTATTTCTTTCCAGATTAACTTTTCTTACTGTCTACTTCAATAACGAATGATTCATTCAATGGCAGCCGTAAGTGACTAACTCATGTCCTCCCATCAAGTTAATCTCTTCTAAACCACAACAGTCCACCATATCCGAGTAACTCATGTCCTCCCATCAAGTTGACTCATGGCTTCTCACTGTAGCTGAAGATGAATCTCTAAGCAATCCACTCCTCTTCACGATCCTACTCAAAACGCCACAGATAAGGTCGGATCTTCTGGATCAGAGAATGCTGCTTTTCTGACTCTAGCCTTAGCGCCACAAAGACCTCAGTAACCCACAGTCAACGAAATTTTATGTCACATATCCAAAGTTGTCCAGGTACTCTCTTGGAATCCGCAATGCACTCTCTAACTGTGGTTCAATACTATCCGGGTCAGGACTCACACGGAACCCATGTAGAACAAGGATGAATGTCATTGTTCATCCTCAATTCATGAGATGAAGAACGAGAATTCATAAGAGAATAGAATCAAACATATTGAAATAGAAACAGTAATATTATTAATCCACGATAATTAGCAGAGCTCCTAATCCTAACTTAGGAGGTTTAGTTGCTCATAGCTTACAAAAAGTAGTAAAACGTGCAAAAGGACAAAAGTTCCTAACAAGGGTGAACTCTTGTCTATATATACTATTCTAATGACTAAGGATTACAAAAGTAAGATTAACTGGACTCCTGGTGTAGAAATCCACTTCTTGGGCCCACTTGGTGAGTGTTTGGGCTAAACTTGGGGTGACTCCACGTGCTAAGACTCCTCTTGGGGCGTTGGACGCCAGGCTTGCTCCCTTTTGGGTATCCAAACGCCATCTTGGTCCTTCTGGGGCGTCCAAACGCCAAGCAAGGGGGTCAGTAGGGTGTTCAAAGCCCGTTTTGGGCCATCATTTTCAAAGATAAGTATAAACTATTATATATTGTTGGAAAGTCCTGGATATTAGCTTTCCAACGCCGTTGAGAGAGCATCATTTGAACTTCTGTAACTCCAAAAATGCTCGTTTGAATGTACAAAAGTCAGAATCTGACAGTATCTGCAACCTCTCTATCTTTGAATCAGACTTTTTCAAAACTTGTCAGAATCACCCAGAAATCACCTAAAATTATAGAAAAACCACAAAAATTCAAAGTAACATCTAAATAGTAATTTTGTACTAAAGCCTACTAAAACTCAATAAAACTTAACAAATATTAACCAAAACATTAAGATAACGGTACTAAAAAGTGTATAAAATATCTACTCCTCACCTTATAAATTAATTACCATTTGTGTGGTTCATATTATTAGTACTACTGTCTAAACATTTCCCATATTATCGACAATCTAAATGTGCTGGAACATGTAGTAAATAATAATAAAAAATAAATGAATTGGAATATGAATACGTTTAGGCTTTTGGGGTTTCGGACAGAGTCGCACGAGTGCTTTTGTTGTCAAAAGTATAAAGTAACTAGGCTTAGGATTCGGTGGTCCAAGAACGTTTGGACCACTTAGTGGTCCCATAACAAAACATGTTTTTTAAGTTTTTTTAATAACTGCTACATAGTCCTTTAACTAATTTTAATTATAAATTGACCCCATATATTTTATATAATTATAAAAATGATTTTTTATTTTATAAATAATTAATTTATCATAAATCTATCATGTTCATTAACAATCAAAAACAAAAACAATTTTTTGGCCATTACAATCAATTAAAATATTAAATTTGATTCGTCTCGTTCGCGAGGAATCATAAAATTGTGTTTTCTGCGAAAACCAATCGATTGGAATAATGAATCAATCGATTGAATTATATCTCAATCGATTGGATTACAGTTTACCACTAAACAATCGATTGAAAATTGCCAAAAGCATGGTTTTCGCATAACTCAATCGATTGGTCATACGATCCAATCGATAGAACGATGAATAAAAATTGGATTTTTGTAATTCAATCGATTGTTTAGAATTTCCAATCGATTGAATGCTTCAAAACAACCTGGGTCTCACCAAATTCAATCGATTGCTTTTGTGACTCAATCGATTGAATTTACCCAAACAATATGAATTTGTCAATTTCAATCGATTGTAGTGTGTGTGAATTCAAATTCAATTGATTGAAATGATAATTCAATCGATTGGAACGCGATGTATTACGCCTATGTCGGTCTTGTTTTCGTTTTTAAAAATTATCTTTTTATTCATCTATCTTATCTTTAAAATTCTATCTTCCTTTTTTAAGGTTTTATTTTGAATTAGATACTCTAATCTTATCTTTTCCTTAATATTAACATTATAAATTGGTGAATAATCCATCACCAATTATTCAATCCCACCATTAAAATCGTGTATCATTCTCTTTATAAAAAATTTCATTGTTTTTCTTTCGAACATCCATCCATCTACAGAATATCCAATTTTTTTATTTTTTATCCGTCTATTTAATATCCACTTTTTGTTCATCGTTAATTGACAATCACCGTTTGCGGCAATCAGCAAAGGTCCAATCAATTTTTTTCATTGTAGTGTTCAGAAAACAATCCATTGTTTTTAGAAACAACTCTCTAATATTTACTTACCATTTTTTGTACTAATTTATAGTGAATAAATTGCAGCTTGAGGATCACGATATTCGCATGATAACCGCTGTGTATTTACTCCGGAATCGGATCAACCATAAGAAGGCACAAATTATAGCGTCGGCCGATGATTTTTGGAAATTGCACACTAACCATGAGATGTAAAGATTATAGTAGTAATCTAGATAAAACTTAATACTTTGGTTATTGTCAATTTATTTGTTATGTTTGGTGGATGTACTTCTTTAGTTATTTTTCAATGACTTCTTAAATAGATATTTATCGTTTGGTGGCTTCTACAATTTTTCTTTATTTCTATGCAATTTATAGATACTTTAGTTTAAAAAACTCATATTATTTTGATGAAGTAATGTTATTTTCATTTATTATTTCAACAACAATGGCATACAAATATTATGTCTTGTGAATTATATTTTATATTATTTAATTAATTTATAAATAAAAAAATTCCATGTCTTTTTATTTGTTTGCATTCTATTTTGGATTTTTGCATCTTATCAAGATTTGACCTCTCTATTTTAATTAATTTTATATATGTTGCTAATAGATAAAAAATCTAGATAAGAGTAACCATAAGAACAATCAATCATGATTACTATATATTGCATTTGGAAAGAGAGACTTTTTTAAAACAACATAACGAAAAATCAAGAAGCAATAAATTAGAATAGCAAACCAGAAATTCAAATTACATAAAGAACAGTTTCTTCTTCTTCCCTTCTCCCTTCTTTTTCTTCCCTTCCCCTTTCGGACGAACAGAGATACTCTTTCTCTTTTTTTTTCATTTTATAATTTTTTATTATGGATAATTTGATCCAAAATTTTAACATCTAAGTAAAAAAGACGATTTCGTATACAAAAAAAGATTAGAAACGAAAAAAATTTTAGCCTATACCTTAAGAACCAAAATCGTTCTTAACCCTTAATATTTCATAGGGACTTACTAAAATACCTTTTAATTTTAATACTGTATGATATGAGATATAGAAATTCTTGGTTCGGCTAGAAAAACCAAGGTGAGACCACATAATGAAAAATTCCGAGGGGAATGAAAAATTCATTACACATATTTTAATTGTAGAGAACATGTGGTAAATTGGATTTCCATTCTAGAGTTTCTTAGGTAACATAGAAGAATCAACCGTGCATATATTCACTTGGACTACAAACTATGCAATTACATCATTAGGGACAACTGGACAAGGAGCAATCAGGTTTGAAAACAAACAAAGGTATGTGTCCTTGTATGTAACACCAAAAAATGTTTAACTATCAAAAAAGCCTAAGTGAGACTTCTAACTAGATTGGTATCTCAACATATAAGATATAAATTTTCTCCACTATTTATTTGGCCATAAGAAGTGGAGGCAAATGAAAAACACTTGAAATGAAGAATGCAAAGAATCAGTATAAAATTCTGAGACAACTTCCATCTTCAGAGATATGGTCTCTTGCATGCATAGAACTGTTGTTAAACCACTCTAGCCGCTACCAGCCCACAAGCCAGAGCTGCTCCAAACAAAGCATGTAACCTCACACAGAAGTACTCTGCCATGAAGACATTGCTTTTGTCCTGTAAGTAAATAACATAACCAAGGCTTAATACCAAACTCCAGGAATCATAAAAGGGTCACAAAGTCTTGGACGTGCCTTATGATTTTCTTGCACAAATCTCACTACCAAGTTTCCAATTGGTAAGGTCAAGGCACAAAGGAACTAGAACCACCATAGTCATAGCAAGAGAGAAGACAAACAAATCATAAGCTCATAATGAGATGAGAAGATATCAGAAATTAAGTGTTTAGAGTTGCATACAATACTGGCTAGGGGAAGCGCCTTGCACAGACCGAAAGCAATCAAAAGAGCATAGAGTGCCATGACTGCCACTTTCACTACCTCTGCACCTCTTGCAGTGCCTAGTCTAACCTGAAAGAGACAATGGGAAATCAAAATTATCCTAATCCGAATCCTAACTAGCAACAATACCTAACAAAATAAATCAATAACCAGCAACAATGAATCAAATTAACAAGTCAGCAAGTCAGCAATAACTTTGGTGGTATACTCCAGCTTTTAAGTTCAAATCTCCATTACAGTTAAAATATTGTGTTGAGAAACAATTATGTGATCAATCTAATTTTAATGAAGTTTATTCACTTCTTTTTGTCATACTGATCTTACAAAGATAGTTGTATGCGCATATTATGTTGCAAGATGAATAATGACATTAGATTTTACCATGTTAGTTTTATATGATAGGAATTGTCCAGTGGGGAGTATTTTACCATGGTAAGACAAATGAAGACTATAATGACGTGAATGTAAAGCATATTTGGGTGTGAGGTTGCGAGGGTTGCGAGATTAAGTAAACAATATCAATGAATCAACGATTTAACCAAATCACATACCTGACTCGGTGGCTCGGGCTCCATATCTGACTTGAATCGGTGGCTGGGTGGGAGACTTGAATCGGTGACTGGTGGGTGCTGTGTTGTGGGTGGCGACTGGCGAGGGTTGTGGCTCTGCTACTGCTGGGTGCGAGGAAGGAGGCTCGTGCTCTGCTACTGCTGGCGCTGGGTGCGAGCCTGCGAGGGACGAGGGTCGTGCGCTGTGTGCAAGCATCGTTCAGGCTGTGGGGCGAGTGTCGTGCGCTACTGCAGAGAGGAGAGCGCGACGGTGAGAGGAGAGTGCGACGGTGAGAGGCTGAGACTGAGAGCTTTGGATTGGGGGTGGGAGGCGTGGGGTTAGGGCTCACTTCTGCTCAATAATCGCTACTTTTAGCTACACCTGAATGAGGTTGATTAGTGCCTTCGTCTACAGCCTTGTAAGATGAGTACAATCCCATAATTAGGTCACGTGTCTCTTCATATCTCTCTGGTACTTTAGCAGCAACAGCAGCCAATTGTTTAGAAAATTCCATCAAGGCACTTTGGCGACTAATAACAACAGCATCCCTCGTGAACCCACTTGGATCAATGAGTGCTGACTTAACCTTTTTTGTCCATCTATCCAATACCAATGACCGGGGAATCTCACAAATGTCAATGTCAACCAGAACTTTCACAATATGTTCGCAGGGAATTCCAAATGACTCCATTCTTAAACAGGTACACATGAAGATCATTTCTTCTTGACGAAAATCAATGGTCCACATAAAATCGGGCCTCCCATGCTTACACATAATGTACTTTATGCCATCATCGTTATTCTCTATGTTTAGCACCCGCATTGATCCAGCTCTAGAAAGAAATGGCCGAAAGAAATGAAATATCTCATGAGTGTATAACTCAGCAGCATATCTCTCTAGCAGCTCTATACAAGTCTGCATGACGGGCACCCCACGTGTAGATTCATAATCAGCATTAAATTCTTTAAAGCGCATGTGTGCAACACACCTTTGAAAATACTCTACGAAACTTGTCAAATCATGCCGCGACCCCACATACCTTGCAACAATTGAGTGTAAACCTTCACATCTTGAGGTAGTTCTAAAGCCAGCAAAGAATTTTCCTCTTATATATGCAGTAGCCCACATATGCTTCTCTTCGTACATGTTGATCACCCACGGCTTATCCTCAAGGCCAAATTCTTCGTATATTGCTAGCAGGGACGGATCCAGAGATTTTAATATTGAGGTGCCAATTTTTATATAATTTTTTTTAATCTATAAAAATAATTAACATATAATTATTGGAGTTAGTTTTTTAATAGATTTATTAAGATACATATAATTATAATTTTTTCCAACAATTTTATTTTTAATATGATAATTACATAAATAAAATATAACTTTAACAATTGTAGATTACAAATTTATAAAATACCATATAATTTATAACGGGATTTGCTAAAAATGATCCCATATCTTATTAATTAAAATTCATTCTTTCAAAAGTTTTAAAAAAATTTGAAAATAAATTATAAATTATTAATTAATTGAAAGACACGGTACCATTGTAGAATACAAGATATACGATATCTTTATAAAATTTTTCTTTTACCAATGTGAATTTAGAAGAAGAATTAATATTTTTTACAAGAAAATAATATCTACAGTACATAATGTGATTACCAAAACATAACTACTTAAGTTATTATTAATATAAAAATATGAATGTTAAATATATTAATATAAAAAAACAAATGATTTTTAAAAAAAATAAATATAGAAATTATTATATAAAAACTAATTTGAAAGGTACAAAGACTTGAGGGTATGATATTAAATTATTTAGGTAAAAATATTAGTGAATTAATAATTAAGACATAAATCTATTACATAGTGAAAAATAATACATATAAAACTATTAAATTACCTAATATTTGTTTTTATTTTTTAAACACAAATCTTATATATAAGTATAATTTCTTAAAATTTTGGGGGGTCCAGGCCACTACTCGCCCCCTCTAGGTCCGTCCCTGATTGCTAGCTAATTAGTAATAAAAAATAATAACATCTATTTACTTTTTAGTAATTCTCAATGTCTTGTCAGTTAATAAAAGATAAAAAAAATATTTTTTCATTACACAATCAATTTTACGAATAAAGTATCGAAACGAATAATTGGAAAATTAGAGATTCTATCCACTTACCTCGATTTTATAATCAAAACGATGGATTGTTTTCTGAACACTACAATGAAAAAAATTGATTGGACCTTTGCTGATTGCTGCAAACGGTGATTGTCAATTAACGATGAACAAAAAGTAGATATTAAATAGACGGATAAAAAATAAAAAAAATTGGATATTCAGTAGATGGATGGATGTTCGAAAGAAAAACAATGAAATTTTTTATAAAGAAAATGATACACGATTTTAATGGTGGGATTGAATAATTAGTGATGGATTATTCACCAATTTATAATGTTAATATTAAGGAAAAGATAAGATTAGAGTATCTAATTCAAAATAAAACCTTAAAAAAGGAAGATAGAATTTTAAAGATAAGATAGATGAATAAGAAGATAGTTTTTAAAAACGAAAACAAGACTGACATAGGCGTAATACATCGCGTTCCAATCGATTGAATTATCATTTCAATCGATTGAATTTGAATTCACACACACTACAATCGATTGAAATTGGCAAATTCATATTGTTTGGGTAAATTCAATCGATTGAGTCACAAAAGCAATCGATTGAATTTGGTGAGACCCAGGTTGTTTTGAAGCATTCAATCGATTGGAAATTCTAAACAATCGATTGAATTACAAAAATCCAATTTTTATTCATCGTTCTATCGATTGGATCGTATGACCAATCGATTGAGTTATGCAAAAACCATGCTTTTGGCAATTTTCAATCGATTGTTTAGTGGTAAACTGTAATCCAATCGATTGAGATATAATTCAATCGATTGATTCATTATTCCAATCGATTAGTTTTCGCAGAAAACACAATTTTATGATTCCTCGCGAACGAGATGAATCAAATTTAATATTTTAATCGATTGTAATGTCCAAAAAATTGTTTTTGCTTTTGATTGTTAATGAACATGATAGATTTATGATAAATTAATTATTTATAAAATAAAAAATTGTTTTTATAATTATATAAAATATATGGGGTCAATTTATAATTAAAATTAGTTAAAGGACTCTGTAGCAGTTATTAAAAAAAACTTAAAAAACATGTTTTGTTATGGGACCACTAAGTGATCCAAACGTTCTTGGACCACCGAATCCTAAGCCAAGTAACTAGTTATTCCTCTAATCAAAATGTTCATTTAAATTAAATTAAAGTAAACAACATTCTATTTGATTGAATACGTACGTATTGCATTAGTTGTTATATATATATTAATTAACTCGGCAAGATTTCGTAATAATGTAGCCCTGATCTTTGCCCCCATGAAAGCGAAACTTTTCTTTTGCGGCCTCCATAGGAACCAATGAAATGAAAACAACATTGTTTAATTAATTATTAGAGCAGATATTAATAATTTGATATGCAAAACCGGCTATATAACACTTAATTCCAGCTTACAGGAAATCAGGGGACATAAAAAGTTAGCACCATCATCATTTTGTTGACCTTTTCTTTCTTTTACTTTTTTTTTTGGTACCTAGAGAATATAGAAATTGTATGAGGATTGATGTATGTCTAATTGTTGTGGAAAATCCAGGACAAGATTCCAACATTCACACACTCTGAATTATTATAGTGTAACATTAATTATGATGGCATCTAATCATAACGAAATCGAAACTTCTTTGTTGCTTTTTCCGCAAATCCTAAAGTTTGCCGTGTATCTGCACAGTGACGGAGTTTAACATCATCTTGGAGGAGTAAAGGGGGGGGGGGGGGGGTTGGTTTTGGATTTATACTAAATAAAGGATAAAGGATAATTGTATAAACAATTTTGGTATAGACTCTACTTAAAATAAATTTGCCTCACTTTATTTAGGGTGTTATTATAAAATTTGAAGTTATTTTTCGAAATTTTATTGTTAATAATTAAAATCAAATTTATTATTCAATTCGACTCTTTAAACTTTTAAAAGTTGTATCTCACTTTTTTCATAAATTATTAAAGTTATAAAATTATCAACTGGAGTTGATATTATTGAATCTATATTTTAGTATGTATTAGCCTTTTTCTTAAAAAAATATTAATTCTTTAATTTTTTATTATTATAGTCGTAAGAAATTTGGAATATATAAGCATAAAATATTTAAAAAAAATTATAATTAGATTGATAAATATTAAAAATTATAATAATTATTGAATATTTTAATGTCTTTGTTTAGTAAAAAAAATTCCAATAAAAAACTTATAAAGAATAAAATAACAATACTAAGTTAAGTAGATAAGAAAAATTTACAAAATTAAGAATTTAAAAATTTTATAAAATTTTGGAAGGTTTTGTTGTTTTGTCTTTATTTAGTTGAGTGTTTTAATTAGTCAAAATTCAATAAGCTCAATTATTTAAATCCATCTTATCTATTAATCCAATATGTTATGTATTATTACAATTGAATATGAATTTGAACCTAGATACTCTAAGATACTTGAGTTAGAAAACCAAAAATATTAACCAAAAAATATTAATCAATACTACATATATATAGCAAAACTACTACTTTTTTTTCCAAAAAATGTTGGGGGTCAAAACCAATTGCCCAATGTATATAGGGCAAAAAACCATATTAAGCCACATGCAGAAAAGTTTAACCAAAATACGCCAAACAGAAATTTGTTTCAGCAATAAACCAAGAGGCATTTTTATATAAATCGAACCACCAAGGTTCGAACTGTATTAACTAGTAATTCGAACCAACTTGGTTCGAACTACTACTGGAAAAGTTTGAATAATTCGAACCAGATAGGTTCGAACCAAGAAAGCATGTAATTCGAACCTGGTTGGTTCGAATTATGGGGAGAGAGCTTGGTTGTAGTAATTCGAACCAGGCTGGTTCGAATTACATGCTTTCTTGGTTCGAACCAGGTTGGTTCGAACCAAAGAGAGGTTGATTGTAGTAATTCGAACCAGCTTGGTTCGAATTACATGTATCATGGTTCGAACCAGGTTAGTTCGAATTAGTAGGAATCAGAGCTCTATATAAACGCTGTAAACGTGAATTGCTCTCATTAGAGGACGTAAGATGGCTAGTGAGGAGGAGAGTTTTGCTGTTTTGGTACACCACAAAGGATCCATCAAGAGGAAAACTCGGTCCGGAGTGAAGTTCACAGATAAGAATCCTCTCTATATTGTGGTGAATCGAACGACAAGCTATGATGACCTGGTTAGAGCTGTGCTGATGAAACTTGGCCTGGAAGGTGCGAAGCGGATTAAGAAGTTTTTCTATCGCATTCCAGTCACGATCCTGCACGATACGGTGAAGTATGATTGTCTGACGATTGGTAGTGATGAGGACCTCCAAGTCATGTTTCTTTATCGGAGGCAGTTTCCGGAGGTCCGCACACCAGAGTTGCTGGCAAAGCTGGTTGATGTGGTATCCAGCTCAGGGGGTTCGAACCGGAATACCGCCAATGTAGCCACGGCAGCTGGCTCCAGTTCGATGGCTGCTGTGGCTTCTTCCTCCGTCCCAGTTTACGAGCCAGCGGCCCAACTTGTTGCCTCTCCGTCATTTGCTGTTGATTTGGATGACGGCGTCCGCGACGAGGTAGGAGCCTTTGATGTTCTGGCAAACGCTTTACAGGGCGTTCCACCGGTTGGTGTCGGAGACGGAGAATTGGGTGATCATGATGAGGACGACGTTGAGCCCGAAACGATTGAGGATGATAGCGGGGACGAGGTTCAAGCGGCTGGGCCTGCATTGGCTGGCGGTGGTTCTAGCTCGGGCACACAGCAGTATCCACCATATTTTTCTTCTCTGGACCTGGACGCCATGACGCATGAGGGTGCGCTAGGTCACCCTGTTGGATTCGGAGCTAGAGATGCGGAAGGAAATGCTGGTCTCACAGAGTTCCAGGTTGGTCAGCAATTCCAGGATAAAGATAAGGCCCTGTTAAGTGTGAAGACTTACAGCATCCGGCGAGGGGTACAGTACAAGGTGGTGGAGTCCGATCACCGCCGGTATGTGGGCAAGTGTTCCGAGTTCGGGAATGGGTGCACATGGTTGATTCGGCTCAGTCTCCGGAAGCGCAAGGGCATTTGGGAGGTCAAACGGTACAATGGCCCTCACACTTGCCTGGCCACATCCATATCAAGTGATCACAGAAGTTTGGATCATTCTGTGATTTCGGCGTTCATTATGCCAATGGTTAGGGCTGACGCATCGGTTAGCATCAAGGTGCTCCTGAACGCCACGGCAGCGCATTTTGGTTTTAGGCCGACTTACAGGAGGGTTTGGATGGCGAAGCAGAAGGCCGTTGGCCTCATCTACGGTGACTGGGATGAGTCATACAGCGAGATACCTAGGTGGGTGTTGGGTGTCCAGCTGACGATGCCTGGTACTGTTGCGGTCCTCAGAACGAGCCTGGTTCTAGTTGGAGGACAGGTGGACGAGTCTCAAGCTTATTTCCACAGACTTTTCTGGACTTTCCCTCCATGCATCGAGGCATTCCGGCATTGCAAGCCGCTAGTCAGCATTGACGGCACACATCTATATGGTAAGTATGGGGGAACGTTGCTAATTGCGATTGCACAGGACGGGAACTCCAACATTCTACCTGTCGCATTCGCACTAGTAGAGGGTGAGAATGCGGAGTCGTGGACATTCTTTCTCTCGCACCTTCGGCAGCACATGACCCCGCTTCCCGGTCTGCTGGTTATATCGGATAGGCACAACGGCATCAAGTCTGCGCTTGAGGCCCCGGACGGAGGTTGGTTACCACCTTCTGCGTACCGTGCATTCTGCATACGACACGTAGCGGCCAATTTCGCCCTTACCTTCAAGGGCAAAGACGCTAGGAGGCTTCTCGTGAATGCAGCGTACGCGAAGACTAAGGTTGAGTTTGATTACTGGTTTGATATACTGAGGTCTGAAGACCCGGCGATGTGTGAGTGGGCGAACCGTATTGATTACTCCTTGTGGACGCAGCATCGCGATGAGGGGAGGAGATTCGGTCACATGACGACGAATATCTCCGAGTGTGTAAACTCAATCCTCAAGGGTGTAAGAAATCTTCCTGTAGCATCCCTGGTGAAGGCAACATATGGTAGGCTGGCCGAACTCTTTGTTCGCAAGGGGCGAGAGGCTGAGGCCCAGATGGGCACCGGACAGCAGTTCAGTCAGCATTTGGTGAAGTGTATTGAGGCCAACTTGAAGACGGCCAGGTGCTTCACGGTGACGTTGTATGACCGTGATAACTCCGAGTTCACCGTAGCGGAGACCACTCCGACTGGTACTTTCTCATTGGGTACTTACCGAGTATCGCTTGCCTCCCGGACATGTGACTGCGGGTACTTTCAGGCTCTTCATTTCCCGTGTCAGCACGCACTTGCATGCTGTGCCTACGCACGTGTGAGCTGGAGCTCCTATGTTCATAGCGTCTATCAGATTAGCTCGGTGTTCAATGTCTATCGGATGGGATTCACTCCTCCAATCCCGGAGCCACCCTACGATGGGCCCATGGTGATTCCGGACCCAAACAGAAGGCGTGCGAGAGAGGGGAGGCCTAGATCCACAAGGATACGGACGAATATGGATGAGGCAGATCCAAACAGGCCAAAACGGTGTGGCCTTTGTCGCCAACCCGGTCACACTAGACGTAGATGCCCACAGGTAGTAGGATCGTCTCAGACAGGGCGAAATTAGTTTCCATGATGTTATTGTTAGTGTTATTTACATTTAAGTTGTCTTGTTATATGCATTGCTTGAGCACGAATGTAACTTGTTGAGATTAATTCTTTGAACTTTGGTATTTGTGAGTAGTAATGAATATGTTGTCTTTCATTTGAAGTTATGCTACAGGACTCGTTGATTCTCATTTTAATAACTAAAGGAAATCATTATACCTTATCATGTTTCATTTAATACAAATAGTCAACGTCCCCGAACACAAGTTACAAACAACATACATAAACACAGCACTACATAACAAGAAAACTACACCTAATTATCATACATGACTGAAATACAGGAAACAAAATACATGAAATGTGACTCATCTAAACAGATGCGAACCAGTACCACAGCGACGTGCTACCCGTGCCCTCTGACCACGACGGACAAGCGGCTCCTCATCCTCTATCTCATCCTCCTCCTCCTGCGGAGCAGGCTGTACTGGTGGCGCAACACGCAACGGTGCTGCAGAGGATCCTGCGATAGACTCAGATGCAGCGGTGAAGGCGGATGTAGGGGTACCTCCAAGACGAAACTGCTGACCAGCGGATGAGGATGGAGGCTCGTTCAGATCAACATCTAAGGGGGCCTGGATCCCTGAGGTCTGGCCAGCTCTGCGGGGGGTCACCTCACCCTGCATGATGGCGGTGATCTCATCTAGGAAGCGTGGACTCCCGAAGTCCCCAACAAACGAGTCTGACCCAACAAAGTCTGCCCACTGTGATCCTGATATGCGCCAAGGTGTACCACCCTGCTCAGCCTGATCATCCGCTGGCACACCAACGAAGTAATCTCCAAGCGGGCCCGGTCCAGGTCCAGCGTCACCAGTATCAGCCCCGTCACCGAGCCCTGTGCCATACCACTCACCTCCATGACCGCCATCGTGTGTACTAGTACCTCCAACGTGGCCCGGCTGGTCGTCATCGTCGTCCCCAAGGTCAGTACCACTCCTCGCCGTATGATCCGGCCACCTGAACTGACGCTGGCTCCTCCGTGTCCCTACACCCATCCTCCTCTCAACCCTGCGCCTGTCAGGCACGTCATCCGGAGGATCCATGTCAGGCACTCGCCCCGGACCCCGCTGTGAGGCCTCAACTGGTATAGGAACTGATCTCGGATCCCCCAGGTCAATGTCCGGGGCCAAGAACCTCTTCCCATACTGACTCCACCATTGAAGGAACTGATGAGACGGTCCAGGGTCGGCAACAACGTCGAACCTCAATACACTGTCATGACGAGCGTCCCAGTATGCATGCCACTTCGGCATGGAAGAGGGGAACCATCGATCGCCGCCTCTCCCGTCCTTGGACATCAGAAAGTCGATGTTCAAGGCGGGCCGCGGAGGGGCCTGTACCCCTCCAAACTGAGGAAGAACACGATCTATCTGATGCCACTCTATGACAGCAAAGTAGATCAGCGCGGTCACACTGCGCCACACCGCCATGTGCCGAGGCTCCAAAACCTCCGGGTGCAACACCTGAAGTACGTCGGGGCTACTGTACGGCATCCATATAAACTGCAGAACAAACCGACCCTTATCAGGGCAACTGTACGACCCAAGTGTAAAATATTTAACTAAAATGCCTCAGTTATTAATTAGCAGACTAACCTCCCTGGACTGTAACCGGTCTATCCTAAGCCTCCACGACCGCACTCTCGGACCCTTCTCGCTACCGGAAGGGTTGTAACCTGCCCATCTGCACCATACACATTATTAACATATACTAATATCTGTGTTTACATTATGCAATAGAGTATTAACATACACGCAATTCTCTAAGTCATATTGAAAAAGAATAGGCCCAGTATAGTACCTCGACGCCAACGGCCAGCTAAACGTCTCATGTCCTGCAGGCCTAAACTGAGGAAACCGCCAAAAGATCCAAGACTGCAGTAGCTGGAGCGGGCCCGCTAACTTCACAACATGTCTGTTTGCCACTCTGCACATGCACCGGTACAACCACGCCAGTGCTGCCGAACCCCAGCTGTACGTACCCAGCTCCTCCAGCCTCGCTACATATGGAAGCCATCTAATGTGAATCCGGTTGCCAGACTTGTCCGCAAACAACTGCGTGCCTAGCAACATCATGATGTACGCACGGGCATATCGGCGAACAGTGTCATCATCTGCATCCTCAGGGCACTCACCAAAGGTCTCCTGAAACCAGCTGCAGTTCACTGCGTACTTCTGAACCTGACTGGGAGGAGGTATAACTCCTAGCAACTCCTGGAACCAGACCCAGGGTGGACGGCCTCCATCGATGTATATATGGAACTCTGACAGGCACCCGCTCACGTAACGGCCATCGACTGGCAAACCCAGCTGGTATGCCACGTCCTGGAGTGTGATCGTGCACTCTCCGAACGGCATATGAAAAGTGTGCGTCTCGGGACGCCATCTCTCCACGAATGCACTGACGAGCGCCTCGTCTGGCCGGAACCACCGGTCGTTCAGCCTTGCAAGATGGTATAGCCCTGCCATCTGCAAGTATGGAACGTATCTGTCATCAAGACGCATGCCCTGCTGCCGCCTCATGCTCCTAATGCATCGCTCGGGCTGCGCATGAAAAGAACCGCATACTGAGATATATAACTACACAGGTTTTACAGTAAACCGGTTCACATAAACCGGTTCACAGTAAACCGGTCTACGTAAACGGGTTTACATAAAACGGTTTCCATAAACAGGTTTACATTAACCATTTTTCTAAATTAAACAGCATAACATTACATGAAAGATAACTAACTGGAAAACAAACCCTAAACCACACAACTAAACCGCTAGCATATACCACAATTAACGAGACCCATTAACAAGAAACAAATTCAATAAACCGGCTTACTTAAACCACCTAGCATTAAACAACTACCATAAACCACATAAAAAAACCACTTGCGAAAACCGCTAACAAAAACCGCTAACATAAACCACCAACATAAACCACTACCAAAAACCACTGACTTAAACCACTAACAAAAACCACTACCCTAAACCACCACCCTAAACCACTTACATAAACCACTAACTTATACCGCTAGCTTAAACCACTATGATAAACCACCTACATAATCCCCTCACCTAAACCACCTACATAAACCACTAACATAAAGTACCGTCTAACCAAGATACAAAACCACTAAGGCACAACTAACGCTTGAATCAAAAAAAATTTCCGTACTAACCTCGTCGTTGATGACCCCGGCTATATGAGCGACTCCGTCCAAACGATATAACCGTGCCGGATCGTCCCCCATCAGCAGAGTAGTCTGTTCGAATCTGGGTCGTTTTCTCTGAGATTTTGTGGGGTAGGGGGGAGGGATAATGGTTCGAATGAGGGTGATTCGAACTCCTTATATAGTCGAATCACACATAATTCGAACCAGCCTGGTTCGAATTATGAAGGAGTGCATTAGGAGTAATTCGAACCGACCTGGTTCGAATTACATGGACTCGAATACAAAGCATAATTCGAACCACCCTGGTTCGAATTATGCATGAGAGAAGTTCGAACCATATTGGTTCGAATTATGTGTGGGAGAAGTTCGAACCATCTTGGTTCGAATTATTCAAAAACGTAGAACACTAAATCGAACCATCTTGGTTCGAATTATGAAGGAGTGCAATTCGAACCAGCTTGGTTCGAATTGTATTAAAATACACTTTGGCTCATTGCTGAAACGAAATTGGATTTGGCGCATTTTGGTTACAAGTTTCTTGCTCTGGCTCAATATGGTTTTTTGCCCATGTATATATGTACCTAATATCGTAACCTCGTTAAGTTGATGAAGTTAAACTAAAATTAGCTATTTTTACAACTTCGAATGTTGTGCTCCTCTTAATTTTATTGAGTAATATTAGAGAGATAAAATTTTCAATTAATATCAGCTAACTTTTTAAAAATTATTCTATTTATCTTAAAAATTAGATTTTAAATAATAAATTTTAAATTTTAAATTATAAAATATAAATCCTAGCTAGATCCTAAATCTTCTAAAAAAAATTTATAATTAAAAAAGAAAAATGAAGTTAGCTAAAATTGACTAACAAATAAGTAGTTTTCTATATTTTTTATTTTTACCATCTATTTTTGGATTTTCTTGCAAAATTTTGACCAAGCTGTCAATTTGTTTTTTTTTTTAAATGTGATTTTCTATTTTTTTTAATGTTTAGTGTCCAAACTCAAAACTGTCGCAATATAAAAAAGAAAAAGTAAAATCAAAGCAGCTTTATGTATATACCAAAATGTTTAAGGTAGATTAAGAATAATCAACTAATATGCCTGCAAAATTTAAAAGATATTTGAATATATATATATAAAGTGCTTTGCAAATGGATTGTCATAATAGCAATTAGAATTGAGGACTTGGAATCTAAGTTTTCATTGAGATGTAGCAAATCTTTATCAATATAAAAAATTGTTAGTTTATTGCTCGACCAATTTGATGTTGGTGCTCATCATAATTACCTTAAGGCGTGTTGTTTGGGTTTGATGAATTTAATTGAGAGGATTATGCTGATGAGAGATTCCCTTTGCTTTTGGGATTATTAAAGCCAATATTTTTTATTAATAGCTAACCTTACTGGAAGTTCTGTATGTGGGTATCAATAAGTAATTAAATAAATATATTCGAAAACCAGAAGCTCAAGGTGGCAAGCAGTAAATTAAAGGGCTAAATAAAGTTTTAGTGCAGAATATAGTTTAGTTCAGATCGAGTGAGCTTGTTGGATGGTTTCAACAAAAAATTTATATACACACCAAAATCATGTATCTATGTATTTTTATACGTTTAAAAAAACAATATACATCAACCACCTAACAAATCTTTCATGCGCCAACACAAAACCACCCAACTCACCTATACCTTTCGCTATTCAAAAACCCAATTCTTTGATCATAGTTCTTATTGATTATGCTCTACATTATGGAACTTTTTAGAATTTTTATGATTTTATTTTATAAAAATAAATATTTAAATATTATAATAAAAAATTTTAAAAAATAAGTAAATAAATCAGGTAACTAAAAAATTTAAAAAGATAGATAATATTTAAAAATATTTATAATATCTAAGAATTAGAATTATCTAAAAATTATAATGAATCAATTTGTGAAGCCTATAAATAGGCCATCATAAAACTCATTGTAACTAACTAGCAAAAGCAAATTTCACTAGTCTTTGTACTTTTTTCTTAACTCATCAATAATATAATTATCAATTTTCTCAAACCATTCATGCAAACTACTTATTCATCAAAATTATTCTTGCTACAATATTGAAATCCATAATATACTAAATCAACATCAAACTATTTCATAAAACTAACAGTGGCATCAAAGTTACGTTCGGTCATCTACTAGGCGTAAAATTTTTTTTTCTAACCTGTCAACTATATATATATATATATATATATATATATATATATATATATATATCCACCACATTATAACCCATTCAAACCAATTTATCCATAACTATGACAATCTCAACCATAAATATTCTCATGCCCATATTGTCAGAAGACAATTATGAGGACTAGCATTCTCAAATGAAAATCTTTCTACAAGCACAAGACTTCTGAGATGTTGTCCACGAAGGGTTCACCATGCTAGAGAATTAAGAAACACTTTTCGTTGTAGAAAAGAAAAATTGAAGGAAGAAAAACAAAAAAAATTATATTGCTCTATATTTCCTCTAATAAGTTATAACGAAGACAATCTTCTCAAGGATAAGAGAAATATCGTTAGCTAAAGAAGTGTGGAAAAACTCAGAGCAAGAGTTCAGAGGCAACACAAAGGTACACAGAATTCTCCTCCAATCTCTAAAGAAGCAATATGCAAATATGAAAATGAAAGATTTTCAGAAAATAAAAAGTTGCTATACAAGATTAATGCACTTAATAACTGAAATGAAAGCTTATGGGAGGACTTACTGATAAACCCATATTTTATGATATATTTTATGCTTAGTTTGAGTGATTTATTCAATCCTTCACCCACTTATTCATATTAATTGCATGGTTTTACTTTTCCTTCCTTATTATGTGATGTATGTGAAAAACATGTTTCCTATGCTTTAAAATTAATTATTTTAATTACCTTTATTTCTATTCAATGCCGTGATTAGTGTGTTGAGTAGTTTCAGATCTTCTAAGGCAGGAATGACTCAAAGGATGGAAAGGAAACATACAAAAATGGAAGGAAAGCATAAAACTGAGTTTGTGAAGAAACTGGCAGCCACGCGATCGCATGGGCGACGCGGCCGCATGCCAGCACGAAAAGGCATTGACGCGGCCGCTTGACTTACGCGACCGCGTGACAAGGAAAACTCCGAATGACGCGACCGCGTGACCCACGCGGACGCGTGACAGAGGTCACGCACCAGAAATTGCAAAAAACGCTCATAGCGAATTCTGAAGCCCTTTTTGGCCCAAATCCAAGTCCAGAAGGCATAGTCCAGAGGTTATGAAGTGGGGGAATGCATCCATTCAAGGAGAGTCTCCACTTTAGTTAGTTTTCATGATTTAGATTTAGTTTAGAGAGAGGTTCTCTCTTCTCTCTTCTCTCTTTAGGATTAGGATTTAGAATTAGGATTTTATTCGCTTTCAGGACTATCTCTTTATCAGGTTCAATATTCCCTTTTATTTACTTTTGCAATTTAATTTATGAATTCTTCCATGTTACAGATTACTCTTTTGAATTAATGTTATTTGAGGTATTTCAGTTTAATATTACTTTCTTTTATTTACATTATTGTTATTCCCATCTGAAGACATTTTTATTCCAGTAGATTTACTTTTCTCCTTTTGGTCTTGGTTAAGAAATCAGTAACTCAGGAGTTATCAAACTCAAACATGATTGATAATTGTTATCTTTTTAATTAAATTGAATTTCAATAATCCCAATCTTTTCTTAGGAAATAAATAGGATCCGAAGCTCAAACCAATTAATCCCTTGACCTTCCTTTATCTTAGTAAAGGTTAACAAAGTGGAATTAAGATTCAAATTCTCATCATCATTGATAAGGATAACTAGGATAGGACCTCTAATTTCTCATACCTTGCCAAAAGTTTATTTACAGTCATTTATTTATTTTACTTGCCATTTAAATTACTTGTTCTTCATTTACTTTAATTGCTAATTAAACCATTCGCTCCTCATTCTCAAAACCCCAATTTACAATCTCCATAACCAATAATAAGAACATACTTCCCTGCAGTTCCTTGAGAAGACGACCCGAGGTTTGAATACTTCGGTTATCAATTTATTTAGGGGTTTGTTACTTGTGACAACCAAAACGTTTGCACGAAGGGATTTCTGTTGGTTTAGAATCTATATCTACAACACGACTATTTTTATAAAATTCTTTACTAGCAAAAATTCCAACGTCAAAATGGCGCCGTTGCCGGGGAACTGCAATCGTGTGCCTTATTATTGGTTATTATAAATATTTTTCTTTTACTTGTTATTTGTCTTTATTTTCCCCTTTTATTTTTATTAGCCATTATGAATTCTCACCCTTTTCGCTTTGAGTTTGGTTCTAATGTTATTGAAAGGAATGAAAGTTATAACAGGAACATGCATCAAGGTCAGAACAATCAAAGATGGATGGAGCCAAGAGGATCTGATCAACCCTTTAGGCAACAACACCCTCCAAGATATCATGGACAAAGACCATTCTACAATGCATACCAAGAAAATAGACGTGGTGGATAACCTTGTAATTACCAACAAGCCCCACTGTGTGCTTATAGACCATCCTCTCAACATAACTCCGAACCACCACACTCACAAGCTCCTTTTCACCATTCACCACCGTATGATCCTCATTTACCCCGATTCCAATCAAATTACTCCCAAACATCACCACTTCCCCATGCACCATATCCAAATCTATCACCCCGAGAATCAAAGGTTCGCCTCAAGGAAACAGTGGCTCGACTTCAAACAACCCTTTATCAACTGGAGCAAGCAGTAAGTCAATTATCTTCTAGGCGTTCGAACATTCAAGAACCTCCCACAGCCCCGTGTGGACAATCTAACGAAGAGCGTAGCATGAAGGAAATACTAGAAACTCCAGTGGACAAGACAGAGCATGGCTTCATCCTGGAACAAGTAGAGGAAGCTGTCATTATTGAAGAAGAAGAGTTGGTTGAAGACTTAGGAGACGCTGAACCTCCATGGGAATCCAAGGTTGTGGAGCATTCTGTCAAGGATGTTACAATTGATGCTAAGAGGAATTGTTCACAATCCCCAGAGCAAGTCTTTCATGAAGAACTAGACAGAATAACCCAAGAAGCAAGTCTCCTTGATAATGATAATCTCAAGTCAAGTTCTTCTAGTAATGAGCTTGCATCCGCGAGTGAATTCTCTGAGATCGAAGGATCTTCCCCAAGTGACTACGAAGATGATATGGAGGTAGATTTCTCTCAACCTCCAGTCTATGACTTAAGTGATGAGGAAGACATAGATGGCTTTGATCAGGACATAGATATGTTTGAAGAATCTTGCAAAGAAGTGGAGAAATTCACAGAAGAGCACAAGGGAGTAGAACTCACAGAACCACTGGAACAACCTATCCCAAGGCCATTACCACCCAATACAAGTTTCAAGTGGGTACAATCCTTAACCTTTAACTGTGTTTTTCCACTTGAATATGGTTTGCTTGAAACAGATGGCCAGCTTAGAGCTCTCTGCGGCTTTAAGAGTAAAAGGGAAATGGCTCGTACTCAAAGCTGGTGCACAAGGTTCAATAAGGTTCCACGCTTCGACTCGAAGTGCACGGATTGGCATCATGATCAATCGGATGGATCTCGGAAAACGTTTGGTTATTCTGGTGAGAATCTAATTTCTAAACCGCCCGGATGGAAAAATATAGATCAAGACGAAGGCGGATTTAAAAGCAAAGTTTGGGATCCTGGAATCTATGCTGACAATCATCACCCCGGGAGCCTGAGAATCTGTTTGAAGCTGCTCAGAAGCTTCACATGCCTAGTTTGGGATCCCGGAGGCTATTGGCATTCCAAGCATTGGTGGAGATTTCTGGATGAATTTAAGCATAAGCCGCCATAACAGGAAGCTCATCCAATGTCCAACTTAAGGACTTTAACTAAAAGTGCTAGGTGGGAGACAACCTACCATGGTATGATCGTTGCTTTTTCAATTTTTTTTATTTAGTTTTATTTGTTTTCAAGTCTTATTTCATTTTATTATATTGAACCTAGAGTTTTGTATCGCATTCATATTAATCATTGCATTCTGCATACTGCATAAAAAAAAGGTGCGTGACGCGACCGCATCATTCACCCGGCCGCGTGATCTGGAGATCGGCATAAAGATCCAATGTCCAGAAAGTTAGGATGGAATCGTGCGGCCATTGTGCGTTTTGCACAAACGGCCCACGCGATCGCGTCCCTGATGCGATCGCGTCACTTGCACAACATCAATCCCATGCGACAGCGTGAGCGACGCGATCGCGTCGCATGGATTACACAACACCCCAAAAGGAGACAGAGAGTTGCGCTGAAACGACGCTGGATTCGTGCGTTTAGCACAATTACCAGCGACGCGATCGCATGCCCCAGGTGATCGCGTCATTCACTCTTTTAGCTATTCCATGCGATCGCGCCACCCACGCGATCGCGTCGACCCCATTTCACTCCAGCCACGCGATCGTGTGGATTCAAATTTATAACCCTCCAGTCACGCGAACCCTAACATTCGCCCCCTAAACCCATCTCCTCCCTCTCTTCTTCTCCGATCACACCACCACCACCCAGCCACCATCACCGAACGACTGCCACCCCGCCGACCACCCAGACCCCGCCGCCACCCACCCCCTTCCTTCCCCCCTCTTTCTTCTTCTTCCTTCTTCCTCCTCCCTCCACCGCCACTGCCCTCCTCCGCGATCACCATCACCGCACTGCCGTCGCCGCCCAGCGCCACCCACGCCCCCCTTCCTTCCCCTATTACCCCCTACCCCCATTACCCCTACCTTTCCCCCTGCCCCCGGACAGCCACCGCCGCCGCGCCACCCTCCTCCGCCGCGCCAGACACCACCGCCACCATCCCCAGCCACCTCTCTGCCCCACTCTCCTTAATTCGCCTACCAGGTTCCGCCGAACGCCACCCTTCTATCCATTCGTAGTTAATTCATATTTTTCTGTTTATGTTCCTATTTAGGCTAGTTAGATATGCATGTTGTAGTGGATTCTAGGTTGTTAGGTAGCCTAGGATGTGGTTAGTGGATTTAGGTCTGTTTAATTGCGCTGTTCGTGTTTCTTGTTTCATTATTTTTGCAATTCTGCTGTTGCTGTGATGTTAGTTTTGTTCATATGCTGTAATTTCTTGTTTCATGCTGCTCTTTACTCTGATTTTTCATGATTCTTATTCCTTATATGTAATTGCAGGTTTATTTTTGATTCATATGAACTATTCTGTTGCTGTTTATTTTCCGAGACAATCCAATTTTAGCTAGAATGCTGCCCAAATTTCTGTAAAATATTTTCATTCATGTCTTGGTTTTGCCATTTTCAATTGTGCTTTCCTTAGATTTCACCAAACCAATTCATGAATGCCAGGGCAAGCATTCTTATTCTCTGATTTCCTGGTTCATAAATTGCATTTTTGATGTTTGATTCTAATTTTTGCTATTTCTATATCTATCTGAATCATCATCAACCTGTTTTCCTTGTTTGGTTATGAGTTACCCGTAGCTTCTAATTATGAATGCTTGTTACTTAGAAACTTATCCTTATGCACTAACTCACTAATTTTAACTTCCTGAACTCTTTTTCAATTCTAACCAAACTAACCTTTCAAAACATCTCTTCTGGTTTTTCACTTTCTTTTAACCTTCTAACCATGGCATACTGATAATTTTTTTCCTAATTAACATGCCTTCTATTACATTTTGGATTGTGAATTCTTCCTTTCGAACTTTTAATTCCTATACAATCCTTAATGCACATTTACTTAACTCATTTTCCTTATCCTATTGCTCCTTTGCCACTTTGTGTTTCTTTTGACTATTTGCCTATTTGTTTTCCTGTTTTATTATATCCTGGTTTTCTGTTTTTCAGGATGTCTGCCACCCAGAGAAAGGGAAAAGCAAAGACAACTACTGGCAAACGTAAAAGAGGAGAATCCGCTATGTCCATCCTGGATATCATGCACGATGACTCCTGGCGGGAGAAAAATTTTACCCCACAGGAGAAGACTGACCAGCTACTCCCTGCTAATGATCCAGTAAAGTTTGCAAACCGATACAGTGAGCTGAAGTATCCGGTGTTTGCAACCTCCAGGAACCTATACCTAGAGAGGACTTTGAAGATCCCAGAAGAACTCCAGCAATACACCTCTGATCAGATCAAACAAAGAGGCTGGTTCTTTCTGGAGAGAAACCTGACTGAGGTCAATGCATTTTGGGTTAGGAAATTCTACTGTAATTACTTCAAAACTTCCCTAGATGCAGTGAACCTAAGAGGGAAGCAGATTCTGGTCACTGAAGAGGCCATTGAAGATGTTCTGAAACTTCTACCTAAATCTGATCAGCTGGATGGATATCAAAAAGCTGAGGAGGATATGCGCTTCATGAAGTTTGATTGGGATGCAGTCAAGGCCAGGATAGCCCTTGACCCGACCGTTCCTTGGATTATGGGTCAGAACACTACCATGCCAAAGGGAATTAAGCGGATTTACTTGAATGATGAGGCTCGGCTATGGCATCAGATACTTAGCAACTTCATCATGCCGAGCACTCACGAGACTGAGATACCAGCCGCTATGATCACCCTCCTATGGTGTGTGATGGAGGGTAAGGACCTGTACCTGCCACGCTTTATCCGGTACTATATGGCCAGGGTCCACATCCGAGGCACTCTTCCCTTTCCTTATCTGATTACACAGCTAGGCCGTCGAGCTGACGTGCCTTGGGAGGATGCTGATGAAAAGCCACCTGCTGCAGAATGCAAGAAGATTATCCCTCACAGCAGGAACTTTCTGGCTTTGGGCTACAGACCTCCATTCCTCACTGCTACTACTGAGATAGCCATACCATCTGCCGGCCCCTCTTCTTCCACAGCTACCCCTGCTACCACCACTGCACCTCCACTTGCCCCAAAGCCCGTCTATCATCTAGTGCACCACCTGTTTCGACGACTTGACCAGATGGAGCGTCGCAACAAGCGACGCTATGAGCACCTGAAGCTGATGATACGATCAGGCGACATCCCCTCCGAGCCTGACACACCATCCGAGGCATCTGAGGAGGAGGCGGATGATCACGAGGCAGAGACCCATCCACAGAGCGAGGCTGCGTAGGCAGGCACAGAGCAGGCCGCATCACATCAGGAGGCTCCGCCTCAGATTCAGGCTGTAGACCCCGAGATCCCTATCCAGTCAGCACCTCCTCTGTAGCAGACAGATCTTCAGACCGCCACCACAGAGACTCCAGCTACCCACCCTTCCAGTGATGACACCCCTTCACACCCTGCTTGAGTGAGCATCAGGGACGATGCTTCATTTTAAGTGTGGGGAGGTCGCCATCTCTGGCGTACATTTTGGTGAACCACTACAGACTCTTTCATTTTATTTTGCTACTTTTCTGTATTTTTCTCTTTATTTTTATTTTTCTTTTCTCAGTACTTATATATTGCTATTTTTATGTATTTTTACTCTATTTCTGCATTTCGCATTTTCAGTTCATATTTTAGCCATTTAGTTTAGTAGCAATTCTAACTTATTAGTTATAGAAATTGTGGATTAATTAGTATAGTTTACCCTTTTTAGCATAAGATAGCTTAGTTTAATTTGAAAATATAAAAAGGAAGTAAACTAGAGACTTGAACATAATAGAAACAATCCACACAACTTGTATATATAGCATTATATGTTAGTTAGTTAACAACATTTCATCAAGGAGAAACACTAAAACTTTAAAGCCATTCAAAATAAATTTTACATTGAGAATAATGGGAACTTTTAATTTTACTTGCATGACATACATAACTGATAAATGATTTTTGAGCTAGAGAATACACAGCCTGTGAGTTTTGAGCTTAATTGTATGGTTACATTCAAACCATAATTTTTATTCCTGTGTGTTCCGCCCTTCTTATTTATTCTGTTGTTCTTTACTTTGTTTTAATCTATATGTCCAATTATAGAATAGAAATACATACCAAGAGAGTGATTGAGGCCATTATTTAATTTTACATCACCCTTGTTAGCCCCTTGAGCCTTTAAATCCCCTTTTATTCTATCAGCCACATTACTAGCCTTAAGCAGAAAAACAAAATAAAAATCCCAAGTTGAATCCTTGGTTAGCTTAAGATAAAAATTGTGTAACTGTTTAAGTACGGGAAACCTATTGGGAACATGGATGATAAAAACAAAAGGTAGAAAAGTTGATAAGAATAAAATAATTCAAAATAAAAATTTTTGGGAAGCATGCTCATGTGAAATAAAAATAATTGAATTACCATGTGCATTAAAAAAAAGTGTTATTTTTCAGTAGTTGAATAAAGGGGACACAAAAGAATTCCCCAAATGTGAAATAAAGCAATGCACATGGGATAAAAATAATAAATATTGAAACATGAGCATGTAACATCAAAAGTGGGAAAATATAGGAAAATAGGTAAAGAAGTTTTGCTTTACAAAGTATGTATGTTAGGTGAGATCTTAGACTAATTAAGGATTCACTTATTAGCTCACTTAGCCTTATACATATACCCTTACCTTTACCTTGGCCCCATTACAACCTTAACTAAAGACTTCATGATTTTTGGTATGTCTATATTCTATAATTGTTGATTGGTTAGATGAAGAACAAAGTTATAGAAAGTAAGAATAAAAAGAAGAATAGAGTGATTAACCCAATAAACACTGAGTGACTAGAGAGTAAACACAAAATTCAGTGAGGGTTCAATAGCTCATTAACATATATCTCTGCTGAAATTATTAATTGTCTTGCAAGTTTATAAAATATTTTTCTCTCCCATTTCAATTGTAAAGGCACTTTATCAACTATCTAAGGTTTTGCTATATATATATATATATATGACTCCTTGAGAATGTGAATTAATTCAACTACATGCAAGCTTTATATTCAAGTGAATAAAAATTAGAATTGCATGATGCATCATTCATTTAGGTAGTTGCATTTAGATTAGATTGAATTGCATGACATTCCACCACTTTAACCTTACCTTACTCTTTATCTTGGACTTAGCATGAGGACATGCTATTGTTTAAGTGTGGGGAGGTTGATAAACCCATATTTTAGGATATATTTTATGCTTAGTTTGAGTGATTTATTCAATCCTTCACCCACTTATTCATATTAATTGCATGGTTTTACTTTCCTTTCCTAATTATGTGATGTATGTGAAAAACATGTTTCCTATGCTTTAAAATTAATTATTTTAATTACATTTATTTCCATTCAATGCCGTGATTAGTGTGTTGAGTAGTTTCAGATCTTCTAAGGCAGGAATGACTCAAAGGATGGAAAGGAAACATACAAAAATGGAAGAAAAGCATAAAACGGAGTTTGTGAAGAAACTGGCAGCCACGCGATGGCATGGGCGACGCGGCCGCATGCCAACGCGAAAAGGCATTGACACGGCCGCATGACTGATGCGACCGCACGCCTCGAGCGAAACACATATGACGCGGTCGCATAACTGACGCGACCGCGTGACAAGGAAAACTCCGAATGATGCGACCGCGTGACCCACGCGGACGCGTGACCCACGCGGACGCGTGATAGAGGCCACGCACCAGAAATTGAAGAAAACGCTCATAGCGAATTCTGAAGCCCTTTTTGGCCCAAATCCAAGTTCAGAAGGCATAGACCAGAGGTTATGAAGTGGAGAAATGCATCCATTCAAGGAGAGTCTCCACTTTAGTTAGTTTTCATGATTTAGATTTAGTTTAGAGAGAGGTTCTCTCCTCTCTCTTCTCTCTTTAGGATTAGGATTTAGAATTAGGATTTTATTCGCTTTCAGGATTATCTCTTTATCAGGTTCAATATTTCTTTTTATTTACTTTTGTAATTTAATTTATGAATTCTTTCATGTTATAGATTACTCTTTTGAATTAATGTTATTTGAGGTATTTCAGTTTAATATTGCTTTCTTTTATTTACATTATTGTTATTCCCATCTGAAGACATTTTTATTCCAGTAGATTTACTTTTCTCCTTTTTGTCTTGGTTAAGAAATCAGTAACTCAGGAGTTATCAAACTCAAACATGATTGATAATTGTTATCTTTGTTAATTAAATTGAATTTCAATAATCCCAATCTTTTCTTAGGAAATAAATAGGATCCGAAGATCAAACCAATTAATCCCTTGACCTTCCTTTATCTTAGTAAAGGTTAACAAAGTGGAATTAAGATTCAATTCTCATCATCATTGATAAGGATAACTAGGATAGGACCTCTAATTTCTCATACCTTGCCAAAAGTTTATTTACATTCATTTTTTTATTTTACTTGCCATTTAAATTACTTGTTCTTCGTTTACTTTAATTGCTAATTAAACCATTCTCTCCTCATTCTCAAAACCCCAATTTACAATCTCCATAACCAATAATAAGAACATACTTCCCTGCAGTTCCTTGAGAAGACGACCCGAGGTTTGAATACTTCAGTTATCAATTTATTTAGGGGTTTGTTACTTGTGACAACCAAAACGTTTACACGAAGGGATTTCTGTTGGTTTAGAATCTATATCTACAATGCGACTATTTTTATAAAATTTTTTACTAGCAAAAATCCCAACGTCACTTACCCGATAAAAAGATAGTGGAAAAATATTTATTAGTTTGCCTTCTAAATTTGATCCTAAAGTGTCTACAATTGAAGAAACTAAGAATTCATCAACGTTAACACTACTAGAGTTAATAAGCTCATTACTCATTTTTTAACAAAGAGTGGCAAGTAGAGATGATGAAAATTCAATAAAAAATGTATTTTAGTTTAAGCTCAATATAAAATCTCAGAATCTAAATAAAAGAGGAGGAAAAAGACAAGAAAATTCTAGAAGTTCAGACACTTCTAGAAAAATAGAAAATAAAACTGAAGATAGAAAACAATATTCTCCATGTGACATATGCAAGAAGACCAACCACCTAGAAAAAGATTGTTGGCATCGTGGAAAACAACGGTGCTGCAATTGTAAAAGGTTTGAACATATGAAGAAAGACTGTAAGATGAAGATCAATCATGGCGCAAACTTCTCTGAAGAAAAAGAGGGAGAAGAGTGCCTCTTCTATGCATCATCACAAGAAGAGTGCAAAAAAAAATGACATATGATATCTCGATAGTGGTTGTAGTAATCACATAACAGATGACCAAAGCCTATTGAGTGACATCAATAAATCTGTTCAATTTGGCATTATACTTGGAGACAGAATGATCGTACAGGCGAATGGTAAAGGTACAATCATCGTACACACCAAGATATGAACTAAGAATATCCATCGTACAACCACTGATTCTCCTCCAAGAAAAACTAAACCTCTACAAGATGTATATGAAACATGTAAGCCAAGATCGAGCTTACAAGATTTGAAGAAGTAGAAAAGAAAGAAAAATGGAGAAATTCCAAGGAAGAAGAAATCAAGATAATCGAGAAGAACAACACATGGGAACTGGTAGATCGCTCTTCAAATAAAGATATCATTGGAATAAAATAGGTATACAAGACTAAGCTCAATCTCGATGGATCTATTCAGAAGCATAAGGCAAGGCTCATAGCTAAAGGATATGCACAAATTCCTGGGATAGATTACACAGAGACATTTGCATATGTAGCTTGCTTAGATACAATAAGGGCATTCATTGCACTAGCCGCACAAAAGTAATGTAAGATCTATCAATTGGACGTAAAATCTGCCTTTCTACATGGAGAACTAGTAGAAGAAGTATATGTTGATCAATCATAAGGGTTCGTTGTATAATGACATGAAGAAGATTTGCTAGTTACTTTGTCATAAGGATTTATTGATGAATAAAATTTCCAGTTGCTTTATGCACATTTTTTTAGTGTGATTAAGTGAGGTGAGTAATTTGCTTTGCTTGTTCGATGAAGAATATTGATGGATCCAGCATTATGGTGAATTTGCGTGGTGGTTTCTTTCAGTTTTCATCCCTTTGATCTAGGTTGTCAAGGATAGGTTCTTTGAAAGTCTAGTAGGAAAAACCCTTCCAGTGACCTAGGTTGCTAAGAACAGGTTTCTTAGAGGTCTAGTAGGAAAACCCCTTATCTATCATTTTATGTTTTTACAGTGTCTTTTCTGTTGCGTCTTTTCTCTATCTTTTTCTTATCCCTTTATCCTTCGTTCTAATTTCTTATCATCTGTTGTGTCTCTTAGGGTGTGTCCTTTACTGAATAATCCTTATCTATTGTATTAAAATTCCTAAGTGCCAATAATTTCTTATCAGTAAAATATTAATAAAAATAAAAGGGTAGAGCAATAGGCAACAGATTATCAATGTCAAGTTTGGGCATTCCAATAATAGGTATTCAACTCTCATCAAGTTTAGGCTATTACCCTCATCGATGTCATTCTCGACAATAGACAACATACAACATACAATTCAATATACAAACTCCACTACAAATCCAAACCGAAATCACAATCGCAAGCAATCAAACAGTCAAACAAATAGTCTGATGGTTATCAGTGGCTAAGAGAAGGGGGGTTGAATCTTAGCCCCTTTTTGCTTGAAAATACTTGCTGACCTTTGAAACCAATTTTGGAAATTTTTTGTCTTTTTATCTCGTAACTAGCCACGAGACTTTTTCTTTTGTCTCGTCCTCAGCCACGAGACTTTTCTTTTTGTCTCGTCACTTGACACGAGATATTTTTGGTTTTTGCTCCTGTGCAGTAGAAACAAAAATGGAGTAGAGAAGAGAGAAAATTACACCCAGATATATCCTGGTTCAGCTGTTAAGTGCAGTGCAGCCTACATCCAGTCTCCATCACAAACATGATGGAATTTCACTATAATCTTCCTGATTACAAACTGTAAAGTGCTAACCAACTTACAAGGGGATTTCCACAGAATCATGAAACACAACATAGATGAACAAAGGAACTCTAAGGACATCTATGGCTTTTTCTTTTAATTTTGCACTCTCTGCCTTTTTCTGCTCTATGGCTTTTTCATACAAACATCACTGTTTGCCTTTTTCCATGAGACTCAAGACATGACAAAATTAAACAGAAAAATTACAAAACAGAATACATTGAAGGAGAAGAGAAAATTGTTAGCTCAGGTAGCTCTGAGAATACTGTGCCTTGCACTCTCAAACTTTCTCCTTGCTTCAAACCGTGGCTGTTCTCCCTTTTTATAGAAGAGGGAAGCTTCCACCTTTGAAGCCAAAAACCGAGCCAACTTCTTCTTCTCCAAGAAACAGAACCGGTTCGGCCACACAGAGAGAGAGAGAAGAGATAACCATGCAAAATCCAACATGCAATTACCTCTAGTCCTTCCTTGGTCACCACTCTTCATCAATCCGAGCGCTCCATCCTTGGCTTGCTCTCCAACATGAATTTCTGGCCCTTGATGCTTCATGATGATGATAGCTTCATCTGCTCCAATCTCTGCCTCCTCTATCACTTCGCCACTCTAGCTACTCTCTGTGGTGGTTGAGCAGAATCAGAGACAAGCCATCTCTCCAAGATCTTCTTCCTTGCTGGCCGAATCTTCTTCATCCATTTTTGGTATGGAGAAGCTAAGATCTCATCACAGAATCTTACTACAAGTGATAAGAATCTCAGCCACTATATTTTTTATGTTTTCTTGCCATCATTGTGATGGTCTTTTGGCGTGCCTTTTCTTCTTTTTGGTAGCTCAATGTAGCTTCCATGGTTTGCTGGGTATTGTCCAAAAAGAGAAGAAATAAAGAATGAATGAGAGAGAAGAAACAAATGAAAGAGAAGTAATTAAATGAAGTTAAACAATTAAGTAGAAAAAGTTGCTTTTACTTCCCTTGCTTGAGTGGCGTGCTGCACAAAGTAAATCAATCATGTCACTCATAATCTCTCTCATAGTTCCCATGCAATTAATGAAAATTGAGTGAATTTGAAATCCATCATGTGGCAAGCTTTGAGATCCGTTAGAAGACATAAGGCAAATGATAACATTTGCTTTCCTGATGAATTGTTTTCGGATCAAGCATGAGAAACAATTTTGGGCTTGGAGCATTGAAACTCATTTTGGCCCAAGTAACATAACAATCAATTCAGCCTTATAACATAAGAAACATTAATCAAGGTTGAGTGTAATTTTGATTTGGGCTTGCACCAGAATTCCTTTTATTTTCGGTCCAATTAAACAAAACATGGTTTCAGCCACTATGATCACAACAATTTGGCATCAAGGCTGAATGAGAATTATTCCAATGGGCTTGCTTAAATATTATTCTGTTCGGCCCATAAATAATTCTGCACAGCAAAAATTATTATAATTAACATACTTTAATAAAAAATAATTTAATAATTTTGCTGTTAATAATGTTTGATCATCATCAATTTAAATTAGAGTTTTCCAAACTCATCAATCTCCCCCTTGATGACAAACATTTATTAAAATTTGAAATGGAAAGAAATTTAAAGATTAGAGTATAAAGTACTCCCTTTGGAGATTTGAATTTCTCCCCCTTTCAAATTGTCACAAGACTTCCCCTTAATATATGCCATTCTTATCAAGGGAAGAACTAACCTGTAACAATTTTAATCAAGCTTCAAGTAACAATGTTATTTAGCATATTCATTACATGATGCTAAATGCTTGATTTATGAGCAGATTTGGTTTCATAATCAAAACTCATTTGTTATCATAAATTGATTTTCTGCTCAAATAATTTCACACATCAGATGAGTATTTAAGAAATGCTGTTCAAATGATTTTCAAATATTTTCCAGTCAAGATATCAGAGCAATATTATTATGGTAAGGAAAATAATTTTTGAAACACACATCAAATCATGGCAATTGTTAGATATCACAGTTGTTAAAAGAACTGCCAAAAAATATCAAGCATGTTAACCAAGATGAATCAGAGTATGCATATTCATCAAGATTAATTAACAACCAAGTATTCATGTAATCAAAACAAATGTATTGCCAAACATCACAAACTAAATGCCAAATGCATTTCCAGCAGCAGTAATCACAGTGAACCAAATGATGCAATATCAACATGCTTAATCAGATGTATCCTTTTAACAAGGGTGATCATGAATTTTCAAATAAAAATTTCATCCCTTGTTCCCCTGTTCATCCCCTGTTTTTTCATTTCAATTTTCAAAACTTTCTCCCCCTTTTTGTCATCAAAGGGGCACCTGCAAGAAGATTTAACATGGAAGCATAATATACAAAATATAACCCAAAAGTGTCTACAAAGTATCACAGAGTTAGTGTTCCAATAAAAACAAGCCAAAACAAAGTACTAAATTGAGCCTAAGTGTGCCAATATCAAATAGTAAACATACATAAGTTTAATCATCAGAGAGATTGAAGTCAGATCCCTCGGCCCCTGCTTCACTACCCACTTCATCATCCAGGCTTTCAAGCATTAGACCGACCCTTTCTTGGCATTTCTTCCAGACCGACTCATTTTCATATGCAAGTTTGCGTGAAGACTTATGAAATTGAACCATGAGATCGGACATGTTTGAGAATTCTGTCAGAATGTCTCTTAGGGAATCGGTCGCCTTTGAGGATTCTGGCCGGCTCTCAAAGTCATCATCAGAAGCCATAGATTTCTTTCCCTTTTTAACAGCTCCGCCTCCTTTGATCATAGAGACTTTGTTCTCTACATCCTCATTTGTTAAATCTACCTTAAAGTACTCAAAGATGCATGTGAGAAACATTCCATAAGGTAAATTAGCCTTTTTTGTACTCTTTACAGATTTCCACATATGTCTAATCATGAGATAGCTAAATGAAATAGAAGATGAAGTAACGAGAGCAAATATTATGAGACAATTAGATACGATTACCCTGTTATGAGAGCCACTCTGTGGGGGTAAGAATGTGAGTTATGATGCGGTGCAGTAGGGAGTTGGTTGGTCCAAGAGCCTTGTGAGTAGGAACAGTGCCGTCTAGTCCAGACAGATTCTCACAAATTTGATGAAGAACTTGCTTGTATGTGACCCCAACGTGCGCATCCCATTTGTCAGTCATATAAACCCTCGGCCCTTCATCAGTGTAACCAAGGGCAGAGCCAATGGTCTCAGCATTCAGAGTAATATGCATGCGCTTCACGTAGGAGTGAAGACTACCATCAATCAATCTCAGATTCGCATAAAACTGTTTTACCAACCCTGGGTAAACCATTTTGTGAATGAGGAGCAATGGACCATTTGAGATTGTCAAACAGAGGATGCAAATCAATCCCTTTGGAGGCCAGAGAATCAAGATTCACCAAGTATGAGGGACACAGATGCCGTTTTTCCAAAACCTCTTTGTGGAATTCATAGAATGCACATGTAGAAAACCTTGAAGGATCAAAATGAGAATGTGGCTTATGAAATTTGTTCTTGAAATCCATTGATCCAAGGTTTGCGGGTTCTCGGGTCTCATGAAGCACGAAACCTTTGGTTTTCTGAGAGCTTTTTCCAGACGCATGAGGGGTGAACTTCTTCGGTGGTGATGGAGGAGGTGATGTATGAGATTCCTCTTCCTCTTCCTCTATGCTTGGTTCCTTGTTCTTGTCATTTTTTCTCTTTCCAGAAGATTTCTGGGCTATAACTTTGCGCCTCATTGATTCGGTTTTCTTGGTGGGAGGTGAAGGAGAAGATGAAGAAGTGGAGTGAATGTGTATGTGTATATGTGTTTGGGGAGTGGAAGGCTTTTGAGAGAGACGAATTCTTTCACTCTTCCTTGGTGCTGTTTTCTTTTTCATTATGAGAAAGATGAATGGTGATGGAAGTTGGAGAGAGAGAGGTGGTCGAATGGTGAGGTGAGTGGAGGGAGGTTAGAGGGACATTAAATGCTGATTGGAAAGAGATAGTGGAGGGAGTTATTAACCATTAAAAGCGCGGTTATTAACCAGGGAAGTTTCAAAAAAAAAAAAACTGAAAAGGAGTTTCCTTGAATCAAGGGATTAGTTGGAAGGAAAGATTTGATTTGACAACATGCTTCTTCTAACAAGATTTGATAAGACAACCAAGAGATTTTGTGATTTTATTTTTCAAAAAAATGAGGAACTAACAAAACTGCCATGGTGGGGTCAAAGATATTTGGTAGGGCCCATGAAAATTGAATTTTGCGTTGCCTCCCCCTTGATTATAGCTCTTCCATCATGCCCTCATTTTTATCTCGTCCAAACCTACGAGACAAAACTGAACAGAGTCAAATATTCACAAGTTATCAATAGAACTTAAATCAAACATTCCCAAACTTTTTCTCAAGGTGCAGAATCTGTCTTCACAGAGGGGTTTTGTAAAAATATCAGCAATTTGGTCTTCAGATTTTACAAATTGAATATCAATAGTACCCTTTTGCACATGCTCTCTAATAAAATGATATTTTATCTCAATGTGCTTGGTTCTTGAGTGCAGAACAGGATTTTTTGAAATTTTTATAGCACTCATATTATCACAAAATAAGGGTATACTATTGATTTTTAATTTGTAATCTTCCAATTGTGTTTTTAACCAAATTAATTGAGAGCAACATGCGGATGCGGAAATGTATTCTGCTTCAGCCATGGATAAAGCTACTGTGGCTTGCTTCTTGCTTGACCACATGTTGAGTAAGCTTCCAAGGAAGCAACACATGCCGGATGTGCTCCGTCTATCCACTCTATCTCCCGCATAATCTGCATCACAAAATCCTACTGCACAAAAGTCATCAGATTTAGGATACCATAATCCAAAATTATAAGTCCCCTTAATGTATCTAATGATGCGTTTAACAACCGTAAGATGAGATTCTTTTGGATGAGATTGAAACCTTGAGCATACACCCACACTTTGGACAATATCCGGTCTAGAGGAGGTAAGGTACATAAGTGAACCTATCATTCCTCTATACCTTGTTTCATCCACATCTTGGCCATCATCATCCTTTTCAAGTTTTGTGTTAGGATGCATTGGTGTACCCATTGGTTTGGAATTTTCTAGGCCAAACTTTTTGATAAGTTCTTTTGCATACTTTCCTTGGTGAATAAAAGTACCACTAGGAGTTTGTTAGATTTGGAGGCCAAGAAAGAAAGTTAGCTCTCCCATTAAACTCATTTCAAACTCACTAGTCATAAGTTTTCCAAACTCTTCACACAAGGATACATTGGCCGATCCAAGTACAATGTCATCAACATAAACTTGAACAAGGAGTATATCATCATTAGATGCTTTAATAAATAAAGTAGTGTCGGTGGTACTCCTTTGAAATTGATTTTCCAACAAGAAGGCACTAAGCCTTTCATAACAAGCTCTTGGAGCTTGTCTAAGACCATAAAGAGCCTTAGATAGTTTGAAGACATGATTTGGGAAATCTTTATGTTCAAAACTGGGGTTTGAGCCACATACACTTCTCTATCAATAAAGCCATTAAGGAAAGCACATTTAACATCCATTTGAAACATTTTGAAACCTTTATGGGCTGCATAGGCAAGAAGCAACCTAATTGCTTCCATTCTAGCTACCGGAGCAAAAGACTCATCAAAATCTATACCCTCTTATTGATCATAACCTTGGGCCACTAATCTAGCTTTGTTACGAACAACTTGTCCATCCTCACCAAGTTTATTTTTAAATACCCACTTAGTACCCGTAACTTTCTTACCATCCGGATGAGGTACTAGTGTCCAAACCTCATTCTTGTCGAATTGAGCAAGCTCTTCTTGCATTGCTTTGACCCAAGATGGATCTTCAAGAGCTTTTTTGACATTGTTGGGCTCCATTTGAGACAAGAGGGCAAAATTGCTTGGTTCGGATTGCCTTTTGGTGGAGGATCTTGTTGTTACTCCTTGAGAGGGATCACCAATTATGAAGTCATGAGGATAACCCCTCATAGACTTCCATTCTCTAGGCTTCCGAAGTGGTGTTGAGCTTTGATGAGTTTCTGGTGGTCTCACTGTTTCAGTTTCTCGTGTCTGCTCAGGAGATAAAATGGAAATATCTCCTCCAATCTGACGAGACAAAACTGAACTGGCAGATTCTTCGTTTTGAGCAGATTTGGGATTTTCTTTAATTGTTCCAGCCTCTTCACCATCTGAATCATTATCTATCACAGCACTGGGAATTAAGTTAGAATCACAAAAGGTAACATGTATGGATTCCTCTATAGTTCTATGTTCCTTGAGATAAACTCTATAGGCCTCGCTTGTGGTGGAATATCCAACAAACATTCCTTCATAAGATTTTGGATCAAATTTTCCAAGGTTTTCTCTATTATTAAGTACAAAGCATTTGCATCAAAAAACATGAAAGTACTTAAGATTTGGAGGGGTTCCTTTCCATAGCTCATAAGGGGTCTTCTTCAACCCTTTTCTAATGATTGTCCTATTCAAAATGTAACAAGCTGTATTCACAGCTTTAGCCCATAAAAATTTAGGAATCTCATTCTCACAAAGCATAGCCCTAGTCATCTCTTGAAGGCTCCTATTCCTTCTTTCAACCACCCCATTTTGTTGGGGGGTTCTAGGGCATGAAAAGTTATGAGAAATTCCTAAATCATCACAGAATTTTTCAAAGTCTTGGTTTTCAAATTCTCTTCCGTGATCACTTCTTAAATGGGCAATTGTTAAATCCTTTTCATTTTGAATTTTCTTGCAAAGAGTGGAGAAGGCATGAAAAGCATCATTTTTATGAGCAAGAAAAAGTACCCAACCAAATCTAGAGTATTCATCTACCACCACAAGACCATAGTGTTTACCTCCTAAACTTTGAGTTCTTGTTGGTCCAAAAAGATCAATATGTAACATCTCTAATGGCCTTTTGGTTGAGATTCCATCTTTAGGTTTAAAGGTGGATTTTACTTGTTTGCCCAATTGGCAAGCATCACAAGTAAGATCCTTATCAAATTTGATGTTTGGAATTCCTCTAACAAGATTTTTCTTAACAAGCTTAGAAATTTGGTACATGCTTGCATGACCCAACTTTCTATGCCATAGCCATTTTTTAGATTCAAGAGATGTAAAGCATGTCACATTTTGTTCTTTTAGGTCCTCAAGAGTCAATCCATACACATTATTGCATTTTTTAGCTTTAAATAAAATATCCCCAGTTTTCTCACAAACAACTAAACAAACAAACTTCCTAAAAATAACCTCAAAGCCTAAATCACACAATTGGCTAACACTAAGTAAATTATGTTTCAAACCATGTACAAGAAGAACATCATTTATACAAGATGAAAAATTTTTACCAACTTTCCCAACAGCCACTATTTTTCTTTTTGCATCATCACCGAAAGTGACAAGTCCTCCATCATATTCATCAAGCTTTATGAAGAAGGTTGTCTTTCCGATCATATGCCTAGAGCATCCGCTATCCATATACCACATATTTTCTTTCCGTTTGGATGCTAGGCACACCTACAAAACAAGCTTAAGTGACCTTAGGTATCCAAATTTTCTTGGATCTTTTCACGTTAAACCATCTCTTATGTCCTAAGCCATTGTAATCAAAAACAACTTTACAAACTTTATCACCAATCATTCTTTCACCAAAAAAATATTGAATAGGAAAGTGTCCATTTCGATTGCATAGTCTACAAAATCTTGGAGTTGCTGTTTTGTTAAAGTAAGTGGGATCTTGAAATCTTATATCATTAGAGGATGAAGCAAAGTTTTCAAAATGAGATTTTTCAGCAGATTTATAAAACCCCAACCCAGCCTTATCATAAAGAGGTTTTTGACTAGCCAAGATTTGATTCAGATTTTCAGAACTTTGGGTGAACTTGGCTAAGTCTTCCTTAAGCCTCTTAACCTCTTTAAGCAACTCTTCATTTCTTTTAAAACAGTCTACATATGCAAAAACGGAATGATCACTTTCACAGCTCTTAATTTGGGCTTTTAACTGCTTATTTTCTTCAACAAGATCACAGGCAGTTTCGGCCTCCCTCACTTTTTCTTTAAGAAAACTGTTTTCAGCTTTAAGAATGGTGATTTGTTATTCAAGTTCTTGATTTTCCAGCAGAAAGCATCTTATTTTTTCAGAAAGGTGGTCTATCATAAGATGAAGATCTTCAGTGTTAGGGTTATGAAAGACTACCTGATCTATGTGATCTGCCATGAGACAAGGTTGTGACTTGGTCTCGGATTCTTCATCATCATCATCCGAGTCATTTTCCAAATCTTCCTATGAAGCCATCAGTCCCTTCTTCTTTCCTCTTTTTGGCTTCTCTTCCTTCTTTAACTTAGGACAATCAGATTTGAAATGCCCAATTTCCTTGCAGTTGTAACAAGTTACTTTGCTAAGGTCTTTCTTCATTTTCCTTGAGCTGCTGCCTTTGCCTTTGAGCTTCATCATTTTCCTGAATTTTTTTGCAAACAACACAAATTCATTTTCAAATGAGTTATCACTAGATTCATCATCCAGAGGGTTAGTGACAGAAGAAAAAGCTATTCCTTTCTTTTTTGAATCTTTTTTCAAGTAGGTGTTTTCAAAAGCAAGTAAATTTCCTCTCAAATCATCATAAGTCATAGAGTCAAGACCACTACTCTCAGAGATAATTAAAGCTTTTGTTTTCCACTCTTTTGTGAGACATCTCAACTCTCTTCTCACTAGCACAGATTCAGGATACTTGATTTCCATAGCATCCAAGCCAACAATAATGGTGTTGAAGCGTTCAAACATCTCATCGATGGATTCTCCTTCCTTCATTGCAAACATTTTGTATTCTCAGTTCAACATATCAATCCTGGTCTTTTTCACAATGGTTGTTCCTTCATGAGTGACTAGGAGTTTATCCCAGATTTCCTTTGCTGTTGTGCAACGTGATACCCGTCGGTACTCCTCAAAGCTGATAACAAAGTTGAGCAGATTGATGGCCTTGACGTTGAGCTCCACCTTTTTTCTATCTTCATCCGTCCAACTTGCTTCTGGTTTAAGAGAAACAACTCCTTCGGCACTTGTAACAGTTGGATATTGAGGCCCTTCCAGGATGATCTTCCAAAGTCTGTAATCCACTACTTGTACAAATATCTTCATCCTCTCCTTCCAATAGGTATAATTTTTCTCATTGAAAAGAGGAGGTCTGTTGCTTGATTGTCCTTCGGTCAGATTGTAGGACACCACATTTGAGCCACTGTTTTCTGCCATGAGGATTTTTACTCCAAGCTGCAAAGCTTGATCTCTTTGAGACCAAGCTCTGATACCAATTGATGGTTATCAGTGGCTAAGAGAAGGGGGGTTGAATCTTAGCCCCTTTTTGCTTGAAAATACTTGCTAACCTTTGAAACCAATTTTGGAAACTTTTTGTCTTTTATCTCGTAACTAGCCACGAGATTTTTTCTTTTGTCTCGTCCTCAGCCACGAAATTTTTCTTTTTGTCTCGTCACTTGACACGAGATATTTTTGGTTTTTGCTCCTGTGCAGTAGAAACAGAAATGGAGTAGAGAAAAGAGAAAATTACACCCAGATATATCCTGGTTCAGCTGCTAAGTGCAGTGCAGCCTACATCCAGTCTCCATCACAAACATGATGGAATTTCACTATAATCTTTCTTATTACAAACTGTAAAGTGCTAACCCAACTTACAAGGGGATTCCCACAGAATCATGAAACACAACATAGATGAACAAAGGAACTCTAAAGACATCTATGACTTTTTTTTTTAATTTTACACTCTCTGCCTTTTTCCGCTCTATGGCTTTTTCATACAAACCTCACTGTTTGCCTTTTTCCATGAGACTCAAGACATGACAAAATTAAACAGAAAAATTACAAAACAGAATATATTGAAGGAGAAGAGAAAACTGTTAGCTCAGGTAGCTCTGAGAACACTGTGCCTTGCACTCTCAAACTTTCTCCTTGCTTCAAACCGTGGCTGTTCTCCCTTTTTATAGAAGAGGGAAGCCTCCACCTTTGAAGCCAAAAACCGAGCCAACTTCTTCTTCTCCAAGAAATAGAACCGGTTTGGCCACACAGAGAGAGAGAGAAGAGATAACCATGCAAAACCCAACATGTAATTACCTCTAGTCCTTCCTTAGTCACCACTCTTCATCAATACGAGCGCCCCATCCTTGGCTTGCTCTCCAAGATGGATTTCTGGCCCTTGATGCTTCATGATGATGATAGCTTCATCTGCTCCAATCTCTGCCTCCTCCATCACTTCGCCACTCTAGCTACTCTCTGTGGTGGTTAAGCAGAATCAGAGACAAGCCATCTCTCCAAGATCTTCTTCCTTGCTGGTCGAATCTTCTTTATCCATTTTTGGTATGGAGAAGCCAAGATCTCATCACAGAATCTTACTACAAGTGATAAGAATCTCAGCCACTACATTTTTTATGTTTTCTTGCCATCATTGTGATGGCCTTTTGGCGTGCCTTTTCTTCTTTTCGGTAGCTCAATGTAGCTTCCATGGTTTGCTGGGTATTGTCCGAAAAGAGAAGAAAGAAAGAATGAATGAGAGAGAAGAAACAAATGAAAGAAAAGTAATTAAATGAAGTTAAACAATTAAGTAGAAAAAGTTGCTTTTACTTCCCTTGCTTGAGTGGCGTGCTGCACAAAGTAAATCAATCATGTCACTCATAATCTCTCTCATAGTTCCCATGCAATTAATGAAAATTGAGTGAATTTAAAATCCATCATGTGGCAAGCTTTGAGATCCGTTAGAAGATAAGGCAAATGATAACATTTGCTTTCCTGATGAATTATTTTCGGATCAAGCATGAGAAACAATTTTGGGCTTAGAGCATTGAAACTCATTCTGGCCCAAGTAACATAACAATCAATTCAGCCTTATAACATAAGAAACATTAATCAAGGCTGAGTGTAATTTTGATTTGGGCTTGCCCTAGAATTCCTTTTATTTTTGGTCCAATTAAACAAAACATGGTTTCAGCCATTATGATCACAATAATTTGGCATCAAGGCTGAATGAGAATTATTCCAATGGGCTTGCTTAAATATTATTCTGTTCGGCCCATAAAAAATTCTGCACAGCAAAATTATTATAATTAACATACTTTAATCAAAAATAATTTAATAATTTTGCTGTTAATAATGTTTGATCATCATCAATTTAAATTAGAGTTTTCCAAACTCATCATAGTCACACATAGAGAACAATTATGACAAGTAGCACAATTAGTAGTTAAATAGATTATTAATTAAGCAAGCCAAGTAATTATGCATTCCCAAAAAATTATGAACAAATGCATATGATGCATGCCTGTTGATGCGTGAGCATCTTTCCTATTTTAGCCACTATGGATGCTATTTTGAGTTTTGTGCAATTTTATTTAATTTAGATAGTATTCGGATGGATTTGATGAAGTTTCTGCAGAGAAAGAGAAGAAGCCAAGGAGATGACCAGCGAATACCGACACGGACGCATGGCTCACGCAACCGCGCGAAATGGAGAAAATCGCAATGATGCGATCGCGTGCCTGACGCGAATGCATGGACTGGAATCTGCACAAATGACGCGAACGCGTGGATGACGCGGACGCGTCACATGAGCGATCTGCAGAATTGACAGAAAACGCTGGGGACAATTTCTGGGCTGTTTTAACTCAGTTTTCAGCCCAGAAAACATAGATTAGAAGCTGCAGAATGGACAAATCAAGTGGTCTCCACCCATCAGTTGAAGACTTGTTAATTAATTCGAATTTAAATTCAAATCTTAAATTAGGAAAAGATATTATTTTAAGTTTAATTTTAAATATTAGATTTTAAATTTATTATGATTAGTTATAAAAAGAGATCTGATGCCATCAGATTGGAACGCTGTACATTTTACCAGAATCCTAGTTTTCTTCTCTGAACTATGAGCAACTAATCCTTCATTGTTAAGGTTAGGAGCTCTGTCTATTTCTATGGATTAATTTTATTGCTTTTTCTATTTTAATTCATGTATGGATTTATAATTTAAGAATTGTTTTCGCTCTTTATCTTATGAATTTGGGTGGAACGGAAGTATGACCCTCTTTCTAATTGAGTTCTTGTAAAACTTGGAAAAGCTCTTTACTTGAATAACAGCTTGAAAACAATTTCTCCTAAATTTTAATTATCTGAATTTAACAGGATACGTGACATATAATCCTTTTACTTCTTGGATAATTAGAGTTTTTGTGGCATATAAACTAGAAATTGATTATCACCCTCTAATTGGAATTAATTGATCAAGGAATTGGCAGTTAATGAATTTTAGAGGAGACTAAGAAGGTCTAAGGAATTAGGGTCTAGTCACATACAGTTTGCCATAAATTAAATCCTGCATAATTAAATTAGTTAGTAAGAAAAGTTAATCCTGAAAAATAGATAACTCTGAAACCTTAACTATTTTCTCCATATTTTCTTCCCAATTTATTTACTTTACTATTTTAATTTCTGCACGATTGAATATTCAAATACTCTTTTCTGTTTGTCTAACTAATCCTATCAAATACTATTGTTGCTTAATCCATCAATCCTCGTGGGATCGACCCTTACTCACGTAAGGTATTACTTGGTACGACCTGGTGCACTTGCCGGTTAGTAAGTGTAGTTAGAAATTCCGCACCAAGTTTTTGGCACCGTTGCCGGGGATTGACAGTGATTAACAACTATTCGTTGTTTGATTGCTTAGATTAGATAATTTTTTATATATATATTTTTTCTATTATTATTAATTTTTATTTTGCATTTTTTCTTATGTTATTTTTTTCTTTTCTTTACGTTACTTTTTTTTCTTTTCCCTTTTGTTTACGTTATTTTTTTCTCTGTTCCTTTTAGTTTACATTCCCCCTCCCCTTTATACCGTACCTTTGTTTTTTTACTTTTATTAAAAAAAAAGAATATATATAAAATTTAAGAAAAAATATTTAAATAAATAAAATAGCACTAAAATTTATTTTTAATTTCAGAATTTAAGTTTCGTGTTACACAGTGAATTTTATTTTAAATTTTTCTGTTTATTTTTCCTTTTAAATTTTCGAATTTTTGTATTTTTATTTTATTTTTTTTACACAGGTTACCTCACAGGGACTTCTGTGCACTCTAACGTAGAGAGTCCCATTTTTTCTTGTTTTCTGCTTGTGTATGCGCAGGAATAGAGACAAAGAACATCTCTTAGACTTTGATCCTGAACCTGAAAGAACTTTGAGGCGGCGTTTACAACAAGCAAGACTTTACAAAGCTGCAATGTCCACTATGGATAATAATAATGCTGTTAATGCAAATGTGGCAAATTCGAATGGGGATGAGCAACAAAGGAGAGTACTTGGCTCTTATTCTGCCTCTACTGCGGATCTTTATGGAAAGAGCATTGTGGTGCCTCCTATAGCTGCGAACAACTTTGAGTTGAAGCCACAACTGGTTACCCTGATGCAACAAAACTGTCAGTATCATGGACTTCCTCATGAAGATCCAAACCAGTTTATATATGATTTTCTGCAGATTTGCGATACTGTGAAGACAAATGGAGTGAACCCAGAGGTGTACAAACTGATGCTCTTCCCGTTTGCTCTGAGGGATAAAGCAAAGCTATGGCTAGATTCCCAACCAAAGGAGAGTCTGAATACTTGGGAAAAGGTTGTTACAGAATTTCTCACTAAATTTTTCCCACTAAAAAAGCTGACTAAGCTTAGATTGGAGGTTCAGACTTTCAGGCAAAAGGAGGGTGAAACTCTTTATGAAGCTTGGGAGAGATACAAGCTGCTGACTAGGCAATGCCCTCCGGACATGTTCTCCAAATGGACCCAACTAGATATCTTTTATGAAGGTTTGGGTGAGATGTCCAAGATGAGCCTAGACACTTCTGCAGGCGGTTCACTGCACAAGAAGAAGACACTAAAGGAGACTATTCAGCTGATTGAATTGGTTGCAAGCAACCAATATTTATACTCATCTAACAGGAATCCTGTGAACTCTGAGACCCCTCAGAAGAGAAGCGTGTTGGAAGTAGAAGATGTTAATGCTCTTCTTGCTCAGAACAAGCTGATGTCTCAGCAAATAAATTTACTTACTCAACAGATGAGTGGCATGCAAGTCTCAGCTATCAACACCCAAAATCCACCACAGAAAGTCTCCTATGACATGGCAGGTAACTTTATGCAAAATGATAATTATCATTATGCTCAACCCTCTTCTGAACAGGTGAATTACATGGGAAGTGGTCCTAGGAATCCCAACAATGATCCATATTCTAAGACATACAACCAGGGATGGAGAAATCACCCAAATTTTGGATGGAGGGACCAACCTCAGAGACCTCAGAACTTCAACAATAGTTCTCAGGGCGGTTTCCAGCAGAACAATGATTTGGAAGCAATATTGACAGGTTTTAGACAGGAAACCAGAGCATCCATCAAGAACCTGGAGATTCAAATGGGTCAATTAGCTACAAAAGTCACTGAAATCGATCAGAGGACCACTAATAGCCTTCCTGGTAACACAATTCCAAATCCAAGAGAGGAATGCAAGGCTATCACTGTAATAAGTGAACAAGTGGCAAGTACGGAAGTACAAGTTATACAGGAAACCAGAGCCTCTATTAGAAACTTAGAGGTGCTAGTGGGCCAACTGAGCAAGCAAATATTTGAGAGGTCTGCAAGTACATTTCAAGAGGATACAGTGGTGAACCCAGGAGAAGATTGCAAGGCTATTCAATTGAGAAGTGGTAAAGTAGCTGGCTCTGAGACCAAGGCCAATGAAGAGCTAGTTGAAAAGGAAGCTCCAGAGGAGAAGAAGGGAGAAGTGGAGCACACCCCTCCAAAGCGTACAGACAACCCATTCCCAAACTCTCTTGACACTTATCCTACATTGCCAAAGGCTCCTGAGTACAAGCCTAAAATGCCATATCCTCAGAACTTCAAAAGGAGACCAAGGACAAACAGTTTTCAAAGTTATTGGAAGTCTTTAGAAAGTTGCAAATCAATATTCCTTTTGCTGAGATTTTGGAACAAATGCCCCTCTATGCCAAGTTCATGAAGGAGCTGTTGTCAAAGAAGAAGCCTTTAAAGGGAGATGAGACAGTGGTCCTGACTAAAGAATGCAGTGCCATCATTCAGAATAACTTACCAAAGAAGATGCCAGATCCAGGGAGCTTTCAAATTCCATGCACCATCGGGAGTACAACCTTTGAGAAAGCGTTATGTGATCTGGGAGCAAGCATCAATTTAATGCCCTTGTCTGTGATGAAGAAGCTGCAGATCCAAGAGGCACAACCCACAAAGATTGCATTACAGATGGTGGACAAATCTATGAAGCCTGCATACGGATTAGTGGAGAATATCTTGGTCAAAGTGGGTAAGTTCTTCCTCCCAGCAGATTTTGTGATTCTTGATACAGGGGAGGATGAGAATGCCTCTATAATTCTAGGAAGACCATTCTTAGCCACTGGAAGAGCTCTGATTGATGTAGAAGTGGGTGAATTAGTACTTAGAGTGCATAATGAGCAACTGGTCTTTCATGTCTTCAAAGATGTACATTCAACAGGTGAAGAAGAGAGGTGCATGCAGGCTGAGCTTATTGATCCAAACCTTCAAGAACCCCCTGATGATGCACAGCAGAATTTGCAACTCAAACCTCCTGTGGTGACAACCGATAAAATTCTGCCTAACATCAAACCTAAGTTTGGTGTTGGAACTGCATCATCCACCAAGGAGGAGGTCCCCAAAAAAAAAAATACCCAGAGGATGAAGAAACAAAAAGATCCCCACTGAAGGTTTCTCCCCAGGAATGAAGGTGGTGTTGACCAGCAATCCAGCATGGGTTTATACAGTAATCAGAATCCTCTCTCTGGAGCATATTGAGCTACGTTATGGAGACACAGGAAAGAAGTTCAAAGTAAGGGGTGAAGAGCTGAGCCCCTATGATCCTCCTCCTTAGAGAAGCTGACCGTCAAGCTAGTGACGATAAAGAAGCGCTTGTCGGGAGGCAACCCGATAATTTCGTATCCTTAGCTATTTTTCGTAGTAGTAGTTTTCTTAGTTATTTTATTTTTATTGAGTTCTTACTAATTTTCTGATCATGCAGCTATGTTCTTCCAGGAACCGAACACCTCAAGCTATATTTCAAAAAAAAAAAGGGGAGGCACACGACGCGCAAGCGTCATTGACGCGAACGCGTCAATCATGTGTGCGTAAAAAATAAAAATTGACAGAGAGTTGCGTGGGAGTAGCACTGGACTCATGCCTTTCGCACAAACGATCCCACGCGAACGCGTACCCCACGCGTTCGTGTCATTTGTGATTTTCGCCATTCACGCGGGCGCATCATCGACGCGAACGTGTGACCTGCAAATTCGATGTAAAAGAGCGTTTGGGCAGAGAGTTGTGCTGGCTTAGGGCAAGAAGTGTGCTAAAAGCACAAATTTGGTCACGCGGACGTGTGACTGACGCGTTCGCGTCAGTTGCACATACGACCATCCACGCGAGCGCGTGCATGACATGCACGCGTCGTATGAAAATTTGGTTCCCAAGCCATGCGAACAGAAAGTCACGTGGCTGGCTTCGTGCGAATCACACAAAACCCAAAGCACGTGGACGCGTGCCTGACGCTTGCACGTCATTATGAAAAAATCGCGACCCACGCGTATGCGTGCCGTACGCGAACGCGTCGCTTGCGCCGCCCATTTTTCTTTCTCTCTCTCCCAATCCTAATTCTCTCTTATTCTCTTATCCTTTTATTTTTCTTTCATCTTAATATTTGTCTCTTTTTATTTTCAGTTCTTCTTTGCTTGAGGACAAGCAAACCCTTAAGTTTGGTGTTGACGCTTCGCTTATAGGTTTTCTGTCTATTCTTATGGCACCAAAGGGAGGCGAATCATCTTCACAAAGGAGTACAACCTGAAAAATAAAACGTCCGCTAGGATAACTAAGGTGGTTGAGTTCCTTTCATTCTATATTCCTTCCCGCTTTTACTATATTATGTTCCGATTTTCTGCTATTTTGCTTTGTTTGCTGCATGATCCTTTATTAGTTAAAATCCTAGGGCTAGTTTAGTTTTCTCTTAATTGCTTAATTCTGAAAAGATGTCTCATGTATTACTCACTAAGCTTGAAAAAAAATTACAGGAGTGATATAGTGCATGAAAAAGGGGGTCTATATTGAAGAATAGTCTTATTTACTTAAATGTGGTGGTATTTTCTGTGATTCTGAATGCATGACATGAACAGTGCATATTTTTATAGTGAAGTTTATGAATGTTAAAATTGTTGGCTCTTGAAAGAATGATGAAAAAGAGAAATGTTATTGATAATCTGAAAAATCATAAAATTGATTCTTGAAGCAAGAAAAAGCAGTGAAAAACACAAAGCTTGCGGAAAGAAATAAAATAAAAAAAGCAAGCAGAAAAAGCCAATAACCCTTTAAACTAAAAGGCAAAGGGTAAAAAGGATCCAAGGCTTTGAGCATTAATGGATAGGAGGGCCCAAAGGAATAAAATCCTGGCCTAAGCGGCTAAATCAAGCTGTCCCTAACCATGTACTTGTGGCGTGAAGGTGTCAAGTGAAAAGCTTGAGACTGAGCGGTTAAAGTCGTGATCCAAAGCAAAAAGAGTGTGCTTAAGAACTCTGGGCACCTCTAACTAGGGACTCTAGCAAAGCTGAGTCACAATCTGAAAAGGTTCACCTAGTTATGTGTCTGTGGCATTTATGTATCCGGTGGTAATAATGGAAAACAAAATGCTTAGGGTCACAGCCAAGACTCATAAAGTAGCTGTGTTCAAGAATCAACATACTGAACTAGGAGAATCAATAACACTATCTGAATTCTGAGTTCCTATGGATGCCAATCATTCTGAACTTCAAAGGATAAAGTGAGATGCCAAAACTGTTCAGGATTGCAGTTGTAAACCCCACTATAAGAGAAGACATGGGCTTAATCGAACTCTCATTCTCATGCAAATTCACATCCTAAGCTTATATTAGTTTTGGTTGCTTGAGGACAAGCAACCGTTTAAGTTTGGTGTTGTGATGCGTGAGCATCTTTCCTATCTTTTCCTAGTGAATTTGCATATAATTTGTTGAGTTTAATTAAGAATTAATTATATTTTAGCCACTATGGATGCTATTTTGAGTTTTGTGCAATTTTATTTAATTTAGGTAGCATTCGGATGGATTTGATGAAGTTTCTGTAGAGAAAGAGCAGAAGCCAAGGAGATGACCAGCGAATACCGACGCGGACGCATGGCTCACGCAACCGCGCAGAATGGAGGAAATCGCAATGACGCGATCGCGTGCCTGACACGAATGGGTGGACTGGAATCTGCACAAATGACGCGAACGCGTGGACGACGCGGACGCGTCACATGAGCGATCTGCAGAATTGACAGAAAACGTTGGGGGCAATTTCTGGGCTGTTTTAACTCAGTTTTCAGCCCAGAAAACACAGATTAGAAGCTGCAGAATGGACAAATCAAGTGGTCTCCACCCATCAGTTGAAGACTTGTTAATTAATTTGAATTTAAATTCAAATCTTAAATTAAGAAAAGATATTATTTTAAGTTTAATTTTAAATATTAGATTTTAAATTTATTAGGATTAGTTATAAAAAGAGATCTGATGCCATCAGATTGGAACGCTGTACATTTTACCAGAATCCTAGTTTTCTTCTCTGAACTATGAGCAACTAATCCTTCATTGTTAAGGTTAGGAGCTCTGTCTATTTCTATGGATTAATTTTATTGCTTTTTCTATTTTAATTCATGTATGGATTTATAATTTAAGAATTGTTTTCGCTCTTTATCTTATGAATTTGGGTGGAACAGAAGTATGACACTCTTTCTAATTGATTTCTTGTAAAACTTGGAAAAGCTCTTTACTTGAATAACAGTTTGAAAACAATTTCTCCTAAATTTTAATTATCTGAATTTAACAGAATACGTGACATATAATCCTTTTACTTCTTGGATAATTAGAGTTTTTGTGGCATATAAACTAGAAATTGATTATCACACTCTAATTGGAATTAATTGACTAAGGAATTGGCAGTTAATGAATTTTAGAGGAGACTAGGAAGGTCTAAGGAATTAGGGTCTAGTCACATACAGTTTGCCATAAATTAAATCCTGCATAATTAAATTAGTTAGTAAGAAAAGTTAATCCGGAAAAATAGATAACTCTGAAACGTTAACTATTTTCTCCATATTTTCTTCCCAATTTATTTACTTTACTATTTTAATTTCTGCACAATTTAATATTCAAATACTCTTTTCTGTTTGTCTAACTAATCCTATCAAACACTATTGTTGCTTAATCCATCAATCCTCGTGGGATCGACCCTTACTCACGTAAGGTATTACTTGGTACGACCCGGTGCACTTGCCGGTTAGTAAGTGTGGTTAGAAATTCCGCACCACCTGTCCCACGTGTCAGTTAAACTGCCAGACCTAAAGCATCTGGTAACTAATCCAAATATTGTCTCTCTGTTGCACATCTCCAATGGAAATTATCATCGAGGAATCATATGAAACAAAGGAGAGTTCTTTTGCTTGGAGGTATAGACCGTGCCATAGAAACAACAGATAGTGTCGTCTGTAACACCCTCACCACCAGAATGTTACGCTTCCAGCTGCGCCACTCTGATAGCGAGGATATTATGACGACTTCTATATATAACTATAATATGTAGGAGCCTTTACCTGCAATTCTTATTAACTTTTCTTTGAAAAACCGGAAATATTTTTCTTTTATACATACATACATACATACATACATCACTACACTTTTACACTTACATGAATAATATATACGAGTGATACACAAATATATAATATAAATCTCAACTCTTATCCCTCTTTACAAAATGTAAAGAACGAAAACAAGGGCGAGGAAAAATATATAAGATAATAAAACAAATAAAACATGTATTTTCTAAACTTTCAAAACATTCCAAATTCATTAAAAATAAACAACCCCTACCTAACACAGCAGCAACAGTAGCAGTACTAGTAGCTCTAATGACTTCGAGCAGCAGCGATAGCCACAAATGCAGCATACAATTACGGTAACTTAACCCTAGGACATCAACACCTCAAAATTCTTAACAAACAATAACGGAATGCTAATGGTGAGGATTTCAGAATAAGAGTACTTACTGTAATCTAAAAAGGAACGACAGAGCAGAGCAGCAGTAGCTCCGACAGTGGTTCCGGCGACAACAGCGCCATACCTAGTGACCAATCACGGCGAAGCGGTCTTCTTCTCCTTCGGGGAGTTCCTCTTCTCTCTGTTCGTGCTCTGCTCGTTCTCCCCCTCATGCAGTGGCAACGGCGACAGAAGCTTTGCAGCATCGATCATGAGACGTGGGGGCTGCAACGGCGTTGTGGCGATAGGAACATGGCAGTGATGACGGGACACGACGGTGACAACAAAACGGCGATGCTGCCTTTCATGCGTGCTCTCTCTCCTCACGTTCTGTCTCGTCTGTCTCTCTCAACTCCTCTGCGGATATCTCCCTCTCCATTTTGTGCTCAACGGTGAGGTGTAGTGACAGCGGCGGCAGTCCTACCCTCCGCCGATGCCATCTTCTTACTCTTCTCCCTTTCTTTTTTTTCTTCCGTTCTCTCTTCCCCTTTTCTGGGCGTGGGTGTGTATGTGTGAAAGAAGAGTGACGACAGCTGAGTCTGAGTGTGAGTGTTAAGGTTAAGAGAGTTTTGATTTGGGAATTAGAGTTAGGTTAGGGTTTGTGTGGGAATTTGATAAAATCAGAAAATAGAGTAATAATTTAAAATAAAACATAATTCAATATATAATTATTTTTTAAAAATACTATTTATTTATAAACTCATTAATTAGTTTCAAATAGCTACTCAAATTTTTAAATTAGAAATAATCTAATTAATTTTCTTTTAGTTCATTAAAATTAAATTCAAAATCTCAATATTCAAATTAAACTATATAAAATTCTCATTTTTTTTATGTACTAAAACTTTAGATTTTAAATAAAAAATATCTAATTATCATAAAAATTATATAAATCCTAATTAATTTTAAACTCAAAATATCACAACTTTGATTTAATTAATTTTCATAAGAAAATTTTTTAAAAATAAAATCATAAATAAATATAATAAATCACCAATAACTCATTATCATAAAAATTTAATTTAAATACCTTTAATAAAGTAATTTTTATAATAAAAATCCCAATTTAATAAAATAAAACATAACTTATTCATAATTAAATTTTTCGAAAATAAGGGGTGTTATACCATGCCACTCAAAAGAGAATGCCTTCCCACACTACAATCAGAAAGTGAATTGAAGGGAATCCTCAACCTTTTATCCAATCCTCCCGACGTAACAAGAAAAGAAATTCTCAATCCCACTTGTCCACCGTAACACAAGAGAGAAAATTCTCAACGTCAACTTGTTTATCCGTAAGTGGAACAAAGCCACTGTCCTCACCGTGGGCGGGACGAACCACCATCCCACAACCTGAATAACGCAAGCGGGACAAAATTCACATCCTTGCCAATCAATAATCATCATCAATCAAAACCATTATCATCATCAAATTCATCATTAATCATAATTCTATATAATCATATTTATAACAAGAATAACTATCCTCGAGCCGTGAGCTGGATAAAACCACCGTCCTCACCATGGGCGGGACGAACCACCATCTCCACAACATTTATATCTCAAAAGAAGTTTTCAAAACTAATTTTAAAAAGTTAAGTTTAAGACTTCCCCAAAAGACTCGAAAATCATTTCATTTTACTAATCAAATTCAAATACTTTAAATTCACTAAAACTTCTCAAAACATAATTTTTTAATCAAAATTAACCAAACTTCAACACAAAATCTCTAGTTTTTTGAAAATAACACTAGTTTCTATCCTTCTTATTATTCAATTTTACTTAAACACCTATGAAAATTTTGGCAAAACCTCCTACAAAACTCGGACTTTTTCACCTTCAAGGGTTCTATACAAATCAAACAGTTTCTCAACATGTACCAATCAAACGTAATCAAGAATTCTAACAACTAATCATTTTCCAACAATCAGGAAACCAATCATAGTCCATAACCACAAACAATCCAAAACAGTTCAATTTAATCCATAAGACTTACATAATTACAAAAATATATTTTTTTACATCAATATCGATTTATAACAATTTTTTAAAATAAAAATAAATTTTAGAAAAATCTCCTACCTCAATCATGACACAATTATGCGGTAAACTCCTTTTTATTCTTATTTTGCAGCAGCAGCAGCAATTCTTGCTGTTTTTGCGACAGCAACATCATCGAAAACGGCTTATAGTTGCCGTTCTAGTAGTTTCGAGGACTCTCCGGAGCAGCGACACCACAAACGCAGTATGCAACTACAATAACTCAACCCTAAAAAGTTTTATTAAATTTAAGAAGATTTTATTAAATTTTTTTATAAAAATATAAAACTGTGTTTTGTAGTAAAAAATTAAAACATACTTTTTAAAAATCAAACAAAACTCACTCATAATCTGATTCCCTCAATTTAACTTAGTAAATCACAAAAAATTCTTGAATTATTAAGTCACCGAGAGAATTATCCTCCAAATTTAACAAAAAAAAATTGCCTTTGAAATATTTAAAAAAGAAATACTAAAAGATTATCAGAATTTATTATTTTTAGCTATAAGTTAGTAATTAATATTTAAAAGTATAAAATAAAGTATCTTGTTGGATTACTAGGCTAAAAAAACTAAACTAAAAGAATAGAATTAATGACTAAGTGATGACTAAAAATAATAAATTCTGATAGTTCTCTAATATTTTTTATTTAAAATATAATAAAAATATTCTCAAAATATTTTGAGATTCAACAAAAATAAAAAAGATTATAAGTGACAAATGACTTTTGAATTTAACAAACTGTTTGTGTACTCTATTTAAATATTTGCAAAAATACAAACCAAAATTTTATATATAATTTTTTTTATTTTCTAAAGTATTATTGGTTGTTAACAAAAACATCACAAAAAAATTTATTTGATTTATTAACCGTTGACAAAAAATTACAAAAAAAATCTATTTGATATAAAATTATTAAATTTTAAAAATATAGTTTAATGTTGAGTATTTTTGTCTTATTTTAAAATATTATGAGATCATTTCTTTTGTTAACAAATCTAGAAGATAATTTTGTTAGCCAGTTAATAATCCAATGGCAATTTTGTGGTTTGTTCCATCTTAATTTTGTGTAATAAATTAATAACTGGATTTGACTCTAAAACTATAAACTTTTAATACTTGTTTTTGCAGTTGATTAGCACAACATCCGCAGTAGTAATTTGGATAAATTCTGATTAATTGTGAAGCTGAATTTCCAGGTTCGAATCCTGGCTGCGGAAACATTTACTTTTTCATTTATTGGCAAGTCTTCCTCTTCTGCGCTATATAACAATTAACAACACAAAAACGTTGAATGGCTGCGTGACAAACCCAGATTTCCTCCCTATTATTAACCATACACAAAATTAGAAATTCCTTTTCATATTTAAAAAAAGTTGTATTTTCCATCCTGCATATAAATGAACATGTGTTACAACAAGTACAATGATGAATAAAATTCGGAAGTGACTTGGCTCAAGGAATTGCTTGCTGATGACGTCACTAACCAATTAACATGAGCTAACTTGTTGTCTGGTGTGCCACCACCAATGTGTCGCCATGGGATCGGTGGAGATTTCAAAGCAACTCATATCATATTACTAAATTAGTTCTTTAGCAACATATGCCACTGTTGGGTTCTGAGGGAAGAATTGGTCCTTCCACTGCCCAGGGGAGCACCTCCAACAACACAGGATACATACCAATGATTGTTCACCTTCTTCACTGCAAAGAAAACTAATTGAAATTCGGAATGCATAGGCATCATACATCAAAAAGCAATTTGGTTATAAAGAGGCATTTAATATCAATATGGTGACAACCAAGTCTGTATGCTTATATCAATAAAGTGATTGTTTAAACAACAATCACTTTTTTTTTGGGATAAGTGTTTAAACAACAATCTAACGTTGTAAAAGAATATATACTTCTTTTGAAAGAGATCCAACCTTAATCCACTTATTGAGTGGCTTGAGAGTAATCCTGGTTTGTTTTGGACTTTGATATCTATCTCTACTTATTGGGCTTGAAAGAATGAAAAAATTGCAAAAGAAAAAAAAAAAAAAACCCTTAAAGTTCAAGCACACTAAATCACTAATATAAGAATTTAGATTCTCTAAAATTTGAATTTTTATTTTAGAGGGTAAAGTGTTATCTCTCACATTTGAATGTTTTTTTTTTTATATTTTTTCTTGGTCTCACCTATAAAATAAATGATAAAAGATCACATTTTACTATCCAAAGTGAAATTCAAACTTTAAAAAATCCAAATCCTAATATAAAGCTAGTCATGATCTAAATTGTTTAGATCCCACAAAGAAATTAGAGTATATGATAACCTATGTTTTTAGAAACAAAATTTTCTTAATTATTGTTGTTTAATTCTTTTTAATAGATGATTATTTTTAGACAAAATAAGATTTTAAGAATAAATAATTATTTTAAGACGGAGAGAGTATAATCCTTAAAATACAAATTCTTATAAAAAGGAGATTATAAATATTATATATTCTTCAGAAAGTCTCAACACATGTTTATACAATAAATATAATATACAAAAATGTATTCAATTTTTAAAACATTTATTATATAGTTTTTTAATTACTATGCACATGATTGTGGTAACATCATCAAATAACTTTTGAATGTCTTTCACGAATATGACATTTTTTTAGGTAGGTCTAATTTCAAACTCATACATTATCGTTACAATATTATTTGTTACATGTAAATGCGGGTTCTAAAAGCCGGACTGGATCAGTCGATTCAATTAGATTAACCGAAAATCGACCATTTAATCGATTCGATTGATTTTAAAACCGCTTTACAAAAAATCAGTTAAAAAACTGGTTGAACTGGTGAATTAGACGAATCGACCGAGTTTTTTAATGTTCCGATTTTGTCATATAGCCCATAAACGGCATCATTTTGATGCCAAGAAAGAAAAAAAAAAATCCCACTAACATATCCCACTAACCCACTTCCCTCACCCTCACTTACGAATGCCCCCCTTATCCCTCTTCCTTCCAACCCTAATTTCCATTGCATCTCCAATGAGCAGAAGGAACTCCACCTCCCTAGTCCCTCTCCCTTGCCACCCTTGCCACCCTTGCCACCTTTGCGGTTCAAACCTTCTATTGGTGTCATCGTCTAGTTGTTGTTGTCGTTGGTTAAGAAGTGATTCGATTCGACAGACGCAGAAAAAGCAAAACTACCAACTATGACTACTACTACCACCACCTTCTTCATTCTCGTAATTATCATTTCTATCTCTATTATTTCTATTATGTAACCATATTTTATCACCACTGTTATCTCCTCTATTGTCATAATCACTAATATAAATACATCAACATTAATGTTATCTTATTTTATTTCTTGTTCGATGCTATTTTTTCCTTTAAAAGATTTTCGCACTTGTTTTACTCAAATTTTGTTAATGTTTAAAAGCAAATGTGGGTATTTCAATGTCGCAATTGTAACGTCAATAGAAATTAAAAGGAATAAAATTAGAAAATAAACAAATAAATATAAGGTGTTGGAGGTAAAGTAAATTGTAGAAATTAAAATAAATAGGAAATTAAAGAAAGGATGAAGAAGGAAAGCTAAATGTAAAAGAGAAGAATACGTAAAAGTAGAGAAATTTTATTAATAAAAACTGGAAAGAAGCAAATTGCAAGTGTTTGAGTTCAGATAAATTATTTAAGATTCCCAATTTTTACTCTGTGATACCAAGGGGGCTGAAAGCGTTTTAGGTTTCTAAGTGTTTTTCAAAAAAACTAAATTTTCTGCAATGTTTGCTTAAAACTCTATATATAGACTAAACTAATGCCTAATTGACAATTATTTCTATAATATTTTCGCCAGTTTTTTTTTTTCTAAACTTGAATTAACTGTTTTCGTTCTAATTTTCTTAACAACTGTTTTGCACTTTACTTTGACGCTATGTGTTGATAGCTATTCTCGAACATAGCATGTCCATAATTTATGTCTAACTTAAATTTTGAATAAAAATGACTTCTTTTGATAGTATCAATTAAAACCTTTTTTTAATGTATTGATACGGACTTCATAAATTGATAATAATATCTTATATTTATTTATTTAAAACATTTTTTTAAATACTAATGTTTTTTGCCTAATAATACTGCAATTATTTTTTTCTGCGACATCATTTTTAATAATGGTCTTTTTCTACTTAACCATCATCAATAAGATTTTTTTAAAAAAATAAATTTATTAATAATTTGTGGGAGTTTAAAACTCCTATAAAAATTCCACAAAATTAATTTTTGTTATTATTTAATAAATTCTTTAACAAAAAAGTTGCGTTATCCTAACAAAAAATTATTAAATACCGAAATATCTTTTTTTTTTTGGGGACAAAGAACATCTTATACTTCGTGAGATTGAAGTCTTTAAATTTAATCATTTATTAGTACTCTTCTTGCAACACAAATGTTAGCCAGTTTGGCTGTGGCCTGTGGGTTCTCGAAACGACGACGTCTGCTTATTACAGTTAGCAAAAAGCCCTTGCGGTTCTAGAGTATTGAGATTTGATCAGGCATTGCCTTTTCGAAGAGCTGCGTCACCATAACGCACCGTTTCATTCCTCTTCCTCACTCAGTCCCTATTCCTCCTCCTCTTCTTTTCTTTCCTCCCTGAACTCCGCACAGTACAATCACGCGAACCACATAAGAAGGGTTTCTGGTTTCGTTGCTCCGCACAACACAATCAACAATGGCAGACAAACCCCAACCGGTTCGGGTAGTGTACTGCCCCGTGTGCTCTATGCCACCCGAATACTGCGAATTCGGACCCGATTTCGAAAAATGCAAACCCTGGTTGATCCAAAACTTCCCTGACCTATATCCCGATCTTCTCAAAGGTAATCAATCTTTCCAATTTTTAAATTTTTATTTTATTTTTTCCTGAACAGCAGTTACAATTCAAATTTCCCAATATATTCACTGTGAATTGATTTATTTTCAATTTGAAACCTAACTCCTTCGAATTTGTTTGTTCATTTTAATTTTGACGGCGCAGAAACGAATGAAAGGGATGCTGATAAAGTTGCTGATAAGCTTCAAGGTACCGGTATATCTTCGGGGTCTAGTGATGGAGCTGCTACCTCAGGTTTTCTTCTTTTTTGTTTTTTCTTTTCCCCTTCGCTTATTTATTTATATATCTATTTTGCTGCATTGCTATTTGATGTTGAAGATTAGAGTTGTGATTAGTGTTTTTATTTCTGAGAAATGGTTATTAGTTCTGGCAAGCAAATGCAATGGTTACTTGTGTTTCGTTTCACTTATTTTGGGTATTGTTTTGATTGGAACAACACTCATATTTTCATTGTGTACATTTGTCTAGATATGAGTATTATTATGTCGCGGAATTCCATTTCATTTTCTTTTTTCAAATGAAGAACAAAAGTGTACATGGAATTAAGGCCCCCTCCCCACCCCCACCCTTCTTTTTGTATTTTTGCCTGGTAGTTTTCTTCTTATGAAATGCAATTCATAAAGTCAACATTCTAGAAGTTTCAGACCTGACATGTCAGTGAATTGAATATTTTGCTTTGCTTACCATCATATTCATTTCAGTTTCGTTATTTCACGAGTTTGATAAATTGGATGTTGTTCTTGTACTGCTTCCCAATTGGTTATAGCCAAAGCATTTTGAAGTCCTGCTGATGTTATATTGTTATGATTTAGCACCAAAGCAAGAAGAGGTCAAGCGTCTTCCTGGTGGGAAGATAAAGAAAAAGGCATGTCTTGGAATTTTTTTTCGCTCTCAAATAAAAGATTCTCATCAATCATCACCATCATTTATACTAAATGCCATCATTCCAATCATTTGATATGTTCTTAATTTGCATTGTTTTACAGGAGAAGCAAGAGGTTGTTATTGAGAAAGTCATTCGTAACAAACGAAAATGTATCACGACTGTGAAAGGACTAGAACTTTTTGGTAAGCTGTAACTTCATTATCTCAAGACACTCATTAACAGATGCTATTAATATTTAAGTCATTCTATTTTATTGCATCCCAGGTGTCAAGCTTAGTGATGCTTCAAAGAAACTTGGTAAAAAGTTTGCTACAGGAGCTTCTGTTGTAAAGGTGAATAACTATTAGCTTTTAGGTGGTGGTCATAGTTGTCTAATAGATGTAATTGATATCTTATACTACTGTGGATTCATTGGTGTCAGGGTCCAACTGAGAAAGACCAAATTGATGTTCAAGGGGATATATCTTATGACATTGTGGAGTTCATTACAGATACATGGCCTGATGTAAGTGACTTTGATTTCCAATTTGCTATTTAGTTCTGATTTAGTATGTTGAAATATAAAGGGTAGCACAAGTATCTTGCTAAAGCAGGGTCCGGTAAAGGGCCGTATCTAAAGGCTGTAATGTAGGTAGCCTAACCAATAAAATTTACTGTTATCATGATTTAGTCATAGTGTCTGTTATCAAATTGTCATTAATTTGTGAAGAGAGGGTACTTGCTATTGGATGTTTTAATGTCGCTATAGGAATGCATAATAAAGAAAGTTTGTCTCAAAGTGTTAATGTGTTGTACGCCAACCTATGTGATTTATGGAACACTTCATTTACAAACGGTACAACTTTTGAATGGAGCAAAGACATTTTACTTGTTTCTTTTATTATAACTTGTAACATTTGTTTATTTTCTTTTAGTCATCTAATTATCTTGATAAGTTGGACCAATGGATTTATTAGTATTAACAATCCTGTGTAATGTTGATGCATAACTACTTAGCAAATACAATGGTCTTCCCCAAAAAAGTGTTTTACATTTTTTTATTGGGTAAAGAATACTTTTTGTCATGAATGTTTTCAAAAAGTTTCAAAACTACACGACGTTAATTTGATCCAATTTTGTCTCTATCAATTAAAACAAGTTTCAAGTTTACCCCTATCGAACAGTCCACAGTTAGTCAACTTTTTTTTTTTTTTTGCCTCCAAACCCTGCCCTTCCTATGATCCTCCCCTTCTCTCTCGCAGACCTTCCTTTTCTCTTCCCAAACTCAGCAGTAGCAACACCGCTCCCTCTACAAGTTGTAACCATCACCGCCACTGCCTCTACCGCCACCCCTCCTCGGCTCCTTCACAAACCAACTTGTGAGAAAAATAAAGTGATCATATAACTTTCTAAAGCAAATATAATTGTGTGAAGCTTATATTATGAATAACTGTAAAAATTATAGGGGATGTCATTCTATTTCCTTCCCTTTGTCTTAAATAGGTAAATTGGGAGTTCACTAACTTCTTGCAGTCCTCATGAAATTATGACAAGATAACAAATGTGAAGCAATGCTACAAATATGCTGGAAAATATGGATCTATAACTAAAACAGAAAGTTTTGATCAAGTGGGTTGTCTTTTGCAGTTGATAACTTTTGTTTTCGGTACAGGATTCGTACTGTCACCGATTCTTGATAACTGAGTTTCCTTTATCCCAATCTTTTGGAACTTCTTTATGATGGAAAACTAATCTTCCTCTTGCAGGTCCCAGAAAGTGCAATTTACTTCATAGAGGATGGAAAGAAGGTTCCAGCTGCTTGATATTGGAATCCTGCATTAATATACTTTGGGCTGATGGCCAGACTTAGCTATATTTCTGTAATTTTGAAGTAAAGGGCTGATAAACTTTGTATCTCATCTTTTGGCAACATGTTTTTAGGTCTTTAACTATTACTGTAGTGTGGCATGATCCCTGATGATGGGCATCAGCGTATGTATTTACGGTAAAACTATTCCTGAGTTAATAGTTTGCGTATATACTTATTATATATAGAAGCAAAAGGAAGAAAAGCTTCGTTTGCTTCGTTTTTGTACTTGCATGAAGGTTTTAGCTATTTAATGGAAGCTGAGGATTTATTTTGCAAAAAAAAAAATTGTCTCACATGTATTGCAATATTCAATTATAAAATCCAACTCTAACCTGGGATTTTTCTTAAATAAATAAAAAAAATATTTACGAAAATATGTAATTTGTAGCTTTTTTTATTGATTTACACTCTATTACTTATCTCGTTTATTGGACATGATACGACGTGCATGTATGACATTTGCACACGTGTGTATTGTGTTTATCTCGTTTATAGTGTAAATAAGATATACACAATGCTATTTCATTTACATTGTAAACAAGACAAGTAAGAAGGACGCATATATATAGAACTCGTTTACAGGGTGACTTGAAGTCATTTTTCATTCATTTCTTCTAGTTTTCTTCTAGCCTTTTCTAATCATATTGTCGAGGTACTTGGAGATTATGGGGCGCGCAGATGCATGGGATGAGGATATCAACCGTCTGAATGCGATGTAGCATATCGTTGGGACAATTGATTTCCATGTTAGTATTGTTATATTGTTATTTTCATGTTTAAGTTAAATAAGCGCATATATCTATAGTGGTGGTTAGGGTACTGTTCATACCCTGACCCAATAAATAGGGCCCAAGATCCAAGCAAAGAAGCCCAACCCAAAGGGTTGGCCCTCCCCCAGTACCAGCCTTCATCCCAAGAAGTCGGTACTGAACACGACATGCTCCAAAGAAGTCGGATACGAGGGTTAGCTGGCAGATAACACTTATTCGAATGAGTAACTGCCCCTAGAAACTCTCTAACCACTTCATAGAGCCATATCTTAACCTCCCTAAGATATGGGAACGGTTATCCACCTAAAAAGGTGGCACTACTTCAGCGGTGGTTATTGGTTCACCACTATAAATACACTGACACCATTCAGGTATCTCTAAGTTCCAATACTCTCTAACCTGCTCACACTCTTGCTAACTTAGGCATCGGAGTGTCTTTGCAGGTACCACCCCCCATTCTCTCTCACGTACAAGTCGGACGGAGGAACACCGAGTACCAGGTCCACTCGAAAGCCACCTCCTTCATACGTTTGGGCCAACCAACGTCATCCGGCCCATTAATCTCCGGTTACCCACCGTAACATTGGCGCCGTTGCCGGGGAACCGAGAGATCAACCAGTGATGGCGGATAGATCCCCTGAAGAGGGTCATGTGGAGACTGATTCTGAACAAGAACATTGGAAACAATGAGGCAGACCAGACCCTTCACCAGGAAGCCAATGACCAACACCGGGAAGGCACCTCCGGAATCAAAAACCCGAAGGTGAATTCCTCGGAGGGGCGCGAATCAGAAAAAGAAGGACCATCCCACGCAATTGAGCTTATGGGATTAATCCACAGTCGCCTCGAGCAGCTAGACCAGGAACGGGAACGACAAAAGGAAACCGAAAAGAACCTGAAAGAGGAGATGGAGCGACGAAAAGAGTTAGAAAAAAAACTCTTAAAGTTAGAATCCTCCCTCAAAGGCCAGAACTCCCACGACGGTAGAGAAGATTCTCCCTTAGGGGAGAAAGATCCTTTCAGCGAGGACATAATGAGGGCAAAAGTTCCGAGAAACTTTAGAAGCCCCGATATGGACCTCTACGACGGAACCCCCGACCCAAAGCATCATCTGAGCAATTTTAAAAGTCGGATGTATCTGGCTGACGCTTCTGACGCTACGCGATGCAAAGCTTTTCCGACAACCTTGTCGAAAACAGCGATGAAGTGGTTCGACGGCCTCCCTCCGAGGTCAATTACCAGTTTTGAAGACCTCTCCAGAAAGTTCTTGATGAGGTTCTCCATCCAGAAAGACAAAGTAAAACATGCACCAAGTCTCCTGGGAATAAAACAGGAGGTCGGGGAGTCCTTACGGGCCTATATGGAAAGGTTTAACAAAGCATGTTTGGAGATTCAAGACCTGCCCACCGAAGCAGTCATCATGGGGCTAGTCAATGGTCTTAGAGAAGGTCCCTTCTCACAGTCCATATCAAAAAGACACCCCGCCTCTTTAAGTGATGTACAGGAAAGAGCGGAAAAGTACATCAATATGGAAGAGAACGCTAGGCTAAGAGACCCGAGTTTGCGACCCGGTCACCCTCCCTCAACGAAAGAGAGGGAGAGGGAAGCTAAGAAGAAGGAAGAACTCGGCCTCGATAGGCCAAGAAAATACCACTCTTATACTCCACTGAAAATTCCTGTAGTAGATGTATACAGAGAAATTTGCAATACCGAAAGGCTGCCTCCCCCCAGACCCATTAAAAATAAAAAAGGGGGAGCCGCGGTGATTACTGTGAGTACCATAAGATATATGGGCACTCCACAAACGACTGTTACGACCTTAAAAATGTGATAGAAAAGCTGGCCAGAGAAGGTCGGCTTGACAGATATCTCATAGAAAGGTCGGACGGTCATGGAAAAAGAAAGCGAGAAGATACGGATAGAAGAGACCCACCACCACAAACTCCGGAGAGACATATCCATATGATTTCAGGAGGGTTTGCGGGAGGGGGACTCACAAAATCCTCTCGTAAAAGACATCTCAAGAGAGTTTACCAGGTCGAAGAGGGGTCCTCCGACCTTCCGACCATTTCATTCACAAAGGAAGACGGGCGAGGAGTAATCTCGGGGCACGATGACCCAGTGGTAATTACCATGATCCTGGCAAATGTCCATCTACACAGAACACTAGTAGACCAAGGAAGCTCAGCAGACATCCTCTTTAAGCCCGCTTTCGACAAACTAGGTTTAGATGAGAAAGAGTTAAGAGCCTACCCCGACACCTTGTACGGATTAGGTGACACGCCAATAAAGCCACTATGATTTTTGCCCCTCCACACCACCTTTGGAAAGGGGGAAAAATCAAAGACTCTGAGTATAGACTTCATAGTCATCGACGTGGGATCGGCCTATAATGCTTTAATCGGCAGAGCTACCCTTAACCGACTCGGAGCGGTGGTATCGACACCCCACCTCTGCATGAAGTTCCCGACCTCGTCGGGGATAGCAACGGTGAGGGGAGATCAGAAGCTGGCAAGGAAATGCTACAATGAAAGCCTAAACCTGAGAGGAAAATGCAAAGAAGTTCACACAATAGAACTCGGGGGAGCAAGGGTTAAAGAAGAGCTGCGACCACAGCCCGGGGGAAAAACTGAGGAGATTCAGGTCGGCAAAGAGGAAGGAAAAAACACTCACATAGGAGCCAACCTAGGGGAAACCCTAAGACAAGGGTTGATTAAGCTCCTAAGAGATAACTCAGATCTCTTCGCCTGGAAGGCCTCCGACATGCCTGGGATAGATCCCGAGCTCATGTCTCACAAGCTCTCGGTCTACTCAGGGTCCCGACCTGTGCAACAAAGAAGACGCAAGCTCGGCCCAGAGCGAGCCCTAGTAGTAGAAGAGCAAGTGCAGGCGCTCCTAGAAGCCGGTTTCATCAGAGAAGTCAAATATCCAACATGGCTAGCCAATGTAGTGCTAGTCAAAAAACAAAATGGTAAATGGAGAATGTGCGTCGACTACACCGACTTAAATAAGGCATGTCCCAAGGATCCTTATCCACTACCAAGTATTGACGCCCTAGTGGACTCTAGCTCGGGGTATCAATACCTGTCATTCATGGACGCCTACTCAGGGTATAACCAAATCCCGATGTATGAACCAGACCAGGAAAAAACATCATTCATCACGCCCAGAGCCAACTATTGCTACGTGGTCATGCCATTTGGATTGAAAAATGCAGGGGCCACATATCAGAGGCTGATGAATAAGGTGTTTGCCCCCCACTTAGGGAACTTAATGGAAGCATATGTCGACGATATGTTGGTAAAAACCAAGGAGGAAGTCGACCTCCTATCCGACCTCTCACAAGTCTTTGACACCATAAGGTTGCACGGGATGAGACTAAATCCTGCAAAGTGCGCCTTCGCAGTGGAGGCAGGAAAATTTCTAGGATTCATGCTAACACAAAGAGGGATCGAAGCCAATCCCGACAAGTGTAGAGCTATCCTAGAGATGAAAAGCCCGACTTGTTTGAGAGAGGTCCAACAGCTGAACGGCCGACTAGCAGCTCTCTCCATATTTTTGGCAGGATCAGCATTAAGATCCCTTCCACTGTTCTCCCTACTGAAAAAGGGGCACCAGTTTGAGTGGACTCCCGAATGCGAGGAGGCGTTCCAGGAGTTCAAAAAGTTTTTGAGCCAACCTCCTATCTTGACCCGACCTATAGCCAGAAAAGACCTCGTCCTATACCTATCCGTGGCAGACAAGGCTGTCTCGGCAGCCTTGATGAGAGAAGACGAGGTCAGTCAACACCCAATCTATTTCATCAGTAAAGTTCTACAGGGCCCTGAGCTAAGGTATCACAAATTAGAAAAGTTTGCCTACTCCTTAGTAATAGCCTCCCGAAGGCTACGGCCTTACTTTCAGGCTCACACAATAAGAGTCCGCACGAACCAACCCATGAAGCAAATCCTCCAAAAGACGGATATTGCAGGAAGAATGGTCCAATGGGCAATAGAGCTCTCCGAGTTCGACTTGAAGTACGAAACTCGGACGGCGATTAAAGCCCAGTGCCTCGCCGACTTCGTTGCAGAATATGCAGGGGATCAAGAGGATAAACCAACTACATGGGAACTCTATGTAGATGGATCCTCCAATAAAACAGGAAGCGGCGCAGGCATAATATTGGTAGATGAAAGGGGAACCCAGATAGAGGTTTCCCTCAAGTTTGAATTCCCAGCTTCAAATAATCAGGCAGAATACGAAGCCTTGACCGCAGGATTGAAGCTGGCAGAAGAAGTCGGTGCTATGAAGGTGATGGTATACAGCGACTCCCAAGTGGTGACCTCCCAAATAAGTGGGGAATATCAGGCAAAGGACCCAAATATGAAAAGGTACTTGGAAAAAGCTTCGGAGCTCCTGGGGCGCTTTGCAGAAACCGAGGTGAAACACATAACTCGGAATCTAAACAGCAGAGCAGACGCCCTATCCAAGCTAGCAAGTACCAAGCCGGGAGGAAATAACAGAAGCCTGATTCAAGAGACTCTCCAGGAACCTTCAGTGGTAAAAACGGAAGACACACTAGAAGTCTTTGAAGTGGTCAGATTAAACCTCGGATGGATGAACCCCTTAGTCGAATACCTAAAATTCGACATCCTCCCCAAGGAGGAAAAAGAAGCCCAGAAAATCCGAAGGGAAGCACAACACTATACCTTGGTGAAAAATGTTCTCTATAGAAGGGGGATATCAACACCATTGTTAAAGTGTGTACCGACCTCAAGAGCCACCGAGGTGTTGGAGGAGGTACATAGCGGAATCTGCGGGAACCATCTCGGAGCCAGGTCATTGGCCAGGAAAGTGATCCGAGCTGGATTCTACTGGCCAACCTTACAGAAAGATGCCACAGAATTTGTGAAAAAGTGCCAGCCATGTCAGATGCATGCAAATTTCCACGTGGCTCCCCCAGAAGAGCTCATTAGTATCACTTCTCCATGGCCCTTTGCAAAATGGGGAATGGATTTGTTAGGTCCTTTTCCCCAGGCGCCAGGACAAGTTAAATACCTAATAGTGGGAATAGATTATTTCACAAAGTGGATAGAAAAGCAGAACCACTGGCCACCATCACTGCACAAAGAAGTCGGAGGTTCCTCTACAAAAATATAATCACAAGGTATGGGATACCTTATTCCATTACCACAGATAACGGAACCCAGTTCACCGACTCCACCTTCAGAAGCCTAGTAGCCAGTATGAACATCAAACACCAGTTCACCTCAGTGGAACACCCACAAGCCAATGGGCAAGTCGAAGCAGCCAACAAAGTCATACTGGCAGGGCTGAAGAAAAGGTTACAAGATGCGAAAGGAGCTTGGGCCGAAGAGCTCCAACAAGTACTATGGGCTTACAGAACAACCCCCCAATCCGCCACTGGAGAAACACCCTTCCGACTAGTCTATGGCGTAGAAGCCATGATCCCAATAGAGGTCAATGAGCAAAGCCCAAGAGTGATTTTCCACGACGAGATCAGGAATATACAGGGGCACAAAGAAGAGCTCGACTTGCTCCCTGAAGTCCGAGAAGAAGCTCAGATAAGAGAAGCAGCGTTGAAACAAAGGATGACTACAAGGTACAACAAAAAAGTCATTCGAAGGAGTTTCACCCCTGACGACTTAGTCTTAATCAGAAACGACATTGGAGTCAACAAATCGGGGGAGGGAAAGCTCGCTGCTAATTGGAAAGGACCATACAAGGTCAAGGAGGTCTTAGGAAAGGGCTATTATAAGGTGACCGACTTAGGCGGCGCCGAGTTACCAAGATCATGGCATGCTTGTAATATGAAAAGGTACTACAGTTAAAAATGAACTCTACTCCCTGATGTACTCTTTTCCCAGCTTCATGATTTTTTCCCAGAATCAAAGGGTTTTTTTCTGGAGAAGGGTTTTTAACGAGGCATTATAGTAGGGACTAAGGGAAATAAATTATCAAAAGCCCTTAGTAGCAATAAGGTACCTCCTCAATTAGTAAAGATCTTTTTTATCTTAAATATCTCTTTTAAATTCCCTTTTTATTCTCTTTCTACGAAACGCGCCGATTTAAGCTCGACAAAACGTGAAAATCCCATGAACCGACCAGGATGGTCGTCAGGATAAAACGACGAGGTACAAGTCGGCGTAAAGAGGCTATAGAAGTCGATCATGATAAACTCGGAAGCAATCTGACTCATAAGTCGTAAAACAAAGCCGAGTAAAGTTAAAATGAATCGCAAAAGTAGCCTAAGCCACGAAAAACTCAATAAAACAAAATTGAGTACTAAGAATAACAAAAAGAGATAAGGAAAAACTAAGAAAAAATAGTAAGGCTGCCTTGAGAATCAAGGAAGTTCAGAAAAGCAGGCAAGCCCCAAAGAAAAGGTTTTTTCTAGAAAAGATCAAAGAGTCAAAAGAACCACGAACAGAAAAAGCATGAGCGCATAAGGTAACCCAAAACCCTTATCCAAAAAGGGCATTTATTTAACGCTAAATTAAACCCTTATTAAGAAAGGGCATCATAAATTGTTTTGTTTACGGCCTTAAAAGGCCAAAAATTGTTCAAACACCGACAAATAAATATAAAGAGTTTAAAAAGAGGGGCCCACAGGCCGGGCCCCAATAGCCAAAATCACTTTTTAAGAGGATCACCACCAGCAGAGTCAGGGGGAACGCCAGGAGCAGGAGTCGGAGAGGAAGTCGGAAGAATGGTAGAGGAACTCGGAGCGTCCTTAGAGCGAGGAGGGGACTCTATGATCCTCTGCCCCCGAGTCTTTAAATCAGACTCAGACTCCACCACGGGGACAGGAGGATCCACGATGGCACCATCAATAACAATCTTATCAGGGTCCAAAGGAGAAAGGTCCAAGTCAGGAGCAATAACTCCGACCTGTTCTTTGAAAATCCTCCAAGCCTCATCAGCACCATCCGCAATAGAGTCCTCCAACTCGGTATAGGCCTTCCGAGCATTCAGCAAGTCATTCTTTACAGACACAAGATCAGCAAATAAACTGTTGTAGCTGGCTTGCGCTGCTTTCCTCAAATCCATCTCCATGTTACATTGGGCTTGCAACTTCTTCCCCTTCTCCCGGAGGCTGTCTCTCTCCTCCTTCAGCTTGGTAACTTCCCCCTCCAACTCCCTCTCATGATCCTGATATATGCGAAGCCTACCTTCCAGCTCCTCGACCCTCGAGGTCGTCCCTAAAGAGCTGATAGGAGTCTTCTCAAATATATCTAAGAGTTTGCCACAAACCCCCGCCGTCTTAAGACTCTCCTCAACCACAGTGGTGAGGTAGTGCCGAACAGAAACATCATCCATACTCATACGAGCATGAGGATAAATGTTCTTTCGGACGAACGCAAGAGCGTCTGCCTCACCAGAAACGCCAGACTCTAAGGTCTTGCGCTTCTTCGACTCTGGTTCGGGAGTAGGTCGGACAGGAGGGGGTGGCAGAGAGGAAGCAGAGGAAGAAATTACAATAGGTTGAGAGGGAGTCCCAACGTTCCGAGGAGGAGGAGGAGAGACAACCGTCCTAACACCACCAGATCTGGCTCGAGACTTTGCCTTGGCTTCCTGAACCCTCTGGTAAGACTCTTGAGCGTTTTTCTTTGCCATCTCTGCAAAAACAAATTGGTAGCTAAAGGTCAGACAAGTCGGTAAAAGAAATTGCAAGTCGGAAATAAGAGAGAAACGCAAAAAGCTACCTAGTTGTGACTGGACAAAGGCCGGCGACCCCTGGAGAAATTTTTTAGTATCCAAGTATGGGGCTCTCCCCCACACTTCTCGGAGGAACCCCACAATGGCTGCTTCTACCTCATTTAGGTCATCCAGACCATATTTCTCGCAGGGGGAGGCCTCCAGGCAATATAAAGGAAATCGGGGAGAAGAATGATCATCCAGGAAAAAGGGGTGGTGACCCTCTATAGCTTGCACTTTGAAAAAGTAGTTCTTGAAGTCGTGAAAGGACTCGTCAAAAAGGGTAAAAAGCCTCCGACCTTGTATGGCTCGGAAAGGACACCCACTGTTGCTTATTATTTAGCCCACTAAAGGGCTTGGTCATATGGAAGAGGTAAAAGAAAATCCTCAGAGAAGTCGGAAACTCTAGGGCCTGGCTGATAAATTGATAAATTTTCAGAAAACCCCAAGAGTTGGGGTGAAGCTGGGTAGGAGCAACCCGGCAATGACGCAACACAGACATTTCAAACTCTGAAAAAGGGAGAAAAACGCCCAAACGAGTGACCATACTCTCATACATAAAAAAGAAATGAGGGGCCGTCTCGTCGGCCCTCCCGAAGCAAACCCGGTCTTCTGGACCCGGGACTACCAACTCGTACTTCGGCTCATCTTCTTCAGAAGTACAAATTCTATAGTGAGTACGAAGGTGGGTAATAAATTCAGTATCAACTGAGGGCTCCTCCCCTAGGACCGTAACATCAACCCACTGGGAGAGAGCATCTACGGAAGCCATTTTCTTAAAAAGGGTGACAAGAAACCTACAAAAAAAAAAGGGAAAATCAACACACGGTCTCTAAGGGAAGGGGTACGGAACTAAAGCCTACAAACCAATCTACCTATAAGATAAAGGCACGCAAATAGAAAGCATGTCACAGAAGGGGAAAAAAAGCTAACCTTTAAGTCTGAAACCAAGACTGGAGGAAGTAAAAGCCTTCGAAACGCAAGAATGCAGCACGAACGAATGCAAGGGAAATTTGAAAGATCGCAGAAACGAAACAACGAAAGAGAGGGAAAGTATTTATAAGAACGTTAGGGGCATAATGGTAAAATGGGGGCAGTCATTAATGAAGATGCACCGTTACCAAGGCCATTAAATCCCTACGCACACCCCTAACGGACACGATGCTTGATTAGACGTAACTGTCAGAACCGAAAGGTCAAGAAAAAATCACGTCGGTTCTTAAACCATCACGTCGGTCCTCTCGCAAATCGGCTACGACCCCGAGTTGAGTACTCGAACCCAAATCCTAAAAAGAAATTGGGCTCGAGTAGGGGCACTGTTCATACCCTGGCCCAATAAATAGGGCCCAGGATCCAAGCAAAGAAGCCCAACCCAAAGGGTTGGCCCTCCCCCAGTACCAGCCTTCATCCCAAGAAGTCGGTACTGAACACGACATGCTCCAAAGAAGTCGGATACGAGGGTTAGCTGGCAGATAACACTCATTCGAATGAGTAACTGCCCCTAGAAACTCTCTAACCACTTCATAGAGCCATATCTTAACCTCCCTAAGATATGGGAATGGTTATCCACCTAAAAAGGTGGCACTACTTCAGCGGTGGTTATTGGTTCACCACTATAAATACACTGACACCATTCAGGTATCTCTAAGTTCCAATACTCTCTAACCTGCTCACACTCTTGCTAACTTAGGCATCGGAGTGTCTTTGCAGGTACCACCCCCCATTCTCTCTCACGTACAAGTCAGACGGAGGAACACCGAGTACCAGGTCCACTCGAAAGCCACCTCCTTCATACGTTTGGGCCAACCAACGTCATCCGGCCCATTAATCTCCGGTTACCCACCGTAACAGGTACTTTTATAGATGTAGTATATGTTAGGTGGTAGAATCTATTGTTAATAAGTGTTAATTGATAGGTAAGGTTTAATTTATTAGTTAAACTATTTTATTAAGTAAATGTTTATTGCATTTTGTTATTTATTTAATTTGATTTCTATATTTTTAATTTTAATTTTGATAACTTGGTAGATAACTTTTTTTTGTTAAGTGTTAATGGATAGGTATAATTTAACTTATTAGTTAAATTAATTTATTATGTTTATTTCATTTTGTTATTTATAAACTATTTGATTTTTATATTTTTAATTTTAATTTTGATAGCTTGATAGATCACTTTTTTTTTAACTGTTATTCAATGTTTTAATGGGACTTATGATTATTCAATATGTTTTTTCGACATTTGATTTTTAAAAATTAATTATTCTATTTCCAGCTAAGTTATGAAATGTGAAATACTTGTTTAGTCTATTTTTTATTTTTTTATTTTTTTATTTTTTTATCTACCCTAGTCCGGGCATCCAACGCCCATAAGGGGGTAGCCAGCGTTCCAATGCCCAAAAAGGATCCCCAAGCAGGCGTTCAACGCCCTAGAACCATCCTAGCACGTGGAGGCACTCAAAGCTCAGCCCAAACATTCACCAAGTGGGTCCTGGAAGTGGATTTTCACACTAAAAGACTGTTTTATCTTTTTTATGTAATCCTTAGTCATTAGTTTAGTATTTAAAGGAGAAGATCACCCTTGTTTACGATCTCTCCTAGCATATTTTGAATTTCATTGTGATTTTCTATCAGTATGAGTCTCTAAACCTCCTAGGTTGAGGCTAGGAGCTCTGTTGAGTTTTATAGATTAATAAGTACTACTGTTCTATTCTCAATTAGTGTTTGATTCTATTCTAAGATGTATCTTCGTTCTTTATCCTTATGAATGAGTTGAACCGGCACAAGGTTATCTCTATTTTATATGGGTTCAGAGTGAGCCTTTCATCAGACAATGATGAACCACAAGCTTGATTATACATCTCTTAGACGGCTAATCCGCGACTTTGTTGGGGACTTCTCGAGACACCTATTCAGCTGAGGTATGGGGAGATTAGAGTATTTGTGGAAAAGGCTAGAACCAAAGGAGCAGCATTCTCTGATCCGGAAGATTCGACCATGTCTGTGGCGTTTTGAGTAGGATCATCAAGGGGAATGAACTGCAGGAGCTTCACCCTCAATCAGACTGGATCCGCACTAATCCTGGGGTTCAGTCTGGAGAAAGATTGGCGACCTCTCAAGAAAGGTGTTGATCACATACAGCCTGCCATAGAATAAATCATTCACAGTTAGAGTTGATGCCTTTGTTTCTTCTTTCTCTATCAATTCCTATAAGAATTCACAATTTCAAGGCAATCAAAGTAATCTCAAGTAAAGCACAAAAAACTTCATAATTGAGCAAAGTTTAGTAACTTTCTATATGAAATAAACAACCAAAACAACTTATGATGCAATATGCATCAGAAGCCATGTCCCATACCACTCCTGCCAAAGTGCCTCGTATGGTATCGGTGGAAACTCCATCTTGTATACCTTGAACACAGCTTCTTGTATGTACACCGGATGAACATATGGAGCCCATTCGATGCTTGCGAGGGCACAAGCGGTAAGCGCATGACGGTATGGGAAATGGAGTGATTGAAAAAGGCCACAGTTACACGTCCCCGCGCTAAGCCAAACATGGAACGAACCTTGAGACCAAACCTCGAATGGCACTAACTCCTCAGCGACAAACACTGAAGCCCGTCTGTCAAAGTGAATAACACGCATCTTCAGGATTCTCTCTCGATTCTTTTCAATAGCAGCCATCAGCTGTTGGGAGAAACAATTTCCAGCCGCCAATTGTGCCTGTGCCTCCCTGTCCTTCGTGATGAACAACTTCTGCAGCCTCTCGTAAGTGCATCGCACGTTGGAAGAAATTGGCAAGTACCGTGTACCCTTCAGCACTGCATTGATGCACTCCGAGAGATTCGTTGTCATGTGACCAAACCGGCGATCGCTGTCGCAGTGTTGTACCCATATTTTTTTTATTGAACCTACCAGTCCAGTCCACCATCTCTCGTGACAAAACTCTCAGGAGATCTATGTACCACTCGTACCTAGTCTTGCTTGGACTATAAGTAGCATTTATAAGGTATCGCTTGCCCACGGCAGACTTAAAACGAGACATGAAGTTTGCACCCATGTGTCTAACACAATAAGCATGGAATGCCCTGGAAGCATGCCAATCACTATCATCAACCCTCAATGCAGCCTTGATCGCCTGGGATCTATTAGAAATAATCAGCAGGCCTTCTTGTAGGGTGACATGTCATCTCAAATTAGTCAGAAAAAAGATCATAACTCCATACTCTGAGACTCCACAATTGCAAAAGCAATAGGAAGGATATTGCAGTTGTTGTCTTGTGCCACTGCAATACGCAACACACTACCGTAATTGCCATACAAGTGCATGCCATCAACATAAACAAACGACTTGCAATGCTTGAAGGCCACAACACATGAAGAGAAGGCCCATAATACTTTGTCGAACATGCTACAGTTGTGAACAATAAGGTGCCCATCAAAGTAAGGTAAGGCCCTGAGCTCACATATTGTTCCGGGACGACAACTCTACAGTGCTTGTAGCAGCTTCAGCACCTTGTTGTATGACTCCTCCCAGTCCCCGTATATCTGCGCAATTGCCTTTTGCTTCGCTATCCAAACCTTTCTATACGAGGATTTGAAGTGATAGCTTTGCCAAACTGCACCCTGTGGGACAGGGATGCTGACGAATAGGTTGGACTGTATCAACGACAGGATGACATTGCAGATGAGGCTGCTGTCCAACTGTCGATAGTCTTGGGACATGGTGGGTGCTACACACGTATGGGCTCCACCAACCCTCCGGACTTTCCTGATGAAATAAAACATTCATGGTTGGAAACTACACCAGATATAACAATCATAAATGAGTAAATACGCCACAATTAAACTTGACCTCCCCAGTATCCGAGGTTCTGTCAGAGGGCTACATGGAGACTCCAGGGACATCCAGTTGCAGCTTGGCGGTAATGAACATGGTATTTTAATTAGTTTGATTTGACTACTCAGTACTCAGCACTTCTGCGAATGCTATCGTTCTTCACACCCTGCATTACTACATCTATGCTTTTGAATCTGTGGCCGACCTGAAACTCCACCCCACTGTCTAGGTTGTAATCATCTTTCCTGGTGTTGAAAAACAGAGATTTCTCATGCATTGCGTCCAGATTCAATGCATGATAGTGACTTGGTACATCTGATAGCGTCTGAATCGGGAGGGGGGAGGCAAAACATAGCACACCGCTATCTCGGCCGGCATCTCTAGTACAAACTCTTTCTCATCGTCATCTTCAGAAGAACCACCGTTGTTGCTATCTGCAACATACTCTTCGTCGGAGTCTTCATCATCCACGTCCATGTCTTCTACTGAACAAGCAACATGAATAAGTGGTGATGTGAAAGGTAGGTCATCCTCCACAAAGGTCGAGTGGACGGATCCACTGCCACCAACATCACCAACCTCCGCAGAAAGTTTCATCACTTATTCTGCCATGATTCTTCCATGAATATCAAACATGAGGAGTACTTGCTGGTCGCCAGGGAGCCGAAACAGATGAAACCAAAAAACTCAATTTTTTCCAGCAGTGCTAGCAACCTATACCCCACCCTTCCAATCTCTTTTCTCCCTATACCACCAAGGTTACTCAATAGCAGACTATTTAACTTGGACAAGGAACTTACTCGCTGAGTGTGCAACAGTAACGGATTATCACACTCAAATATCATCCCATTGTCACTGTTTCTCATACGCCAATTGGGATACACACAAACAACCACATATCCGCTACTACTGGACATTTTTGTCTATTTTTTGGAAGAAAAACGAAGGAAAAAAAGAACTAAAATGTATGTGGAGAATACCAAGGGTTGCACATCCTTTTATAGCTGTTGAAAATTTACCACGTATTTCGTTTACAGTATAAACGAGATAAGTGCACGTATCTCATTTATACTGTAAACAAGATATACACGTGCCACTCGCTTGTCTTATCTCGTTTATACTGTAAACGAGATAAGACATACTATGTACTTTCGTAATTATTTTTAAAATTATTTATTTTAGTAAATAAAATATTTTTTAATTTATTTAAATAAAAAATCCTAAAAATATAAGATAATTTTTTTCTTTTTATATATTAAATATAAATGTTAAATATGTTATTATTTTGATATTACGAAGAAAAAGCAAAAAAATTTTAAAAAATGAATATAAAAATAAATATATAAAATTTTTTTAAAAAATATAAAGATTTGAGAATACGATATTAAATTAATTAAATAAAAATATAAGTGAGCTAAATAATTGGTACTTGAACCTATTAGGTGGAAAAAAATAATCGCATGTCAAACCATTAAATCATATATGTTGTAAAATAAATAAAGATGTACTAAATATAAAATAAAGATGTGTAAATACATATATGAATTATTGATATTGAGCTAATTATATATATAAGGAGAGAGAGAAGTATTCAGTATAAAGAGAGAGTGAATGTTTGTTCTTATTGATGTGTATTATTCTTCATACCAGACTCTCTATTTATAGGCGTACAAAAGTTAAAGTTTTAGATGCAATTAACTTCAGTCTTCCTTTGATAGTTTAATCTTTTCACTTGGAAAAATTAGCTGTCCAAACATTAACGGGCATCCACCTCATGCCTTATCACAACACTCCCCCTTGGATGACCATTCAAGATTATGTCTCGTTAAAACCTTACTAAAGAAAAATCCATTGGGAAAAAAACTTTAGTAAAGGAAAAAGAGTACAATATCCTTTGTGATAGGGACTGCCTCGTTAAAAACCTTGTCAAGAAAAACCCAATAGAAAAAAACCTGACCAAGGAAAAAAGAGTAGAGTCTCCCTCTCTTGTCGACATTATTTAATATCTCGAAATCGGCGCATTCCAATCTGATGTACCAATCTTTCAAAGGAGGATTTTGGGAGTGACTTTGTAAATAAATATGCCAGATTATCACTTGAGCGGATCTGTTGGATATCAATTGTCCCTTGATTTTGAAGATCACGAGTGAAGAAGAATTTGGAAGAAATATGTTTTGTTCTATCACCTTTGATATATCCGCCTTTAAGTTGAGTAATGCATGCTGTATTATCTTCAAACAGGATAGTTAGAGCTATCTTCTAATCAATTAGTTCACATGATGACAGAATATATTGGATCAAACTCCTGAGCCAAAAATACTCGCGACTAGCTTCATGTATCGCTAGTATTTCAGCATGATTAGAGGAGGTTGCTGCTATCGTCTGTTTCGTGGACCTCCATGATATAGCTATACCACCATATGTGAACAGGTATCATGTTTGAGATTTTCCTTTGTGTGGATCAGACAAGTATCCTGCATCTGCATAGCCAATTAGTTATGACTTGGATCCACAGTGATAAAACAATTCCATATCAACCATTCCATGAACATATCGAAAGATTTGCTTGATTCCAATCCAATGTCTTCTGGTTGGAGAGGAACTATACATTGCTAGTAAATTCACCGCAAATGATATGCCAGGTCGTGTATTATTAGTAAGATACATTAGCGCTCTAATGACACTAAGATATGATACTTCAGGACCAAGGATATCTTCATTCTCTTCTTTAGGACGAAATTAATCCTTTTCCACGTCCAAAGATCTTACAATCATTGGGGTACTTATTGGACGTGACTTATTCATATAAAATCTCTTCAAAATCTTTTCTGTATATGTTGTTTGATGAATAAAGATCTCATTTTTGTATGCTCGATCTGCAGGCCGAGACAAAATTTAGTATTTCCAAAATCTTTCATCTCAAACTCTTCTTTTAGAGTTTTTATAATTGTTGGAATCTCTTCAGGAATTCCAATGATATTTAAATCATCAACATACACAGTAATTATAATGAATCCAGATGTAGATTTCTTTATGAAAACACATGGGTAGATATCATCATTCTTGAATCCATTTTTGGCCAGATACTCAGTAAGACGATTATATCACATTCGTCCAGATTGCTTTAGACCATATAAAGATCTTTGCAATTTGACTGAGTATAATCCTTGTGAATATTCGATGGTTTAGATATCTTTAATCCTTCAGGGACTTTCATATACATATCACGATCTAATGAGCCGTATAAGTAGGCTGTTACCACATCCATTAAATGCATATGTAGTTTATGATATGCAGATAAACTGACCAAATAACGCAATTTTATCACATTTACTACAGGGGAATACGTTTCTTCATAATCTATACTGGGCCTCTGTACCTTGTGCTACAAGTCAAGTTTTGTAGCGTACAACTTCATTTTTCTCATTTCGTTTTCTCACAAATACCCATCGGTATCCAACAGGTTTTACATCTTCTGGTGTACAGACTACAGGTCCAAAGACTTCACATTTTGCAAGTGAGCCTAACTCAGCCTTCATAGCTTCTTCCCATTTTGGTCAATCATTTCTTTGTCGACATTCTTCGACTGATCTTGGTTCAAGATCCTTACTTTCATGCATGATATTCAATGCCATATTATATGCAAATATTTCATTAACAATTGTCTTATTTCGGTCCCATTTCTCTCCTGTAAAGACATAATTTATCGAGATCTCACCATTTTCACAATTTTCAGGTACCTGAACATCTTCTGGCATTAAAATTATATCAGAATTTTGAAAAACTGCAGGTGTCTCTACTATATCTTTTTCAACAGGAATAGTATTTATCTTTTTTCTTTTTCGAAGATTTTTGTCTTTGGAACCGACAGGCCTACCACGCTTTTGGCGTGAATTTGTTTCAGTGGCTATTTGTCCGACTGGAACACCAATTCGAATTGGGACATTTTCCGCTGGTATATAAGATTTGGTTATCCTCTTTATATCAGAAAATGCATCAGGCAATTCATTTGCTATTCTTTGTGAATGTATAATCTTTTGAACTTCTAGTTCACAATGCCCTAATCGAGGATTTAAATGCGTCAAGGATGATGCATTCCAATTAAGTTCCTTTTCAGGAAGCTTATTCTCTCCCCCTAATATTGAAATTTTTGATTTATCAAAATGACAATTCGTAAACCGGGATTTAGTACATCTCCAGTGTGTATCTCAATATACCTCACTATAGAGGGAGAATCATATCCAACATATATCCCTAATTTTCTTTGGGGTACAATTTTGGTGCGAGAAGGTGGTGCAATGGGAACATATATTGCACACCTGAATATTCTTAAATGGGAAACATTTGGCTGCTGGCCAAAAGATAATTGCATAGGAGAGAATCGATGGTAACTCGTTGGCCTCAAACGAATAAGTGCTGCAGCATGTAAAATAGCATGCCCCCAAGCCGAAGTTAGGAGATTTGTTCTTATAAGTAAGGGTCTAGCAAGTAATTGGAGGCATTTAATAAGTGATTCTGCTAATTCATTTTGTGTGTGAACATGAGCTACTGGATTTTCAACACTTATTCCATTGGCCACACAATAAGCATCAAAAGCTTGAGAAGTAAATTCACCAGCATTATCAAGACGAATTGCTTTGATTGGATTTTCTGGAATTTGTGCTTTTAATCGAATATTTTTAGCAAGTAATCTCGCAAATGCCAGGTTGCGAGAAGACAATAAGCACACATGTGACCATCTCGAAGATGCGTCTATTAGGACCATAAAATATCTAAAAGATCCACATGGTGGATGAATAGGTCCACATATATCGCCTTGAATCCTTTCTAGGAATTCATGGGACTCAAATCCAATCTTTACTGGTGATGGCCTTAAAATTAACATTCCCTGAGAACATGCAGGATAATAAAATTCCCTAGATTTAACAATCTTCTAGTTCTTTAGTGAATGTCCATGGGAGTTTTCAATAATTCTCTCCATCATGGTTGTTCTCGGATGACCCAATCGGTCGTGCCAAGTTATGAATTCATTTGGGCTAGTAAACTTTTGGTTTACAATGGCATGTGATTCAATTGCACTAATTTTGGTATAACCCAGATGAGAGTGAGGGTAATTTTTCTAATATAACCTTTTTATTTAAATCATGAGTTGTGATACATAAGTACTCATGATTTCCCTCATTCATTGTCTCAATATGATATCCATTTTGGCAAATATCTTTGAAACTCAACAAGTTTCTTAGAGACTTCATAGACAATAGTGCATTATTTATTATGAATTTTGTTCCTCCGGGAAACAAAATTCTAGCTCTTCCAGAGTCTTCTATCACATTTCCTGAGCCAATAATAGTATTAACATATTCCTCTTTTGGCACAAGATGGGTAAAATATATATCACTTTTGAGAATGGTGTGCGAACTTGCACTCTCCACAAGGCATACATCTTCATTATAAGACCTTACCATTTTATTCAAAGATAAATAATAATAAAATGAGTAGTAATACATACACAGTCAAATTGAATTCTTGATTGAAATTATTTTTCTAAGAAACACTGTCCAAATCTTCAATGCAAACACAATCGCCGCTAATTTCAAGTCATGAGTTGGGTAATTTACCTCATGCGGTCTCAGCTTACGCATTGCATCAACACGCAACCCAAACCCTTCAGTGACGCATCACAATATACTTCAAACGGTTCATGCAAATCTAGTAAGATTAGAACAGGCGCTGAAGTTAACTTCTACTTCAAAGTTTGAAAACTTTCTTCACACTCTGACGTCCATACAAAAGGCACATCTTTCCTTGTTAACTTAGTCATCGGCAGTGCTATCCGGGAGAATCCTTCAATGAATCTCCGGTAATATCCAGCCAAGCCCAAGAAACTCCTAACTTTTGTCACCGTCGTCGGTCTTTCCCATTCCATCACCGCTTCTACCTTAGAAGGATCCACCGCTATTCCTCCTTTGCTTACCACATGACATAAGAACTTTACTTCCTCCTTCCAGAACTCGCACTTCGACAACTTAGCATACAATTTCCGCTCCTTCAAGATTTACAATACAATCCACAAGTGTTCCTCATGCTCCCTTGCCGTCTTAGAATAAACCAAGATATCATCTATGAAAATCACCACGAATTTGTCCAAAAAGGGACGAAAGACTCTGTTCATGTAATTCATGAAAATAGCAGGTGCATTCGTTAACCCAAAGGACATTACTACAAACTCGTAGTGTCCATAGCATGTCCTAAACGCAGTTTTAGGGATATCATCCTCTTTCACCCTTATCTGATGGTAACCGGATCTCAAACCAATCTTGGAAAATACTTCAGCTCCTTGCAGTTGATCCATCAAGTCATCTATCCTTGGCAGCGGGTACTTATTCTTCACCGTCACTTTGTTCAACTGTCGGTAATTGGTGCACGAATTATAAATCACACTTTTCACAACTCGTACCACTAACCAGCAAGTGCACTGGGTCGTCCAAGTAATACCTTACGTGAGTAAGGGTCGATCCCACGGAGATTGTTGGCTTGAAGCAAGCTATGGTTATTTTGCAATTCTTAGTCAGGAAATTAATAATAAAAATGGTTGGGTTTATAAAGAGTAATTAACATAAAATAAATAATACTTGTTATGCAGTAATGGAGAACAGATTGAGGATTTAGAGATGCTCTGTCTTCCGAATCTCTGCTTTCCTACTGTCTTCTTTTACATGCACGCAAGGCTCCTTCCATGGCAAGCTGTATGTTGGTGGATCACCGTTGTCAATGGCTACCATCCGTTCTCTCAGTGAAAATGGTCCAAATGCGCTGTCATCGCACGGCTAATCATCTGTCGGTTCTCACTCATGTTGGAATAGGATCCATTGATCCTTTTGCGTCTGTCACTATGGCCAGCACTCGTGAGTTTGAAGCTCGTCATAGTCATCCCATCCTAGATCCTACTCTGAATACCACAGACAATGTTTAGATTTTTCGGATCCCAGGAATAACCGCCAATAATCCTAGTCTATACCACGAATACTCTGATCATGAACCAAGAGGCTAAGAGATACACACTCAATCTAAGGCAGAACGGAAGTGGTTGTCAGGCACGCGTTCATAGGTTGAGAATGACGATGAGTGTCACGGATCATCACATTCATCACGGTTAAGTACAAGTGAGTATCTTAGAACAGAAACAAGCGTGATTGAATAGAAAATAGAAGTAATTGCATTAATTCATCGAGACACAGCAGAGCTCCTCACCCCCAACCATGGGGTTTAGAGACTCATGCCATCAGAAATACAATATGAAACGTGTAAAAATGTCATGAGGTGTAAAATAAATCTCTAAAAGTTGTTTAAATACTAAACTAGTAACCTAGGTTTACAGAAAATGAGTAAACTACGATAGATAGTGCAGAAATCCACTTTCTGGGGCCCATTTGGTGCGTGCTAGGGCTGAGACTTGAGCTTTACACGTGCCTAGGCTGTTTCTGGAGTTAAACGCTAGGTTGTAACCTGTTTTGGGTGTTTAACTCCAACTTGTAACCTGTTTCTGGCGTTTAACGCCAGAATGGAACATGGAACTGGCGTTAAACGCCAGTTTACGTCATTTATCTTTGAGCAAAATATGGACTATTATATATTGCTGGAAAGCCCTGGATGTCTACTTTCCAACGCAATTGAGAGCGCGCCATTTGGGCTCCTTTAGCTCCAGAAAATCCATTTCGAGTGCAAGGAGGTCAGAATCCAACAGCATCTGCAGTTCTTTTTCAGCCTCTGAATTAGATTTTTGCTCAGGTCCCTCAATTTCAGCCAGAAAATATCTGAAATCACAGAAAAATACACAAACTCATAGTAAAGTCCAGAAATGTTAATTTTTCATAAAAACTAATAAAAACATAGTAAAAACTATCTAAATCATACTAAAAACTACCTAAAAATAATGCCAAAAAGCGTATAAATTATTCGCTCATCACAACACCAAACTTAAATTGTTGCTTGTCTCCAAGTAACTGAAAATCAAATAGGATAAAAAGAAGAGAATATACTATAAATTCCAAAATATCAATGAAACTTAGCTCCAATTAGATGAGCGGGACTAGTAGCTTTTTGTCTCTGAATAGTTTTGGCATCTCACTTTATCCTTTGAAGTTCAGAATGGTTGGCATCTATAGGAACTCATAATTCAGATAGTGTTATTGATTCTCCTAGTTCAGTATGTTGACTATTGAACACAGCTACTTTATGAGTCATGGCCGTGGCCCTAAGCACTTTGTTTTCCAGTATTACCACCGGATACATAAATGCCACAGACACATAACTGGGTGAGCCTTTTCAGATTGTAACTCAGCTTTGCTAAAGTCCCCAATTAGAGGTGTCCAGGGTTCTTAAGCACACTCTTTTTTTTTTGCTTTGAACCTCGACTTTAACCGCTCAGTCTCAAGCTTTTCACTTGACACCTTCACGCTACAAGCACATGGTTAGGGACAGCTTGGTTTAGCCGCTTAGGTCGGGATTTTATTCCTTTGGGCCCTCCTATCCATTGATGCTCAAAGCCTTGGATCCTTTTTATTACCCTTGCCTTTTGGTTTAAAGGGTTACTGGCTTTTTTGCTCTTGACTTTTGGTTTAAAGAGCTGTTGACTTTTTCTGCTTGCTTTTCCTTTTTCTTTCTTTTATAAATTTTTTTTCGCAAGCTTTGTTCTTCACTGCTTTTTCTTGCTTTAAGAATCAATTTTATGATTTTTCAGATTATCAATAACATTTCTCCTTTTTCGTTATTCTTTCAAGAGCCAACAATTTTAACATTCATAAACAACAAATTCAAAAGACATATGCACTGTTCAAGCATTCATTCAGAAAGCAGAAAGTATTATCACCACATCAAAGTAATTAAGCTAATCTCAAGGATGAATTTGAAATTCATGTACTTCTTGTTCTTTTGTAATTAAAGCATTTTTCATTTAAGAAAAGGTGATGGATTCATAGGACATTCATAGCTTTAAGACATAGACACTTGAACATTAATGATCATGTAATAAAGACACAAACATGAATAAACATAGAGCATAGTAAATGAAAAACAGAAAAATAAAGAACAAAGAAATTAAAGAACGGGTCCACCTTAGTGATGGCGGCTAGTTCTTCCTCTTGAAGATCTTATGGAGTGCTTTAGCTCCTCAATGTCTCTTCCTTGCCTTTATTGCTCCTTCCTCATGGTTCTTTGATTTGCAGTCAAATGCTCTACCACTGAACTATGGACCTTTGAGATGAACCTCTCCATCTCCCATGACTCGGAGGTGGAAGCGACTGCCTTCCTTTTCCTCTTTCTAGAGGTTTCTCCGGCCTTAGGTGCCATAAATGGTTATGGAAAAACAAAAAGCAATGCTTTTTTCCACACCAAACTTAAAAGGTGTGCTCGTCCTCGAGCAAAAGAAGAAAGAAGGGAATGGAAGGAGAAGTGGAGGAGATGGAGGTGTGTGAATGGGTGGGTCTGGGAGGGGAATGGTTTGAATTTGAATGGTGAGGTAGGTGGGGATCCTGTGGGATCTACTGATCCTGAGAGGTCAAGGACTTATCATCCCTGCTCCATTGAGGCGTGCAAAAACGCCCTTAGTGTGCAATCCTGGCGTTTAACGCCAGACTGCTGCTTGTTTTTGGCGTTAAACGCCAGCTTTTCTCCCTTTCTTGGCGTTAAACGCCAACTTGATGCTCTGTTCTGGTGTTAAACACTAGTCTGGTGCTTGTTTCTGGTGTTTAACGCCAGCTTGATGCTTCTTTCTGGCGTTAAACGCCAGTCTGATGCTTCTTACTGGCGTTTAAATGCCAGTAAGCTCTTCCTCCAGGGTGAGCTATTTTTAATGCTGTTTTTCATTCTGTTTTTTATTTTTCAGTTGTTTTTGTGACTTCATATGATCATCAACCTAAAGAAAGCATAAAATAGCAATGGAAAATAAATAGATATAATTAAATAACATTGGGTTGCCTCCCAAGAAGCGCTTCTTTAATGTCAATAGCTTGACAGTGAGCTCTCATGGAGCCTCACAGATAATCAGAGCATGGTTGGGGCCTCTAAACACCAAACTTAGAGTTTAGTTGTGGCCTCTCAACACCAAACTTAGAGTTTGGTTGTGGCCTCCCAACACCAAACTTAGAGTTTGAATGTGGAGGTTTTGTTTGACTCTGTATTGAGAGAAGCTTTTCATGCTTCCTCTCCATGGTTACAGAAGAAGAACCTTGAGTCTTATAGTTTGCAATGTCTGCAAGCCACAGAGCTTCCTGAATAGCAAACAATTGCTCATCCGGAAAGGTTTCAGAGATCTCAGTAAGAGGGAGGGACGCTCCTGCTACTGGTTCTATCCGGGACAGGTGATCAGCTACTTGATTCTCTATCTATTTTCTGTCTCGTATTTCTATATCAAACTCTTGCAGAAGCAACACCCATCTTATGAATCTGGGTTTTGAATTCTGCTTTGTGTGGAGATATTTTAAAGCAGCGTGGTCAGTGTACACAATCACTTTTGATCCCACTAAATAAGATCTGAACTTGTCAATGGCATAAACCACTGCAAGCAACTCCTTTTCTGTGGTTGTGTAATTCTTCTGTGCATCATTCAAAACACGGCTAGCATAGTAAATGACGTGCAAAAGCTTGTTATGCCTCTGTCCCAATACTGCACCAATGGCATGGTCACTAGCATCACACATTAGTTTAAATGGTAATGTCCAGTCTGGTACAGAAATGACAAGTACTGTGACCAACTTAGCCTTCAGAGTCTCAAAGGCCTGCAAACACCCTGTGTTAAAGACAAATGGTATGTCAGCAGCTAGCAGATTGCTCAGAGGTTTTGCGATTTTTGAAAAATTCTTTATAAACCTCCTATAGAATCCTGCATGCCCCAGAAAGCTTCTGATTGCCTTAACATTGGTGGGTGGTGGTAATTTTTCAATTACCTCTACCTTAGCTTGATCCACCTCTATTCCCTTGTTTGAAAATTTATGCCCAAGGACAATTCCTTCAGTCACCATAAAGTGACATTTTTTTCAATTTAAAACCAGGTTAGTCTCTTGGCATCTTTTCAGAACAAGTGCTAGATGGTTAAGACAGGAGTTAAATGAGTCTCCAAATACTGAGAAGTCATCCATGAAGACTTTCAGAAATTTCTCTACCATATCAGAGAAGATAGAGAGCATGCACCTCTGAAAGGTTGCAGGTGCATTGCACAGACCAAAAGTCATTCTTCTGTATGCAAATACTCCAGATGGACATGTAATGTTGTTTTCTCTTGGTCCTGAGAATCTACTGCAATTTAGTTGTATCCTGAATAGCCATCCAAAAAGTAGTAGTATTCATGACCTGCTAGTCTCTCCAGCATCTGGTCTATGAATGGTAAAGGAAAATGATCCTTCCTGTTGGCTGTATTGAGCCTTCTGTAGTCAATACACATACGCCACCCTGTAACTATTCTTGTAGGAACCAGTTCATTCTTTTCATTATGAACCACTGTCATTCTTCCCTTCTTAGGGACAACAAGGACAGGGCTCACCTAGGGGCTATCAGAAATAGGATAAATAATCCCAGCCTCTAGTAACTTAGTGACCTCTTTCTGCACCACCTCCTTCATGGAGGGATTTAGTTGCCTCTGTGGTTAAACCACTGGCTTAGCATTATCCTCCAATAGGATCTTGTGCATATATCTGGCTGGGCTAATGCCCTTAAGATCACTTATGGACCATCCAAGAGCTGTCTTGTGTGTCCTTAGCACCTGAATTAGTGCTTTCTCTTCCTGTGGCTCTAAAGCAGAGCTTATGATTACAGGAAAAGTGTCACCTTCTCCCAGAAATACATATTTCAGGGATGGTGGTAGTGGTTTGAGCTTGGGTTTAGGAGGTTTCTCCTCTTCCTGAGGAGTTTTTAGAGGTTCTTTTATTTCCTCTGGTTCCTCCAAATCAGGCTGAACATCTTTAAAAATGTCCTCTAGCTCTGATTCGAGACTCTCAGTTATATTGACCTCTTCCACCAGGGAGTCAATAATATCAACGCTCAGACAGTCTTTTGATGTGTTTGGATGCTGCATAGCTTTGACAACATTCAACTTAAACTCATCCTCATTGACTCTCAGGGTTACCTCCCCTTTTTGGACGTCAATGAGGGTTCGTCCTGTTGCTAGGAAGGGTCTTCCTAGAATGAGAGTTGCACTCTTATGCTCCTCCATTTCCAGCACTACAAAGTCAGTAGGGAAGGCAAATGGCCCAACCTTGACAATCATGTCCTCAATTATGCCTGATGGATATTTAATGGAGCCATCAGCAAGTTGAAGACATATCCGGGTTGGTTTGACCTCTTTAGTCAAGCCAAACTTTCTGATAGTGGATGTAGGAATTAGATTGATACTTGCCCCAAGGTCACATAAAGCTGTCTTGGTACAAGTACCCTCTAATGTGCATGGTATCATAAAGCTTCCGGGATCCTTAAGCTTTTCTGGTAAGCTTGTTAGGATGACTGCACTGCATTCTTCAGTGAGAAAATTTTTTTTTGTCTCTCTCCAATCCTTCTTATGACTTAAGATCTTTTTCATGAACTTAGCATAAGATGGTATTTGCTCAAGTGCCTCTGTAAACGAAATCTTTATTTCAAGAGTCCTGAGATAGTCTGCAAAGCGGGCAAATTGTTTATCCTGTTTCGCTTGGCGGAGTTTTTTAGGATAAGGTATTTTGGCTTTATATTCTTCAACCTTAGTTGTTGCAGGTTTATTTCCTACAGAGGCAGGTTGAGAAGCCTTCTTGAGGGAGTTATTATCAGCACTTGCAGGTGTCTGATCCATCACTGGCATTTGAACGCCAGAACTGGACATGGATTGGGCATTTAACGCCAGATTCCTACCCTTTTCTGGTGTTTGAACGCCAGAATTGGACATGGATTGGGCGTTTAACGCCAGTTTTTCACCCTTTTCTGGCATTTGAACTCCAGACTTATTCCTCTCTGGGCTCTTACTGTTCTCAAAGGAATTTTGGGCAGCAGGTTGCTCATCCTCTGTCAGCTGTTCTTTTTTGGCTTTCTGCTACTTTGAGTTGAGGTATTTAATGTTTTTTCACTTCTTAATTGAACTGCTTGGCACTCCTCTGTTATCTGTTTTGATAACTGCTGTTTTGTCTGATTCAATTGTGATTCCATATCCTTGTTAGCATTTTTGGTTTCTTGTAGCATCTCCTTAACTTCTGCTAACTGCCTTGTTATAGAAGATAGTTGCTGATTGAGTTCAGCAACTTGTTCCTGAGGACTAAAGTCAGTTGATACTGCCTTAGTTTCTTCTTTCATGGAGGACTCATTACTTATGTACAGATGCTGATTTTTAGCAACTATATCGATAAGCTCTTGAGCCTCTTCAATAGTCTTTCTCATGTGTATAGATCCACCAGTTGAGTGCTCTAGAGACACCTGAGCTTTTTCTGTAAGCTCGTAGTAGATGTCTAATTGCACCCACTCTGAAAACATTTCAGAGGGGCATTTTCTTAGCATCCCTTTGTACCTCTCCCAGGTGTTATAAAGGGATTCATTATCCTCTTGTTTAAAGCCTTGGATGTCCAGCCTTAGCTGTGTCATCCTTTTTGGAGGGAAGTATTGATTCAGGAATTTGTCTGATAACTGTTTCCATGTTCTTATGCTTGTTGTAGGTTGGTTATTTAACCACCTCTTAGCTTGATCTTTTACATCAAACGAAAATAGTAACAGCCTGTATACGTCCTGATCTACCTCCTTATCATGCACTGTGTCAGCAATTTGCAAGAACTGCGCTAGAAACTCAGTAGGTTCTTCCTATGGAAGACTGGAATACTGGCAATTTTGCTGCACCATGACAATGAGCTGAGGATTTAGCTCAAAACTACTTGCTTTGATGGGAGGTATACATATGCTACTCCCATATGCAGCAGTAATGGGGTTAGCATATGACCCCAGAGTCCTTCTGAACTATTCATTTTCATTTAGGTCCATGATGGATAAAATGGAATTGATATGAATTGCAAAGAAAATATATTTTTGTTTTTATTTTATTTAAGTAGAACAAACCGAATTATTAAGATAAATAAAAATAATAAGATAAAATAAAATAATTAGAAATTAAAATATAAATTTTGAAAACCAAGAGAAAAATAAATTCGAAAACAAAAATAATTACTTAATTAAGAAGATTTGAAAAACTTTGGATATGATTTTCGAAAAAGATTTTGAATTTTGAAAAGATTTGATTTTTAAATTTGAAAATTAAATTTTGAATTTTAAATTTTGAAATTTGAAATTTAAAATTTGAAATTTGAATTTTGGAAGTTGAAATTTGAAATTTGAATTTGAAATAAGATAAGATAAGATTTTGAAAAAGATATTATTTTTTTGAAAAAGATTTGAATTTTGAAATTTTAAAACTAAGATAAGATAAAATAAAAATTTGAATTTTTTAAAGTAATTTTCGAAAATTCAATTTAAAATAAAGAGAAGAGATATTTTTGAATTTAATGAGGAAAGAGAAAAACAATAAAATGACACAAGACTTAAAATTTTTAGATCTAATGCTCCTTGTTTTTTCAAAAATTTTGGAGGAAAAACACCAAGGAACACCAAACTTAAAAATTTTAAGATCAAAATACAAAGAAGACTCAAGAACACCTTGAAGACTCACAAGAACATAAAAAGAACACCAAACTTAAAACTTTTAGAAAACTAAAAATAAATTTTCAAAAATTAAAGAAAAATAACAAGAGAACACCAAACTTAAAAGTTTGACACAAGATTTAATCAAAGAAAAATTATTTTTGAAAAAGTTTTAAAAGGAAGATACCCAATTACCAAGAACATAAGCACAACACTCTAGCCAACTGAGCTATAAATTTAACGTGTTTTTAAAAAAGGTATTTAATGTATATAAATTTTTTTGAATACTGATAAATAGAAAATGCACAAGAAAAACAAAAAAAGACACAGAATAGGAAAAACTAAAGATCAAACAAGAAAAATAGTAAGAACAACTTGAAGATCAAGAAAAAAATGAACACAAATTCGAAAATTTAAAGGAAAATAAAAACATGCAATTGACATCAAATTTAAAATATGATAATAAACTCAAACAGAAGACTAAATCATGAAGTTATTGGTTTTAAAAATTTTCAAAAATAATTTAGAAAAATAAAATAAGGATCTTAAAATTTTAACCAAAAACAATAATAGAAGACTCTAAACCAAAAAGAAAAAATTTTCCTAATCTAAGCAACAAAATAAACCGTCAGTTTTCCAAACTCGAACAATCCCCGGCAACGACGCCAAAAACTTGGTGCACGAATTGTAAATCACACTTTTAACAACTCGTACCACTAACCAGCAAGTGCACTGGGTCGTCCAAGTAATACCTTACGTGAGTAAGGGTCGATCCCACGGAGATTGTCGGCTTGAAGCAAGCTATGGTTATTTTGCAATTCTTAGTCAAGAAATTAATAATAAAAATGGTTGGGTTTATGAAGAGTAATTAACATAAAATAAATAATACTTGTTATGCAGTAATGGAGAACAGATTGAGGATTTAGAGATGCTCTGTCTTCCGAATCTCTGCTTTCCTACTGTCTTCTTTTTCACGCATGCAAGGCTCCTTCCATGGCAAGCTGTATGTTGGTGGATCACCATTGTCAATGGCTACCATCCGTCCTCTCAGTGAAAATGGTCCAAATGCGCTGTCACCGCACGGCTAATCATCTGTCGGTTCTCACTCATGTTGGAATAGGATCCATTGATCCTTTTGCGTCTGTCACTATGCCCAGCACTCATGAGTTTGAAGCTCGTCACAGTCATCCCATCCCAGATCCTACTCGAAATACCACAGACAAGGTTTAGACTTTCCGGATCTCAGGAATGGCCGCCAATAATCCTAGCCTATACCACGAAGACTCTGATCATAAACCAAGAGGCTAAGAGATACACACTCAATCTAAGGTAGAACGGAAGTGGTTGTCAAGCACGCGTTCATAGGTTGAGAATGACGATGAGTGTCACGGATCATCACATTCATCACGGTTAAGTACAAGCGAGTATCTTAGAATAGAAACAAGCGTGATTGAATAGAAAACAGAAGTAATTGCATTAATTCATCGAGACACAGCAGAGCTCCTCACCCCCAACCATGGGATTTAGAGACTCATGCCGTCAGAAATACAATATGAAACATGTAAAAATGTCATGAGGTGCAAAATAAATCTCTAAAAGTTGTTTAAATACTAAACTAGTAACCTAGGTTTACAGAAAATGAGTAAACTACGATAGATAGTGCAGAAATCCACTTCTAGGGCCCACTTGGTGGGTGCTGGGGCTGAGACTTGAGCTTTACACGTGCCTAGGCTGTTTCTGGCGTTTAACGCCAGAATGGAACATGGAACTGGCGTTAAATGCCAGTTTACGTCATTTATCTTTGAGCAAAGTATGGACTATTATATATTGCTGGAAAGCCCTGGATGTCTACTTTCCAACGCAATTAAGAGCGCGCCAGTTGGACTCTTGTAGCTCCAGAAAATCTATTTTGAGTGCAGGGAGGTCAGAATCCAACAGCATCTGTAGTCCTTTTTCAGCCTCTGAATCAGATTTTTGCTCAGGTCCCTCAATTTCAGCCAGAAAATACCTAAAATCATAGAAAAACACACAAACTCATAGTAAAGTCCAGAAATGTGAATTTTTCATAAACACTAATAAAAACATAGTAAAAACTAACTAAATCATACTAAAAACTACCTAAAAACAATGACAAAAAGCGTATAAATTATCCGCTCATCAGTAATCCACACACAGTCACATTCCTCCATCCTTCTTTTTCACCAATAAAATTGGTGCTCCCCACAGTGATACACTCGGTCGAATGAACCTCTTGTTTAGAAGCTCTTCCAACTGAGTCTTTAATTCAGCCAGCTCTATCGGAGCCATCCTATACGGCGCAATCGACACTGGTCCGGCTCCCGGCACCAATTTGATCGCAAATTCAATCTCTCTTTGAGGTGGAAACTTAGGGATATCTTCCGGGAATACCTCTGGAAAGTCTCTAACTATCGGAATTTGATCAAGGTTCTGATCATCACCTAACGCATTCGCAGCCAACAGAATATAACTCTGACACTCTTTCCCACTACAGTGCACCATTACAGAGTTCAGGTAGTACCCCTCAGCTATCACTGCCCCGTTTTTCCCTTCCGGCATATACTGAATTGTCCGCTCAAAGCAATTCAACAACACCCGATTCTTTGACAACCAATTGAACCCCAAAATCATCTCTAACCCAATCATTGGCAAACAGATCAAATCATGCACAAAGTCTCTACCCTCAAGCTTGAAACCTACTTGCCTACAGCCTGACCTAGTCATGACCGTCTGATGCGGAGTATGCACATGTAGATCAAATGCTAATTCTGACACTTTCAAACCTAGTTCCTCAACCTTAGCAAACGAAATAAACGAATGCGAAGCTCCATTATCATATAATGCAACAAAGGTTTTATCACCAATTAGACATATACCTCTCATCAATGGATCCGCCTTAGAAGCATCTTTGGCGTTCACAGCAAAAACCTGTCCTTGATGCTGACTCTGGCCCGCATTCGGGTTCCTCCCACGAGTGCAAACCCTCGCAATATGACCAGGTGAAGCACATTTGAAGCAATCACCTAAACCAATCTTGCAAGAGTCATATGGATGAAAACGCCCACAACACACACAACTCAAATCCGGAGAATTCTTACTTTGATTTCCTCTTCCTTTAGCATACTGAAACTGATTCTGAGTGTTCTTTCTGAAACCTTATTGCCCTTGAGGCGCATATCCTCCTCTCTTGAAACTCTGGCCTCTCAGATGAAAATACTTGCCATACCCCTTACTAGTGTTTCCTCCGTGAGTTTCCTTGGACGAAACTACCGTCTTGGCATACTGCTCAACCACCCTTGCTTTGTTCACCAAGTCGGAGAAGGTACGAATCTCCACAGGAGCCACAGCAGTCATAATGCTATCTTTCAAGCCTCTTTGGTACTTGATACACTTCCAGCTTTAGTAGGTCTCCGGGGCATCCTGACACACCCGAGAAAACCTACAAAGCTCCTCAAATTTGCTAGTGTAATCTGCCACAGACAAGGAACCTTGCTTCAGCTACATAAGTTTCATCTCCTTTGCTTCCCTTACAGACTCAGAAAAGTACTTCTTGTAGAAGGCCGTTTGGAACATGTCCCAAGGAACATCGGCATTCTGAAGTTTTAGTAGGCGGCATTCTGCTTGCCACCAATGCTGGGCCTCTCCCGCAAGCTGATAAGCGGCAAATTCCACATATTGGTTATTCGGAACGTGTTGCGCCTGTAAAGCACGCTCCATGGCCTGAAACCAGTTGTCCGCTTCGGTAGGGTTGGTTGATCCTCGGAAAATTGGTGGATGAACCTTGAGAAAAGTTGCCAAGGTCATCGGAGCACCTTCCATAATGTCGTCGTTCCCCTCAGCATGATCATTAGCATTTCCTTCGCCATTCTTGTTTCCATTTCCGGCCAGTTGGCCTAACATCTGCACATCTTGCAGGGTTGCAGTAGCATTAGCTTCCATGATGTTCGCTAAGTTTGCCATTACCGCCATGAATTCGGCATGATTGTCAACCGGCTGCTCATTCCTACTCTCTCGTGAACGTGCTCGACCTCATCCGCAAGTGGCCATTAGAGTTTCTGTTTACACCAAACAATCGATATCAAGGTGATCAGTCTCAATATCAAAAGCCTAGTGCTTCAATTATCCCAAACAGGCACTCACAAACAAGCATGCTATGCAATATCAAACAGATAACCTAATAGCATCAAAGAAAAAGACACACAGAGTATGCAATGAAGCACAATCGGTCCATCTCTCAGTCTCACGAGGACGAACCACTCTGATACCACTAAATGTAACACCCTAATTAGCCTAAGCTTTACCTCACGTCGTAAAGCAAAGGTTAATCAAAGGTTACGACAGTTCTAAGCTCATACACATAATATATAGAAAGAATTTATATAATCCAGAATCCCGATGAAGGATATAGCTCAAATATAGGATTTGAAAAGTGCAAAACATACTAACGAAGCTACTAACTTAAAGCACAAGATATAGATAAGATATAGCAAAAGATAATAGTATAATATCATGAGAATCTAGCCATGGCTTGCAGAGTTTAAGCCGGATAGCTATATACAGACTACACAGAAACCAAATAGTAAAATCAGCTTATACAAGTTTTTCTATCTCAATACAAGCCTCTAGGCAAAAGCAAACTACAAAAGTGAGAGATGTATAACAAAATAAATAAAAAAGACTCCAAGAGTAACAAGATCCTCCGCTTCTATCACCATTCAAGCAACTCACTGAGGTGGATTGCGACCTACATCTGAAAAATACAACAGAAATATGGTATGAGAACCGGAGGTTCTCAGTATGGTAACAGTCTCCAGTGATGTAAGATATAAGACCCCGGGATGCCAAAGGCAATCCTAGACTTCATATCCATCACAAGATTCAATCTTAAGGCATAACTAAAAACAGTAAAGCATAATCATATATAAATCTTAACATAATTAAACAAGGTACTCTATCTTAAGGGATTTCTATTCTAACCAAATACCGTTGTCCCACAGCCTTCACCAACCTATCCTCCATGCGATCCCATTGCCACCGCCTTCCGAACCTCCTCAATCCCAGTAGAAATCACAATTAATTACAATGCAAGTAAAACACAAGTAGAAGTATATAAGGCAAGTAATTCAAGTAAGCAAATAGGCATATTATTCAATTAGGCATACAATTACAAGTCGGCAAAGCAAACAAACATATAGAAATGCGCATGATGAATGCCTGTCCTATTGGCTGTGATATCACATTGTCGGTTCAACTGCCAACCTAACACACCTCCATGGAGATGTCGCCCTTCGGAATCATCATTGGGAACCCCCGAGATATAGTGCTCGGATCACTGTCCAGGATTTTGTGCCTGCACACTCTATTGATCCGAAGGGATGCAAGCGGGATACTCTTGCCACAGACCTCATATTTCAACGTAAGCGGGATTAACCACCATCCTTATGCCGCCGCTGCTACCTCGATAGGCGGGATTAACCACCGTCCCTGCTGAGTGCATAGCGTCTCATAATCTTAGTATTAAATAGTAGTTCGGTGGTTTTTCAGAAAACATTTTTAATACATCAATGATTCAACATTGCACATTCGAGTACTCAACTCACATCATCCACTGTCACATCAACATTTTCATTCAGAGTCCTCGACTCATCTCAACTACTGTCAACTTACATTTCCATTCCGAACTCAGTAGTTCATCAGTTCTCATCTTAAATATCAATCATTCTTTACACGCCATCAAACCATCCTTAATACACCCGAAACCTAAGCCTCCATTTTCTAATTTTTCAAAATGACATCAACTGAATCTCTAAAGTTCTTTCCCATGTTCTCATATCCAAAATTATGTCCAAAAGTCTTAAAATGGTATCATGGAAGCTTACAATCTTGTTGGGAAGGTGAAATAGTTGAAAACAAATATTTAAATTTGAGAAACAGGGCGTGTGCGTACGCATAGGTGTGTGCGCGCGCACGCCCAGGAAGATTTTTAAAAGTGTGCGTACGCATAGGGGTGTGCGTACGCACTGGTACCAAATTTTGCAAGGTCTGTTCGCTCGTACAAGGTGTGCTAGTGGCTCCAACAGACTGCCCTTCCTAACTTGTGCATGCGCACAGGTTGTAAATCCTCATTGGTTATGTGCGTGCACAAGTTGTGCTAGCGCTGTAAACAGAAAGCCTTCCCCTGCCTGTGCGTACGCACAGGTCTGTGCGTGCGTACATGTTTAAAATTTCGCAGGGTTGTGCATGCGCACAAGGCTGTACGTGCGCACATACCAGAAATCACAAAATTCTACAACTTTGTAGAATTTCAGATTTTTACACCAAACTTTGAATGATCATAACTCGCTCTACAGAAATCTAAATTTTGCAATCTTTATATCGATTCGAAGGGTTTTTAATAAATTTTAATTATAAACAAATTTCAACCAATTTTGAAAACTGAGACATAAGTTATGATCAGACAAAGTTCACCAAAAACTAACTTTTACGAAAAGTTCACAATTCACCAATTTCCTCATTTTCACAACTCGAACCAACCAAAACCAAATAAAACTTTTCCAAGCTCCATTTTCCATCAAAATATACCTTTTATAACATATTATACCATTATCAACCATTAAACCTCAAATATATGATACCAAAGTCAATCCTCCACCAAACACATTCACCAATAATCATTCTACCACTATCAATTCTCATCATCAACTTCATTCATGCTCTATATCAATATCCAACAATATACAATCATTCAAAGTCATCAAGCATCATACCTCAACATCATTATTTCTCAATATAACAATATCAATTCAACATACATTATCAATCACCCATCATCAACAACCACATAAATCCAAACTTATCCTATGGGTTACTAGCTTAAGTGTCCATGAATATTATATACTACATAGAGGAAACTGAAACCATACCTTGACCGATTCCCAATATGCCAAAAACCCTAAATGAGCACAATTTGAGTTTTCCACCACAAGCAAGCCTCCAATTCCACTCCAACAAGCACCAACAAATTCCAAAGGCTTCCAAACTCACAATAATCAAGCTATAATACACATAAATCATGACTAATCAACCTAGGGCTCAATTTAATCATGATCTCACAAGGGTTTCAACAGCTCTTACCTTGCCCAACAGTTTTGGATGTCAAATCCAATGCTAACCAAAGGTTAGAGTGTACCTAAACACCCAAAAATCACAAAACCTCACTTAATCAAAAGCCCTAAAACTCAAAATTTTAAACAGAAGAACTGAGAGGGATTCAAGATTCTCTTACCAGTTTCTTAGTGGGTTTTGTAGAGCTCTTTACAAGGAACGCGTAGCCACAAATGGTGCGGCGATGGGAGCTCTGTAGCTCAAGATATGAGCTTGTGAAGCTCTATGTGAATAGTGACAATGGAGTTTCTCTTCTTCTCCTTCTTAGCTGAAGTGTGTGTGTTTGAGTGTGGTTTGTGCTGAATGGGTTCAATAATGGACCCTTTTATATGTTAGGCTTTGGCCCAACTTGGGCCCGGTCTAACCCGTTAGCATTTTTAGCCCGTTTGGCCCAACTTTGGGTAAAACCTTTAAAATTAATGCCCGATTTCCATTTTTAATATTTTTCTAAGGTTTTTGACTGTTTTCACTTTTTCTCGTGCAGCACCGGGCAGACTTGAACCGATTCAACTGCTAGTTCGCGATTTTTCGCAGAAAACATATTTTCTGACTCAGAAAAACTTACTGAGTCCAAAAATCATCTATAAATCCTCAAATTCTCACTCTAATTTTTCGAAACCTAATTTGGGCAATACTAATTACTTAATTAAATGATTAATTAAGCTCAGTTCTTACACTCTCCCCACTGATGCCAGGACATCTTGGCCAGTTTCACTGACCTTTTCTTTACTGTTTTTAGGATAGTTTCATACATTTCTTTAGGAAATAAGCTAGTTTTAGGTAAATATTCACTTATGCCTTGATTCAAGCATACATTGTGCATTTTACATAATTTCATGAGGATTTTGCATAAGTTTAGTGACAAATATTATGTTGCATTACTCATGACTTGGACTAGAGCTTTGATGCACTTTATTGCTTGATTTCAGGACCAAAAAGGAAGCAAGAAAAGGGGAGGTAACTTGCAAGATTAATGAGAAAAGTGATTGCCAATAACATTCTCAAAAAGCCATCAATGCCCACGTTAGAGAGTCACGTTAACTAAGTTAACGTGAACTCTAACGTGGAGAAGAGAAGTTGAGCCAACGTTAGTGACACTTAACATTGTCACTAACGTTGGCAATCACTTATAAGTGGCCACGTTAGAAGCCATGTTAACCTAGTTAACGTGGCCTCTAACGTTAAGGGGGGAAGAGAAGCCAACGTTAGTGACACCCAACATTGTCACTAACGTTGGCCTATGGTGTAAAGTACCACGTTAACTCCCACGTTAACTTGGTTAACGTGGGAACTAACGTAAAGGATGAAGAGTTGTCGACAACGTTAGTGACACTCAACATTGTCACTAACGTTGAAGCAACCACACAACCCCCAAGAGTCACGTTAACCTCCGCGTTAAGTTAGTTAACGTGGAAGCTAACGATGAGGAATGAAGGATGAGCCAACGTTAGTGACACTCAACATTGTCACTAACGTTGGGATGGCTAAAGATGGCCACGTTAGAGGCCACGTTAACCTAGTTAACGTGGACTCTAACGTGAGACCCAGGGGCACATTGGAACGTTAGTGACAATGTTGAGTGTCACTAACGTTCTTGAAGGTTGGCAAGGACCACGTTAGAAGCCACGTTAACCTAGTTAACGTGGGCTTTAACGTGAAACAAGAAGGGGCACACTGGAACGTTAGTGACAATGTTGAGTGTCACTAACGTTCTCGAAGGATTAACAAGGCAACGTTAAAAGCCATGTTAACCTAGTTAACGTAGGTTTTAACGTAAGGCAAAGGGGTGCATTGGAACGTTAGTGACAATGTTAAGTGTCACTAACGTTCTCAAACTTATATTCTCACTAAATATTAACACCTCTAACGTCCTAAGCTGAAGTCTCTGCCCACTTAGCACTTTCTCTCTGAAAGTAAAGCCAAGCCCAAATGAAGAAAAGAACTGCTTCAAACTTAAGATCCAAAGGCCCAAGACTTGAAGAGTAAACTAGAAGCTGAGAAGAGTAGTATATATAGGAGTAGCTTTGAATTGTAAAGAAGTTCTGGAGGCTGGGAAAAAGGGAACTACTCTCTGTATTTTACTTTCTTTGCAATTTCTAGTTTTATGATGTATTCTCCATCTTTGTTTTCATTTTCAAGAGCTATGAACAACTAAACCCCTTTCATTGGGTTAGGGAGCTCTGTTGTAATTTGATGGATCAATACTAATTTTCATTATTCTTCTTCTATCTTTCCTCTTGATTTTACTTGAAAGCTTTCGATCTTCATCCAATTGAGTAGTTATCTTGGAAGAGAAGCTATTCAAACTTGGATCTCTTTTGAACCTTGAAAGAGGAATGAAGAGATCAAGCTAGAAATGCTTTCTCATGCTAGACCAAATTGGGTTTGGATGGGTATGTGACTATAACCCTCTCAATACTTGGTTTGGGAAATGCATGTGGTATAATCAGTGACCATACTTCATCTCTTCTCATGAGCAATTGACCAAGGAATTGGCTATTGATCAAGATTTGAGAGATTGAATTTCAAGAAATTGTAATTCAATCACTTAAGATTGCCAAGGAGATCAATGAGTGCATTGATTGAGGAAGAGATGAAAATGAACTTGATCCGAAGAATTGCAACATCTCCTAAGCCCAATGAACTCCCCATCTCTGATCTTACCCATTCTCTTTAATTTCTGTCATTTACTTTTATGAGCAAATCCCCCATTCCCATTTATAATTCTGCAATTTATTTTCAGTCATTTACTTCCAGTCCTTTAATTCTAGCATTTACTTTTCTGTTATTTACATTCTCGCCATTTTAATTTCTGCAACTCTCAACCCAAATTCTGGATTCGCTCAACTAGAACATTCTTCTAATTAAAGTTGCTTGATCAATCAATCCCTGTGGGATTCGACCTCACTCTATTGTGAGTTTTTACTTGACGACAACTTCGGTACACTTGCCGAAGGGAGATTTGTTGAGAGACAAGTTTTTCGTGCATCAAGTTTATGGTGCCGTTGCCGGGGATTGATTGTGCATCAACAATGATTAAATTGGAAGATCACTAGATTGAGCATTTTTATTTTGTGAATTTTATTTTTCTATTTGAATGATTTACTTTTTTTTTTAGTTAACCTTCTTCCCTTCTCCCTCTACTCGTTTATTTTTCTTTGTTATTTTCAATTCTGTTTGCTAACCACTAACTGTTTGATATATTGCATCACCCACAACTAACAATAACTCTGACACAAATACTGTCTGCACCTATTTTCTTTGCTTGTACTTGTTGGTTGTATGACAGGGAGAAGAAGCGAGGCTTCAACTTCCTTTGATTCTGAACCTGAGAGAACCTTCCTTAGACTAAGGAGGGAGGCAAAAGAAAAATATGTAGTTGGTGCTGAAGAAGAGGAGGAACACTTTGAGGAATACTTTGAACCTAACATGGAAGAAAACATGGAAAATCATCTTGAAGAAGAGACTCACAACCATGGTAGAGGAGGTGGAGCAAATCATGCTAGGGAGGATAGAAGAGTTTTGGGCTCTTACATCAATCCAAACCCAGGCAATTGTGGAAGTAGCATCCAAAGGCCAACAATCCATGCCAACAACTTCAAACTTAAACCACAGCTCATCACCCTTGTTCAGAACAACTGTTCGTTTGGAGGAAGTGTTCAAGAAGACCCCAATCAACATTTAACCACCTTCCTGAGAATATGTGACACAGTGAAGTCTAATGGTGTTCATCCTGACGCCTATAGACTGCTCTTATTTCTCTTCTCACTCAGGGACAAGGCAGCCAAGTGGCTGGAATCCTTCCCAAGGGAGAGCTTGACAACTTGGGAAGATGTGGTGAACAAATTCTTAGCAAGATTCTACCCTCCTCAACGAATCAATAGGCTGAGAGATGAGGTTCAAACTTTCAGGCAACAAGATGGTGAGACTCTATATGAAGCATGGGAGAGGTTCAAGGACTTAACAAGGAGGTGTCCACCTGACATGTTCAATGAATGGGTGCAGTTGCACATTTTCTATGAAGGGCTCTCTTATGAGTCAAAGAAGGCAGTAGACCATTCATCTGGAGGATCCTTGAACAAGAAAAAAACCATTGAGGAAGCCATAGATGTTATTGAAACAGTAGCAGAAAACGACTACTTCTATGCTTCCGAAAGAGGGAACACAAGAGGAGTGATGGAGCTAAACAATGTAGATGCTCTGTTGGCCCAAAATAAGCTCATTACCCAGCAACTGGCTGACCTCACCAAGAAGATGGAGAGGAACCAAGTAGCAGCAATCTCCACTTCGTCAACAACACAAGAAGGAATGAATGAAGAAGCAGAGGGGAGTCAGGAGCAAGCCAATTACATTGGGAATTCACCAAGGAAAAACTATGATCCATACTCCAAGACTTACAACCCTGGATGGAGAAACCACCCAAACTTTGGGTGGGGAAGTGAGCAAGATCAAAAGCAATTCACCCAGAGGACATCTCAACACCCCCACAACAACACTTCTCCACATACTTATCAAAACCAAAACAGCACGTCTGCTCCGAATCACTCATCAATTGATGACAAGCTCTCTAAGATTGAAGCCTTACTTGAAGGAATATGCCAAGAGATTCAAGAAAATAAGGTGTTCAAAGAGGAGGTGTGAGCCAATATTAAGAACCAGGGAGAGACCATCAGGAAGCTGAAATTCCAGGTGGGATATTTAGCTAAGAAGATTCCCAAACCTACTGATAGCTTCCCAAGTGACACGGAGAAAAACCCCAAGGGAGAAGTAAAGAAAGTAAGATGGGAAGACTGCAAAATGGTCACTACAAGTGATCAAGAGATTGAAGACAAGCAAAGCAAAGTGTGCAAACAACCTGAAGACAACTCAACAAAGGAGGAGGATAGAGATCACAAAGAACCAGAAATCTCACAACAAGAACTGCTAAAGCTCTATGCACCATTCCCTCAACTGCTCAATGGTGCTGTGGGAAAAAGAATATACTCAAGGTTCCTAGACTTGTTTGCATCTCTGCATGTGAACATACCATTCATCAAGGCAATTCAACAAATGCCTGCATTCATCAAGTATATGAAGGAACTTCTTCCCAGGAAAAGCTCACTCAAGGGAAGGCAGACTATAGTGATGAACAAGGAATGTAGTGCCCTTATTCAACCTGAGTTGCCTACAAAAAGAAGAGACCCAGGAAGTTTTCATATACCTTGTGCCATAGGTGAAAACACGTTCGACAGAGCACTATGTGATTTAGGGGCCAGCATCAACTTACTGCCCTTATCCCTAGTGAAGAGGCTGCAGATCAATGAGATAATGCCCACAGATGTCATTATCAGACTGGCTGACAAAACTCAAAAGCAAGCAATAGGAGTGGTGGAAAATGTGTTGCTAAAGGTTGGGAAGTACTTTCTCCCAACAAACTTTGTCATTCTGGACATGGAAGAGAGTCACACTCATCCAATCATATTGGGAAGACCATTCCTAGCTACGGCCAGAGCACTTATTGATGTAGAGAAAAGGGAGCTAATATTGAGAATCCATGATGAACGACTCAGCTTCAATGTTTTCAAACTCTCGCAAGAAACAGATCAAGAGGACAAGGAACTAAGCACAAATAATAATGAGACACTGAAGGAGGAAACAAGCACTGAAGTACAGCCAGTTCATTCTGAGATCCCCTTAACTGACAAACAAGGAAAACAGCAATTGCCACAGCTCAAGGAAAAGTTGGAGGAACCTAAACCTCTAGAGGCAGGTGAAGACAGCACCACAGCTCCTTTTGAAAAAGAGGTCACCAAGGGGAAGGCAACCTCAAAAGAAACAAAGAAGAAGGTATCAAGAGGGTGGAAGAACAAGAAGATCCCTACGGAAGACTTCTCTCCAGGGGATAGAGTTGTCTCAGCCTACTTCCCAGATATTCCCCCTAATCTCCCTACTGTGCCATCTCAATTACCCAAGGTCTTCACTATCAACAGAGTTCTTTCCCTGGAACATGTGGAGATTATTGATCCAACCAATGGATATAAATCCACAGCAAGAGGGGAGGACTTTAAGCACTACCAACCACCATGATGAAGGACTCGTCGAGCTAGCGACGATAAAAGAGCGCTCTGTTGGGAGGCAACCCAACCTCAGGTAGTTTCACTTTCATCTTTATTTCAATAAAAATCACAAAGTTGTTTCTCCTGTATTGTAAGGAGCTAAGTTTGGTATTCCACACCAGAACAATCCAAGAGTGATAGTGTAGTTCTAAGTTTGGTATTCCACTAAAGGACATTGGTTAGAATTACACTCCACTCCAAAAGAACATTGCTAGCTCCATCCAATCAAGAGAAACCACTTAGATGTAGTTAGACTATAGGTGATCATTGCTTTATTGATAACAAGATATGAGGGTCTCTGCATATATGCAATGTCTTGTACTGGGCAAAGAACTAAGTTTGGTGTTCACACACCAAATTGAGTTCAAGAGGCACAAGCATACATGTAAGCTAACTATATCTCAAGTGCTTTGGGAACAAGCAACTTCCAGTAACCTTGCAAGAATCTTATAAGGAAATGGTGCAACTTCACCCAAAGAAGCGAAGCAGCAAAAACTAGGATGATGACAAAGAGAGAGGGGGACCAGAGATCATCAACCGAAGGTTGTATTGTTACCTAATTCCATTGTACTCAGAATTGTTGAAAGTTGGAAGCTCGAATGCACTTCTGATTTATAGTTACTCTTAGTTGAACCCTTTTTAAATTCTGTCTTTTAAGTTCTGAATAGGTCTATGTGCACTAGTCTTTATGTCACTGCATCATTACTTCCCTTTCTTGTAAGCTTGTCCCTTTTAAATCAAATTGAAGAAGAGAATGATTAGGTTTTTAAAAGACCAGAGTAGAGTTCCTAATGTGGAGGTGCATTCATGAATCTTTGGGGTAGTCATAAGTTAGCTAAGTTGGTTCAACCACAAGGTTAGGAGGACAACTATCTATCCTGAATACTTGACTTTGGATATCCCCATGAGACTAGCTAAATAAGAAGATCCTAATAAGAAAAAGGGAAAGAACAATCAAAGTTAAGGAATAAAAGAAAAAGAGTAAGCAATAAGACTAGGCATCAATGGTTTTACTCTTGAGGGAAGTGTCTGTGGTTCTCCTGTGTGAGGGATCTACTTGGATGAATAAGCTCTTAGGGGTGCTTTATCACTTGGTAACTTGGGTTAACTAACCCGGGATTATCAGCTGAAAATCCACTATCAAGAGTAACCCTCACTACAGAGCATTTAGTAACCCAAAGAGGTGCTGGACACCAAGGTCTCAAGAAAAGAAAATAAATAAACTATATGCCTGTGGTGTGTATGTATGGGGGAGAGACTTGAGGGAGTAAGTCCTTAGGGGTGCTTCAACACCTAGCACCTTGAACCAACTGGTTCGGGAGTGTTGGCTGAAAGCTTATCTTAAAGAGTTGCCCCCTTACAGAGCACTTAGCCTAAATAACACAAATAACCCTTGAAATAACAATAAAAGGATCAATAAATAAAAGTCTCATGAGATATAAACAAAGTAAGTGTTTAGGGACATGATAAAGGTCTGAAAGCCAGTAATGGAATGAACCTAAGTTGCTATGCATGAAACCACCATAAAATCAGTAATATGACTTCCACAAGGATGACTCATTCCTCTAGATATTCCATTCATCATTCTCTTGTTCCAGTACTTGCTTAGGGACAAGCAAGCTTTAAGTTTGGTGTTGTGATGCCAGGGCATCTTGGCTAGTTTCACTGACCTTTTTTTTACTGTTTTTAGGATAGTTTCATACATTTCTTTAGGAAATAAGCTAGTTTCGGGTAAATATTCACTTATACCTTGATTCAAGCATACATTGTGCATTTTACATAATTTCATGAGGATTTTGCATAAGTTTAGTGACAAATATTATGTTGCATTACTCATGACTTGGACTAGAGCTTTGATGCACTTTATTGCTTGATTTCAAGACCAAAAAGGAAGCAAGAAAAGGGGAGGTAACTTGCAAGATTAATGAGAAAAGTGATTGCCAATAACATTCTCAAAAAGCCATCAATGCCCACGTTAGAGAGTCACGTTAACTAAGTTAACGTGAACTCTAACGTGGAGAAGAGAAGTTGAGCCAACGTTAGTGACACTTAACATTGTCACTAACGTTGGCAATCACTCATAAGTGGCCACGTTAGAAGCCACGTTAACCTAGTGACACTCAACATTGTCACTAACGTTGAAGCAACCACACAACCCCCAAGAGTCACGTTAACCTCCACGTTAACTTAGTTAACGTGGAAGCTAACGATGAGGAATGAAGGATGAGCCAACGTTAGTGACACTCAACATTGTCACTAACGTTGGGATGGCTAAAGATGGCCACGTTAGAGGCCACGTTAACCTAGTTAACGTGGACTCTAACGTGAGACCCAGGGGCACATTGGAACGTTAGTGACAATGTTGAGTGTCACTAACGTTCTCGAAGGTTGGCAAGGACCACGTTAGAAGCCACGTTAACCTAGTTAACGTGGGCTTTAACGTGAAACAAGAAGGGGCACACTGGAACGTTAGTGACAATGTTGAGTGTCACTAACGTTCTCGAAGGATTAACAAGGCAACGTTAAAAGCCACGTTAACCTAGTTAACGTAGGTTTTAACGTAAGGCAAAGGGGTGCATTGGAACGTTAGTGACAATGTTAAGTGTCACTAACGTTCTCGAACTTATATTCTCACTAAATATTAACACCCCTAACGTCCTAAGCTGAAGTCTCTGCACACTTAGCACTTTCTCTCTGAAAGTAAAGCCAAGCCCAAATCAAGAAAAGAACTGCTTCAAACTTAAGATCCAAAGGCCCAAGACTTGAAGAGTAAACTAGAAGCTGAGAAGAGTAGTATATATAGGAGTAGCTTTGAATTGTAAAGAAGTTCTGGAGGCTGGGAAAAAGGGAACTACTCTCTGTATTTTACTTTCTTTGCAATTTCTAGTTTTATGATGTATTCTCCATCTTTGTTTTCATTTTCAAGAGCTATGAACAACTAAACCCCTTTCATTGGGTTAGGGAGCTCTGTTGTAATTTGATGGATCAATACTAATTTTCATTATTCTTCTTCTATCTTTCCTCTTGATTTTACTTGAAAGCTTTCGATCTTCATCCAATTGAGTAGTTATCTTGGAAGAGAAGCTATTCAAACTTGGATCTCTTTTGAACCTTGAAAGAGGAATGAAGAGATCAAGCTAGAAATGCTTTCTCATGCTGGACCAAATTGGGTTTGGATGGGTATGTGACTATAACCCTCTCAATACTTGGTTTGGGAAATGCATGTGGTATAATCAGTGACCATACTTCATCTCTTCTCATGAGCAATTGACCAAGGAATTGGCTATTGATCAAGATTTGAGAGATTGAATTGCAAGAAATTGTAATTCAATCACTTAAGATTGCCAAGGAGATCAATGAGTGCATTGATTGAGGAAGAGATGAAAATGAACTTGATCCGGAGAATTGCAACATCTCCTAAGCCCAATGAACTCCCCATCTCTGATCTTACCCATTCTCTTTAATTTCTGTCATTTACTTTTATGAGCAAATCCCCCATTCCCATTTACAATTCTGCAATTTATTTTCAGTCATTTACTTCTAGTTCTTTAATTCTAGCATTTATTTTTCTGTTATTTACATTCCCGCCATTTTAATTTCTGCAACTCTCAACCCAAATTCTGGATTCGCTCAACTAGAACATTCTTCTAATTAAAGTTTCTTGATCAATCAATCCCTGTGGGATTCGACCTCACTTTATTGTGAGTTTTTACTTGACGACAACTTCGGTACACTTGCCGAAGGGAGATTTGTTGAGAGACAAGTTTTCCGTGCATCACCCACCAAATAAGAAATTTTGCCCTCAAAATTTAGTGATTACTTGGGAACAGCTCGGGGTAATCTTTTCGTATCTTGGTTTCCAACTCCCAAGTATGCTCTTCAATTCCTGCTCGCTCCCAAGCTACCTTAACCAACTGAACTTCTTTTCCTCGCAGCTTCTTCACACTAGTGTCGTCAATACGCACCGGTGTTACTTGAAAAGTTAAGTTCTCCCTCAACTCAACCGACTCAGGTCCTAACACATGAGCCGCATCCGACGTGTACTTGCAGAGTTGTGACACGTGGAATACGTCATGAAAGTTAGACAGATGAGGTGGCAAAGCTACTTGATACGCCACCGGCCCGAATCGGCTAAGAATCTCAAACGGTCCTATATACCTTGGATTCAACTTCTTAGTTTTTATCGCTCTTCCAAACCCAGTTGTTGGCGTAATCTTCAGAAATACATGCTCTCCCACTTCAAATTCTAATGGTTTCCTTCTCTGATCTGCATAACTCTTTTGTTGACTCTGAGCAGTTAGAATCCTCTCCCGAATCTTCTTAATCTTCTCAGAAGTCTTTGCTACCAAATCAGGATCCAAAATACTTGCTTCACCAGATTCATACCAATAAAGTGGAGATTCGCACTTCTGTCCATACAAGGCCTGATACGGAGCCATCCCAATGCTCGCATGAAAGCTATTGTTGTACGCAAACTCCACCAATGGCATGTAAAGGTCCCAACTTCCAGGTTGATCCAATACACACGCTCTTAGCATATCTTCCAACGTCTGAATAGTCCTCTCTGACTATCCATTAGTTTACGGATGATATGCAGTACCGAGACATAGTTTTGTACCGAAAGACCTTTGGAAAGCTCCCCAAAACCTTGACGTGAACCGAGGATCACGGTCCGATACTATGCTCGATGGCACACTGTGCAACCTTACTATCTCTTTGATGTACAACCTTTCTAACTCCTCCATAGAATAGTTCACTCGGATAGGCAGAAAATGAGCAGATTTGGTTAAGCAATCCACGATCACCCAAACCGCATCAAATCCCGACCTAGTCCTCGGTAATCCGGTCACAAAATCCATTGTAATTACTTCCCACTTCCACTAAGGAATCTCAAGTGGCTGTAACATTCCCGATGGCTTCTTATGCTCTATCTTCACCTTCTGACACATCAGGCACTTGGATACCACTGTTGCTACATCACCTTTCATCCCAGGCCACCAGAACATCTTCTTTAAGTCGTAGTACATCTTTGTACTTCCGGCATGAATAAAAAATCCACTGTTATGAGCTTCCGATAACAAGTCTTGCCTCAAACTCCCGACATCCGGTATACAAATCCTCCCTTTATATCTCCACAACCCTTCATCACCTTTGGTGAATTCTCCAAGCCTCTTCTCACCAACTGGTTGAAACAATTTCTGAAGCTTTTGCTCATCTTGCTGAGCCCTCTGAATCTCTGTTTTAAATGTACTTGTAATCTGCAACTGATTCAAATAAGCTCTTCTGGCAACTTCACCAATATCTAGCTTAAGATCCACAAACTTATCCACCAAATCCTCTTCCTTGATTCGCATGCAAGCTACGGTTAAAGACTTCCGACTCAAAGCGTCTGCTACCACATTTGCCTTTCCAGGCTGATAACTCCGTTCAAAATCATAATCCTTTAGCCACTCCATCCATATCCTCTGACGCATATTAAGCTCTTTCTGATCAAAGATGTACTTGAGACTCTTATGATCATAAAAGACGTAAACCTCACTCCGTACAAGTGGTGTCTCCAAATCTTCAATGCAAACACAATCGCCGCTAATTCCAAGTCATAAGTTGGGTAATTTACCTCATGCGATCTCAGCTGACGCGATGCGTAAGCCACCACATTCCAGTGTTGTATCAACACGCAACCCAAATCCTTCAGTGACACATCACAATACACTTCAAACGGTTCATGCAATTCTGGTAAGATTAGAACAGGCACTGAAGTTAACTTCTGCTTCAAAGTTTGAAAACTTTCTTCACACTCCAACGTCCACACAAAAGGCACTTCCTTCCGTATTAACTTAGTCATCGGCAGTGCTATCCGGGAGAATCCTTCAATGAATCTCCAGTAATATCTGGCCAAGCCGAAGAAACTCCTAACTTCCGTCACCGTCGTCGGCCTTTTCCATTCCATCACCGCTTCTACCTTAGAAGGATCTACCACTATTCCTCCTTTGCTTACCACATGACCTAAGAACTTTACTTCCTCTTTCTAGAACTCTCACTTCGACAACTTAGCATACGATTTCCGCTCCTTCAAGATTTGCAATACAATCCTCAAGTGTTCCTCATGCTCCCTTGCTGTCTTAGAATAAACCAAGATATCGTATATGAAAACCACCACGAATTTGTCCAAAAAGGGACAAAAGACTCTGTTCATGTAATCCATGAAAATAGCAGGTGCATTCGTTAACCCAAAAGACATTACCGCAAACTCGTAGTGTCCATAGCGTGTCCTAAACGTAGTTTTAGGGATATCATCCTCTTTCACCCTTATCTGATGGTAACCGGATCTCAAATCAATCTTGGAAAATACTCTAGCTCCTTGCAATTGATCCATCAAGTCATCTATCCTTGGCAGCGGGTACTTGTTCTTTACCGTCACTTTGTTCAACTGTCGGTAATCCACACACAGTCGCATTCCTCCATCCTTCTTCTTCACCAACAAAACTGGCACTCCCCATGGGGAAACACTCGGTCGAATGAACCTCTTGTTTAGAAGCTCTTCCAACTGAGTCTTTAATTCAGCCAGCTCTATCAGAGACATCCTATACAGCGCAATCGACACTGGTCCGGCTCCCAGCGCCAATTTAATCGCAAATTCAATCTCCCTTTGAAGTGGAAACTCAGGGATATCTTCCAGGAATACCTCCGGAAAGTCTCTAACTACCGGAATTTGATTGAGGTTCTGATCATCACCTAATGGATTCGCAGCCAATAGAATATAACCCTGACACTCTTCCCTACTACAGTGTACCATTACAGAGTTCAGGTAGTACCCCTCAGCTATCACTGCCCCATTTTTCCCTTCCGGCATTAACTGAATTGTCCTCTCAAAGCAATCCAACAACACCCGATTCTTTAACAACCAATCAAACCCTAAAATCATCTCTAACCCAATCATTGGTAAACAGATCAAATCATGCACAAAGTCTCTACCCTCAAGCTTGAAACATACTTGCCTATAGCCTGACCTAGTCATGACCGTCTGATGCGGAGTATGCACGTGCAGATCAAATGATAATTCTGACACTTTCAAACCTAGTTCCTCAACCTTAGCAAATGAAATAAACGAATGCGAAGCTCCAGTATAATGCAACTAAGGTTTTATCACCAATTAGACATATACCTCTCATCAACGGATCCGCCTTAAAAGCATCCTTGGCGTTCACAACAAAAACCCGTCCTTGATGCTGACTCTGGCCCGCATTCGGGTTCCTCCCACGAGTGCAATCCCTCGCAATATGACCAGGTAAACCACAGTTGAAGCAACCACCTAAACCAATCTTGAAAGAGTCATATAGATGAAAACGCCCACAATGCACACAAGTCAAATCTGGAGAATTCTTACTCTGATTTTGTCTTCCTTTAGCATACTGAAACTGATTCTGAGTATTCTTTCTGAAACCTCCTTGCCCTTGAGGCGCATATCCTCCTCTCTTGAAACTTTGGTCTCTCAGACGAAAATACTTGCCATGCCCCTTACTAGTGTTTCCTCCGTGAGTTTCCTTGGATGAAGCTACCGTCTTGGCATACTCCTCAACCACCCTTGCTTTGTTCACCAAGTCGGAGAAGGTACGAATCTCCATAGGAACCACAGCTGTCATAATGCTATCTTTCAAGCCTCTTTGGTACTTGATACACTTCCAGACTTTGTAGGTCTTCGGGACACCCTGACACACCCAAGAAAACCTACAAAGCTTCTCAAATTTGCTAATGTAATCTGCCACAGACAAGGAACCTTGCTTCAGCTGCATAAGTTCCATCTCCTTTACTTTCCTTGCAGACTCAGAAAAGTATTTCTTATAGAAGGCCGTTTGGAATACGTCTCAAGGAACATTGGCTTTCTGAAGCTGTAGTAGGTGGCATTCAACTTGCCACCAATGCTGGGCCTCTCCTGCAAGCTGACAAGCGGAAAATTCTACATATTGGTTATTCGGAACGTGCTGCGCCTGTAAAGCACGCTTCATGGCCTGAAACCAGTTGTCCACTTCAGTAGGATTGGTTGATCCTTGGAAAATTGGCGGATGAACTTTGAGAAAAGTTGCCAAGGTCATCGGAGCGCCTCCCATATTGTCGCTGTTCCCCTCAGTATTATCATTAGCATTTTCTTCGCCATTCCCGTTTCCATTTCAGGCCGATTGGCCTAACCTCTGCACAACTTGCAGAGTTACAGTAGCATTAGCATCCATGGTGTTTGCTAAGTTCGCTATTGCCGCCATGAATTTGGCATGATTGTCAGCTGGCTGCTCATTCCTATTCTCTCGTGAACGTGCTCGACCTCGTCCGCAAGTGGCCATTAGGGTTTCTGTCTACACTAAACAATCGATATCAAGGTGATCAGTCTCAATATCAAAAGCCTAGTGCTTCAATTATCCGAAACAGGCACTCACAAATAAGCATGCTATGCAATATCAAATAGATAACCTAATAGCATCAAAGAAAAAGACACACAGAGTATGCAATGAAGCACAATTGGTCCATCCCTCAGACTCACGAGGATGAACCGCTCTGATACCACTAAATGTAACACCCTAATTAGCCTAAGCTTTACCTCGCGTCGTAAAGCAAAGGTTAATCAAAGGTTACGACAGTTCTAAGCTCATACATATAATATATAGAAAGAATTTATATAATCTAGAAGTCCGATGAAGGATATAGCTCAAAAATAGGATTTGAAAAGTGCAAAATGTACTAACGAAGCTACTAACTTAAAGCACAAGATATAGTAAGATATTATAAGATAATAGTATAATATAATGAGAATCTAGCCATGGCTCGCGGAGTTTAAGCCGGATAGCTATATACAGACTACACAAAAACCAGACAGTAAAATCAGCTTATACAAGTTTTTCTCTCTCAATACAAGCCTCTAGGTAAAAGTAAATTACAAAAGTGAGAGATGTATAACAAAATAAATCAAAAAGACTCCAAGAGTAACAGGATCCTCCGCTTCTATCACCATTCAAGCAACTCACCGAGGTGGGTTGTGACCTGCATCTGAAAAACACAACAGAAATATGGTATGAGAACTGGAGGTTCTCAGTATGGTAACAGTGTCCAATGATGTAAGATATAAGACCCCGGGATGCCAAAGGCAATCCTAGACTTCATATCCATCACCAGATTCAATCTTAAGGCATAACTAAAAACAGTAAAACATAATCATATATAAATCTTAACATAATTAAATAGAGTACTCTATCTTAAGGAATTTCTATTCTAACCAAACACCGTTGTCCCACAGCCTTCACCAACCTATCCTCCATGTGATCCCATCGCCACCGTCTTCCAAACCTCCTCAATCCCAGTAGAAATTACAATTAATTACAATTAAAGTAAGCAAATAGGCATATTATTCAATTAGGCATACAAGTACAAGTCGGCAAAAGAAAACAAATAGATAGAAATGCACATGATAAATGCTTGTCTTATTGGCTTTGATATAACATTGTCGGTTCAACTGCCAACCCGACACACCTCCATGGAGATGTCGCCCTTCGCAATCATCATTGGGAACCCCCAAGATATAGTGCTCAGATCACTGTCCAGGATTTTGTGCCTACACACTCTATTGATCCGAAGGGATGCGAGCGGGATACTCTTGCCACAGACCTCACATCTCAACATAAGTGGGATTAACCACCGTCCTTACGCCGCCGCCGCTACCTCGATAGGCGGGATTAACCACCGTCCCTGCCGGGCGCATAGCGTCTCATAATCTCAGTATAAAACAGTAGTTCAGTGGCTTTTCAGAAAATATTTTTAATACATCAATGATTCATCATTGCACATTCGAGTCCTCGACTCATTTCAACCACTGTCACATCAACATTTCCATTCAGAGTCCTCGACTCATCTCAACTACTGTCAATTCACATTTTCATTCCAAACTCAGCAGTTCATCAATTCTCATCTCATATAACAATCATTCTTTACACGCCATCAAACCATCCTCAGTACACCCGAAACCTAATCCTCCATTTTCTAATTTTTCAAAACGACAACAACTAAATCTATAAAGTTCTTTCCCATGTTCTCATATCCAAAATTATGTCCAAAAGTCTTAAAATGGTGTCATAGAAGCTTACAATCTTGTTGGAAAGGTGAAATATTTGAAAACAAAAGTTTAAATTTGAGAAATAGGGCGTATGCTGATGAGCGGATATTTTATACGCTTTTTGGGGTTAATTTCATATAGTTTTTAGTGTGTTTTAGTTAGTTTTTAGTTTATTTTTAGTATTTTCTAGGCAAAATTCATATTTCTGGACTTTACTATGAGTTTTTGTGTTTTTCTGTGATTTCAGGTATTTTCTGGCTGAAATTGAGGGAGCTGAGCAAAAATCTGATTCAGGCTGAAAAAGGACTGCTGATGCTGTTGGATTCTGACCTCCCTGCACTCAAAGTGGATTTTCTGGAGCTACAGAACTCCAAATGGCGTGCTTCCAATTGCGTTAGAAAGTAGACATCTAGGGATTTCCAGAAATATATAATAGTCCATACTTTGCTCAAGGATAGACGACGTAAACTGGCATTCAACACCAGTTCCATGTTGCTGTCTGGCATCCAGCGCCAGAAACAAGTTACAAGTTGGAGTTCAATGCCAGAAAAGGATCCAAAGCTGGCGTTGAATGCCCAAAACAGCTCTATGCACGTGATTAGCTTAAGTCTCAACCCCAGCACACACCAAGTGGGCCCCAGAAGTGGATTTCTGCACCATCTATCATAGTTTGTTCACTTTCTGTAAACCTAGGTTACTAGTTTAGTATTTAAACAACTTTTAGAGGTTTATTTCACACCTCATGAAATTTTAGATCTGAACTTTGTACTCTTTGACGGCATGAGTCTCTAAACTCCATTGTTGGGGGTGAGGAGCTCTGCTGTGTTTCGATGAATTAATGCAACTATTTCTGTTTTCTATTCAAACACGCTTGTTTCTATCTAAGATGTTCATTTGCACTTCAATATGATGGATGTGATGATCCGTGACAATCATCACCATTCTCAACCTATGAACGCGTGCCTGACAACCACCTCCGTTCTATGTTCGATTGAATGAATATCTCTTGGATTCCTTAATCAGAATCTTCGTGGTATAAGCTAGAATCCATTGGCAGCATTCTTGAGAATCCGGAAAGTCTAAACCTTGTCTGTGGTATTCCGAGTAGGATTCAGGGATTGAATGACTGTGACGAGCTTCAAACTCGTGAGTGTTGGGCGTAGTGACAGACGCAAAAGGATCAATGGATCCTATTCTGACATGATCGAGAACCGACAGATGATTAGCCGTGCGGTGACAGCGCACCTGGACTTTTTTCACTGAGAGGACAGATGGTAGCCATTGACAACGGTGATCCACCAACACACAGCTTGCCATAGGAGGAACCTTGCGTGCGTGAAGAAGAAGACAGGGAGAAAGCAGAGATTCAAAAGACAAAGCATCTCCAAAACTCCAACATATTCTCCATTACTGCATACCAAGTATTTATTTTATGTTCCCTTGTTCATTTGCAAGTCAACTGATAATTATAATTGACCTCCTAACTGAGATTTACAAGATAACCAGAGATTGCTTCAAACCAACAATCTCCGTGGGATTCGACTCTTACTCACGTAAGGTATTACTTGGACGACCCAGTGCACTTGCTGGTTAGTGGTACGAATTGTGAAAAGTGTGATTCACAATTCGTGCACCAAGTTTTTGGCGCCGTTGCTGGGGATTGTTCGTGTTTGGACAATTGACGGTTTATTTTGTTGCTTAGATTAGGAAAAACTTTTCTTTTTGGTTTAGAGTCTCTTATTATTGTTTCTGGTTAAAATTTTAGAATCCTTATTTTCTCTTTCAAAAAATTTTTCGAAAATTATTTTTTTTATTGACTTTTTCTTGTCTGATCTCTGGGTTTTCTTGTTTTGTGATTTTTCTTGTTTTTCTTGTGCCTTTTTAAAACATTAGTTTTCAAATATATATATATATATATATATATATATATATATATATATATATATATTTTATTCTTAGTTATTTAAAAATACTTCTTCAAAACAAGTGTTATATTTACTGCCCAATTGGCTAGAGCGTTGGTCTAAGTTCGTGGCAATTTGGTATACTCTTTTCAAAATCTTCTTTTTCAAAAATAATTTCTCTATTAAATTTTGTGCCAAACTTTAAGTTTGGTGTTTTCTTGTTGATTTCCCTTTGGTTTTCGAAAATTTTAGTTTGGTTTTCTAAAACTTTTAAGTTTGGTGTTCTATCTTCATGTTCTTGTTGTTCTTGTGAGTCTTCAAGGTGTTCTTGACTTTTCCTTGTGTCTTGATCTTAAAATTTTTAAGTTTGGTGTTCCTTGGTGTTTTCCCTCCAAAATTTTCGAAAACAAGGAGCATTAGATCTAAAAATTTTAAATCTTGTGCTATTTTATTGTTTTTCTCTCTCCTTATCAAATTCAAAAAAAAATATCTTTTCCCTCCATTCTAAAGCAAATTTTCGAAAATTGATCTTAAAATTCAGATTTTTATTTCAAAATTTAAAACCTTTTTCAAAAATCATATCTTTTTCAAAACTTCCTGAACCATTTTTTTCATTTTTCGAAAATCTTCACCTATTTTTATTTATTTTATTTTAATTCATTTTATTTCTGAAATAATTAAATAAATAAATAAATAAAAATATTTTTTTTATTTTACATCATCTCCCTTTCTCCATCATGGATCTAAGTGGAAATGAACAGTCCAGGAGGACTCTGGGGTCATATACTAACCCCTCTACTGCTTCTTATGGGAGTAGTATCTGCATACCCTCCATTGGAGTCAGTAGCTTTGAGTTGAATCCTCAGCTCATTATCATGGTGCAGCAAAGCTGCCAGTATTCCGGTCTTCCACAGGAAGAACCTACAGAGTTTCTGGCACAGTTTTTACAAATTGCTGACACAGTACATGATAAGAAAGTAGATCAGGATGTCTACAAATTATTACTGTTTCCATTTGCTGTAAAAGACCAAGCCAAGAGGTGGTTAAATAACCAACCTAAGGCTAGCATAAGGACATGGAAACAGCTGACAGAAAAATTTCTGAATCAATACTTTCCTCCAAAACGGATGACACAGCTAAGGCTGGACATCCAAGGCTTTAAATAAGGAGATAATGAATCTCTTTATGATTCCTGGGAGAGATACAGAGAGATGCTACGAAAATGTCCCTCTGAAATATTTTCAGAGTGGGTTCAGTTAGACATCTTCTATTATGGGCTTACAGAAAGAGCTCAGATCTCAGTTAGACATCTTCAGTTAGCCATGCAGCATCCAGACACATCAAAAGACTACATGAAAGTTGATCTTATTGACTCTTTGGTAGAAGAGATCAACATGGCTGAGAGTCTCGAATCAGAGTTGGAAGACATCTTTAAAGATGTTCAGCCTGAATTGGAGAATTCAGAGGAGATGAAAGAGCCTCTGAAATTTCCTCTGGAAGAGGAAAAACCTCCTAAACCCGAGCTCAAACCATTACCACCATCCCTGAAATATGCATTTCTGGGAGAAGGTGACACTTTTCCAGTGATCATAAGCTCTACTTTAAATACACAGGAAGAGGAAGCACTTATTCAAGTGCTAAGGACACACAAGACAGCTCTTGGGTGGTCCATAGGTGACCTTAAGGGCATAAGCCCAGCTAGATGCATGCACAAAATCTTATTGGAGGATAATGCTAAACCAGTGGTTCAACCACAGAGGCGGCTAAATCCAGCCATGAAGGAAGTGGTACAGAAAGAGGTCACCAAATTACTGGAGGCTGGGATTATTTATCCTATTTCTGATAGCCCCTGGGTGAGCCCTATTCAAGTTGTCCCCAAAATGGGAGGCATGACAGTGGTTCATAATGAAAATAATGAACTGATTCCTACAAGAACAGTTACAGGGTGGCGCATGTGTATTGACTACAGAAGGCTCAATACAGCCACCAGAAAGGATCATTTTCCTTTACCATTCTGGTGCACGAATTGTGAATCACACTTTTCACACTCGCACCACTAACCAGCAAGTGCACTGGGTCGTCCAAGTAATACCTTACGTGAGTAAGGGTCGAATCCCATGGAGATTGTTGGTTTGAAGCAATCTATGGTTATCTTGCAATTCTTAGTCAGGAAGTCAATTATATTTATCAGTTGAGTTGCGAATAAACAAGAGAGCATGGATTAAAGGTTACTTGTTAAGCAGTAATGGATAATATGTTGGAGTTTTGGAGATGCTTTCTCTTCAGAATCTCTGCTTTCCTCTGTCCTCTAATTCAAGCATGCACATCCTCCTATGGCAAGCTATGTGTAGGTGGATCACCGTTGTCAATGGCTACCATCCATCCTTCCAGTGAAAAGGGTCCAGGTGTGCTGTCACCGTACGGCTAATCATCTGCAGGTTCTCAGTCGTACCGGAATAGGATTTACTATCCTTTTGCGTCTGTCACTACGCCCAGCACTCGCGAGTTTGAAGTTCGTCACAGCCATCCAATCCCAGAATCCTACTCGGAATACCACAGACAAGGTTTAGACTCTCCGGATTCTCATGAATGCCGCCATCAATCTAGCTTATACCACGGAGATTCTGATTAGGGAATCTAAGAGATATTCATTCAATCTGATATAGAACGGAAGTGATTGTCAGACACACGTTCATGGATTGAGGAAGGTGATGAGTGTCACTGATCATCACCCTTTCCATAGTTAGGCGCGAATGGATATCTTAGATAGGAACACGCATGTTTGAATGGAAAACAGAAATACTTGCATTAATTCATCGAGACACAGCAGAGCTCCTCACCCCCAACAATGGAGTTTAGAGACTCATGCCGTCAAAGGATACAAAGTTCAGATCTAAAATGTCATGAGATACAAAATAAATCTCTAAAAGTTGTTTAAATACTAAACTAGTAACCTAAGTTTACAGAAAATGAGTAAACTATGACAGATAGTGCAGAAATCCACTTCTGGGGCCCACTTGGTGTGTGCTGGGGCTGAGACTAAAGCTTTCACGTGCCTGGGGCTGTTTTGGGCATTCAACGCCAGCTTTGGATCCTTTTCTGGCGTTGAACTCCAACTTGCAACTTGTTTCTGGCGCTGGATGCCAGAATTGGGCAGAGAACTGGCGTTGAACGCCAGTTTACGTCATCTATCCTTGAGCAAAGTATAGACTATTATTGCTGGAAAGCCCTGGATGTCTACTTTCCAACGCAATTGGAAGCACGCCATTTTGAGTCTTGTAGCTCCAAAACATCCATTTTGAGTGCAGGGAGGTCAGAATCCAACAGCATCAGCAGTCCTTTTTCAGCCTGAATCAGATTTTTGCTCAGCTCCCTCAATTTCAGCCAGAAAATACCTGAAATTACAGAAAAATACACAAACTCATAGTAAAGTCCAGAAATATGAATTTTGCCTAGAAACTAATGAAAATAAACTAAAAACCAACTAAAACATACTAAAATCTATATGAAATTAACCCCAAAAAGCGTATAAAATATCCGCTCATCACAACACCAAACTTAAACTGTTGCTTGTCCTCAAGCAACTAGACAAATAAAATAGAAGACTAATAGGTTGAGAAGCAATAATATCTCAGAGTTTTTGAGTGAAGCTCAGATTCTAATTAGATGAGTGGGACTAGTAGCTTTTTGCTTCCGAATAGTTTTGGCATCTCACTTTATCCATTGAAGCTCAGAGTGATTGGCATCTATAGGAACTTAGAATTCAGATAGTGTTATTGATTCTCCTATTTCAGTATGATGATTCTTGAACACAACTATTTTATGAGTCTTGGCTGTGGCCCTAAGCACTTTGTTTTCCAGTATTACTACCGGATACATAAATGGCACAGACACATAATTAGGTGAACCTTTTAGATTGTAACTCAGCTTTGCTAAAGTCCCCAATTAGAGGTATCCAGAGTTCTTAAGCACACTCTCTTTTTTTTTTCTTTGGACCTTGACTTTAACCGCTCAGTCTCAAGTTTTCACTTGACACCTTCACGCCACAAGCACATGGTTAGGGACAGCTTGGTTTAGCCGCTTAGGCCAGGATTTTATTCCCTTAGGCCCTCCTATCCAATGATGCTCAAAGCCTTGGGATCCTTTTTATTACCCTTGCCTTTTGGTTTTAAGGGCTATTGGCTTTTTCTGCTTGCTTTCTCTTTTTCTTTCTTTATATTATTTTTTTTCTGCAAGCTTTGTTCTTTGCTGCTTTTTCTTGCTTCAAGAATCATTTTTTATCATTTTTCAGATTATCAATAACATGTCTCATGTTCATTATTCTTTCAAGAGCCAACATATTTAACAGTCTTAAACAACAAATTCAAAAGACATATGCAATGTTCAAGCATTCATTCAGAAGACAGAAAGCATTACCACCACATGTAACTAATTAGAATTTTTATTATTAAAAACTCAAAATTTTATTGCCTCTTATTCAAAAGATCTACTATTTTATTCATGTTTGCTGATGATGAGAAAAATAGACTATAACTTAATTGGAGATAAAATCAAAATAGATACTAATTACTACTATATGACTCCTAAGGTAAACTCCTATAACGACAACTATCACAGAGTTAAAGCAGAAATTGGAATTTAACAACCTTTGTTCTGGGAAGTGGATGTTCCTCGGATCTGTGGGGTGCTTGGTCCTTCAAGAGATAACTTCTGGCACTTCAATTCCCTCAAATCACGCCCTTACTCCTCTTGTTCTTTAATCAAATAGCAAAGAATTTGACTTTGTTCCTTCTGTTCTTTTATTATTTGTTCTATAGCTTCTTGCATTTTGGTAACTGATGTTTCAAGATACTCCCAATATTCAGATTGAGGGATTTCTGGGAGAAATTCCTGTGTTTTCTTCTTGATGGGATCATCCTGTGCTTGTTGTTTTTCCATTGATGCTTTGGTGATTGGTTTCTCGATTGAGATATACTCAGTTATTCCCATCCTTACTCCAGCGTCCTTGCAGAGCAGAGAAATCAAGCTTGGGTAAGCCAACCTGGCCTCTTTAGAATTTTTATTAGCAATTTTGTAGAATTCAGTTGAAATCAGTTGATGAACTTCCACTTCTTTTCCCATCATGATGCAATGGATCATCACTGCTCTTTTAACAGTGACTTCAGAACGGTTGCTGGTGGGCAGCAGAGAATGCCCAATGAAGTCCAGCCATCCTCTGGCGACTGGTTTGAGATCTTCTCTTTTGAGTTAATTTGGGACACCCTTCGTGCTGGTGGTCCACCTGGCTCCAGCGATACATAAATCCTCTAGAATCTTATCCAGGCCCTTGTCTGTTCTCATTATTCTCCTGTTGAAAGAGTCTGGATCATCTTTCAGCTGAGGTAGCTTTAAGATCTCCCTGATCTTGTCAGGGTTGGTATGAACAATCTTTCCTCTGACCACGGTTCGATATTCATAGAAAGCAGTTCCAGATAGTTTTTGCTTGTCTGTCTGCCACATATTAGCATAGAACTCCTGGACCATATTCCTTCCCACTTTCGTTTCAGGATTAGCTAGGACCTTCCAGTTCCTGATTCGAATTTGCTCTTGGATCTCCGGATATTCGTCTTCTTTCAGATCGAATCTAACTTTCGGGATCACTGATCTTAGACCCATTATTTTGTAATAATGATCTGAATGTTCTTTAGATAAGAACTTCCCTTGATTCCAAAGTAGTTTTGGAATGCTCTCTTTCTTGCCTCTTGAAGTGGGTTGTTTTTTCTTAGGAGCCATGATCTTAGTGATCACGGATAAACACACCAAACTTAGAGGTTTGCTTGTCCTCAAGCAAAAGAAAAGAAAGGAGAGGGATAGAAGGAGAGCTAGGTGCAATTGTTGATGGAAGGGGGGGAGGCCGAACCCATATTTAAAGGGAGGGGGGTGGGTTCGAAAATTTAGAAAAGATATGATAAAAAAAAGATTGACTTGGAAAAGATAGGATAGAAGATATGATAAGAGAGGATATAGTTTAAAATTGAAAAGATATAAAAGATTTTTGAAAAAGATAAATCAAAATTTTGAAAAATATAATGTGGAGATTTGAAAAAGATATTAGTTGAAAAGATTTTTGAATGAAAAGAGATAGATTTGTTTTGAAAATTTTGAAAAAGAGTTGAATTGGGTAAAAAGGGTTGGTGCTTATGGATTAAGATACATTTGATATTTTTAAAATAGGGTTTTTGGAATTTAGGAATTTTAGAAATCAGGGTTCTTAACATGTTTATGTAAGAAATCATGAATTGAAACATGAAAATCAAAATTAAAATGAAAAATATGAAGAAAAAATGAATTTACCTCCTCCCCACCATCCTGGCGTTTGAACGCCCAAATGCTGCCTCTCCTGGGCGTTCAATGCCCAGCTGCTGCTTCTTTCTGGCGTTGAACGCCAGGAAGTCCTTTGTTACTGGGCATTTTTCTGAACGCCCAGAATGCTGTAAATCTGGCGTTAAACGCCCAGAAAGAGCTTCTTTCTGGCGTTTAACGCCCAGATGGCTATCCTCACTGGCGTTCAATGCCCAGTGGATGCTTCTTTTGGGCGTTGAACGCCCAAAACAGACTCTTACTGGCGTTTTCTTGCCAGTGAGCTCTTTTTCTCTGTTTTGTGTGCAGATTCCTTCTGTAACCCTGTGAACTTATGCAATTGATTCTTTACCTTGTTATCAATGAACTTTATATAAACAAATAAAAATAAAAATAGGGCAAAATGCTTAGAGGATTGATGCCCCATGGCTGGGTTGCCTCCCAGCAAGCGCTTCTTTATTGTCTTTAGCTGGACCTTGCTGAGCTTTTAGTCTAGCTTTAGCCTTGAGCACTCTTGCTCAACATTGCCTTCAAGATAGTGCTTGATTCTCTGTCCATTGACAATGAACTTCTTATCAGAATCAATATCTTGAAGCTCCACATAACCATATGGTGATACACTTGTAATCACATATGGTCCCCTCCACCGGAACTTCAGTTTCCCGGGGAATAGCCTGAGCCTAGAGTTGAACAACAGAACCTTTTGTCCTGGTTCAAAGATTCTAGATGACAGCTTTCTGTCATGCCATTTTTTTATTTTTCTTTATAAAGCTTGGCATTTTCGAAAGCAGTGAATCTGAATTTCTCTAGCTCATTTAGCTGGAGCAATCTTTTTTCTCCAGCTAATTTGGCATCAAAGTTCAGGAATCTGGTTGCCCAGTAGGCTTTATGTTCCAGTTCCACGGGCAGGTGACATGCCTTACCATAGACCAGTTGGTATGGAGAGGTCCCTATAGGAGTCTTGAATGCTGTTCTGTATGCCCACAGAGTATCATCCAAGCTTCTTGCCCAATCCTTTCTACGGGTATTTACAGTCTGTTCTAGGATTCTTTTTAGCTCTCTGTTAGAGACTTCAGCTTGTCCATTAGTCTGTGGATGATATGGAGTCGCCACCTTGTGGAGAATCCCATACCGGACCATGGCAGAGTAAAGCTGTTTGTTGCAGAAGTGAGTGCCCCCATCACTGATTAGTACTCTAGGGACCCCAAACCTGCTGAAGATATATTTTTGGAGGAACTTCAGCACTGTTTTAGTATCATTGGTGGGTGTGGCAATGGCCTCAACCTATTTTGATACATAGTCAACTGCCACCAGAATATATGTGTTTGAGAATGATGGTGGGAAAGGTCCCATGAAGTCAATTCCCCATACGTCAAACAACTCAATCTCCAAGATTCCTTGTTGAGGCATGGCGTAACCATGCGGTAGATTACCAGCTCTTTGGCAACTGTCACAGTTACGTACAAACTCTCGGGAATCTTTATAGAGTGTGGGCCAATAGAAGCCACATTGGAGGACCTTGGTGGATGTTCGCTCACCTCCGAAATGGCCTCCATATTGAGATCCATGGCAATGCCATAGGATCCTCTGTGCTTCTTCTCTAGGAACACACCTACAGATTATTCCGTCTGCACATCTCTTAAAGAGATAGGGTTCATCCCACAAGTAGTACTTTGCATCAGTGATTAATTTTTTCTTCTGTTGCCTGTTGTACTCTTTGGGTATGAACCTTGCAGCTTTATAGTTTGCAATATCGGCAAACCATGGTGTTTCCTGAATGGCAAATAAATGTTCATCCGGAAAAGTCTCAGAGATCTCAAGAGAGGGGAGGGACGTCCCTTCTACTGGCTCTATCCGGGACAGATGATCAGCCACTTGGTTCTCTGTCCCTTTTCTGTCTCTTATTTCTATATCAAACTCTTGCAGAAGCAACACCCATCTGATGAGCCTGGGTTTTGAATCCTGCTTTGTGAGTAGATATTTAAGAGCAGCATCGTCAGTATACACAATCACTTTTGATCCTACTAAGTATGATCTGAACTTGTCAATGGCATAAACCACTGCAAGTAATTCTTTTTCTGTGGTTGTGTAATTTTTCTGGGCATCATTTAAAACGCGACTAGCATAATAAATGACGTGCAGAAGCTTGTCATGCCTCTGTCCCAATACTGCACCAATGGCGTGATCACTGGCATCACACATTAGCTCAAATGGTAATGTCCAGTTTGGTGCGGAAATAACTGGTGCTATGACCAGCTTAGCTTTCAGCGTTTCAAACGCCTGCAGACACTCTGTGTCAAACAAAAATGGCGTCTCAGCAGCTAGCAGATTACTTAGAGGTTTTGCGATTTTTAAAAAATCCTTTATAAACCTCCTATAGAATCCTGCATGCCCCAGAAAGCTTCTAATTGCCTTAACATTGGCAGGTGGTGGTAATTTTTCAATTACCTCTATTTTTGCTTGATCCACCTCTATTCCCTTGTTTGAGATTTTATGCCCAAGGACAATCCCTTCAGTCACCATGAAGTGGCATTTTTCCCAGTTTAAGACTAGGTTGGTCTCTTGGCATCTCTTTAGGACAAGTTTCAGGTGATCAAGACAGGAGCTGAATGAGTCTCCATATACTGAGAAGTCATCCATGAAGACCTCCAAAAATTTTTCCACCATATCAGAGAAAATAGAGAGCATGCATCTCTGGAAGGTTGCAGGCGCATTACACAGCCCAAATGGCATCCTTCTATAAGCGAACACTCCAGATGGACATGTGAATGCTGTTTTCTCTTGATCTTGTGGATCTACTGCAATCTGGTTATAGCCTAAGTAGCCATCCAAAAAGCAGTAATAATCATGACCTGCCAGTCTTTCTAGCATCTGGTCTATGAATGGTAAAGGAAAATGATCCTTTCTGGTGGCTGTATTGAGCCTTCTGTAGTCAATACACATGCGCCACCCTGTAACTGTTCTTGTAGGAACCAGTTCATTTTTTTCATTATGGATCACTGTCATGCCTCCCTTTTTTGGGACGACTTGGACAGGACTCACCCAGGGGCTATCAGAAATAGGATAAATAATCCCAGCCTTTAGTAATTTGGTGACCTCTTTCTGCACCACTTCCTTCATGGCTGGATTTAGCCGCCTCTGTGGTTGAACCACTGGTTTAGCATTATCCTCTAATAAGATTTTGTGCATGCATCTAGCTGGGCTTATGCCCTTAAGGTCACCTATGGACCACCCAAGAGCTGTCTTGTGTGTCCTTAGCACTTGAATAAGTGCTTTCTCTTCCTGTGGATTTAAAGCAGAGCTTATGATCACTGGAAAAGTGTCACCTTCTCCCAGAAATACATATTTCAGGGATGGTGGTAATGGTTTGAGCTCGGGTTTAGGAGGTTTTTTCTCTTCTAGAGGAATTTTCATAGGCTCTTTCATCTCCTCTGAATTCTCCAATTCAGGCTGAACATCTTTAAAGATGTCTTCCAACTCTGATTCGAGACTCTCAGCCATGTTGATCTCTTCTACCAAAGAGTCAATAAGATCAACTTTCATGCAGTCTTTTGATGTGTCTGGATGCTGCATGGCTTTGATAGCATTCAACTTAAACTCATCATCATTGACTCTCAGGGTTATTTCCCCTTGTTGGACATCAATGAGGGTTTGTCCAGTTGCTAGGAAGGGTCTTCCTAAAATGAGAGTAGCACTCTTGTGCTCCTCCATTTCCAGCACTACAAAGTCAGTGGGAAAGGCGAATGGCCCAACTTTGACAATCATGTCTTCAATCACGCCTGATGGGTATTTAATGGAGCCATCAGCAAGTTGGAGACATATCTTGGTTGGTTTAACTTCTTCAGTTAAGCCAAGCTTTCTGATAGTTGATGCAGGTATTAGGTTGATGCTTGCCCCAAGATCGCACAAAGCTGTCTTGGTGCAATTACCTTCTAATATGCATGGTATTAGAAAACTCCCAGGGTCTTTAAGCTTTTCAGGAAAGCTTTTTAGAATGACTGCACTGCATTCTTCAGTGAGGAGAACTCTTTCTGTTTCTCTCCAATCCTTTTTATGACTCAAGATCTCTTTCATGAACTTGGCATAAGAAGGTATTTGCTCAAGTGCCTCTACAAATGGAATCTTTATTTCAAGAGTCCTGAGATAATCTGCAAAGTGAGCAAATTGCTTATCCTGTTCCTCTTTCCGGAGTTTTTGAGGATAAGGTATCTTGGCTTTATATTCCTCAACCTTAGTTGCTGTAGGTTTATTGCCTACAGAAGTGGTTGAAGAAGCCTTTTTAGAGGGGTTGTCATCAGCACTTGTGTGTGTCTGATCCCTCACTGGCAATTGAGTGCCAGAGTTAGAAGCTGGAGTGATGTGAGACGCCAACTCCTTGTCTGTTCCTGACGTCTGAACGCCAGAACTGTGCCCATTTTGGGCGTTCAGCGCCAGATCTTGCCCATTTTAGGCGTTCAACGCCAGATCCTTGCTTGTTTCTGGCGTTGAACGCCAGTCCTTGCTTGTTACTGGCGTTGAACGCCAGTCTTGGGCATGGTCTGGGCGTTCAACGCCATCCTTCGACAAGATTGCTGGCGTTTTAATGCCAGAATTATTTTTCCCTGGGCTCTTACTGTCCTCAGGTAAATTTTGGGTGGTTTGCTCATTCCTTAGCTCTTTGCTGCCTTGAGGTGGGGTATTTAATGTTTTCCCACTTCTTAATTGAACTGCTTGGCATTCTTCTGTTATTTGTCTTGACAGCTGCTGCTTTGTTTGCTTCAATTGTTCTTCCATATTTATATTAGCCATCCTTGTCTCTTGTAGTTTATCCTTGAATTCGGTTAACTGCTTTGTTAGAAAGTCTAATTGCTAATTGAATTCAGCAGCTTGTTTTACAGGGCTGAGTTCAGCAGTTACTGTTTTAACCTCTTCTTTCATGGAAGGGTCACTGCTTAGGTACAGATGCTGATTCCTGGCAACTGTATCAATGAGCTCTTGAGCCTCTTCAATTGTCTTTCTCATGTGGATAGATCTACCAGCTGAGTAATCTAGAGACATCTGAGCTCCTTCTGCAAGCCCATATTAGAAGATGTCTAACTGAACCCACTCTGAAAATATTTCAGAGGGGCATTTTCGTAGCATCTCTCTGTATCTCTCCCAGGCATCATAAAGAGATTCCTTATCTCCTTGTTTAAAGCCTTGGATGTCCAGCCTTAGCTGTGTCATCCGTTTTGGGGGCAAAGTATTGATTCAGGAATTTTTCTGTCAGCTGTTTCCATGTTCTTATGCTGGCTTTAGGTTGGTTATTTAACCACCTCTTAGCTTGATCTTTTACAGCAAATGGAAACAGTAATAGTCTGTAGACATCCTGATCTATTTCCTTATCATGTACTGTGTCAGCAATTTGTAAAAATTGTGCCAGAAACTCTGTAGGTTCTTCCTGTGGAAGACCGGAATACTGGCAATTTTGCTGCACCATGATGATGAGTTGAGGATTCAGCTCAAAGCTACTGACTCCAATGGAGGGTATGCAGATACTGCTCCCATATGAAGCAGTAGAGGGGTTAGCATATGACCTCAGAGTCCTCCTGGACTGTTCATTTCCGCTTAGATCCATGATGGAGAAAGGGAGATGATGTAAAATAGAATAAAAATAATATTTTTTTAATTTATTTTATTTTTGAAATAAAAAAATTAAAATAAAATAAATAAAAATGGGTGAAGAATTTCAAAAAACTGAGGAGAGAGAAAGTGGTTAGAAAGTTTTGAAAAAGGTATGAATTTTTTTTTAAGAATAATTTTTGAAAATTTGTTTTAAAATAGAGAGGGGAGATATTTTTGAATTTAAGGAGGAGAGAGAAAAACAATAAAATAGCACAAGATTTAAAATTTTTAGATCTAATGCTCCTTGTTTTCGAAAATTTTTGAAGGGAAAACACCAAGGAACACCAAACTTAAAAATTTTAAGATCAAGACACAAGGAAAAACTCAAGAACACTTTGAAGATTCACAAGAACACAAGAACATGAATAAGGAACACCAAACTTAAAATTTTTAGAAAACCAAAATAAAATTTTCAAACACCAAAGAAAAAATCAACAAGAAAACACCAAACTTAAAGTTTGGCACAAGATTTAATCAAGGAAAAATTATTTTTGAAAAAGATTTTTAATAGAACTGGTGCCCAATCATCAAGAACATAAACCAACACTCTAGCCAATTGGGCAATAAATGTAAGACTTGTTTTGAAGAAGGATATTTTTAACCAAGAACAATAATAAGAGACTCTAAACCAAAAAGAAAAATTTTTCTAATCTAAGCAACAAAATAAACCGTCATTTGTTCAAACACGAACAATCCCCGGCAACGGCGCCAAAAACTTGGTGCACGAATTGTGAATCACACTTTTCACACTCGTACCACTAACCAGCAAGTGCACTGGGTCGTCCAAGTAATACCTTACATGAGTAAGGGTCGAATCCCACGGAGATTGTTGGTTTGAAGCAATCTATGGTTATCTTGCAATTCTTAGTCAGGAAGTCAATTATATTTATCAGTTGAGTTGCGAATAAACAAGAGAGCATGGATTAAAGGTTACTTGTTAAGCAGTAATGGATAATATGTTGGAGTTTTGGAGATGCTTTGTCTTCAGAATCTCTGCTTTCCTCTGTCCTCTAATTCAAGCACGCACGTCCTCCTATGGCAAGCTGTGTGTAGGTGGATCACCGTTGTCAATGGCTACCATCCATCCTTCCAGTGAAAAGGGTCCAGGTGCGCTATCACCGCACGGCTAATCATCTGCAGGTTCTCAGTCGTACCGGAATAGGATTTACTATCCTTTTGCGTCTGACACTACGCCCAGCACTCGCGAGTTTGAAGTTCGTCACAGCCATCCAATCCCAGAATCCTACTCGGAATACCACAGACAAGGTTTAGACTTTCCGGATTCTCATGAATGCCGCCATCAATCTAGCTTATACCACAGAGATTCTGATTAGGGAATCTAAGAGATATTCATTCAATCTGATGTAGAACGGAACTGATTGTCAGACACACGTTCATGGATTGAGGAAGGTGATGAGTGTCACTGATCATCACCCTTTCCATAGTTAGGCACGAATGGATATCTTAGATAGGAACACGCATGTTTGAATGAAAAACAGAAATACTTGCATTAATTCATCGAGACACAGCAGAGCTCCTCACCCCCAACAATGGAGTTTAGAGACTCATGCCGTCAAAGGATACAAAGTTCAGATCTAAAATGTCATGAGATACAAAATAAATCTCTAAAAGTTGTTTAAATACTAAACTAGTAACCTAGGTTTACAGAAAATGAGTAAACTATGACAGATAGTGCAGAAATCCACTTCTGGGGCCCACTTGGTGTGTGCTGGGGCTGAGACTAAAGCTTTCACGTGCCTAGGGCTGTTTTGGGCGTTCAACGCCAGCTTTGGATCCTTTTCTGGCGTTGAACTCCAACTTGCAACTTGTTTCTGGCGCTGGATGCCAGAATTGGACAGAGAACTGGCGTTGAACGCCAGTTTACGTCGTCTATCCTTGAGCAAAGTATGGACTATTATATATTTCTGGAAAGCCCTGGATGTCTACTTTCCAACGCAATTGAAAGCACGCCATTTGGAGTTTTGTATCTCCAGAAAATCCATTTTGAGTGCAGAAAGGTCAGAATCCAACAGCATCAGCAGTCCTTTTTCAGCCTGAATCAGATTTTTGCTCAGCTCCCTCAATTTCAGCCAGAAAATACCTAAAATTACAGAAAAACACACAAACTCATAGTAAAGTCCAAAAATATGAATTTTGCCTAGAAACTAATGAAAATAAACTAAAAACCAACTAAAACATACTAAAATCTATATGAAATTAACCCCAAATAGCGTATAAAATATCCGCTCATCACATTCATAGACCAGATGCTAGAAAGATTGGCAGGTCATGATTATTACTACTTTTTGGATGACTACTCAGGCTATAACCAGATTGCAGTAGATCCCCAGGATCAAGAGAAAACAACATTCACATGTCCATTTGGAGTGTTTGCTTATAGAAGGATGCCATTTGGGCTGTGTAATGCGCCTGCAACCTTCCAGAGATGCATGCTCTCTATTTTCTCTGATATGGTGAAAAAATTTTTGGAAGTCTTCATGGATGACTTCTCAGTATATGGAGACTCATTCAGCTCCTGTCTTGATCACCTGAAACTAGTTCTAAAAAGATGCCAAGAGACCAACCTGGTTTTAAACTGGGAAAAATGTCACTTTATGGTGACTGAAGGGATTGTCCTTGGGCATAAAATTTCAAACAAGGGAATAGAGGTGGATCAAGCAAAAATAGAGGTAATTGAAAAATTACCACCACCTGCCAATGTTAAGGCAATTAGAAGCTTTCTGGGGCATGCAGGATTCTATAGGAGGTTTATAAAGGATTTTTCAAAAATCGCAAAACCTCTGAGCAATCTGCTAGCTGCTGACACGCCATTTGTGTTTGACACAGAGTGTCTGTAGGCATTTGAAATGCTAAAAGCCAAGCTGGTCACAGCACCAGTTATTTCTGCACCAGACTGGACATTACCATTTGAGCTAATGTGTGATGCCAGTGATCACGCCATTGGTGCAGTACTGGGGCAGAGGCATGACAAGCTTCTGCATGTCATTTATTATGCTAGCCGTGTTTTGAATGATGCCCAGAAAAATTACACAACCACAGAAAAAGAATTGCTTGCAGTGGTTTATGCCATTGACAAGTTTAGATCATACTTAGTAGGATCAAAAGTGATTGTGTACACAGATCATGCTGCTCTTAAATATCTACTCACAAAGCAGGATTCAAAACCCAGACTCATAAGATGGGTGTTGCTTCTGCAAGAGTTTGATATAGAAATAAGAGACAAAAAAGGGACAGAGAACCAAGTGGCTGACCATCTGTCCCGGATAGAGCCAATAGAAGGGACGTCATTCTCCTCTCTTGAAATCTCTGAGACCTTTCCTGATGAGCATTTGTTTGCCATTCAGGAAACACCATGGTTTTCAGACATTGCAAACTACAAAGCTGCAAGGTTCATTCCCAAGGAATACAGCAGGCAACAAAAGAAAAAAATAATTATTGATGCAAAGTACTACTTGTGGGATGAACCCTATCTCTTTAAGAGATGTGCAGATGGCATAATCCGTAGGTGTGTGCCTAAAGAAGAAGCACAAAGGATCTTATGGCATTGCCATGGGTCACAATATAGAGGTCATTTCGGAGGTGAGCGAACAGTCACCAAGGTCCTCCAATGTGGCTTCTACTGGCCTACACTCTACAGAGATTCCCGAGAGTTTGTACATAACTGTGATAGTTGCCAGAGAGCTGGTAATTTGCCTCACAGTTACGCCATGCCTCAACAAGGAATCTTGGAGATTGAGTTGTTTGATGTATGGGGTATTGATTTCATGGGGCCTTTCCCACCATCATACTCAAACACTTATATTCTGGTGGCAGTTGACTATGTATCAAAATGGGTTGAGGCCATTGCCACACCCACCAATGATACTAAAACAGTGCTGAAGTTCCTCCAGAAACATATATTCAGCAGGTTTGGTGTTCCCAGGGTACTAATCAGTGATGGGGGCACTCACTTCTGCAACAAACAGCTTGACTCTGCCATGGTCCGGTATGGGATTCGCCACAAGGTGGCGACTCCATATCATCCACAGACAAATGGGCAAGCTGAAGTCTCTAACAGAGAACTAAAAAGAATCCTGGAACGGACTGTAAGTACCCGTAGAAAGGATTGGGCACGAAGCTTGGATGATGCTCTGTGGGCTTACAGAACAGCATTCAAGACTCCTATAGGGACCTCTCCATACCAACTTGTGTATGGTAAGGCATGCCACCTGTCCGTGGAACTGGAACATAAAGCCTACTGGGCAACCAGATTCCTAAACTTTGATGCCAAATTAGCTGGAGAAAAAAGATTGCTCCAGCTAAATGAGCTAGAGGAATTCAGATTCACTGCTTTCGAAAATGCCAAGCTTTATAAAGAAAAATAAAAAAAGTGGCATGACAGAAAGCTGTCATCTAGAATCTTTGAACCAAGACAAAAGGTTCTGTTGTTTAACTCTAGGCTCAGGCTATTCCCCGGGAAACTGAAGTCCCGGTGGAGGGGACTATATGTGATTACAAGTGTATCACCATATGGTTATGTGGAGCTTCAAGATATTGATTCTAACAAGAAGTTCATTGTTAATGGACAGAGAATCAAGCACTATCTTGAAGGCAATGTTGAGCAAGAGTGCTCAAGGCTGAAGCTAGATTAAAAGCTCAGCAAGGTCCAGCTAAAGACAATAAAGAAGCGCTTGCTGGGAGGCAACCCAGCCATGGGGCATCACTTCCTCTAAGCATTTTGCCCTATTCTTGATTTTATTTGTTTATATAAAGTTCACTGATACTAAGGTAAAGAGTCAATTGTATAAGTTCACAGGGTTACAGAAGGATTCTGCACACAAAACAGAGAAAAAGAGCTCACTGGCAAGAAAACGCCAGTAAGAGTCTGTTTTGGGCGTTCAACGCCCAAAAGAAGCATCCACTGGGCGTTGAACGCTAGTAAGGATAGCCATCTGGGCGTTAAACGCCAGACAGAAGCATCTTCTGGGTGTTGAACGCCAGAAAGAAGCTCCTTCTGGGTGTTTAACGCCAGATTTACAGCGTCCTGGGCGTTCAGAAAAATGCCCAGTGACAAAGGAGTTCTTAGCGTTCAACGCCAGAAAGAAGCAACAGCTGGGCGTTGAACGCCCAAGAGAGGCAGCATTTGGGCGTTCAGACGCCAGGATGGTGGGGAGGAGGTGAATTCGTTTTTACTTCATATTTTTCATTCTAAATTTAATTTTCATGTTTCAATTCATGATTTCTTGCATAAACATGTTAAGAACCCTGATTTCTAAAATCCCTAATTTCTAAAAACCCTATTTTAAAAATATCAAATATATCTTAATCCATAAGCACAAATCCTTTTTTTATCCAATTCAACCCTTTTTCAAAATTTTCAAAACAAATCTATCCCTTTTCATTCAAAAATCTTCTCAACTAATCAATATCTTTTTCAAATTTCCATACTATCTTTTTCAAAAATCCAAATCTATCTTTTTTCAAATATCTTTCATATCTTTTCAATCTTAAATCATATCTTCTATCTTATCTTTCTTTGTATTTTCGAAATAACCCACCCCCTCTCCCTTTAAATATGGATTCGGCCTCCCTCCCCTCTCATCCACCATCCTACACTAGCTCTCCTTCTATCCCTCTCCTTTCTTTTCTTTTGCTTGAGGACAAGCAAACCTCTAAGTTTGGTGTGTTTATCCGTGATCACTAAACCATACCCACTAAGATCATGGCTCCTAAAGGAAAACAACCCACTCCAAGAGGCAAGAAAGAGAGTGTTCCAAAACCACTTTGGAAGCAAGGGAAGTTCTTAACTAAAGAACATTCAAACCATTATTACAAAATAATGGGTCTAAGATCAGTGATTCCGGAAGCTAGATTCGATCTGAAAGAAGACGAATATCCAGAGATCCAGGAGCAAATCCGAATCAGGAACTGGGAGATCCTAGCCAATCCTGAAACGAAAGTGGGAAGGAATATGGTCCAGGAGTTCTATGCTAATATGTGGCATACAGACAGGCAAAGACTATCTGGATCTGCTATCTATGACTATCGGACCTTGGTCAGAGGAAAGATTGTTCATACCCACCCTGACAAGATCAGGGAGATCTTAAAGCTACCTCAGCTGAAAGATGATCTAGACTCCTTCAATAGGAGAATGATGAGAACAGACAAGGGCCTAGATAAGATTCTAGAGGATATATGCATCCCTGGAGCCAGGTGGACCACCAGCACGAAGGGTATCCCAAATCAACTCAAAAGAGAAGATCTCAAACCAGTCGCCAGAGGATGGTTGGACTTCATTGGGCATTCTCTGCTGCCCACTAGCAACCGTTCTGAAGTCACTATTAGAAGAGCAGTGATGATCCATTGCATCATGATGGGAAAAGAAGTGGAAGTTCATCAACTGATTTCAACTGAATTCTACAAAATTGCAAACAAAAATTCCAAAGATGCCAGGTTGGCTTATCCGAGCTTGATTTCTATGCTCTGCAAGGACGCTGGAGTAAGGATGGGAATAACTGAGTATATCTCAGTTGAGCGACCAATCACCAAAGCATCAATGGAAAAAAAACAATCACAAGATGACCCCATCAAGAAGAGAACACGGGAAATTCTCCCAGAAATCCCTCAATCTGAATACTGGGAGTATCTTGAAACATCTATTACCAAGATGCAAGAAGCTATGGAATAAATACAGAAAGAACAGAAGGAACAAAGTAGCATTCTTTGCTATTTGCTTAAAGAACAGGAGGAGCAAGGGCGTGATTTAAGGGAATTGAAGCGCCAGAAATTATCTCTTGAAGGACCAAGCACCCCGCAGATTAGAGGAACATCCACTTCCCAGAACAAAGGTTGTTAAATTCCAATCTTAGCCTTAACTCTGTGATAACTGTTTTTATTTTAGTTTTACCTTAGGAGTCATATAGTAGTAATTAGTATCTATATTTTTGATTTTATCCCCAATTAAGCTAAAATTTAATTTTATCATCATCATTAAACATGAATAAAATAGAAGAATTTCTTTAGAATAAGAGGCAATATTTTTTCGAGTTTTTAATAAGATAAATTCTAATTATTTATATGTGGTGGCAATGCTCTCTGTCTTCTGAATGAATGCTTGAACAGTGCATATGTCTTTTGAATTTGATGTTTAAGACTGTTAAATATGTTGGCTCTTGAAAGAATGATGAACATGAGACATGTTATTGATAATCTGAAAAATCATAAAAATGATTCTTGAAGCAAGAAAAAGCAGTGAATACAAAAGCTTGCAGAAAAAAAAAAATATATATATATATATATATATATAGAAAAAGCAAGCAGAAAAAGCCAAAGCTCTTAAAACCAAAAGGCAAGAGTAAAAAGTCAATAGCCCTTAAAACCAAAAGGCAAGGGTAATAAAAAGCACCCCAAGGCTTTGAGCATCAGTGGATAGGAGGGCCTAAAGGAATAAAATCCCGGCCTAAGCGGCTAAGCCAAGCTGTCCCTAACCATGTGCTTGTGGCGTGAAGGTGTCAAGTGAAAACTTGAGACTGAGCGGTTAAAGTCAAGGTCCAAAGCAAAAAGAAGAGTGTGCTTAAGAACCCTGGACACCTCTAATTGAGGACTTTAGCAAAGCTGAGTCACAATCTGAAAAGGTTCACCCAATTATGTGTCTGTGGCATTTATGTATCCGGTGGTAATACTGGAAAACAAAGTGCTTAGGGCCACGGCCAAGACTCATAAAGTAGCTGTGTTCAAGAATCAACATACTGAACTAGGAGAATCAATATCACTATCTAAATTCTGAGTTCCTATAGATGCCAATCACTCTGAGCTTCAATGGATAAAGTGAGATGCCAAAACTATTCAGAAGCAAAAAGCTACTAGTCCCGCTCATCTAATTAGAATCTGAGCTTCACTCAAAAACTCTAAGATATTATTGCTTCTTAAAATTATTTGTATTCTATTTTATTTATCTAGTTGCTTGAGGACAAGCAACAGTTTAAGTTTGGTGTTGTGATGAGCGGATATTTTATACGCTTTTTGGGGTTAATTTCATATAGTTTTTAGTGTGTTTTAGTTAGTTTTTAGTTTATTTTCAGTAGTTTCTAGGAAAAATTCATATTTATGGACTTTACTATGAGTTTGTGTGTTTTTCTGTGATTTCAGGTATTTTCTGGCTGAAATTGAGGGAGCTGAGCACAAATCTGATTCAGGCTGAAAAAGGACTGCTGATGCTGTTGGATTCTGACTCCCTGCACTCAAAGTGGATTTTCTGGAGCTACAGAACTCCAAATGGCGCATTTCCAATTGCGTTAGAAAGTAGACATCCAGGGCTTTCCAGAAATATATAATAGTCCATACTTTGCTCAAGGATAGACGACGTAAACTGGTGTTTAACTCCAGTTCCATGTTGCTGTCTGGCGTCCAGCACCAGAAACAAGTTACAAGTTGGAGTTCAACGCCAGAAAAGGATCCAAAGATGGCGTTGAACGCCCAAAACAGCCCTATGCACGTGATTAGCTTAAGTCTCAGCCCCAGCACACACCAAGTGGGCCCCAGAAGTGGATTTCTGCACCATCTATCATAGTTTGTTCATTTTCTGTAAACCTAGGTTACTAGTTTAGTATTTAAACAACTTTTAGAGGTTTATTTTGCACCTCATGACATTTTAGATCTGAACTTTGCACTCTTTGACGGCATGAGTCTCTAAACTCTATTGTTGGGGGTGAGGAGCTCTGCTGTGTTTCGATGAATTAATGCAACTATTTCTGTTTTCTATTCAAACACGCTTGTTTCTATCTAAGATGTTCATTCGCACTTCAATATGATGGATGTGATGATCCGTGACAGTCATCACCATTCTCAACCTATGAACGCGTGCCTGACAACCACCTCCGTTCTACGTTCGATTGAATGAATATCTCTTGGATTCCTTAATCAGAATCTTCGTGGTATAAGCTAGAATCCATTGGCAGCATTCTTGAGAATCCGGAAAGTCTAAACCTTGTCTGTGGTATTCTGAGTAGGATTCAGGGATTGAATGACTGTGACGAGCTTCAAACTCGCGAGTGTTGGGCGTAGTGACAGACGCAAAAGGATCAATGGATCCTATTCTGACATGATCGAGAACCGACAGATGATTAGCCGTGCGGTGACAGCGCACCTGGACTTTTTTCACTGAGAGGACGGATGGTAGCCATTGACAACGGTGATCCACCAACACACAGCTTTCCATAGGAGGAACCTTGCGTGCGTGAAGAAGAAGACAGGGAGAAAGCAGAGATTCAGAAGACAAAGCATCTCCAAAACTCCAACATATTCTCCATTACTGCATACCAAGTATTTATTTTATGTTCCCTTGTTCATTTGCAAGTCAACTGATAATTATAATTGACCTCCTAACTGAGATTTACAAGATAACCAGAGATTGCTTCAAACCAACAATCTCCGTGGGATTCGACCCTTACTCACGTAAGGTATTACTTGGACGACCCAGTGCACTTGCTGGTTAGTGGTACGAATTGTGAAAAGTGTGATTCACAATTCGTGCACCATATGCGTACGCACAGGTGTGTGCGCGCGCACACCCAGGAAGATTTTTAAAAGTGTATGTATGCACAGGCACCAAATTTTGCAAGGTCTGTTCGCTCGCACAAGGTGTGCTAGCAGCCCCAACAGACTGCCCTTCCCAACTTGTGCCTGCGCACAGGGCTATGCATGCGCACAGGTTGTAAGTCCTCATTGATTATGTGCGCGCACAAGCTGTGCTAGCGCTGTAAACAGAAAGCCTTCCCCTGCCTGTGTGTATGTGTAGGTCTGTGCGTGTGCACAGGTTTAAAATTTCGCAGGGCTATGCGTGCGTACATACCAGAAATCACAAAATTCTGTAACTTTACAGAATTTCAGATTTTTACACTAAACTTTGAATGATCATAACTCCCTCTACAGAGATCCAAATTTTGCAATCTTTATATCGATTCGAAGGGTTTTCAATAAATTTTAATTCTAAATAAATTTCAACCAATTTTGAAAACTGAGACATAAGTTATGATCAGACAAAGTTCACCAAAAACCAACTTTTACCAAAAATTCACAATTCACCAATTTCCTCATTTTCACAACTCGAACCAACCAAAACCAAATAAAACTTTTCCAAGCTCCATTTTCCATCAAAATATACCTTTTATAACATATTATACCATTCTAAACCATCAAACCTCAAATATATGATACCAAAGTCAATCCTCCCCCAAACACATTCACCAATAATCATTCTACCACTATCAATTCTCATCATCAACCTCATTCATGCTCTATATCAATATCCAACAATATAAAATCATTCAAAGTCATCAAGCATCATACCTCAACATTATTATTTCTCAATATAACAATATCAATTCAACATACATTATCAATCAACCATCATCAACCACCACATAAATCCAAACCTATCCTATGGGTCACTAGCCTAAGTGTCCATGAATATTATATACTACATAGAGAAAACCGAAACCATACCTTGGCCGATTCCCAATATGCCAAAAACCCCAAATGAGCACAATTTGAGCTTTCCACCACAAGCAAGCCTCCAATTCCACTCCAACAAGCACCAACAAGTTCCAAAGGCTTCCAAACTCACAATAATCAAGCTATAATACACATAAATCATGACTAATCAACCTAGGGCTCAATTTAATCATGATCTCACAAGGGTTTCAAGAGCTCTTACCTTGCCCAACAGTTTTGGATGTCAAATCTAATGCTAACCAAAGGTTAGAGTGTACCTAAACACCCCAAAATCACAAAACCTCACTTAATCAAAAGCCCTAAAACTCGAAATTTTGAAGAGAAGAACTGAGAGGGATTCGAGATTTTCTTACCAGTTTCTTGGGTGAATTTTGTAGAGCTCTTTACAAGGAACGCGTAGCAGCAAATGGTGCGGCGATGGGAACTCTGTAGCTCAAGATATGAGCTTGTGAAGCTCTATGTGAATAGTGACAATGGAGTTTCTCTTCTTCTCCTTCTCAGCTGAAGTGTGTGTGTTTGAGTGTGGTTTGTGGTGAATGGGTTCAGTAATGGACCCTTTTATATGTTGGGCTTGGGCCCGGTCCAACCCGTTAGCGTTTTTAACCCGTTTGGCCTAACTTTGGGCAAACCTTTTAAATTAACGCCCGATTTTCATTTTTAATATTTTTCTAAGGTTTTTTTTACTGTTTTCACTTTTTCTCGCGCAGCACCGGACAGACTTGAACCGGTTCAACTGTCGGTTCGCGGTTTTTCACAGAAAACACATTTTCTGACTCAAAAAAACCTACTGAGTCCAAAAATCATCTTTAAATCCTCAAATTCTCACTCTAATTTTTCGGAACCTAATTTGGACAATATTAATTACTTAATTAAACGATTAATTAAGCTCGGTTCTTACAGGCAGCGCTAGTTTGGCGTGCTTCATAATTTTTTAAGAGTAATTCATTGTTGCGTTCAGCAACAAGAAGGTAAGAAATTAACTTAGAATATTTTTAAATCCTTTTTCTCGATACTGCTGATGCAGGAGCACATTCGAGGCATGGAAGGTTGAGAAAGTTTTCTCTAACATATCATTATCAGATATCTTTTCTACACATAATTTCATTCGTATGGTAATTCAAAACATTGCTGAATTATATTCGTTTATAGATTTAAAATCCTGTAGACGCAAGTGTGTCCATTCATATCGGGCTTGAGGAAGTATCCTGTCTTTTGATGATTGTACCTTTCTTCAAGGTCTTTCCACAGATGTAGGATCTTTTAATGTGAGATATTCATTTTTCAATCCTTCGTCAAGATGACAATGAAGGAAAATCATGGCCTTGGCTTTATCCTTCTAGGATACATTATTTTCAACCTTCATGGTATCTCCAAGATCCATTGAATCAAGATGGATTTCAGCATCTAATATCCATGATAAATAGTTGTTTCCAGATATATCAAGAGCATTAAATTTAATATGAGATAGCTTCAACATAATGAAAATTTGTTACTTAAGTTTTCCTACCATTAACTTCAGTCTTTTTTTAATAATCTAAATTTTTCACTTAAAAAAATTAACCGCTCAAACATTAATGGACATCCACCTTATACGTTATCACAACAATATAAAATTTTCGATTTTTTCAAGCACATATATGATAATATACATGCTTCTTTAAATTTCTAGAGGCCAACTCCCGAGGCCATTACTCAAACCCTCTCTCTTGAATCTACCTCTACTTGGTGGTGTTACCGGAGTAATTAAGTCAATGGAGTTAACGTGTATCATTGTTTGATTTATTTCGCCAAGCAGAATTTTGTTCGTATGTATCAAATTTTCCATAATCATTATGTTAGTTGTTCATATTCAAGTATTTTGTAGAAAAAGATGGTAGTCTATTATTTGTTGAATAAATATTTAAATTCGTCTCTAAAATATTGTTCATCTTTTAAATATTATAAATTAGTTATATTAGTCCTTTTATCACTTCTATTATTCATGATGTCAGAATTTATTTATATAATGTGTTAAGTGATACTACAATATATACATGACAATTTTAATTAAATACTAGTATAATAAGTTTATAAAATTATATCAGTGTAATTTTAAATTAAAGAATTTTAATGTCTCAAAATCCTCTCAATTTAAAATTGATGATTTGATCTAACTGCATAAGTTTATTATGATAACAACTAATTACAATTGTTAGGAGTATATTATATAATTAGTATGTTATCACTTAATATATTATATCAGTAAATTTTGATGTCATCAATAATAAAAATGATAAAAAGACTAACATGATTTTTTTTAAAAAAAATAAAAACAAATTTAATTAAAGAAAAATTTCAAAAATCAATTTAAAAAATAAATAATTTTTTAAGGAAAAAAATGACAAGGGTAAAAGATGGTTCAAATTGCATATATACAGGAATAAAAGGAAGTTAAAACTTGCTATGTTATAATGTCTCACAATATTTTAGATGAGGAAATGAAGAGTCCAATAAAAGTGGTGAGAAATTTGAGTAACGAAAATATTTGGTAACCAAAGAAAATTAGCCAAAATAACAACAATTAATGAATATTAAATAAAGTAAATTATGATTTTTTTCCTAAAATTACATACCGTTTGAGTATGATGGTTTATCAGTGGCTAAGAGAATGGAGGGTTGAATCTTAGCCCCCTTTTTGCTTATTAGCACTTGCTGGCCTTTGAAATAATTTCTGGAGACTTTTTTGCTTTTTGTCTCGTACCTAGCCACGAGACTTTTTCTTTTTATCTTGTAACCAGGCAAGATATATTTTTCAGTTTTATCTCGTATGTAGCAGAAACAGAAATGGAGTAGAAGAGAAAGAGAGAATCACACCACGAAATATCCTGGTTCAGCTGCCAAGTGCAATGCAGCCTACATGCAGTCTCCATCACAACAATAATGGAATTTCACTATAATCATCATGATTACATACACCAATTCTCCTTAGGAACTACCCTTCCTATCCGGGACAAGTCTAGAATCTAAACCCCAATCCTGAACTTGACTTGGTCACTGCCAAGCTTTCAACTGCTAAGTGCTAACCCAACTTGCAAGGAGATTCCCACAGAATTATGAAACACAACACAGATGTACAAAGGACCTCTAGGACATCTATGGTTTTTTCTTTTAATTTTGTATACTCTGCCTTTTTTTCGCTCTATGACTTTTTCTTACAAATCTCACTGTTTGCATTTTTCTATAGGACTCAAAACAGACAAAACTAAACAGAAAAATTACAAAATAAAGAACATTGAAGGAGAAGAACTTCTGTTAACTTAGGTAGCTATGAGAACTCTGTGCCTTGCACTCTCACTCCTTGCTTCAAGCTCTGGCTGTTCTCCTTATTTATAGAAGGGGAAGCCTCCACGGTTGAAACTGTTGAACCAAGCTAAACTTCTTCTTCTTCAAACCAAAATCGGTTCGGCCAGAGAGAGAGAGGAGAGAAAATCGAATGTAAAACCAAACATGCAATTACCTCTGTGTCTTCCCTTTGCACCAAGCTTTATCAATCCGGGCCTTCCATCTTGACTTGCACTCCAAGAAGGATTCCTAACCCTTGATGAGTTCTTGATGATGACAGCTCCATCTGCTCTAACTTCTGCCTCATCCTCCACGTAGCTACAGTAGCTACCTCCTGTAGTGGTTGAGCAAAAGCAGAGACGAGCCATGCCTCCAAGGATTTTCTTCCTCTGACCGAATGGATCTCTTCCATTTTTGGTTTTGGAAGGCTTGAGTCTTCTTCACCACATCTTACCATTAGTGACAAAGATCTCAGCTACACAATACCTTTGATTTTCTTTTTCTTGATGCCATCATCACAATGGCCTTGCTACTAGCTTCTTATTCTTTCTGATAGCTTGCATTAGCTTCCATGCTTCCTCTGTGAAGTGACCGAAAGCAAAAAGAAAGATTAGAGAGAAGAGAGAAATTGAAATGCTTTTAGTGAAGTTAAGAAAGAGAATGAAATAAATTAAGTTTCCAAAACCCACGCCTAGAAGCGTGTAACACACTTAAGGCAATCAAATCAAGTTTCACTTTCTCTTTCCTATTTCCAATGTCTGCATTAAGTGCATTTAATCAAAATTTGAAATTCATCAAATGATGAATGTGTATATCCGTTGCAAGCATGCAATCTTTCCTTTTCCTCTCTTTTCAATTCGGACCAATCCTTTTGGTCTTGTAGTAAATACTAATTTTTGGGCTTATTTAAATAAATCTGGCCCAATAAACAAAACAATGATTCAGCCACACATTATATTACTAATTTGGACAAAACTAAATGTTTGGCTTCACGTTGGGCTAACTAATTTTTCAGTCCAAGATAAAATCTACACCATATAAAATTATTAATCAATAAATATTAATTAAAAATTAAATTAATAATTTTATAATTAACTATTTTAATAATGTTCATCATCATCAAATTAACTTGGAGTTTTCAAACTCATCAGAGTAATATGTATGTAAATAACATTTTAGGTTTAAAGTATATTCATGAGTATAACAAACAAAATAAAATAACGGTTACCAGATAAACGATTAAGCGGTGCCTGTTAAAGTTGCATCTTCAGCCAAATATTAAAGGATTAAAATTTGTATTCCGCTTGAAAAATAGGAAGGAAAAAAAAAAATCCAACCAAAACATGCATTACTAATAACTAATAAGACGAAAAATAGAGGGTAGCTTTTCATTTATTTTACATTGCGTGATAGCTTTTATGACTTTGTGTTTTTTTTGCTTCAATCTTTTGTGATAAGCTCGTTTGGTAAAAAAATATAATTTAACATAATTTTTATCAATATTTAGACGTTAATATTCTCAATTATCAATTTCGTATAAATATAAAATTTATAATCTCATAGTATTGATGGTTGAGATATGTTAGTATCTAAGTTTTAATTGCAAAAAGAGTGTACACGTCAATCAAATCTACTAAAGTAGTGTAGATTTCTTCATCCTATTACACATCACATGCATTAAATCAAAATAAATAATTGAAACATGAAATCCAAAAGGTTGTTCCATCATGGATATTAATTTCTCTTGAGCACCTCTCTATAACGTAGTATTGAATCAAGCCTCTGAAGCCTAAGCTGCTGCTTAAACCTGTTGATGAAATCATCAGCTTTCTTGTCCACTTCTTCTCCCAATAACTCATCTCCCTCCCACCTTCTCAATAATAAGTTCCTTATTCTTCTATCCTCATCCGAATTCACCCGACCCAACCCGTCCTTTGTAGCATTGGGTTGGTGTCCGGATCCGAATTCAGGTTCTTCCTCTTTAACATTCTTTGTTGACTCTGATTTGTAAAATTTCATTGACTTTAATCTTTCTAACAAAGATGGAGTCCGGGTCAGTTCATGTTGAGCTGAGTCATCCATTCTTTGGGAGGAGTTGACTTGGTCTAACACAGATTGATCCGGACTTTGTTGGACCAAATCGTGATTCTCCTGAACTGAATCATGTCCATCATCTTTATAGGAATAGAGGTTGAAGGACATGACGCGGTCCAGAAGAGAAGTAGAACGGACGAGTTGACCCAAAGAGTCAACTCGCTGCCGTTGATGATGGGTGGCGAAACGAGAAACGATGGCTATGGTACCGATGACAAGGTTGACGAAGACGAAGAGACAAGTGGGTGTGAGCCAGCTGGCAATGAAAGAAGAAGCTGTTTCAAATACCATGGCGCGTTTTGCTTAATCACTTCTGGGTTGATGAGATTCTTTCTTCTCTTTGGTATGCCCCTTTAGCTTCTTGAAGAGATATATGAATATATAGACAGATGAAACTGCAACTAAGAATGTGGTGGAGGTTTAATCGGAGGTTATATATAAAATTATGTTATAATATGTTGATGGCTTTGACGTTTCTTTTTTTCATTTGGCTGTTTCTTCGTTCTTACCAAACTACTTTGTTCAAGGGTTTGGGGTCCAAGAAAGTGTTTCACACAATCACACTTATTATTTTTTATTTAAAATTTTGCTATTGTGAAAATAGAATATTTATGAATGACCACAAAAAAATACTACGTTAATAATATCTCATTTTTATAATATATACTTAACAAAAAACACTAAATTTTAAGAGTAATAATATCTCATTTTTATAATTATTTTTGTAAAAAAATCATATTAAAATTCAATTTAAAATATTTTTTAAAAATACATATTTATTGTTGAACATTTTTACTGCGTTTTTAAATTATTTAAAGACATTTTTGTCGATAGTAAAATTTGCGTATTTTTATCGACGTTTGAATAATTTGATGACGTTTTTGGTAGTTAACAATATATATAATCCAAGATTTTTATTTAAGTTAAACAAGTTTTAAATTATTTTAATTAGTTAGTAAAATTCGATATGCTTTTATTTATTAATTAAACATGTGGCTTTTATGGTTGGTTTGGTTTAAAACAGACAAAAGTTCAAACTCGATTGAGAATATGATTAATGATTTACCAAAAAAGCTTTTGTATATAAAAAATATTGCCAACTAAGCGCGCCATTGCTTTTTAACTGTTATATATACAGTTTTTTGTCTTTCGGACAAAAGACTAGTAAATTAATCTTTATAATTAGAAATTATATATATATATATATATATATATATATTACATACTAAAATAAATAATTTTTTTAAAAAAACAATCAAACCTTTTTTACGATAATTTTTTTATGAACACGTATTTTTTAATTATAAATATGATTTTAGTTCAGTTATCGTATTATTTATGAAATTAATTACAATATTACTATAAAATTATTTTGTATTATAACAATAATATTTAGAAATAATAAAAAATAATTTAAATATTAAAAATTATTTTATTTAATATTTATTAAGTATTATTAAAATAATTATATAATTTTAAACATAATAAATATATAATTATATATATTATATTATATAAAATAATTTTAGATATTATTTTTTTTAACATTTTCGCCTTATAACAATAGTTGATTATGTATCTAGTGTTCATAGATGGCTAAAGAAATCTCCAATGTCACATTAATGGAAAGAAAAGCAATGACAAACACGTATATTAATTTCTGTTAATGTTTTAAAATAATAACGGTTGTGAGTGTAAAAATAAAGATCAACTGATTAATAGTCGTTTTCATGTTCTTATCAGAAAGCATATGCATATTATTAATAATCATATTGCTGACATAATTATCTCAACAACCATTTTTGTATTAAAAAGTTTAATTACTTAACAACTCTTCAGATCATATTAGTTATATTTATGTTTTTAAGCAAACATACTCATCTGATGATGTGGATTAAGTAATGAGTGCATATGTAAACACTACGATTTTAATAAATTTGTTGAATGACTTTGTAGCTATCCACCGGTGACTCTGATCTTGACCATTGTTTTTATCATTATTGACTTTCCATACACACCAATCTTCTTGTAACACACATGGTCTTTGAATATTATTATTTTAAATGTAACATAAGTGATGTGGACTTCTAATATGTAATGATATCACATACATTAAGAAATTTTATTAGCTAGAAGCTTTTGGACTCAGTATCATACTTATCTTTATACATCTTTTTATATGTTGTATATATTATGTAAAATATTTTATATAATTATTTAATTATATCTAAATTTTAATAATTATTAGTTATTTTTATTAATAAAATATTATATAATTAAAAAAATATATAAAATTATTTTATATTAATAATATATTAAAATTAATTTTTATTTTGTAAAAAGAAAAAAGCAAATGAGCAATAAAAGAGAGAAAAAAAAAAGAGTTCACAAAAGAAAAAAGAATAAAAGGAAGCGTGAAAATGGTAAGCTCAATTAATTTTGTTGGTTAATTACCTTTTAATTTATATCAATGCAGGTTACAAAATATCTTAGCTAACTAGTCGTCTAATGATAATATTTACTAACTCCTAACTATATAGATAAGCTAAATTCTAAGATATACAATCAGGTAATATGTTCCTCAAGTTAGAAGTTTGATGGTTTTCAGTGGCTAAGAGAAGGAGGGTTGAATCTTGGCCCCTTTTTCACTTGATAATACTTTTTGGTCTTTGAAACAATTTCTAGAGACTTTTTTATTTTTGTCTCGTACCTAGTCACGAGACTTTTTTTTTTATCTCGTGACCCGGCACGAGATATTTTTCAGTTTTATCTCCTGTGCAGCATAAATAGAAATGGAGTAGAAGAGAAGAACATTACACCCAGATATATCCTGGTTCAGCTGCTAAGTGCAGCGCAGCCTAAATCCAGTCTCTACCACAATGATGATGGAATTTCACTATAATCGTTCTTGATTACAAACACCAATTCTCCCTAGGAACTACCCTTCCTATCCGGGACAAGTCCAGAATCTAAACCCCAATCCCGAACTTGACTTGGTCACAGCCAAGCTTTCAACTGCTAAGTGCTAACCCAACTTATAAGGGGATTCCCACAGAATCATGAAACACAACACAGATGTACAAAGGACCTCTAAGGACATCTATGGCTTTTTCTTTTAATTTTGTGCACTCTGCCTTTTTTCGCTCTATGGCTTTTTCTTACAAACCTCATTGTTTGTCTTTTTTCATGAGACTCAAGACAGACAAAATTAAACAGAAAAATACAAAACAGAAAACATTGAAGGAGAAGAAATTCTGTTAGCTTAGGTAGCTCTGAGAATCATGTGCCTTGCACTCTCACTCCTTCCTTCAAGCCCTAGCTGTTCTCCCTTATATATAGGGGGAAGCCTCCACGGTTGAAACCAAATAAACCAAGCTAAACTTCTTCTTCTTCATGCAAACCGGTTCGGCCAGAGTGAGAGGAGAGATAACCAAATGCAAAACCCAACATGCAATTACCTCTAGTCCTTCCTTGGTCACCAATCTTCATCAATCCGAGCCCTCCATCTTGCCTTGCCCTCCAAGACGGATTCCTAGCCCTTGATGAGTTATGATGATGACAGCTTCATCTACTCCAACTTCTGCCTCCTCCATCACGTAGCCACTGTAGCTACCTCCTGTGGTGGTTGAGCAAAATCAGAGACAAGCCATCCCTCTAAGGATCTTCCTCTTCTGACCGAAATCTTCTTCTTTCATTTTTGGTATGGAGAAGCTGAGATCTCTTCACCAAATCTTACCATAAGTGATGAAAATCTCAGCCACAACATACTTTTTGTTTTCTTTTTCTTGCCATCATTACAATGGTCTTGTAACTTGCTTCTCCTTCTTTTCAGTGGCTAGGCTTAGCTTCCATTCTTTCTCTGTGAGGTGACCGAAGAAGAAGAGAGATGAGAGAGTAGATAGAGTAAAAGAAAAAAGAGAAGCAATCAAATGAATTTGATGAATTAAAAATGAATTAATTACTTCCCTTTGCTTTAGGTAGCGTGCCTCATCAAGGCAATCAATCAAATCAATTACAATTTCTCTCTCATTGTTCCAAGGTCTGCATTAACTCTCCTTAATAAAATTTTGAATTCCATCACATGATAGAAAGAATGAGATCCGTTGGAAGCATAAGGCACATCATTTGCTTTCTCCTTTTTTTCTTGAATTCGGATCAAGCTTAGTGGGTTTTCCACTACCATTTGAGTTGGGCTAATACTAAAATAAAGAGAATCTGGCCCATATCAAAATATTGTTTCAGCCAAGTTACTTAAATATTTTAACCAAAGCTGAATGTTTACAAACACATTGGGCTTGCAATAATTTTTCTTTTCTGTTCGGCACATAATCAAAATCTGCACCAATAAAATTATTAATTAAGCAAGTATGATTTAAAATCAAATTAATAATTTTGTAATTAATTATTTTAATAATGTTTGTTCATCATCAAATTAAATTAGAGTTTTCCAAACTCATCAAAGTTAAAACAGGATTGGGTGCAATGTATTTTGATGATTGGCTATTGCAGTAGAGAAAAATTGGTTGAGGGTGATCAATGTGAACTTTTTTGAGTAGATAAGAACAGCAGCGAACTTCATAGGTTGCTACAACTAATGACCTGTATTCTGCCTCAGAGAATAATCGGGATATGGTGGGGTTGCTTCTTGTTCTTCTAGGAGATGAGGGATGAACCTAAGAAGAAGCAGAACCCAATGATAGAGCAACACATGTTAGGATTATGCCCAATTTGAATAAACAAATTTTGAGATTTTGAGCTTAGAGTTAGCTGCAAAAAATAGTCCAAAGGCTAATGTAGACTTGATATACTTTAACACATGATAGACAGCTTGAAGATGGATAATGGAGGGCTTGCTTAAGAACTCACTAAGCTTTCCCACTGCAAAACAAGTGTCTAATAGTGTATTTGTGAAGTAAACTAACCTATCAAATATCTACAATACTGCTATACATCAATTAATGGTGAACTTGATTCCTTTGACAATTTAAGAGTGTAGGCCATGGGAGTGGAGGTTGGTTTACAACTTGACAGTCCACATTCCTCTAATAAATCTAATGTATATCTCTGATAAAGGTTGATCCCTACACTTGTTCTTGCAACTTCAAAGCCAAGAAAATATTTCAAATTGTCGAAGTCCATAGTCTTGAATTATTTATCAAGAATGGACTTTATTGACTAAATTTCTGCAAGGTCATTTTCTGCAAAGACCAAGACATCAACATAAGCTAATATAATAGTGAAAGAAGAAAATGAGATAGCTTTGATAAATAAGGAATAGTCATTCTTTGACTATTTATAACCATTAGCAGTGAAGATTAAGCATAATTTGAGATTCTATTATTTGCTAACTTGTTTGAGGCCATATAAGGACCTATCAAGCTTGCAAACCAAGTTAGCTGAAGAGATAGGTAACCGTGGTGGAGGCTTCATGTACATGATTTTCTTCAATTCTCCATGTAAGAAGGTCGTACTAACATCAAGTTGATGATAATACCAACCTTTAGTTGTAGTGAGGGCCAGTATTGGTCTCACAGTAGTAATCTTGACTACTGGACTAAAAGTATCCAAATAGCCCAAACCATACCATTATATGTAGCCTTTCGCAACTAATCGTACTTTGTGCCTCTCTATCGAACCATCAAGGTTGAACTTGACTTTGAATACCTAGCAACAACCAATTGCTTTCTTGCATAGTGGTAAAAGTGTAAGATTCTAGGTTTTAGTTTGCTCAAGGCCAAAAGCTCCACACTAATGGCCTTTCTCTAGCATTCTTGAGTGATAGCATCTTTGTGGGTTTTGGGCTCATCAATTGTGGAAACACCGAGAGAAAAAGACAATTTATTAGTGGATAGTGTAGAATAAGAGACAGAATTAGATATGGAATATTTGTAGTTGGATGAATGCATCAGTTAATGAGTAGAGATATTATTTGCGCATTAAAAATTTTGAAGATACATTGGGAACTCTTTTATTCTATTTGATCTTCTAAGTGGTGCTGGTGGATTAATATGTTTTGAATTTGTATGTTCGATGTGTTGTGAAGGTGTAATAGTTTGTAATCGTGCTAAACATTCATGATGCAATTCATGTAAAATTGTAGAATGTGATGTATGACGAGAGTGAGTGATTTGTAAATGCATGTCCTGCTGAGAATGCAATTGTGTGTTAAGGTGTTGCTGTGTAAATTGAGTGTATGAGAAATGTCCAACCATTGGACAACTGAGGTAGGTTCAATTGAGGTAGTCACCACTACAAGAAAAACGCTGAATATCTTCAGATTTAGCATCATAGAGTAACAGAGTTTTTACTGGCGATTTAGGCGTGAAATTCATCATGTTAAAATATTACCGGCGGATTCTCATTTCCGACGGTAAATCTGCCGGTAATAATTGAAGAAAAAACGAGGAAAATGGGCACGACATATAGGGTTGGGTTTACCGGCGGAAAAATCCGATGGTAAACCCACTTAGTGAGACGCTGTGTTTTGGTAACTCGCAACATATTACTGTCGAATTTATCCACCAGTAAATCCAACGGTAATTGTACCCTAAATTCGAACTGCGAACCCTCTTCTTCCTCATTTGAGTTTCTCTCTCTCTCTCTAACCCTCTTGCCTCCCACTCTCTCTCAACCCCTCTCATCTCTCCGACAGCCCTACCTCTCTGGAAGCCACCTTTGACATTGGCAGCCCCCCTCTTTCTTCGGTGCTATTCGTCATTTTTTGTTGTCACCGTTGCTGCTGTCGGATTCTGTCACTGCTACTGCCGCCACTTCTGCCTCCATCTTCTTCTCGATGCTAGTGCTCTTCTTCAGGTAATGCTTTTGAACTTACCTTTTTCGAAAATAGGAATAAGGTATGATTTCTTATTATAATTTTAGTTCTGATTTGTTATTATAATTTTGTGTTTGTTATTTTGGTTCTGATTCTAACCAAAACATATTTTGAGGTGTTGTTGATTAAGTTATTGGTTTGATGATGAACAAATTAAAACACCTAAGTAGTTAGAAACTCAACTAATTAGTTAACTGATTAAGTTATTTTGGATATATTGTGGTTGTTTTTAGGTTTTAATTTTTTATTGAGTTTGGTTGGATTTGTGAAAACCGAAAAGGTGGATATATGTCCAACTTTAGGGGGGTTATGCCAAAATTTTTTCCAAATAATATAAACGTACACAGAATTTTTGTTGTATTTGCTGATTTATGTAATTTAAAGTATCTATGAATTTTATCTTCACCATTACATTATTTTTGTGACTAGTGTTAATTGATATGCTCTTTGCAGATATGACAAGAGGTAGAGATGTCACGGATTGACCTTGTGATCGTGGTAGAAGGAGGGGTTTTATTGGTACCCCTGAGACTTCTCACTCCTCGCCCTCTACTCCAACTACTCTTATGACATCACATGGAATGAGTATATAGGACCAGTCATTCATCATGGTCCCTAATCCTATTTACGTGGCTCCTACTACTACTCTACACCCGTAACCAGGAAGTCGTCCGTCTACTTCATCAGAGTGGACTCTCTACCACCTCCATCCACTCAGCACAACGCCGCCTCTAGCGCCAGACATCGCAGTGTAAAAAGTATCTCACGGATCCTAGCCAGATGCCCCTCCACCATCTCCCATCATACAGATGACGATTTGGCCTGATAGGACTTCAACGTGAGCACTATTTTAAGTCTTTTATATGCAAATCATTTTAGTTAGTTTGTTTAATTTAGTTACACTCAATTTTCTAGTTTTAGTGGATTTAGGTTGTTAAGATAGTTTCGATTTAGGTTAGTAGGTTTGAACTGCTTATTGTGTTTGATAATTCTTGATTGTTGATGGATTTTGCTACTTAAGTCATATAATGCCATATAGATAAAACTACTAATCTTAATTACTTGAATTGCTTATTGTTGATTGATGGATGTTGTTGCTTGAATTTTGCTTCTTGTTTGTTGATTGTTAATAGATGTTGTTATTTAAGTGAATTATTGATGGATAGAGTTTTCGGCGCATTCTAGTCATAGATGAAATTCTACCAAAATTTCTAAAAAACTTTAAATATATATAACAAATGAGGGTTTTTGCAACAGTCGAAAACCATTGCCATAAATCAGAAAATTGTTCTTAAAACTTTAGGCAACGATTTTTGAACTGTGGTATATGTGGCCGTTGCCAATACTCATAGGCAACGGTTTTTTACCTAAGACAACAGTAACCAAAAAAACCGTTGCCATAGTTACTAGCATAGACAACGATTTTGACAATCATTTTTAAAGAACAGTTTGGAACTGTTACTATATAGTCAACGGTTTAGAATCGCTGTCTTTGATGACTGATGAGTCCATATTTGACGATAAATTTTAGCTTGAATTGGACGGATTTCATCATATAAATTCACACTTAATCACTAAAATATCATACTTTTGTGATTTCTCTCTAGATTGGACCTAAATGTGAAAACATGTATTTTTGTGCTTAAATTGATCATTTTAATTCCACTTTTATTCCATTCGATGCCGTGATATGTTTTGTGAGTGATTTCAGGTCCAATAGGCAAGAATGGCTAGGCAAAAGTGGAAGGAAGCATGCAAAATGGGAGATTTCGTGAAGAAAACAAAGGAGAAGCACACAGTCAAGTGTGTGTACGCACAACCACCTGTGTACGCACAAGTGCAGAAATCAGCAAGTGGGCGTAAGCACACATCTGTGCATACGCACAAGTCCCAGCGCGTGACTTCATTAATGAAGCATGTGGCTCGCAATTTTGGGGGCCTCTTGGCCCAATTTTAGATGTGCTGAAGCTGATTTGGAGTGCTATATATCAAGGGGGATCATTTCATATCAAAGGGAGCTCACTTAGACATTAGAAAACACATTATTAGGAGTAGGAGTAATGTAGTTTAGGAAATGCTCTCTTAGGGTTTTAATTAGCTTTCGTTGTAGAATTTTATAATTTCAGTTTTGATCTTGGATTTCTTCCTTAATTACACTACTCTTGTTACATTTTGTTCATAGTTCAAGTTACTTTGTTAATACTTCCAATTTTAATTTCTTGAAGTTTTGGTTGATGAATTTAATGTTTTATACTTTATATATGCTTTATTCAATTTCTATTTTTGATATTGTGAATAGTTTGGTTATAGTTTTCATTTTCCCTTGCAATTTGCCATGTTTTGTTTTTATGCCCACAAGGTGTTTGTGAAAATGCCAATTATGGGTTTTGAGTAGATTTTCACACCTTTAATTGAGAAATGAGTTCTTGGGATACTAGAGTTATAATCTCCGACATTTAGTGGTAATTTTTGGGTTGTTGGTTGATTCTTGTTTCCATTGACGCTAGCTTTTTACTAAGTAATTAGTAAGTTAACTAGGACTTATAGATTAAGGTCAATTATGCTTGCTTGACTTACTCCATGATGTTAGGGGTTGACAAAGTGAGATTAACTCATCATAGTTGCCATAGTTGTGGTTATGACGATGATAGGATTCCTTAATTTTCATTCCCAAGTCAAGGATCTTTTATGCATTTCTCGCATTTTCACTAAGTTTTGATCTTGTTTCCTTTTTAATTGCATTAATTTTCTTTTTGCTCATTTGTTAGTTCTTTTATTCCTTAGTTCTTTTAATTTTTTCGTCTCATGCTTCAAAACCCCCGTATTTCACAATCAAAAGTGTGCACATCAAATTGCATGGTCCGAATGAGACGACCCGGTAATTAAAACTCCTGATTTATATTTATTTTGGATTGTGACAATCTTATATTTAAACTTTGATGTTAGGATTTAATTGCCGGTTTGGACTATACTATCAACGAAGTGATTCTTATTTTGAAAAATTTTAGACCGACACAAATCCTACTCATCAAGTTTTTGGCGCCATTGCCAGAGAGCTAGTGCAATTGAGTGCCATAATTTTGGTTGTTGTGAATAGTGTAAATAGATACTTTTTGAGTTATTTGTTTGCTTTTATTAATAATTAGGATTTTATTTCTTTTGTTAATTGAAAGTTGTGTGAAATTGAAGTTGGAAGTGAAATGAAAATTAGGGTTCTAAGCTCACCCCTCTTGTTCAACGTAAAATTAGAATTGGAGGGAAAAAGGAGATTGGGTTTGGCTTAAATGAGTTGGGCCTTGAGCCCAATATAGGTAACCGATTTGGTCTGTTAGTTTTAAATCAAAATCTTTAAAATTAGTGTTTAAATTCGTATTTTTTATTATTTTTATTTTTTCAAATTATAAAATTAAATTTCTTAATTTTTTTAGCTGATATTTAATTTATTAGTTAATTATTTATTAATTTTCAGAGTTTTACAATCTCCTTGGCTATTAGAATTAAATCCATTTAGCTCAAGCTTCATATTATTAGGAATCATAGTGTAACAATTCTCAAACCTCCATTGGCCATCTTTTTAAACACCTTGAATTTTAAGTTCCAAGTTGGCAATGTGAAAAAAGGTACACTTTTCACCAAACGTCCATCCGGCCTTCACTTGTCGTATAAAAAAGATTGGTTCATCGGGCCAATACACCAAAAATAGCCATCTCTCAACCATCTTCCAGCTTTCTAAGTACTGTTCTAAATTTGGGAGGATTGTTGATTGAAGACCGCTCCCATAAATGATTATTGAAAAAATACTTGGTAGTTATCATTTGAATCCAAAATTTCTCTTTGCAATATAGAAGTTGCCAAATAAATTTTTTCAATAGAGCAATGTTAACACAATGAACATCTCTAGCACTAAACTCGTCATATTTTTTTGGGAGTAACAACTGTTTTTCAATTAACCAAATTGAGGCCCCAACCATCATTGGTTCTTTTCCATAAAAACTGACACATCATTATGTTGATCTTAGATTCTTGGTGCACACATAGTCAAAAAAATAGTTAATTTGCATATGATATACTAGAATAGAAGTAGCTCTAGAATTAAGAAGACAAAGCTTTTTCAATTTATTAAAGGACTTGTCCTTTTAATCGGCCAATCGAGACGGAATCTTATTCATAACACCTTGAAATGATGATTTGCTAACCTTCTCAGGATTAGGATTGGGCAATTTACTAAAATAAATAATTTAGCTTTCAATTTTACCAGAATATACATGTTCATACCCTGGCCCAATGATAAGGCCCAGGTCCAAATAAAAGGCCCAATACGAAAGGTTGAGCCTCGCCTAGCACCGACCTTCCTCCTGCGAAGTCGGTTCTTATCACGACTTACCCTAAAGAAGTCGGGGACGAGGGTTAGCTGGCAGATAATCACTCGTTTAAATGAGTAACTGCCCCTAGAATCTCTCTAACCACTTCCAGGAGCCATATCTTAACCTCCCTAAGATAAAGGGACGGTTATCACCCTAAAAAGGTGGCATTACTTCAACAGTGGTTATTAGTTCACCACTATAAATAAACTGACACCTCTCAGGTATTTCTAAGTCCCAATACTCTCTAGACCTGCTCACACCCTTACTGACTTAGGCATCGGAGTGTCTTTGCAGGTACCACCCCCCGCTCGTTCATACTCACAAGTCGGACGGAGGCCCTCAAGGCGTAGACCCGCTCGAAGGCTTCCTTCCTCAGACGATTGGGCCAACCTAGCAAGTCCAGCCCACCATCTCCGGTTACCCATCGTAACATTGGCGCCGTTGCCGGGGACCCGAGAGATCAACCAATGATGGCGGACAGATCTCCTGAGGAGGGTCATGTGGAGTCAGATTCCGAACAAGAGAATCTGGACACTGGAGACAATGACGCAAACCTAACCCTCCACCAAGGAACTAACGATCAGCATAGAGAGCGTACTTCCGGAGTCAAAAATCCGAAGGTAAATTCCTCAGAAGGGCGCGAATCGGAAAAGGATGGACCAACTCATGCAACTGAACTTATGGGATTAGTCCATGTCCACCAAAGCCACCTGAAACAACTGGAACAGGAACGGGAGCGACAAAGAGAAACAGAAAAGAACCTGAAAGAGGAGATGGAATGGTGCACGAAATTGTGATCTCCAGGCTCAAACTATTCCTGGCACGTGAGCAACTTGGTGCTCTGATCTCAATACATAATTGTCACAACTTCGATACAACTAACCAGCAAGTGCACTGGGTCGTCCAAGTAATACCTTACGTGAGTAAGGGTCGAATCCCACGGAGATTGTTGGTATGAAGCAAGCTATGGTCACCTTGTAAATCTCAGTCAGGCAGATATAAAGTGATAATGGTGTTTTCGAATATTATATAATAAAATAGGGATAGAGATACTTATGTAAATCATTGGTAGGAATTTCAGATAAGCGAATGGAGATGCTTTTCGTTCCTCTGAACCTCTGCTTTCCTGCTATCTTCATCCAATCAGTCTTACTCCTTTCCATGGCTGGCTTTATGTGATACATCACCATTGTCAACGGCTACTTTCGGTCATCTCTCGGGAAAATGATCCAATGCCCTGTCACGGCACGGCTAATCGTCTGGAGGCATCACCTTTGTCAATGGCTTCATCTTATCCTCTCAGTGAATAATATGCTCACGCACCCTGTCACGGCACGGCTATTCATCTGTCGGTTCTCGATCATGCTGGAATAGGATTTACTATCCTTTTGCGTCTGTCACTAACGCCCTGCAATCGCGAGTTCGGAGCTCGTCACAGTCATTCAATCATTGAATCCTACTCGGAATACCACAGACAAGGTTTAGACTTTCCGGATTCTCTTGAATGCCGCCATCATTCTAGCTTACGCCACGAAGATTCTGGTTAGGAGATCTAAGAGATATTCATTCTAGCTCAATTCATGTAGAACAGAAGTGTTTGTCAGGCACGCGTTCATAAGGGAGAAGGATGATGAGCGTCACACATAATCATCACCTTCATCACGTTCTTGGGTGCGAATGGATATCTTAGAAGCGAAATAAGAAGAATTGAATAGAAAACAGTAGTACTTTGCATTAATCTTTGAGGAACAGCAGAGCTCCACACCTTAATCTATGGAGTGTAGAAACTCTACCGTATGAAAATACATAAGTGAAGGTCCAGGCATGGCCGAGATGGCCAGCCCCCTAAACAAGATCAATAGTCTCCTAAGATGAACAATGGATTAAAACTGAGACCAAAGATACCTAATACAATAGTAAGAGGTCCTATTTATAATAAACTAGCTACTAGGGTTTACATGAGTAAGTAATTGATGCATAAATCCACTTCCTGGGCCCACTTGGTGTGTGTTTGGGCTGAGCCTGAATGTTGCACGTGCAGAGGCCATTTGTGGAGTTGAACACCAGTTTCTGTGCCAGTTTGGGCGTTCAACTCTGGTTTTGATCCTTTTCTGGCGCTGGACGCCAGATTTGGGCAGAAGGCTGGCGTTGAACGCCAGTTTACGTCATCTATTCTTGGCCAAAGTATGGACTATTATATATTGCTGGAAAGCCCTGGATGTCTACTTTCCAACGCAATTGAAAGCGCGCCATTTCGAGTTCTGTAACTCCAGAAAATCCACTTTGAGTACAGGGAGGTCAGAATCCAACAGCATCAGCAGTCCTTTTTCAACCTCTGAATCTGATTTCTGCTCAAGTCCCTCAATTTCAGCCAGAAAATACCTGAAATCACAGAAAAACACACAAACTCATAGTAAAGTCCAGAAATGTGAATTTAACATAAAAACTTATGAAAACATCCCTAAAAGTAACTAGATCCTACTAAAAACATACTAAAAACAATGCCAAAAAGCGTATAAATTATCCGCTCATCACAACACCAAACTTAAATTGTTGCTTGTCCCCAAGCAACTGAAAATCAAATAGGATAAAAAGAAGAGAATATACTATAAATTCCAAACTATCAATGAAACAGAGCTTCAATCATATGAGCGGGACTTATAGCTTTTTGCCTCTTGAATAGTTTTGGCATCTCACTTTATCCATTGAAGTTTAGAATGATTGGCATCTATAGGAACTTCAGATTTCGAATAGTGTTATTGACTCTCCTAGTTCAGTATGATGATTCTTGAACACAGCTTCTTTATGAGTCTTGGCCGTGGCCCTAAGCACTTTGTTTTCTAGTATTACCACCGGATACATAAATGCCACAGACACATAATTGGGTGAACCTTTTCAGATTGTGACTCAGCTTTGCCAAAGTCCCCAATTAGAGGTGTCCAGGGTTCTTAAGCACACTCTTTTTTTTTTTTTTGGACCTTGACTTTAACCGCTCAGTCTCAAGTTTTCACTTGACACCTACACGCCACAAGCACATGGTTAGGGACAGCTTGGTTTAGCCGCTTAGACCAGGATTTTATTCCTTTAGGCCCTCCTATCCACTGATGCTCAAAGCCTTGGGATCCTTTTTATTTGCCCTTGCCTTTTGGTTTTAAGGGTTATTGGCTTTTTCTGCTTGCTTTTTCTTTTTCTTTCTATTTTTTTTTCTATTCTTTTTTCGCCCCTTTTTTTTTCTCTTTTTTTTTTCTGCAAGCTTTGTTCTTTGCTGCTTTTTCTTGCTTCAAGAATCATTTTTATGATTTTTCAGATTATCGAATAACATGTCTCCTAGTCATCATTCTTTCAAGAGCCAACATATTTAACATTCTTAAACGACAACTTCAAAAGACATATGCACTGTTCAAGCATACATTCAGAAAACAAGAAGCATTGTCACCACATCAATATAATTAAACTAAGTTCAAGGATAAATTCGAAACTCATGTACTTCTTGTTCTTTTGAATTAAAACATTTTTCTTTTAAGAGAGGTGATGGATTCATAGGACATTCATATCTTTAAGATAGAGTTTACTAACTACTAATGATCATGTAATGAAGACACATACATAGATAAGCACATAACATAGAAAATGAAAAACAGAAGAAATAAGAACAAGGAATGAATCCACCTTAGTGATGGTGGCGTTTCCTTCTTGAGAAACCAATGATGTCCTTGAGCTCTTCTATGTCTCTTCCTTGTCTTTGTTGCTCCTCCCTCATTGCTTTTTGATCTTCTCTTATTTCATGGAGCATGATGGAATGCTCTTGATGTTCCACCCTTAGTTGTCCCATATTGGAACTCAATTCTCCTAGGGAGGTGTTGATTTGCTCCCAATAGTTTTGTGGAGGAAAGTGCATTTGAGGCATTTCCGGAATCTCATGGTGATGAGCTTCTTGCGCCTCTTGAGCTCCATGACTGGGCTCTCTTGCTTGCTCCATTTTTTTCTTAGTGATGGGCTTGTCCTCTTTGATGAGGATATCTCCCTCTATGTCAATCCCAGCTGAATTGCATAGGTGGCAAATGAGGTGAGGAAAGGCTAACCTTGCCATAGTGGAGGACTTGTCAGCCACCTTGTAGAGTTCTTGAGGTATAATCTCATGAACTTCCATCTCTTTTCCAATCATGATGCTATGGATCATGATGGCCCGGTCTATAGTAACTTCAGACCGGTTGCTAGTGAGAATGATTGAGCATTGAATAAACTCCAACCATCCTCTAGCTATAGGCTTGAGGTCCAATCTTCTTAGTTGAACCGGCTTGCCTTTGGAGTCAATCTTCCATTGAGCTCCTTCTACACATATGTCCATAAGGACTTGGTCCAACCTTTGATCAAAGTTGACTCTCCTTGTGTAGGGGCGTGCGTTCTCTTCCATGTATGGCAAGTTGAACGCCAACCTCACATTCTCCGGACTAAAATCTAAGTATTTCCCCCGAACCATTGTAACATAGTTCTTTGGATCCGGGTTCTTACTTTGATCATGGTTCTTGGTGATCCATGCATTGGCATAGAACTCTTGAACCATTAGGATGCCGACTTGTTGGATGGGATTTGTTAGAACTTCCCAACCTCTTCTTTGAATTTCATGTCGGATCTCCGGATACTCATTTCTTTTGAGTTTAAAAGGGACCTCAGGGATCACCTTCTTCTTGGCCACAACATCATAGAAGTGGTCTTGATGGGCTTTGGAGATGAACCTTTCCATCTCCCATGACTCGGATGTGGAAGCTTTTATCTTCCCTTTCCCTCTTCTAGAGGATTCTCCGGTCTTAGATGCCATCAATGGTAATGGAAAAACAAAAAAGCTATGCTTTTACCACACCAAACTTAGAATATTGCTCGCCCTCGAGCAATAAACAAAAGAATAGAAGAAGAAGAAGAAGAAATATGGAGAGGGAGAGGGAGATGTGGTTTCGGCCAAGGAGAGTGTAGAGGGGTGTGTTGTGTGAATTTGATGAAGAATGGAGGTCTTTATATAGGGAAGGGAGGGGGGTTAAGGTTCGGCCATATGGGTGGGTTTGGGTGGGAAATTGGTTTTGAATTTTGAAGGTAGGTGGAGTTTATGAGGTAGGTTTATGGGGAAGAGTGGATGGATGTGAGTGGTGAAGAGGTGTTTGGGGAAGAGTGTTTATGGGGTTGTGTGAAAGAGAGTGGTGAGAAGAAGTGAGTGGAGGTAGTGGGGATCCTGTGGGGTCCACAGATCCTGAGTGGATCCTGTGGGGTCCACAGATCCTGAGGTGTTCAAGGATTTACATCCCTGCACCCATTAGGCATGTAAAAATGCCTTTGTACCCAACTCTGGGCGTTCAGCGCCAGGTTGGTGGCCATTTTGGGCGTTCAATGCCCATTTGTGTGCCATTTCTGGCGTTGAACGCCAGAACCATGCCTGTTCTGGCGTTCAGCGCCCAGAAGCTGCCCATTTTGGGCGTTCAGCGCCAGAACCATGCTCTGTTCTGGCGCTGAACGCCAGACAGATGCTCCTCCAGGGTGTGATTTTTCTTCTGCTGTTTTTGATTCCGTTTTCAATTTTTCTATTTATTTTGTGACTCCACATGATCATGAACCTAAGAGAACATGAAAAACAATAAAAATAAGAATTAGATAAACATTGGGTTGCCTCCCAACAAGCGCTTCTTTAATGTCAATAGCTTGACAGTGGGCTCTCATGGAGCCTCACAGATGTGCAGAGCTTTGTTGAGACTCTCCAACACCAAACTTAGAGTTTGGATATGGGAGTTCAACACCAAACTTAGAGTTTGGTTGTGGCCTCCCAACACCAAACTTAGAGTTTGACTGTGGGGGCTCTGGTTGACTCTGCTTTGAGAGAAGCTTTTCAAGCTTCCTCTCCATGGTTGCAGAGGGAGATCCTTGAGTTTTGAATACAAGGGAGTTCTCATTCTATTGAAGGACTATTTCACCTCTGTCAACATCAATCACAGCTCTTGCTGTGGCCAGGAAAGGTCTTCCTAGGATGATGGATTCATCCTCTTCCTTTCCAGTATCCAGGACTATGAAATCAGCAGGAATGTAAAGGCCCTCAACCTTTACTAAAACGTCCTCTACTTGTCCATAAGCCTGTTTTCTTGAACTGTCTGCCATCTCTAATGAGATTTTAGCAGCTTGCACCCCATAGATTCCCAGTTTCTCTATTATAGAGAGGGGCATGAGGTTTATTCCTGAACCAAGGTCACATAGAGCCTTAAAGATCATAGTGCCTATGGTACAGGGTATTATGAACTTTCCAGGATCCTGTCTCTTCTGAGGCAATGTCAGTTGATCTAGATCTCTTAGTTCATTGATGAACAAGGGAGGTTCAACTTCCCAAGTATCAATGCCAAATAATTTGGCATTCAGCTTCATGATTGCACCAAGAAACTTGGCAGTTTGCTCTTCAGTAACATCCTCATTCTCTTCAGAAGAGGAATACTCATCAGGGCTCATGAAGGGCATAAGGAGGGTTAATGGAATCTCTATGGTCTCTAGATGAGTCTCAGATTCCTTTGGTTCCTCAGAGGGAAGCTCCTTATTGATCACTGGACGTCCCAGGAGGTCTTCCTCCTTGGGATTCACGTCCTCTCCTCTCCTCACAGGTTCGGCCATGGCGCTTATGTCAATGGCCTTGCACTCTCCTTTTGGGTTCTCTTCTGTATTGCTTGGGAGAGTACTAGGAGGGATTTCAGTGATCCTTTTACTCAGCTGGCCCACTTGTGCTTCCAGATTTCTAATGGAAGACCTTGTTTCATTCATGAAACTTACAGTGGCCTTAGATAGATCAGAGACTAGATTTGCTAAATTAGAAGCATTTTGTTCAGAGTTCTCTGTCTGTTGCTGAGTTGATGATGGAAAAGGTTTGCTATTGCTAAACCTGTTTCTTCCACCATTATTAAAGCCTTGTTGGGGCTTTTGATCCTTCCATGAGAAATTTGGATGATTTCTCCATGTTGAGTTATAGGTGTTTCCATAAGGTTCACCTAAGTAGTTCACCTCTGCTATTGCAGGGTTCTCAGGATCATAGGCTTTTTCTTCAGAAGATGCCTCTTGAGTTCTGTTGGATGCAGCTTGCATTCCATGCAGACTCTGAGAGATCATATTGACTTGTTGAGTCAATATTTTATTCTGAGCCAATATGGCATTCAGAGTATCAACTTCAAGAACTCCCTTCTTCATAGGCGTCCCATTACTCACAGGATTCCTTTCAGAAGTGTACATGAACTGGTTATTAGCAACCATGTCAATGAGTTCTTGAGCTTCTGCAGGCGTTTTCTTTAGGTGAATGGATCCACCTGAAGAAGTGTCCAGTGACATCTTTGATAGCTCAGATAAACCATCATAGAATATATCCAGGATGGTCCATTCTGAGAGCATGTCAGAAGGACACTTTTTGGTCAACTGTTTGTATCTTTCCCAAGCTTCATAGAGGGATTCACCTTCTTTCTGTCTGAAGGTTTGAACATCAGCTCTAAGCTTGCTCAGCTTTTGAGGAGGAAAGTACTTGGCTAAGAAAACCGTGACCAGCTTATCCCAAGAGTTCAGGCTGTCTTTAGGTTGAGAATCCAACCATAATCTAGCTCTGTCTCTTACAGCAAAAGGGAAAAGGCATGAGCCTGTAGACTTCAGGATCTACTCCATTAGTCTTAACAGTATCACATATCTGCAAGAATTCAGTTAAGAACTGAAAAGGATCTTCAGATGGAAGTCCATGAAACTTGCAGTTCTGCTGCATCAGAGAAACTAATTGAGGTTTTAGCTCAAAGTTGTTTGCTCCAATGGCAGGAATGGAGATGCTTCTTCCATGTAAATTGGAATTAGGTGTAGTAAAGTCACCAAGCATTCTCCTTGCATTGTTGTTGGGTTCGTCTGCCATCTCCTTTACTTGTTCGAAATTTTCAATCAAGTTGTCTCTGGATTGTTATAATTTAGCTTCTCTTAATTTTCTCTTCAGAGTCCTTTCAGGTTCTGGATCAGCTTCAACAAGAATGCCTTTTTCTCTGTCCCTGCTCATAAGAAAGAGGAGAGAAAAAGAAAAGAAGAGGAATCCTCTATGTCACAGTAAAGAGGTTCCTTATTGTTGGTAGAAAAGAAGAAGAAGAAATTCGAACACAGATAGAGGAGGGGGTTCGAATTTGGTGATGATGTGAGGAAGAGATGTTAGTAGATGAATAAATAAATAGAATAGGATGAGAGAGAAGGAGGGATTTTTCGAAAATTATTTTTGAAAAGGAGTTAGTGATTTTTGAAAATAGTTTTTGAAAAATATTTAGTAAATTTTTTTTTTCGAAAAAAAATTTTTTTTTTTGAAATCGAAAATAAAAATAAAAATAATTAGTTAATTAAAAAGAAATTTTTGAAAAAGGGGGAGATATTTTCGAAAATTAGAAAGGGAGAATTAGTTAGGTGGTTTTGAAAAAGTTAAGAAACAAACAAAAAGTTAGTTAGTTAGTTGAAACAAACTTTGAAAAGATAAGAAGTTAGGAAGTTAGAAAAGATATTTTGAAAAGATATTTTTGAAAAAGATAAGATAAGAAGATATTTTTGAAAAGATATGATTGAAATTAGTTTTGAAAAAGATTTGATTTTTAAAATCACAATTAATGACTTGATTCATAAGAAATCACAAGATATGATTCTAGAACTTAAAGTTTGACTCTTTCTTAACAAGCAAGTAACAAACTTCAAATTTTTTTTTGAATCAAAACATTAATTGTTTATGTCATTTTCGAAAATTTGATATAAAAATAAGAAAAAGATTTTTGAAAAATATTTTTGAAATTTTCGAAAATAACTAAGAAATTTGAAAAAGATTTGATTTTTGAAAAAAAAGATTTTGAAAAAGATAAGATTTTCAAATTGAAAATTTGATTTGACTCATAAGAAACAACTTGATTTTAAAAACTTTTGAAAAAGTCAATCCAAATTTTCGAATTTGATGAGAGAAAAATGGTAAGATATTTTTTTTTTATTTTTGAAATTTTTATGAAAAACATGAAAATTATGCAATGCATGAAATTTTAAATCAAAACAATGAATGCATGCAAGAATGCTATGAATGTCAAGATGAACACCAAGAACATTATGAATGTCAAGATGAACATCATAGACACAATTTTGAAAAATTTTTAATGCAAAGAAAACATGCAAGACACCAAACTTAGAATTCTTTAACGCTTACGCATCAAGAATTCAAGGATGCATATAATAAACATGAAAAGACACAAAACAAAAAATCATCAAGATCAAACAAGAAGACTTACCAAGAACAACTTGAAGATCATGAAGAACACTATGAATGCATGAAATTTTCGAAAAAATGCAAGATGCATATGCAAGTGACACCGAACTTATGATATGACTCAAGACTCAAACAAGAAACAGAAAAATATTTTTGATTTTTATGATTTTCTAATTTTTTTGTATTTTTTTTTCGAAAATTAATTTGAAAAAGGAAAATAAGGATTCCAAAATTTTTAATATGAATTCCAGGAATCTTGCCATGTTAGTCTAAAGCTTCAGTCCATGAATTAGACATGGCTCACTAGCCAGCCAAGCTTTCAATGAAAGCTTCAGTCCAAAACACTAGACATGGCCAATGGCCAGCCAAGCTTTAGCATTTAACACCAGAGTATATTGATCTTGATAACAAATTGCTGCTCATCATTTTTCAAGTATGTAACTTACCTCTGATGGTTTGGAAGCCTCAGTCCAAAAGAATTTAGACATGGCTTTACAGCCAGCCAGGCTTCACATGCTTCATGAAACACTAGAATTCATTCTTAAAAATTCTGAAGAAAATTTTTGAAAACATTTTTTTCGAAAACAAAAGAAGAGTTTTTGAAAGATTTTTGAAAACTTTTTGAAAACAAAACGAAAAGAAAATTACCTAATCTGAGCAACAAGATGAGCCGTCAGTTGTCCAAACTCGAACAATCCCCGGCAACGGCGCCAAAAACTTGGTGCTGTTGCCGGATCAAACTTGGCACTGATGTTACCGGACCAAAAGCTTGCCGAAAACTCAAACAATCCCCGGCAACGGCGCCAAAAACTTGGTGCACGAAATTGTGATCTCCAGGCTCAAACTATTCCTGGCACGTGAGCAACTTGGTGCTCTGATCTCAATACATAATTGTCACAACTTCGATACAACTAACCAGCAAGTGCACTGGGTCGTCCAAGTAATACCTTACGTGAGTAAGGGTCGAATCCCACGGAGATTGTTGGTATGAAGCAAGCTATGGTCACCTTGTAAATCTCAGTCAGGCAGATATAAAGTGATAATGGTGTTTTCGAATATTATATAATAAAATAGGGATAGAGATACTTATGTAAATCATTGGTAGGAATTTCAGATAAGCGAATGGAGATGCTTTTCGTTCCTCTGAACCTCTGCTTTCCTGCTATCTTCATCCAATTAGTCTTACTCCTTTCCATGGCTGGCTTTATGTGATACATCACCATTGTCAACGGCTACTTTCGGTCATCTCTCGAGAAAATGATCCAATGCCCTGTCACGGCACGGCTAATCGTCTGGAGGCATCACCTTTGTCAATGGCTTCATCTTATCCTCTCAGTGAATAATATGCTCACGTACCCTGTCACGGCACGGCTATTCATCTGTCGGTTCTCGATCATGCTGGAATAGGATTTACTATCCTTTTGCGTCTGTCACTAACGCCCTGCAATCGCGAGTTCAGAGCTCGTCACAGTCATTCAATCATTGAATCCTACTCGGAATACCACAGACAAGGTTTAGACTTTCCGGATTCTCTTGAATGCCGCCATCATTCTAGCTTACGCCACGAAGATTCTGGTTAGGAGATCTAAGAGATATTCATTCTAGCTCAATTCATGTAGAACAGAAGTGTTTGTCAGGCACGCGTTCATAAGGGAGAAGGATGATGAGCGTCACACATAATCATCACCTTCATCACGTTCTTGGGTGCGAATGGATATCTTAGAAGTGAAATAATAAGAATTGAATAGAAAACAGTAGTACTTTGCATTAATCTTTGAGGAACAGCAGAGCTCCACACCTTAATCTATGGAGTGTAGAAACTCTACCGTATAAAAATACATAAGTGAAGGTCCAGGCATGGCCGAGATGGCCAGCCCCCTAAACGAGATCAATAGTCTCCTAAGATGAACAATGGATTAAAACTGAGACCAAAGATACCTAATACAATAGTAAGAGGTCCTATTTATAATAAACTAGCTACTAGGGTTTACATGAGTAAGTAATTGATGCATAAATCCACTTCCTGGGCCCACTTGGTGTGTGTTTGGGCTGAGCCTGAATGTTGCACGTGCAGAGGCCATTTGTGGAGTTGAACGCCAGTTTCTGTGCCAGTTTGGGCGTTCAACTCTGGTTTTGGATCCTTTTCTGGCGCTGGACGCCAGATTCGGGCAGAAGGCTGGCGTTGAACGCCAGTTTACGTCATCTATTCTTGGCCAAAGTATGGACTATTATAGATTGCTAGAAAGCCCTGGATGTCTACTTTCCAACGCAATTGGAAGCGCGCCATTTCGAGTTCTGTAGCTCCAGAAAATCCACTTTGAGTGCAGGGAGGTCAGAATCCAACAGCATTAGCAGTCCTTTTTCAACCTCTGAATCTGATTTCTGCTCAAGTCCCTCAATTTCAGCCAGAAAATACCTGAAATCACAAAAAAACACACAAACTCATAGTAAAGTCCAGAAATGTGAATTTAACATAAAAACTTATGAAAACATCCCTAAAAGTAACTAGATCCTACTAAAAACATACTAAAAACAATGCCAAAAAGCGTATAAATTATCCGCTCATCATGGAACAACGAAAAGAGTTAGAAAGAAAACTCTTGAAGTTGGAATCCTCCCTCAAAAGTCGGAACTCCCGCGACGACCGAGAAGAGTCGCCCCCAGGAGGGGAGGACCCCTTCAGCGAGGACATAATGAGGGCAAAAGTTCCGAGGAACTTCAAAAGCCCCGATATGGACCTCTACGACGGAACCTCAGATCCGAAGCATCACTTAAGAAATTTCAAAAGTCGGATGTATCTGGCTGACGCTTCTGATGCTACGCGATGCAAAGCCTTCCCGACCACTCTGTCGAAAGCAGCGATGAAGTGGTTCGATAGCATCCCCCCGAGGTCAATCACCAGTTTCGAAGACCTCTCAAAGAAATTCTTGATGAGGTTCTCTATCCAAAAGGACAAAGTAAAACATGCACTGAGCCTCCTGGGAATAAAGCAGGAGGTCGGAGAACCCTTACGAGCCTATATGGAAAGGTTCAACAAAGCATGTTTAGAAATCCAAGACCTGCCCACCGAGGCAGTTATTATGGGGTTAGTCAATGGGCTTAGAGAAGGTCCTTTCTCACAGTCCATATCAAAAAGACACCCCGCCTCCTTAAGTGATGTACAGGAAAGAGCTGAGAAGTACATCAACATGGAGGAGAATGCCAGACTGAAAGATTTGAGTTGGCGACCCGGGCATCTTCCCTTAACAAAAGAGAGGGATAGGGAGCCCAAGAAGAAGGAAGAACTCGGTCTCGATAGACCAAGGAAATATCACTCTTATACTCCTCTAAAGGTTTCTATAGTGGATGTATACAGAGAGATTTGCAATACTGAAAGGTTGCCACCTCCCAGGCCTATTAAAAATAAAAAAGGGGGGAGCCGTAGCGACTACTGTGAGTACCATAAAATATATGGTCACTCAACAAATGACTGTTACGACCTTAAAAATGTGATAGAAAAGTTGGCTAGAGAAGGCCAGCTTGACAGATATCTCATAGAAAGATCGGACAGCCATGGAAAGAGAAAACGAGACGATGAGGATAGAAGAGACCCACCACCGCAGACTCCAGAGAGACATATCCATATGATCTCAGGAGGGTTTGCTGGAGGAGGACTCACCAAGTCCTCTCGCAGAAGGCATCTCAAGCGAGTCTACCAAGTCGTAAGCGAGTCACCCGACCTTCCAACCATATCATTCACAAAGGAGGATGGGTAAGGAGTAATCCCTGGACACGACGATCCAGTGGTAATAACCATGATCCTAGCAGATGCCCATCTCCACAGAACCCTAGTAGATCAAGGAAGCTCAGCGGACATCCTTTTCAAGCCCGCTTTTGACAAACTAGGTTTAGATGAAAAAGAATTAAGAGCCTACCCCGACACCTTGTACGGATTAGGCGACACGCCAATAAGACCACGGGGATTTCTACCCCTTCACACCACTTTTGGAAAAGGGGAAAAATCCAAAACTCTGAGTATAGACTTCATAGTCATCGACGTAAGGTTAGCATATAATGCTTTAATTGGCAGAGCTACCCTTAATCAACTCGGAGCAGTGGTGTCCACTCCCCACCTGTGCATGAAATTCCCGACCTCAGCAGGAATAACAACGGTGAGGGGAGATCAGAAATTGGCAAGGAAATGCTACAACGAAAGCCTGAACCTAAGGGAAAAAGGCAAAGAAGTTCACACCATAGAGCTCGACGGTGCAAGGGCCAGGGAAGAGCTGCGACCACAGCCGGGAGAAAAAACCGAAGAAATACAGGTCGGCCAAGAGGAAGGAAAAAATACCAACATAGGAACCAACCTAGGGGAAACCCTAAAACAAGGGTTGGCTAAACTCCTAAGAGACAATTCTGACCTCTTTGCCTGGAAAGCCTCCGACATGCCCGGGATAGATCCCAAGCTCATGTCCCACAAGCTCTCGGTATACCCAGGGTCTCGACCTGTACAACAAAAAAGACGCAAGCTCGGCCCAGAACGAGCCCTAGTAGTAGAAGAACAAGTACAAGCACTCTTAGAAGCCGGCTTCATCAGAGAAGTCAAATATCCAACATGGCTAGCCAATGTAGTGCTAGTCAAAAAGCAAAATGGCAAATGGAGAATGTGTGTCGACTACACCGACTTAAATAAGGCATGTCCCAAGGACCCTTATCCACTACCAAGTATTGATACCCTAGTAGACTCTAGCTCGGGATATCAATACTTGTCGTTCATGGATGCCTACTCGGGGTATAACCAAATCCCGATGTATGAGCCGGACCAGGGGAAAACATCATTCATCACGCCCAGAGCTAATTTCTGTTACGTGGTCATACCATTTGGATTTAAAAATGCAGGGGCCACATATCAGAGGCTGATGAACAGGGTGTTCGCTCCTCACCTTGGGAGCCTAATGGAAGTCTACGTCGACGACATGCTGGTAAAAACCAAGGAAGAAGTCGACCTCTTGGCAGACCTCTCGCAAGTCTTCGACACCATAAGGTTACACGGGATGAGACTAAATCCCGCAAAATGTGCCTTCGCGGTAGAAGCTGGAAAATTCCTGGGTTTTATGCTGACACAGAGAGGGATTGAAGCAAATCCCGATAAGTGTAAAGCTATCCTGGAAATGAAGAGCCCGACTTGCTTAAGAGAGGTTCAACAATTGAATGGCCGACTTGCAGCCCTCTCCAGGTTCTTGGTAGGATCAACACTCAAATCCCTTCCACTATTTTCTTTATTAAAAAAGGGATGCCAGTTTGAATGGACTCCAGAATGCGAAGGAGCGTTCCAGGAGTTCAAAAGATTCTTGATTCAACCACCAATCCTAACCCGACCTCTAGTCGGGGAAGGTCTCGTCCTTTATTTGTCCGTAGCAGACAAAGTTGTTGCATCAGCCCTGATAAGGGAGGACGAGGCTGGGCAGAATCCAGTTTACTTCATCAGCAAAGTTCTACAGGGCCCCGAGCTAAGGTATCACAAACTAGAGAAGTTTGCTTACTCCTTAGTAATAGCCTCACGAAGGCTACGACCTTACTTTCAAGCTCATACAATAAGAGTCCGCACGAACCAACCCATGAAGCAAATCCTCCAAAAGACGGATGTTGCTGGGAGAATGATTCAATGGGTAATAGAGCTCTCCGAGTTCGACGTGAGATATGAAACTCGGACGGCAATCAAAGCCCAATGCCTTACCGACTTCATAGCGGAATACGCAGGAGACCAAGAGGAAAAGCCAACTACATGGAAACTCTATGTAGATGGATCCTCAAACAAGACAGGAAGTGGCGCAGGCATAATATTGGTTGACGAAAGGGGAACCCAAATAGAGGTTTCCCTCAAATTTGAATTCCCAGCTTCAAATAATCAGGCAGAATACGAAGCCCTGATCGCTGGATTAAAGCTGGCAGAAGAAATCGGTGCAACAAAAGTGATGATATACAGTGACTCCCAAGTGGTGACCTCCCAGATAAACGGAGAGTATCAGGCAAAAGATCCAAATATGAAGAGATACTTGGAAAAAACTTTGGAGTACGTAGGGCGCTTTGCGAAAATCGAGGTCAAACACATAACTTGGGATCTCAATAGCAGAGCAGACGCCCTCTCCAAGTTAGCAAGTACCAAGCCATGAGGGAACAATAGAAGCCTGATCTAGGAAACTCTCCAAGAACCCTCGGTAGTGAAAGTAGAAGGCAAACAAGATGTCCTTGAGGTATCCGGGCTAAACCTCGGATGGATGAATCCTCTGGTCGAATACCTAAAATTCGACGTCCTCCCTAAAGAGGAAAAAGAGGCCAAGAAAATCTGGAGAGAAGCACAACATTACACTTTGGTGAAAAATATCCTTTATAAAAGGGGAATATCGACACCATTGTTGAAGTGCGTACCGACCTCAAGGACCACTGAAGTGCTAGAGGAGGTTCACAATGGGATTTGCGGAAATCATCTCGGAGCAAGGTCGTTAGCCAGGAAGGTCATCCGAGCTGGATTCTACTGGCCGACCTTGCAAAAAGATGCCACCGAGTTTGTGGAAAAGTGCCAGCCATGCCAGATGCATGCAAATTTCCATGTAGCTCCCCCCGAAGAACTCATCAGTATAACTTCTCCATGGCCCTTCGCAAAATGGGGAATGGATTTGCTAGGTCCTTTTCCCCAGGCGCCAGGACAAGTCAAATATTTGATCGTGGGGATAGACTACTTCACAAAGTGGATAGAAACAGAACCACTGGCTACTATCACAGCTCAAAGAAGTCGGAGGTTCCTCTACAAAAATATCATCACAAGGTATGGAATACCTTATTCCATCACTACAGATAATGGAACCCAGTTCACCGACTCTACCTTCAGAAGCCTGGTGGCCAGTATGAAAATCAAACACCAGTTCACCTCGGTGGAACATCCACAAGCCAATGGACAAGCCGAGGCAGCCAACAAAGTCATACTGGCAGGGCTGAAGAAAAGACTACAAGAAGCAAAGGGAGCCTGGACAGAAGAGCTCCCACAAGTGTTGTGGGCTTATCGGACAACGCCACAATCTGCCACTGGAGAAACGCCCTTCTGACTTGTCTATGGGGTAGAAGTTATGATACCAGTAGAAATCAGTGAGCAAAGCCCAAGGGTGATTCTCCATGATGAAATCGGAAACATACAGGGGCACAAAGAGGAGCTAGAGTTGCTCCCCGAAGTCCGAGAACAAGCCCAGATAAGAGAAGCAGCGCTGAAGCAAAGGATGGCTACCAGATACAACAAGAAAGTCATTCAAAGAAATTTCGCACTAAGCGATCTGGTCTTAATCAGAAACAACATAGGAGTCAACAAATTAGGGGAAGGAAAACTCGCTGCCAACTGGAAAGGACCCTACAAAGTCAGCGAGGTCTTAGGAAAAGGTTATTATAAGGTGACCGAACTAAGCGGCGCTGAGTTACCAAGATCGTGGCATGCTTGTAATATGAAAAGGTACTATAGTTAAGAGCAAACTCTACTCCCTGATGTACTCTTTTCCCAACTTCACGATTTTTTCCCAAACATTAGAGGGTTTTTTCTGAAGAAGGGTTTTTAATGAGGCATCATAGTAGAGGCTAAGGGGAAAAAATTATTAAAAACCCTTAGTAGCAGTAAAGTACCTTCCCAAATTAATAAAGATCTTTTACAATATCTCTTATAAATTCCTTCTCGTTTATTTTTTTCTTCCTACGAAACGCGCCGACTTAAGCTCGACAAAACGTGAAAATCCCATGAACCGACCTAGATGGTCGTCAGGATAAAACAACGAGGTACAAGTCGGTGTAAAGAGGTTATAAAAGTTGATCGTGAGAAACTCGGAGACATTCCGACTTATAAGTCGAAATGAAAAACCGAGTTGAAAAGAAAACGCATCGCAAAAATAACCTAAGTCATAGAACTCAATAAAACAAAGTTGAGTATAAGGAATAACAAAAAAGAGATCAAAAAACTTAGGAAAAAGCTTAAAGAATGTCCTAAAGCGAAAAGGCTTAGAAAGACAGACAAGCAAAAGGTTTTCAGAAAAGATTAAAGGGACTTTGAAAAATCAAAATCAGAAAGCATGCACACAAAAAGGTAGCTAAAACCCTTATACCAAAAAAGGGTATTTTTGTTAAATAAAAACCCTTATCCAAAAAAGGGCAATTATAAATATTTTTGTTTACGGCCATAAAAGGCCTAGGCAAATGTCAACATACCACCACAACAAATATAAAGAGTTTAAAAAAGAGGAGACCCACAGGCCGGGCCCCCATATAGCCAACAAAATTTTAAAGAGCATCACCACCAGGATTGAAGGGAGTAGACGGATCACCACCAGAGTCGGGAAGAGAAGTAGGAGCGCCATCAGGACCAGGGAGAAAAGTGTCCATAGGAGTCGGAGAAGAGGTGCCGAGAGGTCGGGAGGAACTCGGAACATCTTTTTGACGAGGAGGAGACTCAATGATTCTCTGCCCCCGAGTCTTCAAATCTGACTCGGTGACAACCTCGGGAGCAGGGGGATAAACTATGGCACCATCAATAACGACCTTGTCAAGATCCAAAGGAGAGAGATCCAGGTCGGGAGCAAGGACTCTGACCTGCTCCTTAAAAATCCTCCAGGCCTCCTCTGCCCCCTCAGCAATAGAGTCCTCCAACTCGGCATAGGCAGTCCAAGAGTTCAACAAATCCCTCCTTACAGCCACAAGGTCCTCAAATAAACTCTGATAACTCTCCTGCGCCTTCTTTCTCAAGCCCTCCTCCATGTTACATAGGGCTTGTAACTTACTCTCCTTCTCCCAGAGGCTATCCCTCTCCTCCTTCAATTTGGCGACCTCCTTCTTCAACTCCTTCTCATGTTCCTGATATATGAGAAGCCTCCCCTCCAACTCTTCAACCTTAGAGGTTGAACCCAGAGAGCTAAGAGGAGTCTTCTCAAAAATATCAAGGAACTTGGCACAAATCCCCGCCGCCCTGATACTCTCCTCAGCCAGAATAGTGAGGTGGTTCCGAATAGAAACATCATCCATACCTATACGGGTATGGGGATAGATGAACTTTCGGATAAATACAGGAGCATCCACCTTAGCCTCACCTTCAAAAGAAGAGCCAGACTCTAAAGCCTTGCGCTTCTTCTTCTCTGGCTCAAGAGAAGGTCGGGGAGGAGGGGACGGCTGAGAAGAAGCCGAAGCAGGAATAACAATGGGTTGAGAAGGAGTCCCCAAATTTCGGGAAGAAGGGGGAGGAAGAGGAAGAGGAGAGCCAGTTACCCTGGCACCACCAGTTCTGGCGCGAGACCTCGCCTTGGCCTCATAGACTCTCTAGTAAGACTCATGGGAATTCTTCCTCGCCATCTCTGTAAAAGAAAACAATTAGTAAAACAAGTCGGTAAACTTCAAGTCGGTAGAAGCAAGTCAGAAATAAAGTAGATAAAGGCTACCTAGTTGTGTCTGGACAAAAGACGACGACCCCTGGAGAAATTTTTTGGTATCCAGATATGGGGCCCTCCCCCATACTTCTCGGAGGAACCCCACAATGGCTGCCTCCACCTCATCCAGATCCTCCAAACCATATTTCTCACAGGGGGAAGCCTCTAACCAGTACAAGGGAAAGCGAGGGGAAGAATTCTCATCCAAGAAAAAAGGGTGGTGACCCTCTACGCCTTGAACTTTGAAAAAATAATTTTTGAAGTCATGAAAGGATTCGTCAAAAAGGGTGAAAACTCTCCGACCTTGTATAGCCCGAAAAGACACCCATTGTTGCTTATTATTTTGCCCACTGAAGGGCTTGGTCATATGGAAAAGATGAAAGAAAATTCTCAAAGAAGTCGAAAAGTCTAAAGCATGGCTGATAAACTGGTAGATTTTCAGAAAACCCCAGAAATTGGGGTGAAGTTGAGTAGGAGCAACTCGGCAGTGACGCAACACCGACATCTCAAAATCAGAAAATGGAAGAAAAACACCCAAACGGGTAACCATGCTCTCATACATAAAGAAGAAATAAGGGGCCTCCTCAGTGGCCCTCCCGAAGCAAACCCGGTCTTCCGGACCCGGGACCACCAACTCATACTTCGGCTCATCCTCCTCGGAAGTACAAATTCGGTGATGAGTGCGAAGATTAGTGATAAATTCGGTGTCGACCAAAGGTTTCTCTCCCAGGACTGTAACATCAACCCACTGAGCAAGACTTTCAACAGAAGACATTTTCTTTCTTTTTAAAAAAAGGGGTTGGTAAAACCTACAAAGGGAAAAAAAGAAAAGAAAATCAAAAAACATGGTCTCTAAGGGGGAAGTACGGAATCAAACAGAAACCTACGAATCAACCTATCCATCCGAAAAATAAAAGCATGCAAACAGAAAGCATGTTGCAAAGGAAGAGGAAGAAAAATCTAACCTTTATCTGAAAAAGGTTGGAGAAAATGAAAGCTTTCAAACGCAAGAATGCTGCACAAACAGGTGAAGAGGAAATTTGAAAAATCGCAGAAACGAAACAATGACAGAGAGGGAAAGTATTTATAAACACGTTAGGGGCATAATGGTAAAAACGGGGCAGTCATAAATAGGTGCACCGTTACCAAGGTAATTAATACCTACGCGAACATCTAACAGACGCGACGTTTTGATTAGACGTAACTGTGAAAATCAAAAGTCACGAAAGTCACGTCGGTTCCAAACAAACACGTTGGTTCCCTCCCAAGTCGGCTATGTTCCCGAGTAGAATACTCGAACCCAAATCTTAAAAGAAATTGGGCTCGAGTAGGGGCACTGTTCATACCCTGGCCCAATGATAAGGCCCAGGTCCAAATAAAAGGCTCAATACGAAAGGTTGAGCCTCGCCTAGCACCGACCTTCCTCCTGCGAAGTCGGTTCTTATCACGACTTACCCTAAAAAAGTCGGGGACGAGGGTTAGCTGGCAGATAATCACTCGTTTAAATGAGTAACTGCCCCTAGAATCTCTCTAACCACTTCCAGGAGCCATATCTTAACCTCCCTAAGATAAAGGGACGGTTATCACCCTAAAAAGGTGGTATTACTTCAACGGTGGTTATTGGTTCACCACTATAAATACACTGACACCTCTCATGTATCTCTAAGTCCCAATACTCTCTAGACCTGCTCACACCCTTACTGACTTAGGCATCGGAGTGTCTTTGCAGGTACCACCCCCGCTTGTTCATACTCACAAGTCGGACGGAGGCCCTCAAGGCGTAGACCCGCTCGAAGGCTTCCTTCCTCAGACGATTGGGCCAACTTAGCAAGTCCAGCCCACCATCTTCGGTTACCCATCGTAACAATACATTTTGTAAAATGGATACTAAAATGTATTTTTTTTTATAAATTATGTAAACCGCGATCGGAGACCATGATTTACAAATGAACGTAAACCGTTACAGGAGTCTCACGGATTACGTTCGAAGCCAAACTGCACATAATCCGCGGTAGGGGTGTCGCAGTTTGTGTGTGAATTGCAAACGTACATAATTATACACCTGATATTAGTCCAACTGCATTGCTTGATTCTCCCATCATGCTCCATAATTCTCATGTTGTTCCACTTTCTCTTTTTTATATATGTATTTTTTTTGTTGATTTTTTCAGCGACCTTTTTTATTATTTTGTTTCAATTTTATCAAAAGATCAATTTTTTTGGGGCCTATGATGTTGTATTTATTTATTTAGTTTTCTTTTCATTTTTTTTTTCAGGCTATGCCTTCTCAACTATTGGCTCATTTCATTGGCTAAATTCTCTGTCATTTGATCAAGGGAATCTCAACGATGCTCTTGATTCTTACTTCAAGTTTAAGAATAATTTATTTTTATATAATATCAAATATGAAATAAATTACAATCTTAAAATAATTAATTGCATTTATATAGATCAACCATTAAAAAATAAGACTAGTAAGTTCATCTATTATTCATCATAACTCTTTTAATTCAGGTAATACGTACTCAGTACTAAATAAAAAAAATTAACAAATATACTTTTTCAATCCTAAATTTTAGAACTAAATTGACTATAAATTCAACAAATATATTTCATGTTTGATATTATATAAAAATAAATTATTAACTTAATAAAAAATTAAATAACTAAAAACGTACATTTAATAAAAATATAATTTGATATTTTAAAATATTAAAAAATACATTTTAAAAATAGACTAGCTGAACATATTTTTATTATTTACGTTTAAAAATAAGGTATCTTTTAAAAAAATTAAATGTAAAAAATTAAAAATAAAAATAAAAAACGAAATCTAAATCTGTTCTTAACAACCACATTCTCTCTTTTTGTAAAACATTCAAGTTTATTATTGTTTAAGTAGGAAGATTCAATATGATCATTCCTTATTCATCCTAATATTCTAATTGAAGTCATTTTGCTTGCGACAGCAAAAAAAAAAATGGCCGCTGCTCTATTTTGTAGGCGTCTCATTTCGCAGATGTCAGTGGGCAAATATAAAAAGATGATTTCAATCTCCAATTCGCAGGCACCATGACTGAAATGATGTGCAATTCCATTTTATATTTAAAGAAATAATCATTTTATTTTATTTATTTATATAAAAAAGCAAAAATCACACCTTGGTCGTCGAGGGTCAGGGAGCTTTCCCCTCATGAGATGTCAAACATTGGTGAAACACTGAAGTTGGTGAAAACTATGCTAAAGTTGAAGGTGCAGGTTGAAAAAATGTTTAACTGAAAGCAAAAAAAATCACATATACATAGAAATCGCGAGATCCCTGCTGCTGTTTCTAGCCATTTTGGATATCAACGTAAACCGCAGCAGGGGTGTAGCGGATTTATGGACGTTTGCAATTCACACACAAACCGCGACACTCCTACCGCGAATTATGTGCTAATCTGTGAGACCTCTGTAGCGGTTTACATTCATTTATAAACCGTAGATCTCCTGTCGCGGTTTACATAATTTATGAAAAAAAATGCATTTTGGTATCCATTTTTACAAAATGTATATTATGATAAAATTGAAAACTAAATTATTTATTTTAGTAAATTGCCCTTAAGATTTATCCTAAATATCTTCTAAAATTTTGGGTGAACCTGAAATTTAATTATAAATATTAATCTAATTTAATTATATAATTTATAAAGTTAAATTGTAAATTTAAATATGAGACTTTTGGTATACTTATATAAATCGCTAAGCTAACGTTAATTTATGGTAATATCATGTAATATCATTGAATATTTACTTGTAAAATTTTCTAATAAAAAACAATAAATATAAAAACAAATTGTTGTTGAAATATCTCTCTCGATTCTCGACTCACTACTATCTTCCACATTGAAGTGAGAAATCTTGAACCAATGCAAGGTTTGGATGTGTTCAATTTGCATTGAATCTTTCGAAGAAAATAATAATTAACTACCATTAAAATATTGTAATCGTAGTAACAAGCAACAATCACGTGCTAGTATCACTCGCCAGCCTTGAGAGTAAATAATTAGAAAAAGAATAAAGAGTAGACTAATATAAAAATAAAATAATTAATAATGATAATTCTATACATGCAGTTAAACTTATATAAAACTAAATTTTTTAAAAAATTATTTAATTTATATACGTAATTATATTGAAATAGATTCTTTTATAAAGTGAATAGTAATTTTCAGCCAAAAGATTATAAAGTGGTGATTTCCTTTCTATATATACCTCGTAATTTTCCAAACTCATCTTTCTAAAACAACCAGTCAAAAGAGTGCTACATTTTTTTAACATTGAATATTTTAACCCTTAAAGTTGGGCTTATTTTTTTTATATGAAGATTATAGGTGTGTTATGCTCAATTATGGAAGTGAGGTGTGTTATATAATAATATAGTAGCTGTGTTTTTAAAATTTAGGAAAAAAAATTAGACCGTTTAATTTATTTTTAAAATTTAAAGTACATAAATTGATAAGTCTGATGTCTATGTTTTTAAATTTTTTTATTTCGACAAAACTCAAATTGAACCATCCGATTTGTATGAGTTATAAAAATTTAAATGTTTAAAGGTAAATCGGATGAGCCAATTTGTATGTTTATATATATTTTTCACTAATTTAGTTGGGTGAACTCTCTTCTTCCTCTTCTTTGTCCCTTAGCTCTCCAAACTCTCCTCCTCTGTTTCAAAATATTACAGTGAGGCTCGTTGAGTCAAAAAATGAAATAGATAATAGAATTATGTTAAAAATATATTATCATGACCAGATTTTATTACAAACATATGAAAGAGTAAAATTTGTACATAAAAATTCATTAGATATTATTTTTTCATTTATATGTTTGTGAATCCTACAAAACATAGCCAAAATAACAAAGTTATATCCTAATATTTTTATTCTATTCAGGTCTCTTCACACGCATACAAGACTAATATTACTAATTGTGAGAGAGCTTTTTTGAGTTGACGATTATGGTCTCTCATGAACGCTCATTGAGAATAACCCCTCAATAAGCAGATCAAGTGCAACGAAGCACAAAAAAAGTTAAACCACAAGAGGATATGGATCTTAACCAGCCTGGTGATAAGGTTGATATGACCCTGAATCACCATAATGAAATCGTCTCTCTACCGAAATCATCCTATAAGGATTCTTTATTGAAACCAGTTGGCCTAGAAATCGATGGAATTGCTTATTATGATGAAGACATCGATGAAGGCACTCCAAATCCGGAAGATAAATGGTACAAGGAAGTCGAAGCTAATGTGGAGGAAGAAAAACCTTTTGACCCTTGTCCAGTTATTAACGTAACTAAAGAGGAATTCGAAGAATGGTGCAAACCATGGCGAGTGGCCCTTATCGTGAAAGTCTTAAGGAAATGAGTTCATCTCAAAGTCATGGAACAATGTCTGACTGGGATTGAGTTAAAAAAGGTAAAATTAATGTCATTGATATGGACCGTGACTATTTTTTTGTTCACTTTTCAGATGAGGAGGACTATTTGCATGCTCTTACTGGAGGACTGTGGATGGTGTCAGGACATTACTTAATCCTCCAGAGATGGAGACCTTTCTTTCTCTCCTCTGAACAAGCAGTGAGGGAGATTGCGACTTGGATTCGCATTCTGAACCTTCCAATTGAACTCTATAACCATTGCTTCCTTTGGAGGATTGGGTCGGCTATAGGGACCATGCTCAAGATCGACAAGACAACCTCGATTCACTCTTAGGGCCGATTTGCCAAAATTTATGTAGAGATTGATCTTGCAAAGAAACTTGTTCCAAGAATTTCTGTCATGGGGAGCATCCTGAATATTGAATATGAGGGGCTACATCTCATTTTCTTCAATTGTCGTCTCTATGGTCATAGAGCCGATCAGTGTAACGACCCTCCGGTGGAAGGACATGACCACCAGTCGGAAGCTAGTTGATGAGTGGATATTTTATACGCTTTTGCAATCATTTTCATATAGTTTTTAGTATGTTTTGTTTAAGTTTTATTGAGTTTTCATAAGTTTTAGTGCAAAATTCACATTTTTGGATTCTACTTTGAGTTTGTGTATTTTTATGCAATTTCAGGTAATTTCTGACTGAAATTAAGGAGCTGGAGCAAAAGTCTGATTCAGAGATAGAGAAAGCACTACAGATGCTGTCGGAATCTGACCTCCTTGCATTTGAAAGAGCTTTTCTGGAGCTACAAAAGTCCAAATGGAGCGTTCTCAATGGCTATGGAAAGCTAACATCTAGAGCCTTCCATCAATGTATAATAGTCCATACTTTGCTTCAAAATTGAAGGCCCAAAACTGGCGTTCAATTCCAGCCTCCTGCCCTATTCTGGCGTCCAACGCCCAAGGGAGAAGAGACCAGTGTCCAACGCCCAAAAAGGAACCCCTAGCCAGCGTTCAACGCCCTAGAAAACTCCTAGCATGTGGATCTCAATCAAGCTCAACCCAAACACACATCAAGTGGGCCTCAGAAGTGGATTTTAGCACTAAAAGACTGTTTTACCCTTCTTATATAATTCTTAGTCATTAGTTTAGTATTTAAAGGACAAGGATCACCCTTGTTCAGGACTTTTTAGGCCATATTTTTGTTTATCATTGTATTTTCTATCAGTATAAGTTTCTAAACCTCCTAAGTTGAGGGGAGGAGCTCTGCTGAGTTTTATGGATTAATAAAGTACTACTGTTCTATCTCAATACGTGTTTGATTCTCTATTCTAAGATGTATATCTGTTCTTCATCATTATGAATGCGTTGAATCGGCACAAGGTTATCTCATTCTACAGTGCTTCAGAGTGAGTCTTTCATCGGACAATGATGAACCACTAGTTTGATTATACATCTCCTAGACAGCTAATCCACAACTTCGTCGGGGACTTCTCGAGACACCAGTTCAACTGAGGTATGGGGAGATTAGAGTCTTTGTGGTAGATGCTAGAACCAAAGGTGCAACATCCTCTAATCTGGAAGATTCGACCTTGTCTGTGGCGTTTTGAGTAGGATCACAAAAGAGAATGAACTGCAGGAGCTTCACCCTCAATCAGACTGGATCCACACTAATCCTGGGGTTCAGATCTGGAGAAGCATTGGCGATCTTGTAAGAAAGGCGTTGATCATACACAGTCTGCTATAGAAGAAATCATTCACAGTTGGAATAGATAGGAGGATCGGATTAATCCAGAAGAACAAAGCATCTCAAAGCCTTAACCATCTTCTTATCATTGCATTCACCATCAACTAAGTAACATTTTATTTATTTTCTTTTTATGCGTTCAAACAAACAAAAAACTTTTCTATCTGCCTGACAAAGATCTACAAGATAACCATAGCTTGCTTCAAATCACAATCCTCGTGGGATCGACCCTGACTCACCCAGGTATTACTTGGATGACCCAGTGCACTTGCTGGTTCAGTTGTACAAAGTGTGGGAATTTGTGCACCACTAGTGCCGGGAATCCGGCCAAGGTCACGGAGAATGATAACCACAAAAATCAAGGCAATCAAGCTCCCAATATGGATAGTTTGGATCACCAGTCAAATATGGAGACAAATCAAGACTCTCAATGGAAGTTGCTGACTATTCAAGAGGCCCCTAATTTCAAGCATTGGATGATGGCGAGGAAACAGCTAAGGAAACGGCAGGAGAAAAGCACTCTAACGTCTAAAGAAGCCCGATTTAGGAAAGATTCAAACATTAACAAGGAAGGTTCTCGTATTAATCTTGAGCAAAATCTGGAAAGTGGATCAAGATATAATATCCTATTTGAGGAAACACTAGATACTACACCTAACACAAATATGCATGAGGAGCCCCACCACAACGTATGCATGAATATTACTACTATAAGGAGTGAGCCCATTAAGGAACCTGGGCCATCAAATCAAATTATGAAAAAAATTCTTAAACTTGGAGCTGAAAAAAATCTCCAAAATAAAAAAGGCCCACTAATGCAAAATTTGGGCCCATTATCAAAGGAAAGATCATGAAGCCATCTAAGAAGACAGGAGAAAAAAGCACTTCCTCTAAAGGCAATTCCATTAATTTGAAAATAGGAGATAAAACCCATCATAAATATCCAAACTCTTCTGCTATGGAGTGGAAAATGCTTAAATATATGAGACGGATACAGCCGCAGGAACGTGATGCTTTTGAAGCAAAATGGCTGGTTGTGTTCTTGAAAACTATGTTATCAATAACAACATTCTCAATCAAAAACCCCCTATTACTAGCAACCCTATGCCTCCGACGAGTGGTATTGTGCCGATTCCCAGCAAACCACCTGATGAAAAAAAGGGGGAAATTTGGTGGCTGACAAGGATCTGAAGTAGAAAGGGGTTCTATCCCCAACGAATATACCCACTTTGGGGAAGGGGGATAATGCCCATGCTTGATCTTGGGTCTGGTGACCTAACCTATATCATCGTTGTGTCCAATGAATCTGATAATCTGAAACTGCAGGGGTACTGGAGGTAAAATATTTATTTCTTTGATTAAGGATATGAAAAAAGAATATCATGTTAGCTTTCTCATCTTACTGAAAACCCATATCAGTAGAGACAAAAGTAGGTCTGTTTGAAAAAATTTAGGTTTTGACGCTAGTTTTATTAAGGAAGCAAGAGGCTACTCAGGCAGTATATGGTGCCTCTGGGATCCTACCATTTGGAAAGTGGACATTATTTTTCATAATAATCAACTTGTTCATATGATGGTTACTAATGGTGTTTCAACTCCCTAGCTGTTAACAGCTTGCCATGGAAGTCCTCAGAGGGCTAATCAAAAAATTCTATGGAGAAGTCTCAGAGCCATCAGTTTAAATACTTATCTGCCTTGGTGTGCCTTGGGTGACTTCAACGCTCTGCTCCACGAGTATGAACGTAGGGGAGGTACTGAAAATAACGATAGAGGTGCTTGCGAGGAGTTTCAAACTTGCATTTCCGATTGTGGATTAATGGACCTCGGCTACTCCGGTTGGCCCTTTACCTGGAGAAGAGGTAATTTGATGGAACGAATTGATAGGGGTTTGGGTAATTTGGACTGGAATATTACCTTCTCAAAAGCCAGATAATGCACCTTCCTATGTTCAAGTCCAACCACTCTCCCCTGTTCCTTCAGTTCTCGTCTTCGACGTCAACTAACAGAAGAAGGAGACTGGTGGACGAAATTGTGATCACATTAATGTAGTACTCTTTGTTATTGTATGGAATCATTATTATGGCTCTTTACTATGTGTGGACACAACTCCGTTCAACTAACCAGCAAGTGTACTGGGTCGTCCAAGTAATAAACCTTACGTGAGTAAGGGTCAATCCCACAGAGATTGTTGGCTTGAAGCAAGCTATGGTCACCTTGCAAATCTCAGTCAGGCGGATTTAAACATGATACTTTATTAGATTAAAATAAACAATAAAAGGGATAGAGATACTTATGTAGATTCATTGGCAGGGATTTCAGATAAGCGAATGGAGATGCTTTTCGTTCCTCTGAACCTCTGCTTTCCTGCTATCTTCATCCAATCAGTCTTACTCCTTTCCATGGCTGGCTGTATGCAAGGGCATCACCGTTGTCAGTGGCTACATCCCCTCCTTTCAGTGAATCATATGCTCACGCACCCTGTCACGGCACGGCTATTCATCTGTCGGTTCTCGATCGTGCTGGAATAGGATTCACCCTCCTTTTGCGTCTGTCACTAACGCCCAGCACTCGCGAGTTTGAAGCTCGTCACAGTCATTCAATCATCGAATCCTACTCAGAATACCACAGACAAGGTTTAGACCTTCCGGATTCTCTTGAATGCCGCCATCATTCTAGCTTACGCCACGAAGATTCTGGTTAGGAGATCTAAGAGATACTCATTCTAGCTTAATTCATGTAGAACGGAAGTGTTTGTCAGGCACGCGTTCATAAGGGAGAAGGATGATGAGCGTCACACATAATCATCATCTTCATCACGTTCTTGGGTGCGAATGGATATCTTAGAAACGAAATAAGAAGAATTGAATAGAAAACAGTAGTACTTTGCATTAATCTTTGAGGAACAGCAGAGCTCTACACCTTAATCTATGGAGTGTAGAAACTCTACCGTTGAAAATACATAAGTGAAGGTCCAGGCATGGCCGAGATGGCCAGCCCCTCTGATCTAAGAACCAGGCGTCCAAAGATGTCTAATACAATAGTAAGAGGTCCTATTTATAATAAACTAGTCACTAGGGTTTACATGAGTAAGTAATTGATGTATAAATCCACTTCCGGGGCCCACTTGGTGTGTGTTTGGGCTGAGCTTTAAGTGTAGCACGTGTAGAGGCTATTTGTGGAGTTGAACGCCAGTTTCTGTGCCAGTTTGGGCGTTCAACTCTGGTTTTGGATCCTTTTCTGGCGCTGGACGCCAGATTTGGACAGAAGGCTGGCGTTGAACGCCAGTTTACGTTGTCAATTCTTGGCCAAAGTATGGACTATTATACATTGCTGGAAAGCCCTGGATGTCTACTTTCCAACGCAATTGGAAGCGCGCCATTTCGAGTTCTGTAGCTCCAGAAAATCCACTTTGAGTGCAGGGAGGTCAGAATCCAACAGCATCAGCAGTCCTTTTTCAACCTCTGAATCTGATTTCTGCTCAAGTCCCTCAATTTCAGCCAGAAAATACCTGAAATCACAGAAAAACACACAAACTCCTAGTAGAGTCCAGAAATGTGAATTTAACATAAAATCTATTAAAAACATCCCTAAAAGTAACTAGATCCTACTAAAAACATACTAAAAACAATGTCAAAAAGCGTATAAATTATCCGCTCATCACAACACCAAACTTAAATTGTTGCTTGTCCCCAAGCAACTGAAAATCAAAATAGGATAAAAAGAATAGAATATACTATAAATTCCAAACTATCAATGAAACAGAGCTTCAATCATATGAGCGGGACTTATAGCTTTTTGCCTCTTGAATAGTTTTGGCATCTCACTTTATCCATTGAGGTTCAGAATGATTGGCATCTATAGGAACTTTAGATTTCGAATAGTGTTATTGACTCTCTTAGTTCAGTATGATGATTCTTGAACACAGCTTCTTTATGAGTCTTGGCCGTGGCCCTAAGCACTTTGTTTTCCAGTATTACCACCGGATACATAAATGCCACAGACACATAATTGGGTGAACCTTTTCAGATTGTGACTCAGTTTTGCTAAAGTCCCCAATTAGAGGTGTCCAGGGTTCTTAAGCACACTCTTTTTTTTTTTTTTTTCTTTGGACCTTGACTTTAACCGCTCAGTCTCAAGTTTTCACTTGACACCTACACGCCACAAGCACATGGATAGGGACAGCTTGGTTTAGCCGCTTAGACCAGGATTTTATTCCTTTAGGCCCTCCTATCCACTGATGCTCAAAGCCTTGGGATCCTTTTTATTTGCCCTTGCCTTTTGGTTTTAAGGGTTATTGGCTTTTTCTGCTTGCTTTTTCTTTTTCTTTCTATTTTTTTTTTCTGCAAGCTTTGTTCTTTGCTGCTTTTTCTTGCTTCAAGAATCATTTTTATGATTTTTCAGATTATCAAATAACATGTCTCCTAGTCATCATTCTTTCAAGAGCCAACATATTTAACATTCTTAAACAACAACTTCAAAAGACATATGCACTGTTCAAGCATACATTCAGAAAACAAGAAGCATTGTCACCACATCAATATAATTAAACTAAGTTCAAGGATAAATTCGAAACTCATGTACTTCTTGTTCTTTTGAATTAAAACAGTTTTTATTTAAGAGAGGTGATGGATTCATAGGACATTCATAACTTTAAGACAAAGTTACTAACTACTAATGATCATGTAATGAAGACACAAACATGGATAAGCACATAACATATAAAACGAAAAAAAACAGAGAAAGTAAGAACAAGGAATGAGTCCACCTTAGTGATGTCCTTGAGCTCTTCTATGTCTCTTCCTTGTCTTTGCTGCTCCTCCTTCATTGCTTTTAGATCTTCTCTGATTTCATGAAGGATGATGGAGTGCTCTTGATGTTCCACCCTTAGTCGCTTCCAATAATTGTGTGGAAGAAAATGTATCCCCTGAGGTATCTCAGGGATCTCTTGATTTGCAGTCAAATATTCTACCACTGAGCTATAGACCCTTGATGGAAGCTTTTGTCTTCCCTTTCCTCTTTCTAGAGGTTTCTTTGGCCTTAGGTGCCATCAATGGTTATGGAAAAAACAAAAAGCTATGCTTTTTACCACACCAAACTTAGAATGTTGCTCGCCCTCGAGCAAAAGAAGAAAGAATAGAAGAATAAGAAGAAGATATGGAGGAGATGGATGAGAGTGTGTATTCGGCCATATGGGTGGGATTGGGTGGGTAAGAGATGTTGAATTTTGAAGGAAAGTGGGTGTTTGGATGTGAGTGGTAAAGGGTTAATTAGGGAAGAGTGTTTATTGGGAATAGAGGATGATTGAGAAGAGAGAAAAGAGTGAGTGGAGGTGGGTGGGGATCCTGTGGGGTCCACAGATCCTGAGGTGATCCTGTGAGGTCCACAGATCTTGAGGTGTCAAGGCATTTACATCCCTGCACCAATTTAGGCATGCAGAATGCCCTTGCACACAACTCTGTGCGTTCAGCGCCAGGTTGGTGCCCATTTTGGGCGTTCAACGCCCATTTGCTGCCATTTCTGGCGTTGAACGCCAGAACCATGCTTGTTCTGGGCGTTCAGCGCCAGGATGCTCCCATTCTGGGCGTTCAGCGCCAGAACTATGCTCTGTTCTGGCGTTTGAACGCCAGACAGATGCTCCTCCAGGGTGTGATTTTTTTCTTCTACTGTTTTTGATTCCGTTTTTCAATTTTTTTCTATTTATTTTGTGACTCCACATGATCATGAACCTAAGAAAACATGAAAAACAATGAAAATAAAAGTTAGATAAACATTGGGTTGCCTCCCAACAAGCGCTTCTTTAATGTCAATAGCTTGACAGTGGGCTCTCATGGAGCCTCACAGATGTGCAGAGCTTTGTTGAGACTCTCCAACACCAAACTTAGAGTTTGGATATGGGAGTTCAACACCAAACTTAGAGTTTGACTGTGGGGGCTTGGGTTGACTCTGCTTTGAGAGAAGCTTTTTCTGCTTCCTCTCCATGGTTGCAGAGGGAGATCCTTGAGTTTTGAATACAAGGGAGTTCTCATTCCATTGAAGGACTATTTCACCTCTGTCAACATCAATCACAGCTCTTGCTGTGGCCAGGAAAGGTCTTCCTAGGATGATGGATTCATCCTCTTCCTTTCCAGTATCCAGGACTATGAAATCAGCAGGGATGTAAAGGCCCTCAACTTTTACCAATACATCTTCTACGTGTCCATAAGCCTGTCTTCTTGAGCTGTCTGCCATCTCTAGTGAGATTTTAGCAGCTTGCACCCCATAGATTCCCAGTTTCTCTATTACAGAGAGAGGCATGAGGTTTATACCTGAACCAAGGTCACACAGAGCTTTGAAGATCATGGTGCCTATGGTACAAGGTCGTATGAACTTTTCAGGATCCTGTCTCTTCTGAGGTAATGTCAGTTGATCCAGATCACTTAGTTCATTGATGAACAAGGGAGGTTCAACTTCCCAAGCATCAATGCCAAACAATTTGGCATTTAGCTTCATGATTGCACCAAGAGACTTGGCAGTTTGCTCTTCAGTAACATCCTTATTCTCTTCAGAAGAGGAATACTCATCAGAGCTCATGAAGGGCATAAGGAGGTTCAATGGGATCTCTATGGTCTCTAGATGAGCCTCAGAGTCCTTTGGTTCCCCAGAGGGAAGCTCCTTATTGATCACTGGACGTCCCAGGAGGTCTTCCTCCTTGGGATTCACGTCCTCTCCTCTCCTTACAGGTTCGGCCATGGCGCTTATGTCAATGGCCTTGCACTCTCCTTTTGGGTTCTCTTCTGTATTGCTTGGGAGAGTACTAGGAGGGATTTCAGTGATCCTTTTACTCAGCTGGCCCACTTGTGCTTCCAGATTTCTAATGGAAGACCTTGTTTCATTCATGAAACGTACAGTGGCCTTAGATAGATCAGAGACTAGATTTGCTAAATTAGAAGCATTTTGTTCAGAGTTCTCTGTCTGTTGCTGAGTTGATGATGGAAAAGGTTTGCTATTGCTAAACCTGTTTCTTCCACCATTATTAAAGCCTTGTTGGGGCTTTTGATCCTTCCATGAGAAATTTGGATGATTTCTCCATGTTGAGTTATAGGTGTTTCCATAAGGTTCACCTAAGTAATTTACCTCTGCTATTGCAGGGTTCTCAGGATCATAGGCTTCTTCTTCAGAAGATGCCTCTTGAGTACTGTTGGATGCAGCTTGCATTCCATGCAGACTCTGAGAAATCATATTGACTTGCTGAGTCAATATTTTATTCTGAGCCAATATGGCATTCAGAGTATCAACCTCAAGAACTCCCTTCTTCATAGGCGTCCCATTACTCACAGGATTCCTTTCAGAAGTGTACATGAACTGGTTATTAGCAACCATGTCAATGAGTTCTTGAGCTTCTGCAGGCGTTTTCTTTAGGTGAATGGATCCACCTGCAGAGGTGTCCAATGACATCTTAGATAACTCAGACAGACCATCATAGAATATATCCAGGATGGTCCATTCTGAAAGCATGTCAGAAGGACACTTTTTGGTCAACTGTTTGTATCTTTCCCAAGCTTCATAGAGAGATTCACCTTCTTTCTGTCTGAAGGTTTGAACATCAGCTCTAAGCTTGCTCAGCTTTTGAGGAGGAAAGTACTTGGCTAAGAAAGCCGTGACCAGCTTATCCCAAGAGTTCAGGCTGTCTTTAGGTTGAGAATCCAACCATAATCTAGCTCTGTCTCTTACAGCAAAAGGGAAAAGCATGAGCCTGTAGACTTCAGGATCTATTCCATTAGTCTTAACAGTATCACATATCTGCAAGAATTCAGTCAAGAACTGAAAAGGATCTTCAGATGGAAGTCCATGAAACTTGCAGTTCTGCTGCATCAGAGAAACTAATTGAGGTTTCAACTCAAAGTTGTTTACTCCAATGGCAGGAATGGAGATGCTTCTTCCATGTAAATTGGAATTAGGTGCAGTAAAGTCACCAAGCATCCTCCTTGCATTATTATTATTTTCGGCTGCCATCTCCTCTGCCTGTTCGAAAATTTCTGAAAGGTTATCTCTGGATTGTTGTATTTTAGCTCCTCTTAATTTTCTCTTCAGAGTTCTTTCAGGTTCTGGATCTGCTTCCACAAGAATGTTCTTATCCTTGCTCCTGCTCATATGACAAGGAAGAATGGCCAGAAAAATGATAATAATGATAGAGATCCTTTATACCACAGTATAGGGATCCCTTTGTAAGTAGAAGAAGAGGGGGAGATAAAGGATGTGATGTAAAGGAAGAAACACAACTGTGAGGATTGGAATGTGAGATGAGATGTTAGGACATGAATAAATAGAATGAGATGGGGGAGGAATAATTTTCGAAAATTATTTTGAAAAAGAGTTAGTGATTTTTGAAAATTGGTTTTTGAAAATTAGTTAGTATTTTTCGAAAATTTTTGAATTCAAAAATAAAAATAAAAATAATTAGTTAATTAAAAAGAAATTTTTGAAAAAGGGAGAGATATTTTCGAAAATTAGAGAGAGAGAGAGTTAGTTAGGTAGTTTTGAAAAAGTTAAGAAACAAACAAAAAGTTAGTTAGTTAGTTGAAACAAATTTTGAAAAGATAAGAAGTTAGGAAGTTAGAAAAGATATTTTGAGAAGATATTTTTGAAAAAGATAAGATAAGAAGATATTTTTGAAATGATATGATTGAAATTAGTTTTGAAAAAGATTTGATTTTTAAAATCTCAATTAATGACTTGGTTCATAAGAAATCACAAGATATGATTCTAGAATTTAAAGTTTGAATCTTTCTTAACAAGCAAGTAACAAACTTCAAATTTTTGAATCAAAACATTAATTGATTAGTTATTTTCGAAAATTTTATATAAAAATAAAAAAAAGATTTTTGAAAAATATTTTTGAAATTTTCGAAAATAGCTAAAAATTTTGAAAAAGATTTGATTTTTGAAAAAGATTTTGAAAAAGATAAGATTTTCAAATTGAAAATTTGATTTGACTCATTGGCAACAACTTTGATTTTTAAAAATTTTTGAAAGAGTCAATCCAAATTTTTGAATTTAATGAGAGAAAAAGGGAAAGATATTTTTTTGATTTTTGAAATTTTTATGATGCAAGAGAAAAACACTAAAAAGATGCAATGCATGAAATTTTTAAATCAAAACATGTGATGCATGCAAGAATGCTATGAATGTCAAGATGAACACCAAGAACACTTTGAATGTCATGATGAACATCAAGAACATATTTTTGAAAAATTTTTAATGCAAAGAAAACATGCAAGACACCAAACTTAGAATTCTTTAATGCTTAGACACTAAGAATTCAAGAATGCATATGAAAAACATGAAAAGACACAAAACAAAAATTCATCAAGATCAAACAAGAGGACTTACCAAGAACAACTTGAAGATCATGAAGAACACTTATGAATGCATGAAATTTTCGAAAAAATGCAAGATGCATATGCAAGTGACACCAAACTTATAACATGACACATGACTCAAACAAGAAACAGAAAAATATTTTTGATTTTTATAATTTTCTAATTTTTTTGTATTTGCTTTTAATTTTTTTCGAAAATATTTGGGAAAAAGGAAGCAATGAATTCATAGTCCTCAATCAAAATTCTGGGAATTAGACATGGCTTAATAGCCAGCCAAGCTAAAACATGTTATATGAGACACTAGAATTCATTCTCAAAAATTTTGAAGAAAAATATATTTTTGAAAACATTTTTATTTTTTTCGAAAACAGATGAGAGATTTTTGAAAATATTTTTGAAAGATTTTTGAAAACAAAACGAAAAGAAAATTACCTAATCTGAGCAACAAGATGAACCGTCAGTTGTCCAAACTCGAACAATCCCCGGCAACGGCGCCAAAAACTTGGTGGACGAAATTGTGATCACATTAATGTAGTACTCTTTGTTATTGTATGGAATCATTATTATGGCTCTTTACTATGTGTGGACACAACTCCGTTCAACTAACCAGCAAGTGTACTGGGTCGTCCAAGTAATAAACCTTACGTGAGTAAGGGTCGATCCCACAGAGATTGTTGGCTTGAAGCAAGCTATGGTCACCTTGCAAATCTCAGTCAGGCGGATTTAAACATGATACTTTATTAGATTAAAATAAACAATAAAAGGGATAGAGATACTTATGTAGATTCATTGGCAGGGATTTTAGATAAGCGAATGGAGATGCTTTTCGTTCCTCTGAACCTCTGCTTTCCTGCTATCTTCATCCAATCAGTCTTACTCCTTTCCATGGCTGGCTGTATGCAAGGGCATCACCGTTGTCAGTGGCTACATCCCCTCCTTTCAGTGAATCATATGCTCACGCACCCTGTCACGGCACGGCTATTCATCTGTCGGTTCTCGATCGTGCTGGAATAGGATTCACCCTCCTTTTGCGTCTGTCACTAACGCCCAGCACTCGCGAGTTTGAAGCTCGTCACAGTCATTCAATCATCGAATCCTACTCAGAATACCACAGACAAGGTTTAGACCTTCCGGATTCTCTTGAATGCCGCCATCATTCTAGCTTACGCCACGAAGATTCTGGTTAGGAGATCTAAGAGATACTCATTCTAGCTTAATTCATGTAGAACGGAAGTGTTTGTCAGGCACGCGTTCATAAGGGAGAAGGATGATGAGCGTCACACATAATCATCACCTTCATCACGTTCTTGGGTGCGAATGGATATCTTAGAAATGAAATAAGAAGAATTGAATAGAAAACAGTAGTACTTTGCATTAATCTTTGAGGAACAGCAGAGCTCTACACCTTAATCTATGGAGTGTAGAAACTCTACCGTTGAAAATACATAAGTGAAGGTCCAGGCATGGCCGAGATGGCCAGCCCCTCTGATCTAAGAACCAGGCGTCCAGAGATGTCTAATACAATAGTAAGAGGTCCTATTTATAATAAACTAGTCACTAGGGTTTAAATGAGTAAGTAATTGATGTATAAATCCACTTCCGGGGCCCACTTGGTGTGTGTTTGGGCTGAGCTTTAAGTGTAGCACGTGCAGAGGCCATTTGTGGAGTTGAACGCCAGTTTCTGTGCCAGTTTGGGCGTTCAACTCTGGTTTTGGATCCTTTTCTGGCGCTGGACGCCAGATTTGGGCAGAAGGCTGGCGTTGAACGCCAGTTTACGTTGTCAATTCTTGGCCAAAGTATGGACTATTATACATTGCTGGAAAGCCCTGGATGTCTAATTTCCAACGCAATTGGAAGCGCGCCATTTCGAGTTCTGTAGCTCCAGAAAATCCACTTTGAGTGCAGGGAGGTCAGAATCCAACAGCATCAGCAGTCCTTTTTCAACCTCTGAATCTGATTTCTGCTCAAGTCCCTCAATTTCAGCCAGAAAATACCTGAAATCACAGAAAAACACACAAACTCATAGTAGAGTCCAGAAATGTGAATTTAACATAAAATCTATTAAAAACATCCCTAAAAGTAACTAGATCCTACTAAAAACATACTAAAAACAATGTCAAAAAGCGTATAAATTATCCGCTCATCAGAGACCATTCAAATTCACTGTCGTGTGGCTCACTCATTCTAATTTTGGAAACCTTGTCAATAATAATTGGATTATGCAGGAGTCTTGGAATATGGGTATAGTTGCTTTTTAAAATGCCTTGAAGGACTGAAATTATAGGGTGTTTGGTAATATCTTCAAAAGAAAAAACAAAATTATAAGAAGATTGCAAGGGATTACAACTAACATGAATCCTATTGGAAATAATATCTTCTTGAAGAAACTCCAGAAAGATATCTAGAGGGAGTATGAGGAGATACTTATTCAAGAAGAGATGTTATAGTTACAGAAATCTCGGTGCAAATGGATTAATTTGGATGACAGAAATACCAAGTAATTCCATGGTATCACTATGGCTAGAAGAAGGAGAAACAAGGTGATTTCTCTTCAAGATAGTGATGAAAATTGGATCTCAGATGATGATGCTCTTGAAAATATGGTGACAACTTTCTATTCTGAGTTATACAAAGATGACCTTCCTGACTGTCCGTATATTCTCCATGGTAACTTCCCTACTCTTTCTCATGATGAGCTTATCAATATTGGGAATAATGTATCTACCTTGAAAATTAAAAATTCTATTTTTAGTATTGATGGTTTGAAAGCACCAGGTAGAGATGGTATACATGCCATTTTTTATCATAGTCAATCGGATAAAGTCGGTCCTGACCTGTGTAATTTGGTGAAAGCTATTTTTCTTGAACCTTGAAAAATCAACGAGGTTAACGAAATGCTTATCACTTTAATTCCAAAGGTGGAGTCAGTCTCAAGCCTAAAACACATGAGACCTATAAGCTTATGCAATATTTTATACAAAGTGGTCACCAAGATCCTTGCTAAGCGTTTGAGAATGGTTATGAAAAAGCTTGTTAAACCCATCCAATGTAGCTTCGTTCCTGGAAGACAAAGTTTTAACAACATTATCATCACTCAGGAAGTTATTCATTCTATGAGGACAAAGAAAGGAAACAAAGGTTGGATGGCTATAAAAATTGACTTGGAAAAAACTTACGACATACTCAAATGAAGTTTTATAAAAGACACTCTGGTTGACATCGGACTCCTTGCTCACTTTATTAATTTGATTGTACGTGTATTTCCACAGCGAAAATGCGGGTCTTATGAAATGGTGAAAATTTGGATGAATTCCTTCCTTCCAGAGGTATCTGACAAAGAGACCCCTATCACCTTACATTTTGTTCTTTGTATGGAATGTCTCACCCAGCTTATCAGTGCAGTCATGGAAAGCCACTTTTGGAAGCCCATACAGCTTAATCGAGATGGCCCGATCTATCCCACCTTTGCTTTGATGATGACCTCATTCTCTTTGCCGAAGCTAGCATGGACCAAACAGAGATTATCAACAAGATCCTAGAGAAATTTTGCAGAAGTTCTGGGCAGAAAGTAAATAATGATAAGACCTGAATATTCTTTTCCAATAGTGTGGGGAACAATATCAGAGAGGAGATTAGTGAAGCACTCCATTTCACAAGAAAGGATGATCTCGAAAAATATCTCGGAGTCCCCTTTCTTCACATAAGAACCAACCGTAACACCTATAATGAGATTACTTACAAACTCAACTCTAGGATAAATGGATGGAAAGCTTCCACTATATCTTTTGCAGGAAGAACAACTCTGGTGAAATCTAACCTTTCCTCTATTCCTACTTATACTATGCAAACTTCTATTCTTCCTACATCTACTTGTAACCTTATTGACCGTAAATGCAGAAGCTTCCTTTGGGGAGAAACAGATAAATTACAAAAAGTTCATCTCCTTAATTGAAAGACTATTAGTCAACCTAAAACAAATGGTGGGCTTGGAATTCAGCATGCCAAGGAGCTTAACCATGCCTTTATGATGAAAATTGGCTGGGACCTTATAGAAAAAAGATATGCTCTCTGAGTCAAAGTCCTCCGATCAAAATATAATTGTGGAAGCGACCTTCTCCCAAGAGTAGAAAGGAAGAATAAACAATCAATCTCTGAAAAGGAGTGTGTGTTCTTAGTCTGATGTTCAAAGGAATTTTATTTGGAACATTGGTGGAGGGAACAATATAAACTTTTGGAACCACTAATGGGTTCCAAGTCTCAGTCCTCTCAACAATTATGTTGTACAGGAAAGTCAACCTTATAATTCAAATGATGCACTAATGGACTTTCTTTTGGTTTCAGGTAAGTGGGATGTAGATAAACTTTGAAAATGGCTTCCGAATTCAATGGTGAATAAAATCCTAACCATTTTTCCGCCATCCCCATGAAAAGGTCAAGACCAGATTGCTTGGGCAGCTTCATCGGACAGCACTTTCAATTTGAAATCAGCCTATTCTTCTCTCCAAAATAACATAGGAACTGCGGATCATCTTTTCAAGCTTGCTTGGAAGTGGAATGGCCCCGAAAGAATTCAATCATTTATCTGGCTGGTTGCTCATGAAGCTATTCTGACGAATGCAGAATGAAAAAGAAGACACTTAACTGTTAATGCAAGATGTCCTTGATGTAACTTCGTTACTGAAGATGCTCTGCATGTTCTATGCAATTATTCCTTTGCAACCACCATTACTTACAAGCCAACCAGAAGGTTCAAGACTTCTTTAACCTGAATATCCGGGAGTGGCTTTTGTAAAATCTATCTCACCAAACTGATTGGACAACTATGTTTGGAGTGACGATATCCTCTTTATGGTACCAACATAACAAACTGGTCTTTGAAGGAGTTGGCACCTCTCCCCTGGCAGTTGTGGAGTTAATCAAAATACGGGTCATGGAGATTACCAAACTACTGGACTTGAGGATTATTCCAAAGAATACGCACCAATTTTCCCATGATAGCTTAATTAGCTGGTTACCTCCTCCGAACCATTGGATAAAAGTAAACGTTGATGGCTCCTTTTTTGCGCAAAAAAGAAATGCAGCTTGTGGTGGCGTTTTTCGAAACAACTTGAAAAGATTCATTAATGGCTTTTCTTGTAATTAGAGGCTTGCAAATTGCACCAACAAAGAAGTATAACCATCTCATTGTGGAATCTAACTCAACTATAGCTATTAAATTCATCTCTGAAGGATGCCCTCCTCTTCACCCTTGTACCCCTTGTGGAAAATATCAAAGTTCTTGCTAATTGCGTTCCGCAGATCCTTTGGTGTCACACCTTGAGGGAAACTAACAGGGACGGATCCATGTTGAAGGGAGTGGGGGCAAGTGCCCCCATTGAAATTAAAAAAATGAGAAAAACCCAAATCAGCCCCTGACAATTACCTCGAAAGACAACGAGGCCCCTGACAAAAAAAAAACCTCAATCCGGCCCCTGACAAAAAAAAAAAACCCAACCCGGCCCCTGACAATTACTTCGAAAGGACAACGAGGCCCCTGTGCCAAAAAAAAATAAATGTTATTTTTTTTGGCACAGGGGCTAATCTGTCCCAAAAAAAAATTATCAGGGGCCGGATTAGGTGTTTTTTTTTCTTGGGGGCCTCGTTGTCCTTTCGAGATAATTGTCAGGGGCCGGATGGGGTATTCACTCTTAAAAAATTTGTTAACTAATATATAGTAATAAAATTTATTTGCTCCCACTATATAATTAAATTTGACCCCACTATAAGTGAACTTCACTTATTAACTTCAATGATAAAAAACAAATAATAATTCAAAATTTAAATAAATTTGTTACAACAACCTTTAAAAAGAAAGAGTAAAATAATTATAGATTTGTTATTTTATAATTGTGACTAATAAATAAATTTAAAATTTGAAAAAATATATTTATATACTTAGTGAATATCACTGTTGTGCTGTGTATATATATTATATATATTTGATTATTTATTCAAAATAGAAGTAACTACCAATTTAATATCTAAAAGATTCAGATGCAGACAAAATAATCGTTAAATTATTTGAAAATTATGATAAAAATAACTAATAAATATTATATTTATTAAAAGTGACAAAAAAATCTTTTAATATTTAACAAATGACATATTCATTTAATCTAAATATTTGATAGTGAATAGAATTCAGCCTAATATTTTATTAGATTTAATTATAAATATATAAAATTATTCTGTTAAATTAATTTTAAATTAAATAGATTATCTTATTAAACTAATTTTAATATTAAATTAAAAATGACTAATAAAAATATTAATTTTATATTGACTATTAAATAAAAATGGTTAAATAATAATAATAATAATAATAATAATAATAATAATAATAATAATAATAATAATAATAATAATAATAAAAAATCAAAATAATATTGTTTATTCATTGGTGTTTTTTTTTAAGTTAACTTTAGTTTTTTTTGGATAACATAAGTTGAAAAAACTTTTTAAATATAAATAATATAAAGAATTGATTTTGTAATTATATGAGAGATGAATTTTTAAATAATTATTTAACCGATATATATAAAAAAAAAAGATATTTGATTGTATTGAGAATGAAAATATTATTTAATCTTTTTAAAATATAAAACCTAAAAAAATAAAATTTTAATTTATATATTATTATTTAAATTATTATTTTAGTATTTTAATTTATTGATTAAATAATTTAAAGACTAATTATATTTTATAATAACAAAATATAATTATAAAAATTATTATTATATTATGTATATTTTGTCCCCACTCATAAATTTTTTGGATCCATCACTAAAAGCTAATTCAGTCGCTGATCAACTTGCAAAGAATAGTCAGGACTTACCTTAGGGCTTCATTTATTCGATAAGCCTCCCCCCAATATATCTCTTGCTTTGTCTTTTGATAGCTATGGTTCTTTTAGAATTAGGAATGTTTCCTAACTTTCTTTTTGTTTAGTTTATTTTTTCTTTGTTTGGGGTCAGTGCCCCTTACCTTTCACAAAAAAAAAAATATTACTATTGTTATAATAACTATTAATGATTTAAATAATTAATTTTATATTCAAAAATTTTAAAAGGTTTCTAATATCGTTAATACTAATATTATTATAATAATAATAATAACACTAATTCATTAATAATAATAACAATTAATTTATTAAATCAACACTAAATTTAATGTTAATAAATTAATTAATAATAATTAATTTATTAACAATAACATGTATTAACAGTACGCCTAGCTAACTACTTATTATTTAGTTAACTAATTATATTATTATAATTATAATTATTATATCCATAAATTTTAAAACTTAATTATAAATTTAATAAAATTAGCTAACTTAAAAATATAAAAATTTAACAATAATTAATTAATTAATTAATTAAATTTAGAAATCCCTCCTTTTTATTAATACATAATTAATATAATTATAATAATAATTAACTAATTTACTAACTACTTAGAAGTGAATTCGTCTTCTTGCATATAAATCCCTTATTTCTAATAAAATTTCTACCATATAATTTCTTGAAAAAATGAACTCATAGAGCATCTTCTTCATTTAATAATTTTCATATAATTTCAATAAGAACGCATCATTCACATTGAGGTCTTTAAATCCAAGACCCCTGAGAGGTCGGAGGCATAGAATCTCCCAATTGATGTGGTGCAGTCGTCTCTGTCCTTCTCCTTTCTCCTATATAAATTGACGTTGTTTCTTTTGAATTTCATTATATATTCCTTTTAAAATTCTCGTGTGTTGCATTTCGTAGTTCGTTATAGATAAAATGATTGATCTTGCCAATGTTACTCTTCCTGTTAGCGTTAATCATTAAATTTTTCACTCATTTTTAGCTTATTTTTTATCCTTGTGAGAACATTCTTGAATTTCTCTTATTGTCAATTACTGCTCCTAAATATTTTTCTAGTTGTGGTTTCTCTTGGTATTGACGTCTATTCAATATTTCTTCTCAGATCCACTGACACATTTCTCGAAAAAACAATAACAATTTTAGCAGCATTGGTCTTCAGACCCAATAGCTTATAAAAGAACTTCATAACTCTGCACACTTGGGATATCTAATCCAGATTTGCTTCAGCAAAGACCAAAAAATTATCTGCAAATAGTAGATGTGAAATATTTAATCCTTGGTTGCCTAATTTGAAAGGTTTCCATCTCCCATCCTCCACTTCTCTATCTATGATCTGAGATAATCGGTCCATTGCTATTACAAAAAGATAAGGGGAGATGGGATCTCTTGTCTAATTTCTCGAGTGAATGTAAAATTTTCTGTTAAACTTCCATTTCATAGTATATTATAAAAAATTGTTGAAATGCAAGCCATAATCAAACTGACTATTTTCATAGGGAGCCCAAAGTCCTCCAAATGCTCCTGTAAATAATTTCATCTCAGTCTGTCATAAGTTTTTTCAAAATCAAATTTTATAGCCATAATTCCTATCTTTCTTTTCTTCTTGTTCATAATATGGATAATTTCCTTTGCAGTTAAAATATTATCCTGAAGCTTTCTTTTGGGTATGAAACTCGATTGGTATGAAAAAATTATTTTGATGAGAATTATGCTTTTATAACTCACATTGCACAAGGCTATAGGTCTAAATTGCATAATAAATTCTGAAGCTTTAATTTTCGGAATGAGGGAGATAAGGGTTTGGTTATAAATATGTATCTGATTAGGATCGGCCCATAACCTTTGCACAAACTCATAAACACTATCCTCTATTAACTGCCAGTTCTCTTTGTAGAACATAGAAGGAAATCCATCACGACCAGACGCTTTTAAAGATCCTATAGAAAAGACCGCTCTTTTGATTTCACCTTTGCTTGGCTTGGCATATAATTTTTCACTTTGGTTGCTGCTTGCTTGTGGATAAAATCCTCTCTCGTACTATGCTGGTTGCTCCTCACTGTTTTTAGTATATAATTCCTTATAAAATCCCACCACCAAATTAATCAGATCTTGTTGATTTTCTATCCATTCCCCATTTGCTCCACTTAATTTTAGAATCTTATTTTTTGTTTGCCTGATAACAGTTTTGGTATGAAAGTATATTGTATTTCGATCTCCTTCCACTATCCAAGTATCTCGACTTTTCATCAATAAGACCTCTTCTCTATCTAAAGTTTCCTCCAACTCTCTTTGAAGTTTCCTTTCCAGCTCTTCCAAAAAAAAGTTTCTACCATAATCATAAGCTTTTTGTATTTCTACCAGGCTTCTAATTATTTTCTTCTTTTGTTACTGGACTCTTCTAAACATCTCTTTGTTTCAGATCATCAATCCCATTTTCAGCTTATTAAGGGATTAATGTAAGGATTGGTAATTCTTCCAATTTTGAGTAACACAATTGTTAAAGTTAAGTTGAAGGGACCACATAACTTCGAATTTGAATGGTCTTTCCTCTTTAACCATCTGCTGAGGATTAAGATTCACCCTAAGTGGGTGATGATCCAAATTCGTTCTGGGAAGGACCTCCACAATTGCATTTGCATATTGCACCCTCCATTTTGTGTTAGCTAGAGCTCGGTCTAGCCTCTTAAAAAAACCTTCCAAACCCTTTCATTGTGGTCCACGCCAAGTGTATTTAGACCCCATGAATCCAAGGTCTATGAGTCCACATCTATGAATCCACACATAAAACTTCCTACAAGCATTCAGGTCCACCCTAACCAAATGCATGTTCTTCTTTCTGTTTTTGTTTTTGTTTTTTTTTTTTTTTTTTTTTGGGGTCAAGATCCGAATGATATGGGGAAATGTGGGTTTTAGTGGCATTTGTGAAAGGGGCTACTACACAAGTCACAACCCTATTAGCAGTTAAAGCCCAAAAGAAACAAATGAAAGAAAAGTATTAAGTAAAAAACCATAGGTATCCTTGTACAAGAAACATTGTACAGAAAAAGCATAGGTATCTCCTTTGCAATATTCCATTATTCCTTATATATATTGGGCCAACTTATTTTGCTTTCATTTTTGTGAAGTGTGAGTTAATATTGGAAATGGACATATCCCTGTACCAAAAATATTAAAATGATCATTTTCACACCACAAATAGAAGCCTCGTGTATGGTCGCCCCTGGCACAAAAAAACATTATATATATGAAAGAAACACAGACAAACACAAAATTCTGGCAAGCGTAAAGAAAAATTATTTAAAGACCAAAAAAAATAAAAGAAAAATAATTTTTAAAGAAAGCCTGTGAAAGAAATTTTATAGTCGTACGATCAAGATTTGATTTGATTATAGCACGCAGAATTACATATTAAGAACATAAACAAATAATCAAAATTGGAAGGATTTTATAGAAAAAGATTCTGTAAAATGAAAAGTAAGAGTTTAATCATAATTGATTTTATAACTTACATCATGCATGAACTTTATTATTTTAATTCAATAATGATTACACTCTCACTTTTACATTTTATTAATTTCTCAATTTTAAAGGAGCTTGATACGAGAGAAAAGCTCTTCCTATCTCCAAAAGTACTAAATGAATGTTTTAGATCAATAACTTGTATGAAAAAGATTTTAGAACAAAAAAGAATAAGAGAAATTTTGAAAAGAATTAAGAGAAAAAAATAATTTTATTGAAGGAATTAAAAAAAATAAAATAAAATTACTAATTTTTTGTTTTTTAACTTATTTTTATTATATTTATTTATAGTAAATCAATAAATTATTAATATGAAGAATGTTAGGGGGCCAGCAATTTTAGTGTTTTGTAACCATCAATTGGTTATCAATAGTATTTTTAATGGTGTGAGATTACATCTAATGGTGGAGATCACTCACTTTTGTTTTGATGATTAAATGCTGGCCAGAAAATACAAAAGTTGCTTCCCCTAGATTTTTCCTATTAAAATTATTTTAATTGGGCCTTAAAGCCCATCTTTACTCATTACATGACTCTTTCAAATTTTAATTTCTTTTTCTAAGTTATACTTATACCTAAATTTCGGTTTAATTTACAATAAAAACAATTTAAGTCATGTAAGGCTACAAAATTATTCCAAAAATATGACCTTAAAAACTTTTAAAATTTTTTCAGTAATGCTATAAGACCAGTATATTTTATCATTTTTGACCACAAAATAGTTAGTATTAGTATTTTTTTACACAAATTCAAAAAAAAAAAAAATTCAAATACAACAAAATGTTAAAGGCCTAATATATACTAATCAAATATTAGTTAGAATTTGTTAAAAATACTGGTCACCCAGTGAGACTTTCTCATGTTTTTTTGTACACTTAATTATTGTCGGTGTTCATCTTAACATTTTTCGAACTAAAAAATGTACATCTCAAAAAATGAAGGATCAGTGATCACTTTGTCTTTCATTTCGTATTAGGGTCTTTGTGGTGTTTTCTTCAAGCAGAGACAGAATTCTATTTATTAAAAGAAAACTACAAGATTAATGTGTGTACTCAATTACATTATGTAAAAAAGTTAAAAAGAAAAATGCAACTAACTAAAGAAAACTCCATTTTCTAGAAATGGCAATTGAGGTTCCTTGAGTGTTGAGGCATGTGTAAGTAGGAGGAGCCAACTCACCTACCGTTGGAATGTTCTTCAAGAGCACGTGCCATTCAGCCTTAACAAAAGCCCCAGATCCTAAACTCATGCACAGAATATTAGGATTCTATTATTCTATATACAACAATCAGGTAATTCACAACTCAGTTGCTTCTAATTGCACATGCTTCGAATCATTATTGCATGGAACTCTAGTTTAATTTCTTTATGGTCTCCCCATCACTAATTATTATTATTTTATTTCCTTGGTGAATGGTGACATGTTAGGATAAGTAAAAAAGTAAGAATAAAAGTAAAAAGCTCATCAAGGTTGCCAAAGAAGTATTCATCTAAAACAGTAAAAAATTAAAAATATATAGTGGATATATATAGTTCTAAAGGATAAAGAAAAGGCTGGGTCAAGACTTAAAAGAGAGAGTGGAGTAAGCATCAAGAAAAAGAAAAATGGAAGGAATGTGTAGGGATTTTTTTTAACAATAATGCTAGGAACCAAGATGGTTCCAGCCAAAAATTAGCCAAATGTCTTTGGGTGAATTCAAAATCTCTATGTGGATGGTGCTTATGTTAGGCATTAGGATGTTTTTTTTTCTTTGTAAATTGGATGGTTCTGAATCTGTTTTCTGATTAAGAGACGGAAGCTAATTGAATCGGTTTCCGTAATTCACGTTGCAATGATATTGAACGTATCTCCTCCTAATTTGAATGTGGTAAAACATTTAATAACCAATATTTTAAATCATAAATAAATAAAACTAATTACTATATTTATAATTAATTAAGTTGTTTCATTTTTGGCTGATTTAGAGTTGATTCTATATACTTTTCCCCTTTTTTTTAATATTATGCACACACTAAAAAATAATCAGCTATTAAATTAGTTATATATATTTATGAATAAATATATGTATTATTTAATTTAATTTTTTGTTATTTGAAAGAATATGCTATCTGTTAGTACAGTCAGCAAATTAGTTGTTAAAAGGTTCTGGAAGTACAATTATGAGCGGTAACTTTGAGAACAAGTAAATTAAAGCTAGTAAAGTAAACTATAAACTGTAATTAATGCTTGATTCATTTTTTTCTGAGATGTAAAATTACTAAAATACAAGAATCAGATTTTCTTCTCTCATTTCAAGTTCCATTTCTCTTTTCTCTTTTCTGTTGTGCTGTGTTCTCACTCTTCTTGGTCTCATTTCTTTTCTCTTGACATCCAAACTCACAATAGAGTTGATGATGAAAGTTGTTTTGTCTCAATTATAGCTTTTCATTTTTTTTTTGGTGACTAGCTTTTCATTATTTTCAATGTGTATTACCTATTTTAATATTTATTTTATATTAATAACTAATTTAATAATAAATTTTTAGTATGTATATGTAGTATGATTATTTTTTTATTATATTGTGTAAAATTCTACGTAGTATTTTGTTCAATTGTTCCTTTTGCACTACGAATTTAAATTTGGAGGTACATATTGTAGGGTTAGGGAGACGTGCTTGATGTAAATGAATATAAAGACAATAATAAGAGTATTTTCAAAGATTAAGTAGGGCCTTGTATATCTTGAATTTTTGTATTATATCATATATTTATATATGTATATGTGGTTTATAATGCATTTCGTTTTGTTGTGTATTATTTCGGTATTTTCACATATATATCACATGTTGTTTATCTTTTCTTCCCACTTGAATGGTATTTGATTCCTTTAACGTAGGTTGATGTGATTGATACTATTGGACAATTCACCTGCCTAAATTTTTTACGAAATCTAATTTTCATCTAGAGTCTTTAGTTGTTTTTTGAGCTATCAATTTTGTCGATAATATTAAATCATTGATATCAAAGGTCGTATCAACAAATCAAGTTGAGTTGATTTAATGGTTAATTTACTAGTTTGTTTAAATAAATACCGAGAATTTAAATTTTATATTATGTATACAGTAATTTATTAGTTAGCATTTCTTAAAAATTAATTTATTATCAAAAGTAAAAAGTAAAAAGAAAAAAAAAACAAAACTTAAATTTTAAATCTTAAATAATAAATGCTAAACTTTAAACTTGAATAAAAATGTTTGATTATATTAAAAATTAAAAATTTTAATTGGACTTTAGAGAGATTAAAATATCCGTTGATTTATTTTTAGGGATAAAAACATCTTTTTAGAATAATTTTAAAAAGACAAGACACTCTTATAAGATCAATTAATATAATTTAGTTGTATTAGAAAATCAGTTTTATTTTGAAGAAACTAAAATGCTCTTATAGTATTATCTCTAAAAAGAATAAAATATTTTTATAGAATTTTTTTTATTGTATTAGAAATTAAATTTGAATTTAGTTTTACAAAGACCAAAATACCCTATTGATTAGCTTTTAAAAGATTTAAATAAACTTTTTAGATTGAATTTACTAAAAAGACCAAAAAACTCATTAGCAATAATTTTAAAAAGATTAAATTGTCTTTATAGGATTAATTAAGATTGTTTAGTTGTATTAAAAATTAGAATCTTATTTGAAAAGACTAAAATATTTATTTAGTTCATTTTAATTGACTAAAATATCTTTTTAGTATTAATTTTAAAAGACTAAAATATCCTTATAGGATCAATTAAGACTTTTGTTGTATTAGAAATTAGAAATCCTAATTTGATTTTAAGAAGACCGAAATACGCTTTTGGTTAGTTTTTAAAAGACTTGAATAACCTTTTAAGATTGAATATAAAAAGACTAAATACTCTTATTATAAGATTAATTAAGATTGTTTGGTTGTATTAGAATAATTTGAATTTGATTTCAAAAAGACTAAAATATATTTTTAGGATTAAGTTGTTTAAGTACTTTAGAAAATTAAAATGTGATTATTTTAAAGAGTAAAGTATCGTTTTTGTCCCCAACATTTGGGGTAAGTCCCAAAGTTATCCCTAACGTTTCAAAATTGACTCAATGTTATCCTGTCGTTAGGGATCCGTTAACAGAATTGACGGCAGGACAAAATTGAGACAATTTTAAAACGTTAGGAACTTAAATAAGACGAAATCATTGGGGACAAAAACGATACATAGAAATAAATTTTAATTTTATCCTTCAATAATATCAATATTTTACTATACACATTATTCAATTATTTTTTAATCACATCTAAGTAAATTACACTTAATCGTATTACTTTCATTTTAAATAAATTAATTTTTTTATATTTTACTCTTAAAGATTTTTAGTTATCATGAAATATTTGTAGAATGATTAATATATAAATTTGCGAAAAAAAAATATATACAATAAAATATAAATTATATCTTTATCTCTAATGTATCAAAATTCTTTAAAATTATAAAAAAATAATTTTATTTAAAATAAAAATAATATGATTAAGTGTAATTTACTTAGATGTAATTAAAAAATAAGTAAAGTATCGTTTTTGTCCCGAACATTTGGGATAAGTCCTATTTGTGTCCCTAACATTTAAATCGTCCTATTTGTATCCTTAACGTTTATAAAAGTGATTCAATGTTATCCTACTATTAAATATACTAACAAATCAGATTATATTTTTCAATTATTCTCACTTGGATGTATTCATTCTCAATTAGGTCTCACTTATATGTGTTCGATTTTAATATTATACCCACTATTTGTGTTTAGATTCAATTATGTCTCTAGAAAAGAGAATTATGTAACTGTTGTAGGAATTAGTTTCAACATTTTATGAGCTATTTTTTTGGAGTAGATCATCGATTCTATCCCAGACATTTGTATTCTAACTTCAAGAAGAGATTTTTAAAACTCAAACTAAAGCGCTCATGATTTGTAATTGATGGCAGGATAACATTGAATCACTTTTACAAACGTTAGGGATACAAATAGGATGATTTAAACGTTAGGGACACAAATAGGATTTACCCCAAACGTTGGGGACAAAAACGATACTTTACTCTAAAAAATAATTGAATATTATGTACAGTAAAAAATTGATATTATTGAAAGATAAAATTGAATTAAAAATTATTTTTATGTATCATTTTTGTCCCCAACATTTTCGTCCTATTTAAGTCCCTAACGTTTCAAAATTATTTCAATTTTGTCCCGTCGTCAATTCTGTTAACGGATCTCTAACGGCAGGACAACATTAAGTCAATTTTGAAACGTTAGGGACTTAAATAGGACGATTAAAATGTTAGAGACAACTTTGAGACTTATCCCAAACGTTGAGGACAAAAATGATACTTTACTCTTATTTTAAAAAAGCTAAAATAACTTTTTAAGAATAAAGTTGTTTAATTTTGTTAGAAATAGAAATTAAAATGTGAATTTGATATAAAAACCTAAAATACCTTCTTAGTAAATTTTAAAAAGACTAAAGTAATCTTTTAGAATTAATTTCAATAGATTAAAATATTCTCTTATAAGATTAAAGTTGTTTACTTGTAATAGAAATTAGAAATTTAACTTCATTTGAAAAAGACTAAAATACTTGTAGACCATTTTAAAAGGACTGAAATAACCTTTTAGGATTAATTTCAAAAGGCTAAATTATCCTAAGATAATTAAAGTTATTTAGATATATTAGAGATTAAAAATTTGAACATATTTCAAAAAGACTAAAGACTCATCAGTTTAGGATTAGTTTTAAGAGACTAAAATATCATTTTAGGATTAAGATTATTTAATTGTGTTTGAAATTAGATATTTGAATTTTTTTTTTAAGAAGACTAAAATGTACTTTTTATTAATAAAAAAGATAAACTTACCACCCTTTTAGTTAATTTTAAAAACACTAAATTACCCATCAATGATAAAGGTTGTTTAGTTCTATTAGAACTTTAGCCTTTTGAAATTAATCATAATAGGTTATTTGTCTTTTTAAAATTGACTGAAACAACATTTTGGTCTTTCTAAAATTATTCTTAACGAATATTTTAATCTTTTTAAAATAAACTAAAATGATATTTTAGTTTCTTTTTAAATAATTCAAATGTCTAATTTCTAATACAATTAAAGAACGTTAATTCTAAAAAATTATTTGAGTCTGTTTTGAAATCAAATTCAAATTTATAATTGCTAATACAATTAAATCGTCTTAAATAATTCTATAAGGATATTTTAGTCTTTTTAACATTAATGCCAAAAGATATTTTAGTATTTTGAATATCAAATTCAACTTTATGTATTCTAATACAATTATACATCTTTAATCATAAAAAGAACTTTAGTGTTTTTAAATTTAATCTTAAAAGGTTATTTTAAATCTTTTAAAAACTAACCAAAAGGATATTTTTTCCTTCTTAAAATCAAATAACAATTTCTAGTTACTAATACAATCAAACAATTTTAATTAATCTTATAGGAGTAGTTTTGTCATTTTAAAAAACTAGTCAGAAGAGTAATTTAGTTTTTCAAGAGTTAATTAGAACGTAATTTTAGAATATTAAATCATGTAATTTAGATTTTAATATAAAAAGTTTAATTTTAATGCACATACTGCTACGACAATATAGATTATTTTTTAGAGTTATATGTGTCAAAAAAGAATTAAAATTCGTCAAAAAAATAAATTTTGATACTATTTTAATTATGAAAATATGTTAATAAAAGTTTTGTCAAAAATAGTATTTTTAACATATAAGTAATTGTGAAAAAAGCTTAAATCTTATTTTGATAAATATTGGCTGTCAAAAATAATTTGTTAGAAAAATTTGAGAATATATTTTTTGTGATATTTATTAACCGTCAAAAATACTATTTATTTTGATACTTATTGATCATAAAAAATTCTCAACAAAAATTTTTAACAAAGAATGAGATGAAATCTTAAAACTGAAGAATAAATTGAGATTTTGAAGATAAAAAATTAGTATAATCCTAAACTAAGAGCAGTGTGATGCCAAAATTGAAGGAGCCTAAAGAAGAAGAAGAATAGTGGAGTAAATTGAAAACAAATAAGTGTCAAAATTGAGGAGTAATTTTCTACGGTCAAATTATTCATCAAGAAAATATAAACAATTTGATATTTGTGATATTTGTCAAAAATATATATTAATTTTTACACTTAATTATGACTGTTAAAAAAAAGGTGTTAAAATAACCCTTTTCTTATTGTAATACAAAGCCATTCAATTAGATTTATACATTTAGATAATTTTTGAAATAGTAAATTTAAAATTAGTAATTTTTACCGACATTACATGATTAATTGCTAATGTAAAACTTTTTATATTAATATTGCATAAAAATTAAATTTTATAAAACAATATTCGAGACCAAAATGAAAGAAAACTAAATTGAGGTTTAAATTTGAATTTAAATTTAATTTCCATGCACTAACAATATAATAAAAATTTTGCATTTGATTCAAAATTGTCACAACATCAAAAGTAATTAATTTTTTAACTTGTTACTTAAAAATTATCTAAACACATATTTTATTAGATAATCATATGAATTAAAATTCTTTATACTTGTATCAAAATTAAACTCTTAAAATTTACCACTTTTAAATAGACATAGTAGAATTAAACACATTTCATTATATTAACATGTCATCATCTAAAAAGAGTATCTTTGACCTTTGAAGTATAAGAGTATGGGAAAAACCATTTTCTTTTTCCTTTTCAATTTTAGAACTGAAATTAAAAAAACCTTTGATTAAGAAATCATCAGGTATGATCTACTGCCTTAACCAATTTCAAGGTAATTAGTTATCTTACTTTTTTATAAGCCAACATAAATTTAGAAAAATAGTAATAGCAAACAAAAAACTGTCAATAACCAACTAACATAGAACTCTTTAATATATTTTTTAGATTTTAAAATTATAATTTTTAATATTTTAGACATACCAAACTTTTTGTTAGTTGATTTTTTTACTGATGTTTATTATCTATGTGGCAAATCAAATATATCAAATTTGTTCCTCTATGTGTGAGCACATCTTGTGTAGATGAATCAGCAAGAGTTCATATTTATTGACTCGATGTCATCAATTAAGACCAATTGTCCCATTTTTGTGCTTTGAGGGAACTTCTTGTTAGTTGTCAAGAATGTTTGGTAGTTTGCACATTTACACTATATCCGCTAGTGCTAATTTAGCTAATTCAATAAACAAGTACTTGTTAATTAAGAACATCATTGCATCAATGGCTACCATATATTTTTCTTAAATTTATTCTTAGGCTATCCCGGTCATAAGTCCGGCAATAACTTCAAAATTAGGGTAAATCACAGTTTTAAATTGATTGGCTTCTAATATTATTAGATTATCCTGTTTTGACTTTTGTTTATAAAATATCTTTACATACATCGATGTAACTTAAATTGTAAGAACTCATAATAAATTGTAAATTGATTTACTATCACTAAGTAAATCGTTTTAACTTAGATTGATTTGGTAAAAAATAACATTTTAGTATAATCAATTTATATAAAACTAATTTACCAGAGGCTTCATATTTGTATAATTCGATTTTACTTAAACTGATTTACAAAGAGTCTCCACATCTACACAAATCATTTTTGCTTAAACTGATTTACAAAAAGCAATCATTTATATAAATAAGGAGTTGCTATGGTGCTGAGTGGAAGATTCTTCAGCAGGTGAGGATGCTGTCCGAACGTGGTAGATACACTTGTCCTGTTAAAATATTCAACGCCTCTGTATGTGTCGCAGTTGGAGGTAGCTGGTTCAGGCACGGGTCCCACAATTCAAAAAGACTTTTTAAAAATCGAGGTCGTTAACAACTCAGTTAAGGTATATTAATAACTTAATTAATTGGAAAATAAATATAATGTGATAGAATAGTTTTTTGGTTTTCACGTTCACGCTTCAGTCCGTGGAAAAAATTAGATGGGCCTGGAGGAAAGTTTAAGGTAATGGGTGAGAGAAGGACTGCAGCCCTTAACCGTTCAGATACAAATGATACAAAGGCTTAATGTTTTTAAAACCCAAAAAAAAAGAAAAAAAAAAAGAGAAGGAGCCCTGCAGGAACCCTCTACCCCCCGTCATTTGTGGATTCAACCCCCCATCTGATGCAACGCAAATTGGGACGAAACCAATACCCTAGCCCTAGCTTCCGGTGCACTCCTGATGTTCACCGACCGTTCCCCAACATAGCTTTCCGTGGTGCTCCAGGTTCTTCAACCCCTGTTTGGTCACGGATCGTAGCTGCTTGGTGGAGCTCAGCCTACGTTGTCTCTGTATTTGCAGACGCCTTTCAGAAAACACTGTTTGGTTGCCTTTGTTGGGTTCCCCTCTGCGTTCAGCGGTCGCCATCGTTCCCGTTCTTTGGCGTCCTCGATCGATCGGCCTTCACCGCTCGTGTTAGTCGCCGTTCACCGTTCGAGTTTGTGCAAGCGTTCGTGTGGAAACCACGTCGGTCTCATTCGACCGCTGGGATGAAACCGCAAGCGACCCCCGGATGTGGTACTGCTAGCTTTTGTCGCCTCCGTGAGTTTCCCAAACCTGCCACCAGACAATACACCCACACAGCACCAATACTCTGCTTCAACCTCTACAACTTCCGATTACCAATACAATAGGTAACATTTTGAATTGGTAGTGGTTTGGACTTTCTTCATGGACAGAATTAAAGTATAAAACATCTATGCTCTCTTCCCTGTGATTTTGATATTAGGCTTTGAATTCTATAGTTATGTTTTAATGTGGCTGCACTGTAAGGGTTCGATGTAATCCTTTAACCGTATCTCTGGTTGGTTTTATAATCTATAGTTTTTAGAAAGTTAGTAAGTTGAGTGCATGTGAAGGTAGAATAATTCGATCTTAGTAATCAGGAAAATGTAGCTGCACAAATAGCATCTTTGCAAAAAACATATTAGCATGATGATTCCACTTGTATCAGTTTCTTCTGGTAAAGTTAAACTATTAATGTGAACTGGTTAATTTGCTAATTGTTGTTGTGCTGTTGGTGCTGTGTTATTTTTAAATTTGTTGTTGTTGTTGTTGTGATTCTCTGCCTGTGGACTTCCCAACTTGATAATTTGGTAAATTTTTGGGTTACAGTTATCTTTTTTCGCTGTTAGATTGCTGTGAGGTACTTTGGTGGATTTTGTATTTAGGTCTTGTTTTGGATTAAGTGGCCAATCATTGTTCCGGTTTAGGTGTTGTGCTTGAGATTATTGGCGGATGTTGGTGATCAGAGATTTATTCTATGTGTCGTGTTGTCTTCGGCTGAAAGCAAAAAATCAGTTTTCATTGTGGGGATTGTTTCCTTATTTGTTTTGTTTCACAAATAAATTTTTTTCTGATCATTGCTCGAACTTTGAATGCTGGTCTGCTGGTTTTGTTCTGTTTATTTTTCGTAGGAAATTCATTTTTTGTGATGAATGCCGAAGCTCTGAATGATTTTCTGCTGTTTTTGTTGAGTTAATACAAATCAAGTATCTGTGATCGATGCTCAAATTCTGCACCTTGGTCTGCTGCTTTTCTTGTCTCAGAAATTAATTTTGTGTTTGTTTTGCATTGTGTGGAAAATTGGGTGAGGCATATAAGAAGTAAGAATGAAGTCTATGTCAATGGTATTTCTCTAGTGATTGTGGTCTCCCACAATCTTGAACATAGAATTGAAGAGAGAATCGTCTCTATTTTTCTTCATTTAGTATTTTTTGGACATTGCATTTCATTGTAATTTGTTTAGGCATGGAAGTAGTTCTTTATGATTCCCTACTGAAGGAAGTAAATGTAGATGAAGAGTGTTTAAAAGTAGTTGCATTATTCATTGAGTTTTTATTGAATCAGGTGTAGAGGAAAAATATTTTTATTATACTATCAATTTAGGTAGAGTGTTGAATGCAATGAGAGCAAATGCCAAACAACAGTAAATGGATAGGGGTCTTTGACGTTTGTTGGTGTTGCAAGTCCTGATTCAGTCGATGTGTTGTTGAGGTACAGATGGAGGTGAACTTAAGCGAGGGGGATGCTGATTGTCGACGGACTCAAAGTGATGCATACGAGGAGTTCATCGGTGCCGAAGAAGGAGGATCCGTGGCCGACGATGAATGTTGTGACTTTGAAGACCTGGGCGCACTGAGTGTGGATGACATTTTGAAGAAGGTTTGGGTCAGCGTTGAGATTGCATATGAGTTCTATCGGAGGTTTAGAAAAATGCATGGGTTTGGTGTGTGAAAGGGTGACTCAGGGAGAGACTATGAGGGGAACTTGGTAAGATATAGGTTTTTTTTGTAACAAGGAAGGCTTGAGGGAACGAAAACACTATGACAGGGTTGACAGAAGAAGGGAACACAAACCAGAGACAAGAACTAACTGCAAGGCAATGTTATCGGTTTTTTTAGACAAAAATGATAACTACTGGAAGGTGAGTAAGCTAGTCACCGAGCACAACCACGAGTTGACACCGGTAGGAATGGTGCACTTGATTGCAAATCATCGTGGGTTAACGGAAACAGCAAAGAGTCAGATAGATGGGATGCAAGCACATGGTATTGCAACGGCAAAGATTGTAGGGTACATGGCTGGTATGGCCGGTGGCTATTCGTTGTTGGGGTTTTTGAAAAAGGATGTCTACAACTACACTGACAAACAATGGCGCATTAAAATATCTGACGGTGACGCAAATTCTGCAATAGTGTATCTTGAGGGAAAAGCCGAGTTAGATCCCATGGCAATTGCAAAATACAATGTGACTTGTGACAAAAGGCTAGCCAATCTGATTTGGGCAGACGGATCCAACAGAGTCGATTACCAATACTTTGTTTATGTATTGGCCTTTGATTCAACATACAAGAAAAACAAATACAAGAGACCGGTCGTGATTTTTTTTGGATCAAACAATCACAAGCAGACCATCATCTTTGGATTTGGGTTGTTGCTTGATGAAAGTATTGATTCCTATCGGTGGATGTTGGAGCATTTGATGGAGATCATGTGTGGTAAGAAGCCGGCTGTAGTTGTGACTGACGGTGACAAGGCTATGATAAAACCAGTTTTCAAAGTGCTTCCCTCTGCGACCCATTGTTTGTGTGCATGGCATGTGGAGAAAAACGTCACATCTAATGTAAAGGATACAGAATTACGTGGGTTGTTTAGAAGATGGCTGTATACAGAAATGACGACAGAGGACTTCGAATCCAAATGGGAGGATGCTGCCCATGTGTATGGGCTACGTGAGAAGCAATGGTCATGCCAGATGTATGAAAAAAAGGAAATGTGAGCAAGTGCTTATTTGCGTGACAAGTTCTGCGCGGGATATCGGACAACATCTAGGTGCGAAGGCATTAATGCACACGTGAACAAGTTTTCGAAGTCCACCCACACAATTTACGAGCTTGTTCAGAGCTTGGAGATGGTTTTCCGCGAGTATCGGAATAGGGAGTTGCTCCTCCAGTTTCAGTCTATCAACTTGGTTCCGGTTATGACAACATGCCTGAGAAATATTGAAAGGCATACCGCTACGGTATACACAAGAGAAGTGTTTGGGGACATCAAGAAGGAGATCGAAGGGGTAGGTTCCTTGAACCAGATTAACAAAAGAAGGATATTGAATACAATGGTATACACCCTTGAGGAATATGAGAAACCAAATGTGCAGATAACGACGTCATTCGATCGGTCGACTAGCAAAGTAAGTTGTCAATGTAACTTCTGGAAGAAGCATGGATATCCATGCAAGCACATGTTCTTTGTGATGAAGGCAGAGCACTTGAAGGAGATACCCGATAAGCTCATTCTCAGGAGGTGGAGAACTGATGCAAAATCTCCTGAATAGTACACGGAAAGTTGGGGTGACCTTAGTGAACACGGTGTTATCCTCCGCCATGGGACACTCCAGTCGGCATCATAGTGGATGTTTTTCTTGGGGGAAGAAAGGTTAGCATTGTTCGAAAAGGCTATGCGTGGAATTCAGTCCTTATGTAAAGACCTTGAGTTGGATTACAAGGCATTCCATGGTGGGGTTAGGCCGAGCGCCGAACATGCCGCTAAAGCAAATGCTGTAGTCAGGGACCCACTTGTTGTTCAATCAAAAGGAGCTCCAAAACTTGGAAAGAAAAAAGGCCATGATAAAAGGCGACGTTGCACCTGCTGCAAGGGTACGGGACATACAAAGAGAACCTGCCCAGCCAAGGGTGATAACGATGAACAACACGATTTAAGAGACGATGCATTCGAGGGGGATGATTTAGACATGCATGACTGGGTAAGATATTTCCTTCGATGTGATTTTGGGAAATTGTTATCCGTATGCAACATCCAACTTTTTACTATTACTCTGATTACAGGACGATGAACATGTGGGTGACAACCTGTTTCTGGACCCTAACGGCACATCAAATAACGTCTATCACAACACGGTGAGTTGTTTTCGTGTTGCAGTATTGAATATCGTACTAAGAAGCAGTTACTAGTATCTAAGACAAATTAGGAAATTGGGATGCAGGAAGATTGGATCGTATGGTAGTTGATTTATAAGCTACCGTAATGAGTAGATAAGCATAAAATCACTTCTCGTGATAAATCGCAAATACAGTAACATGATTAGTGGTAGTGATAATGTTGGACTAATTACTTCTGTAGTATGAAATCACTTAAGGTCAACTTGCATATAGAGTGTAGTTATATGTGGCTGAAATAATTTTGGTCACGTGTAGGTAGATGTGTAGTGGTACATGATAGTAAGCATTAGTTATGAAATTATTTACTTCTACTCAATTTTTCGGAAAATAGTTAATTACATCTTGTAAATACCCTCAAAATTGTTACCTCTTTTGGTTTGACATAAAATCTGCTTTTTTTTCTGTTGCAGTAGCAATCATTCATTCATGGAGGCAAGATTGGTAGAATTTCAAGGCCAAGAAAGGTGTCGAAATACATCTTATCAGCAAGCAAGCATTTCTCGTGAGGCCGTTTCATGGGTAGATAAGTTAGGAGACCCATAGAGGTATGAGGAGCAAGGCATGACATATGTTGACCCCTCTGATGTTATTTGTCTCTCTTACCAGTAGGAGTGAACCCTTTGGGAGAATCTCAATTTCTTTCAGTTCGATGTCCTTGTGAATTTTTCCTAATGTGATACTAGATTAATTAACTTGTACTTGTGTACATCAAATTCCAATATCAAATTGATAATCCTGCGGTGGACCTTGTGGTATTCTTCCTTTTTTTTCTTTGGAATGTCATGAGTTGGTTGTCTTTTTTGTTTGACAGAATGTGTATTGGGCTGTCCGCATAATAAATTTACACAAAATCGGGTCCAATGTGGACACCGGGCCTAATAACATCCAAATGTATATGGACTTGGAGAACAGATATCTAATGATCTGTTTTAAGAAATTCACCTTTGGCTAACATGCCACATAGAGCTGACACGGTGTAAGGGTGAACGGTGATGGTGATTATGCAATCATGAAAATGAAATTTAGAACTAACAAGGAAAAATGTTTAGGTGAAACACCACATAATGACACAGCCATTTTTCATTTACATTGGTGGTCACACGATTCCCAAAAAATAATCTTCAAACGCATCACACTTAAAAAGGCATATTATGGTGCCTAATATCGGAGAGAAAAGGCATATTAGGGACCTTAATATGCAATCAAAATGGCATCTGTTTGGTCTCCATGACACAAAAATGAACCAAAATGCATAGGCAGTTAACCACATCATGATAGCATGTGCCCCACTGATAGCATAACTCCGCCACATAATAGAAAGACATTGTATCCCCCAAGAGTGGTAGGACTAAACAAAATACTTGGTCGCTACATCCACGACCCAGGATGTCATATGGTTATGCTTTGACTAGGAGAACTAACTGGCTTCGCTATTTTTTTTCCTGCCCTTCTTTGCAGACCGACTCGACCTTTGCATCTCCCTGTCCCAGAACCGGATTTCTCTGCGGCCAACATCACGAGTGATAGGGTTATAAGCTCCCATCACCAAGTCAAGGGCAAGCCTCATTCTTGTTTGATCATTGACCTCCTACAAAAAAAATGAGGTTCTTATGCATGTGGCTCTAGTTAGTGAGGCAATATGCAAGTGAGTGTGTAAGGAAATTACCTCCAAATTAACATTCTCCCAAACCCAGTTCAGTATCATCCATTGGCAAACCCAAACTCTACAGTCATTCCTTTTTGTAATTAAATGATGAGGGTGGTGACCAAACTCGTAACTACCCAAAACGGATTCTACTAGTGTTTGCATGTTTCTATGGTGTGGATAGCGACGGGGAAGGACATAAAAAAACTTACGATTGGTATGCTTGCTGGCCTACGGGTGGCTCCGCAATGTCAAAAGTTGATGGGTGTGGCTTGTAATGATCTTCCTTTCTCCAGAACCGCTTATCCTCTAGCATGTTCTCAACGAAGAATGCCTGCCACAAGTAACAAAATCGGTCCAAGCTTATGTCAGCCACATGTATCGTATAACATATGATAATGAGCATCCCTTTCAGGACGAAGGCAACAGTTTGGGAGAAATACACTCTCTTACCACAAACTTCATTTGTGAGACTCTTGATTCTCTGTGGTCGCTGTGCTTTGCAGAATCCAAATACAACAGTTTACAGTTGACAAGATCAATTACCATCAGATACCAATGGTTGTCTCTATGCATAGGGACATATATCTGCATCGTAACATCAAGACATGATGGATTAGTCAGTACACAGCAACATTTCTAGATATTCACTGATTATCGAGGACCGAATTAGTAACCATCCATAGATCATATGCATGTCCCATGAACCTCTGGCGGATATACTCGAATGTGTCGATGCTATGACTCACTGGGCTAAGAGTCACCTGCTGCAAAAGGGTCAGCCGCATTGTTTATATGAAATACTTCTTGCAATGGCTTACCAACAAATGTACTAACAGATTTAAGGTCCAATAAAACTTACCGAAAAGGTCGTAGGAAGAAACCAGGATGGCAGGTTGTTCTCATGCGTTAACATCGTGTAAGCAAGATTAATAACCTGCATGATTGTGAAAATAAATTCTTTTAGAAACTCAACATGTGGGCTTCTCCCATGCTTACAGTTTCACACGGCCGGGTTGAACTTACATCCTCAACAACCAATTGGCCCAGGCACAACGTTAGTAGTGCTGCTCGATCACCGCGAGAATTTTCGTCCTCGACTAGGACCTCCCTGTACGATACATTTTGAATATACCACTCAAGGTCTGTTGCCATCGAATAACTTGATCAATTATTTCGGGGTATCTAACGCGTACATTAATAACAATATATCTGAGTACAATACGTGTACCTGGTGTCCATGTCCGAAGAAAATATATATGCTGCAACAGCAAGTTCTTTTCCGACAAAGTGCATTCCCTCCGGAGGGCAAAAGGACAGATTTAAGCACTATATACCAGAATACACCACCGTTATGATGTCAACAACTTATGGCTCAATTGTGAACACACAAATAATGGCTCTATATTGTACTAAAAATTCTCACCCGAGGCATGTCCTCAGCGCCATGGTGTCCGTGGTGAGTGTGGTAGGTGAACGGAGTCCCGGGCTCAGTCTGCCTTAGCTCAGACCCAGGCGAAGATGACGAGTTCAGGTCCTCAAAATTTAGTTTCTGCTGTACACACCAAGGAATAGAGTTCTGAGCTACACTTACTTATTCACGCAGTTGGACAAAAAGATTTAACGTACTGTTACAAAAAAACTCACCCTCAGAGACATCACATTACTCTCGGCTACTGCTGCTTAAAGGGGTCGGCTGCCATGGTTTTCCATAAATTGTGGGGACTTCCTTTTCGAGGAGGAACAAATGGTCTCCTTGGCACGTGGTTTTCCATGAGGCATCTCCTGGCAGACGGTGGACTTCTTTCCCCGTGTAGTGTTATCCTTTAACTCCACGTTTGCTGGTTTTCTCCTCCCACTGCGTACAGTTGTTGGGAGTCTTGATTTTGGATTCTTTTTCCCCTCTTTGTTGTCCTTGGTCGTCTTCACATGGGTCAGCAACGCTTGGATAGCTTTGCCATGGTCTGCCAGAATCTCTGTTATGGTGCGGAGTTGGTCATTGTGGGTCTTGAGAATTGTCTTCGTCATGTCTTTCTCTGACAGAACATGCTGTAGTAAAACATTTACGAAGGTTACGTACCCGAAACCCCGGCCGTTGTTGTGTAGATAAACAAGAGAAAAATAACATGACTAGTTTCACGTTACCTCTTGAACCATGTTTAACACATTCAACATGTTATCCTCTAGTGACTTGCCTCTGCATCCACCTGCAGCACCTTTCGCCACCTCACTGAAGAAAAATAAAAAATAGTTTGTTTGATATTTGGATACCAGTTCTTAACTTCATCCACGGAGCAGAAATATAAAAAATGCACCATTTATACCTAGCGAGAGACACGTCCACAACGGTGGTTTTCGCCGCTTTGTCGACCAATGTACTCTTCTCCTTCATGGAGCTCTTTTCCTTCTCATCAGATATTGGGTACTTCATTTCGTGTATCTCAAGTACAATGACATTAGCAACAAAGGTCAGGAAGGAACGTCCCTCCTTTATTTTGCTTAGTGCCACCACAATGGACCCACCCCTAACCGATTTGGCAAAATTAGGCCCAATATGGCCGTAGGCCCATCCAATATCCATCAGAACCCAATTTGCTTCATGCATAGGCGGACCCCAAACACAAATTCATTTAGTCATACATGTAACATTCATTTTAAAATAATTCGAAAATGAGCAGCAGTATTAAATGCACCTTTCATCTAGATGTCTACTAACTGTGAGCATAAAGTAAAGCATAATAGCTTTTTTTTTGCAGGAGAAAATTTTCATACTTTGCGAGGGAGATAGTAACCTTCTTCAACCTACTCCTTGTCTAATCAATTGAAAAGGTAGATGTGACACATAGCCTAGGGGTTCAGGGTTATTATGCTCATCAGAAATTTTCACCTGACAGAAGGCTAATGAAAAAAGATTTCTTTTCTCCAATAAACATAATGACAAGTTTCCGAAAATTTAATCCACTTTAACACAATTAGGTGATTTTAATGACCATTATGAATGCAAACTACTTCTAAAATACAGTAATCCTATATAACGACCTCATTAATAAAACTCATTTATCTGAGACAAAGAAGAATGAACAAGGCTATCGAAAAAAAAAAGGAAAAATTTGTTCATCGGAAATGCGCATATCAAGCTTCAATTTTCCTCTGTAAGAGATGTGAATAAAAATTCAATACTTCTCCTCGCGTAAGCAACACATAACCCGACAAAAGTTAGGGCGACGTGACCGCAACGATGTATGGGTTTCTTAACAGTAACATCTGTGTAGTGACTATACGAAAATGTGACTTCTAACCCTATCAACACGCATATTCCCAACCAGCTTTCCTTTCAAGCACTTTTATTCAAGTATCGTACATTTTTCTCCATAAAACCGCTTTATCAGCCCTGTAACCCCAACCCTTGCCGTTTAGTTACACGCAGATTGATAAAAGGCCAGTTTTCTTGAAGGACAACTTGGTTACCTTTACTTATTTTGGCCACAATTTTAAAAAACTTAACAACAGTTATCCGGCATTCCAGCAAACTCATTATCTCCCCAATAGGAGTTCACCATATCCTATAAGATTTTATGCACTAACCAGCGGGACACTGGAGTACTCACATCTAAATCAACCTTCGTTTTCATCATCCAAAAGAATTACCTTTCACAAGGGAACCAAAAAAAAACCCCAGCATCATGTTGAACTTCAATAATTAATTACTGCATAAGATTACTATCATGCATAAAAGAAGCTCCCATGATTCATAGCAGGTACTTTTTTTTGGGTCAATAACAAGATATACCGCAAAGACATGTTGTCTACCTGAAAAACCAGACTGAATGTCACAAACATTAAAAGTGCCCTTAACAAAAGTGATGAACATAAGCATTCATACAACAAAACCCAATGTAATAAAAACACAAAACACATAAGTACCAAACTAGACATGCGTAGACTTTCCCAATACCAGATTCCAACCCAGCTGCCTACCTGAACAAGGTGTTGTAGAGTTCCAACCTATGCTTAAGCTCAGCGTTCTCTTTTTCCAGTGTTATTACCCGCTCCGACACCGACATCCTTGCCAGGCGTTGTGCCTCAGTGACGATTGGATTCTTGCTAATTTAGAATTTTATAAAAATTATCGCGTTGTAAGTATAGTTTCTAAACCAATAAAAAATCCTTTCGTACAAAAGTTTGGCTGTCACAAGTAACAAAATCCAATAAAATTTATAACCGAAGTATTTAAATCTCGGGTCGTCTCTCAAAGAATTGCAGGGAGGTGTGATTTTTTATTGATTATGGAATAAAGTGTGTTTTTGGGTTTTTGAAATAGAGAACAAGTAATTTAAATGGCAAGAAAAATAAATTAATAATTATAAAGACTCTTGCTAAGGTATGAGAACTAGAAATCCCATCCTAATTATCCTTATCAGGTGTGATGAGAATTGTTATTGCTTTCACTTAGTTAACCCTTACTAAATAAAGAAAAGTCAAGTGGACTAATTAACTTGATTCTTCAAGTCCTAGTCAACTCCTATGGAAAGACTAGCTTTAGAGGGATCCAAATTAATCAGCAAATTCTAATTTTCAATCAATTGCTGAGTTTGACAACTCAAGTATCACCAATTACTCAACCAAAATCAAAAGGAAAAAATTCAAATTATTTATATCATAAATCTGAAATACCTCAAATTGCATTTAAATATAAATTCAAATCTAACATGGGAAGGTTCATAAGCCAATTTGGCAACATAAGTAATTAACAAGTAAAAGCATTAGAGTAAATAAAAGTAGAAGAGAAACATAAATTAAAGGAACATTGAACCTGGAATTGGAGAAAACGAAGGAATCCTAATCCTAAAATCTAAGAGAAATCTTAATCCTAAATCCTAAGCCTCTCTCTCTCTAAAAGTACATCTAAAACCTAAAATTGTGAATATGAAAGTTGTATGAATTGTGTCTGTTGATTCCCCCATTCTCTGGCTTCTATTCTGTGTTTCTGGGCTTGGATTTGGGCCGAAAAAGGGTCCAGAAATCGCTGGGGGCGACTTCTGCAATTTTCTACACGTGGCGTCCGTCACGCGTGCGCGTGGGTCACGCGTGCACGTCATTTGGAGTTTTCCTTGCCACGCGTACGCGTCAGTCACGCGTCTGCGTCGTCCATGCGTACGCGTCACGGCCATTTTGTACTAGGCACACGTCCGCGTCGTCCATGCGTGCGCGTCGCTGCCATTTTCTTCAAAACTCTATTTTTATGCATTCCTTCTATTTTTGTGTGTTTCCTTTCTGTCCTCTAAGCCATTCCTGCCCTACGAAGGCTGAAATTACTTAACACACAGATCACGGTATCGAATGGTAATAAAGGAAAATAAAAAATAAATATTTTTAAAGCATAGGAAACATGTTTTTTACACATATCATGGAATAAGGAAGGAATTATTAAACCATGCAAATCTTATGAATAAGTGGGTGAAGAATTGATAAAAACACTTAATTGAGCACAAGATGAATCATAAAATAGGGGTTTATCAACCTCCCCACACTTAAACATTAGCATGTCCTCATGCTAAGCTCAAGAGAAGCTATAAATGGGTGAAGAGGAATGGTAGAATGTATGAAATGCAACCTATCTATATGAATGCAACTACATGCAGAATGCTTTTTCCTACTTGGTTAAAAGTAAACAAAATTTTCAAGAATAAATATGAACTAGATTTCACTAATTCAAATCATAAAAATGAACTACAAATAGACTTGCAAGAAGAAGATAGCTCATGAAAGCTGGGAACATGGAATCGAGCATCGAACCCTCACCGGAATTGTATACACTCTAATCGCTCAGGTGTTTAATGTTCGATTCTCTCAATTCTCTACTAACCTTGCTTTCTAAGGCTTGCTCTTCTTCTACCAATCAACACAAATTTAATGCATAAATACACATATCAAGAGGTCTTTCAAGGGTTGTAATGTGGTTAGGGTCAAGGTAGGATTGTATTTGGTCAAGTGGACTAAAATCTGAATCCTTAATTAACTTAAAATTTCCACCTAACTTTAGACAATCCATGTAATCATAATACCACATCTAACTATCCATTAACCATGTTTTCCACATATTCATGCATTCTAATTTCAAGTACAGTATATATGCATTGATTTCACCATTTACTTTGGGGCATTTTGTTCCCCTTTTTACTTATTTGCTCTTTTTCTTTTCTTTTTCTCTTTTTCTTCTTCTTTTCTTATATATATATATATATTTTTTTTCTCAATGCATATGATTAAATTATTGAATGCATGAACATGTCCTAAACATTTCTTTCACATTTTCAGAAAATTCTAACATACTCAATTCTCAAACCAAATGTTTCCAAACCCAATTTCCCCACACTTAATTCGTGAGCACTATCACTAGTCTAAGCTAACCAAGGATTCAAATTAAGGATATTATTATTTTTCGCTTAGAGTTAATGATGTGCTAAAGTAAAGAACAAAGGGGTAAAATAGGCTCAAATTGGTTTGCAAAGGATAATGAAAGGTTAAGGCCATATGGGTATGTAAGCTTAGTGAAACAAGGCCTCAATCATATAAGTGCATGCATACATCAAACCATGGAAATATAGAATTAAGCAAGACAAAGATCACAATTTTAGAGAGAATAACACACACCAAAAATAAAATATTGGTTGATAAAATGCAACCAATCAATTAGGCTCAAAATCTCACTGGTTTTGTGTATTCGAGCTCTAAACCATGTTCCAGTATAATATTCCTTCAACCAACTTTAGCAAAAAATTTTAATTTAAATTAGTGAAATGCTCTAAAAAGTTTCTTGAAAAAGAATTTGTTACTTCAACCAAGTAGTGGTAAAATATGCACAAAATTAAACAAATATGCAATCAAACATGCAAATACAACAATGAACTACAAAGAAAAATAAAAATTGGTGTTGAGACAGGAAGGTACTAACCCACGAAAGTCGGTATCGACCTCCCCACACTTAAAGATTGCACCGTCCTCGGTGCATGCAGAGATGTGCAAGTGGACGGGTTGCTTCAACTGATGGTTTTCTCCATAGATTGTGCAAATGGACTTATCTGTCTTCCCATGTAAACGTTTTATGTTTCTCTTCTTTGGTGGCCATCCTGAAAGAAGAGGGAAAAAGAAGGAAAGTAACCCAAAAACAAAGATAGGAAACAATTTAAAATATGGTTGGGTTAATGCCAAATGATGAGAGTCTCAATTACATGGTAGCTACAACATGCAAGTGAGAAAACAGTAGAAGCACATGGCAAATCAAGAGTGCAAAAGTTTGTAATAATGGGGAAGCGAGTGTGGGTAATGCAAGATAGTGTAAGTTCATGTCAATGCAAGATAATATAAGTATCATGAAGGAGTAGCATTGACTTATGAAGAATAATACCCAGTCAGAGTAAAACAAGTCATGAAGCACCAGAATAATTCAAGAAAAGATGCAAAAGTTGAATAAGAAAATTTTAACACCAATGAAAAAATAAAAAACATGCACAAAATTAAAATGCAATGAATGAAAGTATGCAAATAAATTAAGAAAAATATAATGAAAGTAAAGAAGGATGAGAAGTTAAAGGGATGAAGAAGAAGAAAGTAAGAAAGAATGAAGAAAGAAGGAGAAAAGATAGAATAAAAGGGAGGGAAATTAAAAACAGGACTCGACGCGCGCGCGCAGGGCACGCGTGCGCGTGAAAACTACATAAACCATGTGACGCGTAAGCGTCGCCCACGTGTACGCATGGGTGGTCAGAATTTAAAAATGGCGCGCAAGTGTCAGGGACGCGTACACGTGGGTGATTTTGTGCCTTAGGCACAGTGCCCGCACCAGGCCAGCACAACGTTTGGCCTGACACCTCTTTACGTCGATTTGTAGGGACACGCGTACGCGTGGGTGATGCGTACGCGTCGAAGGCTGATTTTGCAATTGACACGGACGCGTCAGGGACGCGTTTGCGTGGGCGTGTTTGTGCCTGAGGCATGCCTCCAGCCACGCTCCCGCGCAACTCTCTATAAGGTTTAGCGTCGCATGTGACGCGTGCGCGTGGTTCACGCGCACGCGTGTGACGCGCTTTTTTTTATATGCAGTATGCAGAATGCAAAATGCAGATGCTGATGCAGATATTATAAATGATCACTAAGAAAAATAGAATAAAATAAAATTAAGAATAAAATGAAATAAAATAAAACTAAGACTGAAAAAGAACGATTATACCATGGTGGGTTGTCTCCCACCTAGCACTTTTAGTTAAGGTCCTTAAGTTGGACATTTGGTGAGCTCCTTGTCATAGTGGCTTGTGCTTGAACTGATCCAGGAATCCCTACCAGTGCTTGTAATTCCAATAGCCTCCGGGATCCCACACTAGTTGCATAAAGCCTTCAAGCAAGTTAAAGCAAGTGACAAGGCCCCAAGAGTGTTGATTGCCAGAATGAATTCTGGGGTCCCAAACTTTACTTTTGCACCCGTCTTCTTATTGATCATCATTTTTCCACTTGGGTGGTGAACAGTCAGAATTCTCATGGAGACATCCAAACAATTTCCTAGACCCATTCAATTGAGAATTATACAACCCTTATACTTCAATTTGGAGCATGCAACCATATTGAACCTTTCATGACAACTCTTACCACTAACCATCTCCCTCTTACTCTTATAGCCGCAAAGAGCTCTAAGTTGCCCATCCGTCTCAAGCAAAGCATATTCAAGTGGGCCAATTAAGCTTAAAGATGAAAGATTTACTCACTTGAATGAAGGAATAGATGGTGATGGCTTTGGGGGAGAGGTCTCCAACAACTTTGGCAAGGTGATTTCCAGCTCCATTCCCTTGAGCTCTTCCTTGACAACTTCCACCTCTTTGCAAGCTTCTTCAATATCAACCTCTTCCTCTTGGTAGCTTTCTTCCAATTCTATCTCTTCTTCATTGTTCACCAAGGGCATGGGAGGTTGTGCTTCTTTTTTTTTAATCTCCATGTCAAGTCCAATGGGAGAGGATTCAAATGTAGATAAGAATTCATCAATGATTGAATCCATCTCTTGATCATCCCCTTCAAAGTCTTCAACCATGATATGCCTTGGAGGTTGTACACCCTCCTCAACATCAAATTCAAACTCCTTAGAAGGAGGTTCTGTGACTTCAGGTTCCCATGGACGTTCCGCATCTCCTAAGTCTTCGACCACTTCTTCCTCTTCAATAATTCCGGCTTTCTCCACTTGTTCAAGTACAAAGTCATACTCCTTACTGTCCATCGGAGTTTCTAGTATTTCCTTCATGCTACATTCTTCATTAGATTCTCCACATGAAGCCATGGGGGTTCCTTGAGTGTTCGAACATCGGAAAGCTAATTGATTTATTGCTTGCTCCAGTTGATGAAGGGTTGCATGAAATTGATCTACTGTTTCCTTGAGGTGAGCCTGTGATTCTTGGGTCGATGGATATGGACATGGTGCATATGGAAGTGGTGGTTTTTGGGGGTAATTGGATTGGAATTGGAGTGGATAAGTTTTAGGGTCATGTGGAGGTGAATGGTTGTGGTTGGCTTGTGAGTATGGTGGTTCAAAGCTATGTTGAGGAGGTGGTTCATAGGCATATGATGGGGCTTGCTGGTAACTACAAAGGGGTCCACCATATCTATCATCTTGGTACGTACCTCGGAATGGCTCTTGACCATAGTAATTTGGTGAGGTGGTTTGTCACGGAGGGGTCCACCATAACTATTGTCTTGGCATGCATTGTAGGATGGTCATTGTCCATGGTATCTTGGAAGGTGTTGTTGCCGAAAGGGTTGATCAGATCCTCGTGGTTCCTTCCATCTTCAATTGTCTTGACCTTGATGCACGTTCCTGTTATATCTTCCATTCCTTTCAACAACATTGGAACCAAACTTAAAGCCAGAGGGGTGAGAACTCATAGTAGCTAATGAAAATTAAAAACAAAAAATAAAAATAAATAAACAAGCAAAATAAAATATTTACAGTAACAATAATAAGGCACATGTTTGCAATTTCCCGGCAATGGCGCCATTTTGACGATTGGATTCTTGCTAATTTAGAATTTTATAAAAATTATCGTGTTGTAAGTATAGTTTCTAAACCAACAAAAAGTCCTTTCGTACAAAAGTTTGGTTGTCACAAGTAACAAAACCCAATAAAATTTATAACCGAAGTATTTAAACCTCGGGTCGTCTCTCAAGGAATTGCAGGGAGGTGTGATTTATTATTGATTATGGAATAAGGTGTGTTTTTGGATTTTTGAAATAGAGAACAAGTAATTTAAATGGCAAGAAAAATAAATTAATAATTATAAAGACTTTTGGTAAGGTATGAGAACTAGAAATCCTATCCTAGTTATCCTTATCAAGTGTGATGAGAATTGTTATTGCTCCCACTTAGTTAACCTTTAATAAATAAAGGAAAGTCAAGTGGACTAATTAACTTGATTCCTCAAGTCCTAGTCAACTCCTATGGAAAGACTAGCTTTAGAGGGATCCAAATTAATCAGCAAATTCCAATTTTCAATCAACTGCTGAGTTTGACAACTCAAGTGTCACCAATTACTCAACCAAAGCCAAAAGGAAAAAATCCAAATTATTTATATCATAAATAGAAGAAAATAATCATAAATCTGAAATACCTCAAATTGCATTTAAACATAAATTCAAATCTAACATGGGAAGGTTCATAAGCCAATTTGGCAACATAAGTAATTAACAAGTAAAAGCATTAGAGTAAATAAAAGTAGAAGAGAAACATAAATTAAAAGAACATTGAACCTGGAATTGGAGAAAATGAAGGAATCCTAATCCTAAAATCTAAGAGAAATCCTAATCCTAAATCCTAAGAGAGAGGAGAGAGCCTCTCTCTCTCTAAAACTACATCTAAAACCTAAAATTGTGAATATGAAAGTTGTATGAATTATGTCTGTTGATTCCCCATTCTCTGGCTTCTATTCTGTGTTTCTAGGCTTGGATTTGGGCCAAAAAGGGTCCAGAAATCACTGGGGAGACTTTTGCAATTTTCTACACGTGGCGTCCGTCACGCGCGCGCATGGGTCACGCGTGCGCGTCATTTGGAGTTTTCCTTGCCACGCGTATGCATTAGTCATGCGTTCGCGTTGTTTATGCTCTGCGCCTAGGCACGTGTCTGCGTCGTCCATGCGTACGCGTCACGCCCATTTTGCGCTAGGCACGCGTCCGCGTTGTCCATGCGTGCGCGTCGCTGTCATTTTATTCAAAACTCCATTTTTAGTTCCTTCCATTTTGCGTGTTTTCTTTCTGTTATCTAAGCCATTCCTGCCCTATGAAGCCTGAAATTACTTAATACACAGATCACGGCATCGAATGGTAATAAAGGAAAATAAAAAATAAATATTTTTAAAGCATAGAAAACATGTTTTTACACATATCATGGAATAAGGAAGGAATTATAAAACCATGCAAATCTTATGAATAAGTGGGTGAAGAATTGATAAAAATACTTATTTGAGCACAAGATGAATCATAAAATAGGGGTTTATCACTCAGCAACCTGTTCTTTGTAACAAAGAGCAACTTGATAATTAAAATCAAATATTTTCACGTCCGATTCCTCCAGGAGCCTCTCCAAAGTGATGAAGGCGGCATCCTGCCTTGCCAATCTCTCATCAGTCGACACCCGCCCAGACACAAAGAAGTTAATCCCCTTGCCATGGCTTTGTAAAGATACCCCATACCCATGATAATCCTTCCCTTCCATCCTGAAGCCATCACGGAGGAAAAACACTGGAGGACCAACCTTTAGTTGAGCACAAACCCTAAACAGCAGTTGTTCCATGTCTTCCAGGATGACAAACGAAGTGTTGTCAAAATCTGGTGCAACATCTATATCCACAGATGCAATAACAGATCACAACCACTATGAGAACAAGTGTCAAATGAAACAGAAAAACCTAATGTAACCCACAAACTTCACAAAAAGAAGTACCTTGCTCATGCAGCAGAAGGTTCCTCGCGGTTGTGCCAGATCCGCTGCTCCCGTTGCCCGCAACAGTAACAGACTCTCCAACCTTGAGTTCTCCAAACCTTACCTCCAGCTCTTTATTCCCCAATACCTTTTTGTCACTTTCGGGGTCTTTGTTTCATAGTTCAAACCAGGACTCCGCTTCGCGCCTTACCATGAAGCCCTTGTGCTCGCTCCCCTTGAACCCAAACACTTGTTGGTTGCATTCCTCCCATGACGTGTATATCCCGGGCTCTCTTACTCTCCTAACCACATAGTAACAGAAACGACCATGTTCCATGTATGGTAATTGTTATCTGGGAATGGCTTCGAACAAATCCCCTGCCGAAGGAACCTAAACCGAGAACGTAATGAAAATCTCCTTAACTTCCCCTTCTAGTAAACCCTCACAGCCCCTTCGTTGGAACTTTCAAAATGATAACAAGTGTTTTCAATTTGAATCAATAATTCTCGGTTTCTCTTTCCAAAATTTTCCGCATTTATTTGCTTACACCATTTACACAAATGAGTTTCATGAGTCTTTTTATCCACGTGTAATAATTTTTAAACCAATTCACATATTAAGAACAATATCGCTCTCTTAGTAAATCCAACTGTTTTCCTCATGAAAAATCATTCGTTTACAAATGTTTCTATCCCATTTTATAATACAATTATACCTTAAGTTATTTTGTAAGTGGTTAGAATTAAATTTATTTTACTATGTACATAAACTTAATTAATTATAATCTAACTTAACACTAACAAAAATATTTAATTTTCAGGTAGTATAATTATGTATGTTAATTATTATTTAAATAATGAATATAACTTGTTAATATAAATTTTTTATTAAATAAAGATACAACTATTCAATAATCTTAATAAAGATATAATTATTAATAAATTAAACATTAATGAATTATTCACTTTCTTCAATAGATAATTAAATTATTTAATTAATTATCGTTTAAAAAATTAATATAAAGTATTAATTAGGTATAGATACAATTAGTGATTATAATTACTAATAAATTACTTGAAATTTAATTATTTGATTAATTATAATTTTATATATATAATTTTTTTTATAACTAATTTTTTTAACATGTTTAATACAACTTATCTGTTCACATATAGTAAAAGTTTGAAAAAAAATAAACAAGATAACAATATCAAAAAACTATCAAACTTTTCTATAAAGGTATTTTCAAAAGTAAAAGTTGGAGAACAAAAAAAAATTAACACACTATATAGGTCTGTATAACGATTTAAAAAAGAAAACTTTTACATATGTATCTTTTTATATTTTATTTCGGTCATTATCCTACATTATAAATTATAGATTCCAAAATGTAAATTGTAAACCCTATTACCCTAAAATGATAAATCCTAAAACGTAAGCCCTAATTCTTATACCGTCAGAATTTAACCATGTTTGTCCAACTCTCAACCATAAACATTTTTTCATCAACCCTAAACTCTAAATTCCGCAATCCAAATTCTCGACCTTAGATCCTTAATCGAAAATTTTAACGAACCATGGGGGGTTGAGTCACACTCTCCATCATGTACGAAATTATGAGAAAGTTACTATGTGCGAGTGAAGATAGTTATGGAGTCCGCCGTCGAATTGTTGTTTAACTTTCTTCTAACTCTACAGCCTTTTATCTACTACATTCGATCTATCAGTAAGTTCAAATCAGAAGAGACCCTAAACACTGTGCAACCTACGACGGATTCACAATCGACCGTTTGCCTCGCGGATATCCAACCACAATAACCATTGTCACGTCGGACTCTTGACATAAACTAAAACCTTTTTAACCCTAATTCTAGTTGTGGGTCTACTAACTAAGTGTCCTTTGTTGATATACAGGTCTAACGTTGCTGAAAACGGATTTAAATTAGGGTGTTGTTCATGACAATGACTACCTTATTACAAGAAAACAAAACATGTCTTTAAAATGTTCTACTATTATTGTATTACTGCGCTGTATTTCTTTGATGTCTATTTTCAGGTTTAGCGGTTCTTACTAGTCTATAAAGTAATAATCCGATATAATTAAGAAAAGTTTAGCTCATGCCATGAATAGATAATCTTCTTCACTAATATTTTAAACATACTCAAATTTTAAAAAATTTTACTCCACAATTAATAATCTACTTATTACTTACTGACAATATAAAATTTTAGTATTTTTTGATAACAACACATTTTTAATTTTATCTTTATATTAAAATAAATATTTTTTTTACTAACTAACTCATTCGTTTATATTCATTATATTATTACATACCATACGTATTTTTCGATACATAATATCAATAAATATTACACAATCTTAAAAAAAATTACATTGCTATTAACAAAAATATTTGAATATTTATATTAATACATATTTAATTATATTTACAATAATAATCATAACTAATAAAAAATATACCTAATTTAAATATACTTAATTTAACAACGACTTCATAATCAACTCCTACCTACAATATCCAATGATGTTCCTAATACTCACCTTCACTGTAGTATCCATTTAAAAGTTCTTCATGACTTATTACATAATTCATTGATGGCACGAATAAATTATTATACTCACATAAAAATTCAGTCCCATTATTTTTTCCTACTTAGGCACATCATATTTGTTTCGATAATGTAACGTGCATATATTTTTTACTTAGGCCCATCATATTTGTTTCGGTAATGTAACATGCATATATTTTTCGAAACCCATGATTATATCCATGAGGTTTTCATCACTTCACACAACCCATCAAAAATTCAACTTCCAAGGCCCATCCGACCATTAACACATATCTACCAAAAATAAAATATTACATTCCAAAAAAATTTACTTTTATAAACTTAATTAATTAGCGTGTCTTAATTATCATCTTAAAATCTATCATGTTCAGACAAATTCTGAAAAGAATTAGGCCCAGTGCTGCAATTGCCACCGCTAACTGCAATGGTTCAGGCCAAACCATCACGTCTAAGAGACACGCGTTTCCCTCCAAACATTGACACATAGGTTTCAACATGTGTTGATGAATCTTTCTTCAGCATAACAGAATTTTCCATATAAATAAATGAAATTGCATTGTGTATGATATGTGTGTGATTCCAAAATGGCTTATGAGAGTTTCTTAGTACAAATTTATTATAAGAGAAAAATTAAGACTAGAGAGGGAATTAAGTTTAGCAGTAACGATCCACTCAATATCTTCATTCGTTCATATTTCAATTTTGTAGAATCGCAAAATACTATACTACAGAAGCTTGGAGAGTGTGGAGTAAAGTGAATGAAATATTTGTATTATAGGATAGATCCTTGTTACGATCAATAAGGATTTTGTGAAGTATAATTCTCTTGAGATAGGGAATGATAACGACTTTCAAGTGTTGTTTCGCTGTCATAGAAGTTTTTCTAAGATGAAGGTCCCTAAGCTATATGTGAAGCTTGTTGATGTGGTTGGGAGTTCTAGAGGATCAGCTCCAAATCCTCAATTCGTTTTGGGTGTAGCTTCTACTTCAAGGTCTATGGTTGCACCGGATGTAATGTTGGTGGCATTCGCATCTTTTGTTGTTGATTTAAACCATGATAATGATAGTGATTGTGACATCGGAGATAATAGTATGTTTGGTGATCTTGCGATTGAGATGGAGGCTACTCCTAATATCACCTTCCACTGTTGAAGTCGTAGAAGCATATCAGAGAGAAGATGCTATGCAGGATCATGAGGAGGATGAGGAGCCTGCCATGATAGGTGATGATAGTGGTAAGGACTTAAGTGGCATTCCAGCAAGGTAAGAGGATCTGTCAAGTTCTGAAACACAACAATACCCACCTTACTTTTCAGCACTGAACTTGGAGGTAGTGACACAACAAGAATTTTCGAACATAGAGGCTGATTTAGGGTTTGTGAATCCATAAAATGTGTCAAATCCAAACGAGTTCCATCTTGGTCAATCATTCCCTAGCAAAGAGGAAGCAGTGTTAAGTGTGAAGAATTATAGCATTCGTCATAGGGTTAAATATCATATGTTAGAGTCAAATCACATCAAGTATCAAGGAAACTGCAAAGTGTTTGAAAAAGGTTGCAATTGGTTGTTACCTGGTGCACGAAATTGTGATCATCAATGGCGCCAACAGCTTGGTACGCACAATTGTAATCTCAACTCTTTGTCACAACTCCACACAACTAACCAGCAAGTGCACTGGGTCGTCCAAGTAATAAACCTTACGTGAGTAAGGGTCGATCCCACGGAGATTGTCGGCTTGAAGTAAGCTATGGTCATCTTGTAAATCTCAGTCAGGCAGATTCAAATGGTTATGGAGAATTGATAATTAAAAGATGAATAAAACATAGAATAGGATAGAGATACTCATGTAATTCATTGGTGAGAATTTCAGATAAGCGTATGAAGATGCTTTGTTCCTTCTGAACCTCTGCTTCCCTATTGCCTTTTTCCAATCATTCATACTCCTTTCCATGGCAAGCTGTATGTTGGGTTTCACTGTTATCAATGGCTACCTCCCGTCCTCTCAGTGAAAATGTTCCAAATACGCTGTCACCGCATGGCTAATCAGCTGTTGGTTCTCGATCATGTTGGAATAGGATCCATTGATCCTTTTACGTCTGTCACTACGCCCAACACTCGCGAGTTTGAAGCTCGTCACAGTCATCCCTTCCCTGATCCTACTCGGAATACCACAAACAAGGTTTAGACTTTTCGGATCTCAGGAATGACCACCAATTGATTCTAGCCTATACCACGAAGATTCTAATCTTAGATTAGAAACCCAAGAGATACACATTCAAGCTTGTTTGCATGTAGAACGGAAGTGGTTGTTAGGCACGCGTTCATTGGTGAGAATGATGATGAGTGTCACAGATCATCACATTCGTCAGGTTGAAGAACGAGTGTATATCTTAGAGAAGAAGTAGGCATGAATTGAATAGAAAAATAATAGTTCTTTGCATTAATTCATGAGGAACAGCAGAGCTCCACACCTTAATTTATGGTGTGTAGAAACTCCACCGTTGAAAATACAAAAGTGATAATGGTGATCATTGGCTTCGGCCCCAGAGAGGAAACCAGAAGAACCAAGATCAAAAGTATGATCAAGTGTGTAAAAGTCTATAGCAAAAGGTCCTATTTGTAGAAAACTAGTAACCTAGGGTTTACAGAAATGAGTAAATGATGCAGAATCCACTTCAGGGGCCACTTGGTGTGTGCTTGGGCTGAGCGTTGAAGCTTTCACGTGTAGAGGCTTTTCTTGGAGTTAAACGCCAGCTTTTGTGCCAGTTTGGGCATTTAACTCCAGCTTTTATGCCAGTTCTGGCATTTTGACGCCAGAATTTCTATGCTGACTTGGAACACCAGTTTGGGCCATCAAATCTCGGAAAAAGTATGGACTATTATATATTGATGGAATGCCCATGATGTCTACTTTCCAACGCAATTAAGAGCGCGCCAATTAGGCTTGTGTAGCTCCAGAAAATCCACTTTGAGTGCAGGGAGGTCAGAATCCAATAGCATCTGCAGTCCTTTTTCAGCCTCTGAATCAGATTTTTGCTCAGGTCCCTCAATTTCAGCCAGAAAATACCTGAAATCACAGAAAAACACACAAACTCATAGTAAAGTCCAGAAATGTGATTTTTATTTAAAAACTAATAAAAACATAATAAAAACTAACTAAAATATACTAAAAACATACTAAAAATAATGCCAAAAAGCGTATAAATTATCCACTTATCACAACACCAAACTTAAATTGTTGCTTGTCCCCAAGCAACTGAAAATCAAATAGGATAAAAGAAGAAAATATACACTGAATTCCAAAAACATCTATGAAGATCAGTCTTAATTAGATGAGCGGGGCTATTAGCTTTTTGCTTCTGAACAGTTTTGGCATCTCACTTTATCCTTTGAAGTTCAGAATGATTGGCATCTATAGGAACTCAGAATTTAGATAGTGTTATTGATTCTCCTAGTTCAGTATGTTGATTCTTGAACACAGTTACTTTATGAGTCTTGGCCGTAACCCTAAGCATTTTGTTTTCCAGTATTACTACCGGATACATAAATGCCACAGACACATAACTGGGAGAACCTTTTCAGATTGTGACTAAGCTTTGCTAGAGTCCCCAATTAGAGGTGTCCAGAGCTCTTAAGCACACTCTTTTTGCTTTGGACCACGACTTTAACCGCTCAGTCTCAAGCTTTCACTTGACACCTTCACGCAACAAGCACATGGTTAAGGACAGCTTGGTTTAGCCGCTTAGGCCAGGATTTTATTCCTGTGGGCCCTCCTATCCACTGATGCTCAAAGCCTTGGATCCTTTTTATTTTACCATTGCCTTTTGGTTTAAAGAGCTATTGGCTTTTTCTGCTTGTTTTTTCTTTCTCTTTTTTCTTTTTCTTTTTTTTTCGCATATATTTTTTTCTGCAAGCTTTTCACTGCTTTTTCTTGCTTCAAGAATCATTTTTATGATTTTTCAGATTATCAATAACATTTCTCCTTTTTCATTATTCTTTCAAGAGCCAACAATTTTAACATTCATGAACAACAAATTCAAAAATATGCACTGTTCAGACATTCATTCAGAAAAACAAAAAGTATTGCCACCACATCAAAATAATTAATCTATTTTAAAATTCAAAATTCATGTACTTCTTTTTCTTTTTGCAATTAAAAAAACTTTTTATTTAAGAAAAGTGATGAATTCATAGGACATTCATAGCTTTAAGGCATAGACACTAAGACACTTATGATCATGTAATAAGACACAAACATAAATAAACATAAAGCATAAAAATTTGAAAAACAGAAAATAAAGAACAAGGAAATTAAAGAACGGGTCCACCTTAGTGATGGCGGCTTGTTCTTCCTCTTGAAGATCTTATGGAGTGCTTGAGCTCCTCAATGTCTCTTCTTTGCCTTTGTTGCTCCTCCCTCATGGTTCTTTGGTCTTCTCTAATTTCATGGATGAGGATAGAATGCTCTTGGTGCTCCACCTTTAGTTGTCCCATATTGGAACTTAATTCTCCTAGGGAGGTGTTGATTTGTTCCCAATAATTTTGTGGAGAAAAATGCATCCCTTGAGGCATCTCAGGGATTTCATGATGAGGAATTTCCTCATGCTCTTGTCCATGAGTGGGATCTCTTGTTTGCTCCATCCTTTTCTTAGTGATGGGCTTGTCCTCATCAATGAGGATGTCTTCCTCTATGTCAATTCCAGCTGGATTGCAAAGGTGACAAATGAGATGAGGGAAGGCTAACCTTGACAAAGTAGAGGACTTGTCCGCCACCTTGTAGAGTTCTAGGGATATAACCTCATGAACTTCTACTTCCTCTCCAATCATGATGCTATGGATCATGATAGCCCGGTCTATAGTAACTTCAGACCGGTTGCTAGTGAGAATGATTGAGCGTTGGATGAACTCCAACCATCCCCTAGCCACGGGCTTGAGGTCATGCCTTCTTAGTTGAACTGGCTTCCTGATGAGACGCAGAAGCTGGTGAATTAAAAATTATTAAAATGGTTACGTTGCAAGTATAGTTCTTAACTCACTGAAAATCTGCCTATAAATTTAGAAATATGTCACAGAGAATTAAATTAAAAATTACTGGGAGTTTTAAGTCTCAGGTTGTCTCCCAACGAGTTGCAGAAAAGTGTGCTATCTTATTAATCAGATGTTCCAAGAAGTTGAGCTAAGTAAATTGGGATGTAAATTGAGGAAAGTTAAATAATATGAATAAAAGCCTTGACTGGGAGTTGATTGGTTGGAATTTCTATTATTGGTGGAGTGAATGTAAGATTAATTTATAATTAATGGTTATTCTGTTTGGTTATCCTTTACTAAGTAAGGGAAAGTCAAACAAGCTGGAATGCCAGATCTGTTCACAAGTTGTAACCCACTTAGTTCAAAGGGATTGACGTCGGTGACAGGATAGCAATCCAACATTTAACCCAATTACAAATTTTTCTTTCAATCCTTCCAACTCAAGAATTCCTTTTAATCAACTCCCCATCAAGTAAGGAAACTACTCACGCGTTGTAAATAAAGAATCCATAGCACATGAAAGGGAATTAAAAGAAGATATGATTATTGGAATTGATATTGAATTAAAAAGAAATAATCCTTGCATTAATTAATCATAAAAGTATTCAAATAACAAAACTGAACAAAACAAGGAACATGGAAGAATGAAACCAAGTTAAGAAAACAAACTAGAATGATGAAGTCTTGATGAGGAAATAATTCTTCTCAATGTTCCAATGCTAAGACCAATTGAAAATTAAAATTCTAAAACCTAGAGAGAAAAACCTAAGAGAGTAAAACTAGATCTCAAACTGTCTCTGAATGAATGTGTTGTTTGTTTCTGCATGTTCTCTGACTCTAGTCTGCTGTTTCGGGCCGAAAACTGGGCCGAAATAGGGTCCAAAATCGCCTCCAACGGATTCTGCAGATTATGCAGATCGCACATGTCACGCGATCGCGTCATCCATGCGGACGCGTCATTCGCATTTTTTCTCGCCACGCGTTCGCGTCGTCCACGCTGCCGCGTCGCCTGAGCTTTTCCAATCCGCGCGGCCGCGTGAACCATGCGGCCGCGTCGCTGCGATTTGCTCTCCTTCGCGCGATCGCGTGAGCCATGCGACCGCGTCACTTCTCGCTGGTTATCTCATCAAAATTCTTGTGTTCCTTCCATTTTTGCTATCTTCCTTTCCAATCTCCAACTCATTCATGCCCTATAAAGTCTGAAACAGTTAACACATAGATCACGGCATCGAATGGAATAAAGGAGAATTAAAAATAAATAATTAAAGTCTCTAGGAAGCAGTTTTCAAACATGTAATAAATTTAGGAAGGAAATCTAAATGCATGCTAATTTAATGAATAAGTGGGTAAGGATCATGATAAAACCACACAATTAAATACAATATAAACCATAAAATAGTGGTTTATCAACCTCCCCACACTTAAACATTAGCATGTCCTCATGCTTAATTGAAGGAGATAAGGAAATAAGTATGAACATGTAGAAACTCATGAAATGCAATGCAAACCTATATACATATAAATAAATGCAACTATATGATTCTTGTCCACTTGATCGAAAGTAAATAAGCTCTCCAAAACAATTACAAATCAAATTCCACTAATTTTATCATTACACAATAAAACAGATAAAAGTGCAAGAAGATAGCTCATGAAAGCAGGGAACTTGAAAATTCAAATATTGAACCCTCACTGATAATGTATGTACGCTCTAATCTCTAGTGTATAGGGTGGTCACTCTATCCTTCTCTAATCATGCTTTCTAACTTTTGTTCTTCTCCTAACCAATCAACAATAGTTAATATACCAATGCAAACATCATGAGGTCTTTTCAAGGTTGCAAGGGGGCTAAGGTATAGGTAGGGGTGTATATTTGGTCACGTGAGCTAATAAATTGAATCTTTAATTAACCCAAGCTCTAATATAACTTGTATACACTTAATGTCATCTTTAAAGTTCATACCTAGCTACCCAGAATTCCCTTTTTCAATCTATACTCATGTATCAACTTATATTTTTGGTTCTATCATATGTGCATTGATCTTCGAATTCTGAATTCAACATTGGGGTAATTTTGTCCCCTTATTTATTGATTTTTCATATTTATTATTTTATTTTATTTTATTTTTATTTTTTTTATATAGAGTTTGTCAATGCACATAGATTTTTAATTCTTATAGTTTCACATGAGTAGGTATCCAAATTCCCCTTAAATTTTCATGACACATTCCCTTAACAACTTTTGTTCCCACAATTTCCCATACTTAACTAACACACACAATTCTATCTTAAGCTAACCAAAGATTCAATTTGGGATATACAATTGTTTTTCGGCTTAGGGTTAGTAATGTGGTAAAATATCGAACAAATGGGAATTAAAGGCTCAAAGTAGTTAACAAAGGTAATTGAAAAGGGTAGCTTAATTTGGATGAGTGAGTTTAAACAAATAATGGCCTCATTCATGTGCAAGCATGCAAATATAATAACTATTGGACATATAGGATAAAACAAAATATAGATTACAATCATAGAGAAGTAAACACACAAGAATGAAATAATTATGGTTAAATAATGTAACCATTCATAAAGGCTCAAATCTTTCACAGGTTGTGTGTTCTTTAACTCAAATATCATGTTCCAAATACAACTCAAGCAAATTTATCATAAGAATTTTTTTTTTGAAAAATTAGTGAAATTTTATTCCAAAGATAGATTTTAAAAGAAACTTATTGTCTTTTCAATCAAGTAGAACATGCATGCAACTATCCTAACCTATGCAATTTATTCTATTCTATAAAGGAAAGAAAATCTAACTAAAATATCCTGATTATTGGTGCTAGAGAAGAGAATTTACCTCCGAAAGTCAGGTACTGACCGACCTCCCCACACTTAAGGCTTTGTACCGTCCTCGGTGCCATCTGTCAGAAACAGGGGTGGGCTGGTAACAGTATCTCCACAGGCGGGGCCGTCATGGCTCCCTGTGCTGGTGAAGAAAGTGGAGTCCGGGGTGTCTGAGTCTCTAAAATGTCCCTTGAGTAGCTCTTTGAGGTGTTTGAATCGGCGCTCGTTACGACGCTCTCTCATATTTGCTTTCTGTTCTTACTGATCCAACCGTTCGATTATCTGCTGGAGTAATTTCTCAGTTGTAGATGCTTGTGGTGTTGAAGAAGGATTATCTTCAACTGGAGCAGTAGGAAGGCTTGTAGTGGCTGCTGAGAGTCTGAGGTATTTCCCGTTAGGGACATACTGATCGTCCCGTGGAAGCATGGCTTTGGTGTCCCCAGCTCTGTAGGAGACTCCGGCTGCTGAGACAAGATCTGAGACCAGGGCAGGGAAAGGTAAGTTGCCCGTAATTTGTACGTGTTTCATAGCATTCCGGATATGTCTTGAGAGATTCAGAGGTTGGTCTGTAAGGATGCACCATAGTAGAACAGTCATGTCCGCAGTGAAGGAGGACTCATGAATGTTCGGAAAGATGTAATGGGACATGATCTGTGCCCATACGCGAGCCTCCAAGGTAAGTGCTGAAGCCAAGATTCCCTTAGGGCGGGTACGGTGGTATCCGTAGATTCAACGGCTGCCAGGTAATGCGATGACTCCGAGAACGGAGTCCCAGTTGAATTGGTATCTCTGGCGCTGAAGAGTGGCTACTTGAAAAGCGTCCATTCCTGCTGGAATAGGGGGAAGACTCAGAGCTTGCTGAATGGCCTCTTCTGTGATGGGGACTTGCTTCTGTCGGACATAAACAGACTGCAGGGTTGGTATGTAGAAGTTGGAGTAGAACTCAACTACCCAAGAAAGATTAGCCTGCCTTGGCTATCTCCGTAGGAAACCCCATTGTCTTCCCTCAATTTGCGGCTCAACAAAGGTGGCAATATTGGACGGGAGGATAAGAAGGTATTCATTGTTATAATTCCTTTCTGCCATGATAGGGAACATCTGCTCACAGTAGCGATTGGAAAATCGCGCAACGTCCTTTGCTGGAAAGGCTTTTTCCTTTTCGTCAACCTTTATTATCCTCTTAACTCTTTTTGTTGAGGGCTTGACTGCGGTTGAAGAAGGCTCTGCCACTAATGCTCTTTTAGTTCCTCTTCTTGCTGGTGGTTTGGAGGTTGCTTTCTCCTTTCCTTTCTTGGTGGCCATCCTGAAAGAAGGTAAGAGAAAGAAAATGAAATTTAAAGAGATATACAGCAAGGAAGGAAAACGGAAAAAGGGGATGATGGATGCACATGAAGATATGCTGACATTATCACATGCTCGCGAGTACGTGTGAGAAGCCAACTATGGAAAATAGCTAGTGCATGTAAAGACAAATGAATGCAAGGTGTTTATTGGCACGCTGGCAAAGGGCATGAGTAGCATAGACCAAGCAATACTTTGTAACAAACCATCACGTTTGTATTGACAATTAAATTCAATTAATAAAATAATAAGGAGAATTTGTGAAAAGCAAGCATTGAATAGTAGAATAAAGTAATGTAGAAAAGTGCATAGGGCTATATAGGCTTTTTTACAAATACATGGCATGCATGGTAAATAAGATATAAAAAGTATAAAATTGAACATGCAAGCAATCCCCTTAAAAATAATAATAATTGTCAAATAAATTGTAACAAGTCACAAGCATATAATGAGGGATAATGACTTAAAAATTTTCTAGCACCATGTAAAAAGGGAAAGAAGAAAATAAAATACAAAAGTGAAAATAAAAAGGAAAGAAAAAGAAAATAAAAATGTATATAATATAATAAGAATGATGGAAAAGAGAAGAAGGAAGAAGAAAGTAAAACCTTGTTAATGGTGGTGAGAGGGATAGAGAGTGAAAGGTGAGATAGAAGGGGAAGGAAGAAATAAGGAGGGAAAAGAAAAATTAGGATTTGGGGGAGAGAAAGATAAGATAATTTGGAAATTTAGGTAGAGCTGTGCGGCGCATGCGACGCGGCCGCGTGGGGCACGCGTTCGCGTGGGTGTGCGTCAGGTAAGGGGACGCGATCGCGTCGGTCACGCGGTCGCGTGACCCGTGCTACGCTGCTGGCGCGAGTGCAGCCTCGCTCCAGCACAACTCTCTGTTCAATTTATTGTAATTGCCAAAATTGGGTGACGCGATCGCGTGGGTCACGCGATCGCATGAGTGTGCGTTATAAAATGGGTGACGCGGCCGCGTCGGCGATGCGGTCGCGTGAAAAGGATTGTGCTTCTAGCACCAATCCAACACTACTCTTGCACAATATCTCAGTGTGCACCCTTTTACGTCGAAAATTCAGGGCACGCAGCCGCGGGGGGCACGCGGTCGCGTGGGTCGATTTGTGCCATTGGCACACCTCCAGCTGGACTCCAGCCGGACTCCAGCCGAACTCTATGTTTATTTATTTGTTTTCTCCACCCTCTTTGCGATGCGGACGCGTCGCTGATGCGATCACGTCGCGCGGCGAAAAATTCTTTTTTTTAAAAGAAATATGAAGACATGAAATGCAAATGCACGAAAGCACTAATAAAGAGAAGAGTTATTAAAGAAGAAAAACTAAAAGTGAAGAAAAGAACGATCATACCGCGGTGGGTTGTCTCCCACCAAGCACTTTGCTTTAACATCCGTAAGTTGGACGCTCCACTAGCTCAATCGGCTGCTATGTGGGGATCTTCCAGGCGGAAGATCTCAAGCTCCTTATTTTTCTACACCTTCTCACCATGGTACAGCTTCAGGCGTTGTCCATTAACCTTAATAAGTTCAGAGCTTGAAGGATGGCTTAGGTGATAAACTCCGTACGGTTCAGCCTTCTCTACTCTGTATGGACCTTCCCATTTTGATCTCAACTTACCGGGCATGAGCCTTAGTCGAGATTTGTAAAGGAGGACAAAATCTCCAGGTTGGAACTCTTTCTTCTTGATGTTCTGATCATGCACAACTTTCATCTTTTCCTTGTAAATTCTGGAGTTCTCATAAGCTTCTAGGCGAAGGTTCTCCAGTTCCTGCAGTTGCAACTTTCTTTCAGCTCCGGCATTCTCAATTCCCATGTTGCACTCCTGAACTGCTCAGAAGGCTCTGTGTTCTATTTCAACTGGGAGATGACAAGCTTTTCCATAAACCAAGCGGAAGGGACTCATCCCAATGGGCGTCTTGTATGCTATTCTATATGCCCACAGTGCATCTTGCAGCCTGGTGCTCCAGTCTTTTCTGTGAGGCTTTACTATCTTTTGCAAGATATGCTTAACTTCTCTGTTTGATACCTCGGCTTGCCCATTAGTTTGGGGATGGTAAGCTGTTGCAACTTTATGGATTATTCCATGCTTCTTCATCAATCCTGTTAGTCTCCTGTTACAAAAATGGGTGCCTTGATCGCTCACGATTGCTCGTGGTGATCCAAAGCGACATATAATATGGTTTCTCACAAAGGAAACAACAGTGTTAGCATCATCAGTGTGGGTAGGAATTGCTTCTACCCATTTGAAAACATAATCCACAGCTAACAATATATAAAAATATCCATTAGAATTTGGAAATGGACCCATGAAGTCAATGCCCCAAACATAAAAAATTTCACAGAAGAGCATATATTGTTGAGGCATCTCATCCCTCCTGGATATATTACAAAATTTCTGGCATGGGGGGCAGGATTTACAAAACTCAGCAGCGTCTCTAAAAAGAGTAGGCCACCAGAATCCGCAGTCTAAGATCTTTCTAGCTGTTCTTTGAGGGCCAAAATGTCCTCCACTATCAGATGAGTGACAGGCCTCTAAAATGGACTGGAATTCTGATTGAGGCACACAACGTCTAATTATCTGGTCAGCGCCACATCTCCATAAATATGGGTCATCCCATATATAATATTTAGACTCGCTTTTCAGCTTGTCTCTTTGATGTTTAGAAAAATGTGGAGGAAATGTGTGGCTAACTAAATAATTAGCGACAGGTGCATACCAAGGGACTACCTCAGATACTGCTTGCAGGTTGTCAAAAGGAAAATTATCATCTATAGGAGTAGAATCATCCTTAATATGTTCAAGGCGACTCAAGTGGTCTGCTACTAAATTCTGATTACCACTCCTATCCTTTATTTCTAAATCGAATTCTTGTAACAGCAGTATCCAACGTATAAGTCTTGGTTTGGATTCCTTTTTAGCTAATAGATACTTTAAAGCTGCATGATCCGAATACACTACTACTCTAGCACCAAGTAAATAAGCTCGGAATTTATCCAGAGCAAAAACAATAGCAAGAAGCTCTTTCTCGGTAGTAGTATAATTGGACTGGGCAGTGTCTAAAGTCTTAGACGCATAGGCAATAACAAAAGGATCCTTACCTTCACGCTGAGCCAACGCTACTCCTACTGCATGGTTGGAAGCATCGCACATGATTTCAAATGGCTGGCTCCAGTCTGGTCCTCTCACAATTGGGGCTTGAGTTAGAGCAGTCTTCAGCTTATCAAACGCTTGTTTGCAATCCTCACTGAACTCGAACTCAATATCCTTCTGCAGTAATCTGAAAAAGAGAAGTGCCACCTTACTAAAGTCTTTAATAAATCTCCGGTAGAAACCTGCATGGCCAAGGAACGAACGGACTTCCCTTACAGAAGAAAGGTAAGGTAAACTAGAAATAACATTCACCTTTGCTGGGTCTACAGAAATACCATTATTAGATACCACATGTCCTAATACAATTACTTGTTTTACCATAAAGTGGCATTTTTCGAAATTCAATACAAGGTTTGTGCTAACACATCTATCTAATACTCGAGATAATCCATCTAAGCAAAGACTAAAAGAATCACCATAAACGCTAAAATTGTCCATAAAAACTTCCATACAGTCCTCAATAAGATCAGAGAAAAGACTCATCATGCACCTTTGGAAGGTAGCTGGTGCATTGCACAAGCCAAAGGGCATTCTCTTATAAGCATAGGTCCTAAAAGGACATGTAAAAGTAGTCTTTTCCTAATCCTCAGGAGCTATATGAATCTGGAAATAACCTGTGTAACCATCTAAAAAGCAATAATGTGACTTACCTGATAGGCGATCCAGCATTTGATCGATGAATGGAAGTGGGTAGTGATCCTTACGGGTATCTTGGTTGAGACGCCTGTAATCAATGCAGACTCTCCAAGCATTCTGAACTCTAGTTGCTATGAGCTCTCCATGCTCACTCTTTACTGTAGTGACTCCAGACTTCTTGGGCACCACTTGTACTGGGCTTACCCATTCACTGTCTGAAATGGGATATATGATACCTGCTTCTAATAGTCTGGTCACTTCCTTTTTGACAACTTCCAAGATGGTGGGATTCAATCTTCTCTGGGGTTGACGGACAGGTCTTGCTCCCTCTTCTAGAAATATTCTATGCTCGCATACTTGAGGGTTGATTCCCACTATGTCTGCCAAACTCCACCCAATTGCCTTTTTATGCTTCCTCAGTACATCAAGTAACTGCTCTTCTTGTTGAGAAGTCAGTTCCCTTGCAATAATAACCGGAAGCTTCTGCTCATCCTCAAGATAAGCATATTTGAGATGTGGAGGGAGATGTTTCAATTCTAACTTTTGATCATGGGCAGGCTCTGGATTATCTGGGGCTTGTGAAAATGGCGAAGTGTCCTCACTGTCAGTTAAGAGGGTCCCCACACTGGGACCTTGTTCAGTGTGCCTCTCTTCAAACTCTTCCTCTTGAATTTCAGCCACACTTTCGTCTATGACATCACACTAGAAGATAGAACGATCTTCTGGGGGATTGTCAATGACTCCATTTAGATTGAAGATTACTATGCGGCCATCTATTTCAAAGGAGTATGTTCCTGAAAAAGCATCCAATTTGAATTTTGATGTCTTTAGGAATGGTCTTCCAAGTAGGATTGATGATGGCTTATCTGAATCATTGTAGGACATCTCCAAGATATAAAAATCAGTGGGAAATGTGAGCCCTTTAATGTTCACCAAAACATCTTCAGCAACTCCAGCCACTGTAATAATACTTTTATCTGCTAACACAAAACGAGCTGCCGACCTTTTTAAGGGAGGGAGCCTCAAAACATCATATATAGACAAAGGCATTATACTGACACATGCTCCTAAATCACACATGCAATCATAAATTACTACACCACCAATAGTACAACTAACTATGCAAGGACCTGGATCACTATATTTTTTAGGTAATCCTCCCATTAAAGCAGATATAGAACTACCTAAAGGAATAGTTTCTAATTCATTGATTTTGTCTTTATGGATACATAAGTCTTTTAGAAACTTTGCATATTTAGGTACCTGCTGAATAACATCAAAAAGGGGAACAGTTACCTCAACCTTTTTGAATATCTCTACCATTTTAGGATCGGGGTCCAGCTGCTTCCTGGGCTTCCTTGCAAGTTGTGGAAATGGAACGGGAGTAGTGTTTTCTGTGGTGCCTGCACTTTTTGGTGCTTCCTCCTGTGGTTGAGCTATCTCTTCTTCAGCTATGTCCTGTATATCCTCTTCCTCTTCAACATCTTCGATTTCTACCACCTCTTCAGCTGAGGCGTATTCTGGTGAGCTTGGTTCCTCCTGAATCCTCTCCTGCAGTGTGGTTCCGGACCTCAGGGTAATAGCATTAATGCCTCCCTTTGGATTGGGTAATGGTTGAGAGGGGATTCCAGTGGTGCTTGAAGGTTTGTTACTGGAATTTTGTGCTGATCCAAGCTGTGTCATAAAAGCTTACATAGTAGAAGTGAAACCATTCAGACTGGCATTAATACTATTCATGATGTTACTTTCCATGGCCAGTTGTCTTTTCTCAAAAGATTGCAGTAGGTCTTCAGTAGAAGGTGAAGAAGAATGGGTAAATTGAGAGGTCTGCTGCTGATTGTTCTGTGGTCCTTGGTTCTGCCTCAGGTGAGGTGCTCTGTAAGGTTGATTTTGCTGCCTGTTGTTGTTATTGTTCCACCTCTGATTTTCTTGATTATCTCTGCCTCCTCTGTTATTGTTGTCCCTCCAATTCTGGTTTGAATTGTCCTGCCATCCATGGTTATTATTTCCACTTTGGTTGTACCCTTGGTTGGGGCGGTCATAGAAGTTGTGAGTGGATGCCACCATGTTGTCTTCTTGTTGGAGTTGCGGGCATTCATCAGTGTAATGGCTATAATCAGCACAGATTCCGCAAATTCTTTGTGGGACTAGTTGTTGGTTTTGCTGTGGTGGAGGTTGAGCTTGCTGAGCTTGTTGATTCAACTGTATTTGCTTCAGTAAGTTGGTCATTTCACAGATGCTTTGAGTTAGAGCAGCAGTCTCTCCGCTAGAAAATACTTCTGCAACAGCTTTTGAACGGCCTTGCTTTTGTCTGTGGTTCCTAGTGGATTCAGCTAAATCACTGATCAATTGCCAAGCTTCATCAATGGTCTTGTACTTCTTCATAGACCCATTGCTGGCACTTTCTAGTATGGTCTTATCTTGGGGCCTCATACCCTGTGTAACATAGCTGAGTAGCACGATCTTATCAATCATGTGGTGGGGGCATGCTTCCAGAAGATTATTGAAGCGCTCCCAGTATTCAAAGAGAGTCTCATTGTCATCCTGAACTATTGTGGAGATATCCTTCCTCAGTTTATCAGTAACTTTAGATGGAAAGAATTTCTCCAGAAACTCCTTTCTGAGTGTATCCCAGTTGGATACATTTGCTAGAGGTTGAGTGTAGTACCACTATCTTGCTTTTCCCTCAAGAGAAAACGGAAAAGCTTTCAGCAGGATTGAACTTTCATCAGTGCCATCACGCCTGACAGTAGAACAGGCTGCCTGGAAATCTCTCAAGTGCTTGATAGGCTCTTGAGCAGGTAGGCCATGAAACTTGGGCATCAAATTTAGCAGTGCGGGTTTTATTTCAAAATCTGTAGCTACCACTGGATGATGCGCTTGAAACGGTTGTATTGTAAAATTAGGGGCTCCTTCCTCCTGGATGGTAACTCTCCTAGCTGCCATGTTTTCTGCACGTAAAACAACCGAATCAGTAGAACGGGGGCTGGTTTCTTCCTCAGATTCACTTTCAGATTCGCCCTTAGAGCGGGCTAACCGACGCTGTTCTCGCCTTATTCGTGAAATTGTCCTTTCAATTTCAGGATCGAATATTAGCAAGCGCGGATCAGGAAATGAACGCGTCATTTGACGGAAGAAACATGCAGATCATAGTAGCAAAATAAAATAAAATGTAAATAAATAAATTCTAATTAATAAAATTATCACTCTATTGCAACTCCTCGGCAACGGCGCCAAAAATTGATGAGACGCAGAAGCTGGTGAATTAAAAATTATTAAAATGGTTACGTTGCAAGTATAGTTCTTAACTCACCAAAAATCTGCCTATCAATTTAGAAATATGTCACAGAGAATTAAATTAAAAATTACTGGGAGTTTTAAGTCCCAGGTCGTCTCCCAACGAGTTGCAGAAAAGTGTGCTATCTTATTAATCAGATGTTCCAAGAAGTTGAGCTAAGTAAATTGGGATGTAAATTGAGGAAAGTTAAATAATATGAATAAAAGCCTTGACTGGGAGTTGATTGGTTGGAATTTCTATTATTGGTGGAGTGAATGTAAGATTAATTTATAATTAATGGTTATTCTGTTTGGTTATCCTTTACTAAGTAAGGGAAAGTCAAACAAGCTGGAATGCCAGATCTGTTCACAAGTTGCAACCCACTTAGTTCAAAGGGATTGGCGTCGGTGACAGGATAGCAATCCAATATTTAACCCAATTACAAAATTTTCTTTCAATCCTTCCAACTCAAGAATTCCTTTTAATCAACTCCCCATCAAGTAAGGAAACTACTCACGCATTGTAAATAAAGAATCCATAGCACATGAAAGGGAATTAAAAGAAGACATGATTATTGGAATTGAAATTGAATTAAAAAGAAATAATCCTTGCATTAATTAATCATAAAAGTATTCAAATAACAAAATTGAACAAAACAGGGAACATGGAAGAATGAAACCAAGTTAAGAAAACAAACTAGAATAATGAAGTCTTGATGAGGAAATAATTCTTTTCAATGTTCCAATGCTAAGACCAATTGAAAATTAAAATTCTAAAACCTAGAGAGAAAAACATAAGAGAGTAAAACTAGATCTCAAACTGTCTCTGAATGAATGTGTTGTTTGTTTCTGCATGTTCTCTGACTCTAGTCTGCTGTTCCGGGCCAAAAACTGGGCCGAAATAGGGTCCAAAATCACCCCCAACAGATTCTGCAGATCGCACATGTCACGCGATCGCGTCATCCATGCGGACGCGTCATTCGCGTTTTTCCTCGCCACGCGTTCGCGTCGTCCACGCTGCCGCGTCGCTGCGATTTGCTCTCCTTCGCGCGGTCGCGTGAGCCATGCGACCGCGTCACTTCTCGCTGGTTATCTCCTCAAAATTCTTGTGTTCCTTCCATTTTTGCTATCTTCCTTTCCAATCTCCAACTCTTTCATGCCCTATAAAGTCTGAAACAGTTAACACACAGATCACGGCATCGAATGGAATAAAGGAGAATTAAAAATAAATAATTAAAGTCTCTGGGAAGCAGTTTTCAAACATGTAATAAATTTAGGAAGGAAATCTAAATGCATGCTAATTTAATGAATAAGTGGGTAAGGATCGTGATAAAACCACACAATTAAATACAATATAAACCATAAAATAGTGGTTTATCACTTCCCTCTTGAATCTTTCTTCCATTGAGCGTCCTCTTCACAAATGTCTATGAGGACTTGGTCCAACCTTTGATCAAAGTTGACCCTTCTAGTGTAGGGGCGTGCATCTCCTTGCATCATGGGCAAGTTGAATGCCAACCATACATTTTCCGAACTGAAATCTAAGTATTTCCCCCGAACCATTGTAAGCCAATTCTTTGGGTCCGGGTTCACACTTTGATCATAGTTCTTGGTGATCCATGCATTGGCATAGAACTCTTGAACCATTAAGATTCTGACTTGTTGAATGGGGTTGGTGAGAACTTCCCAACCTCTTCTTCGAATCTCATGTCGGATCTCCGGGTATTCACCCTTTTTGAGCTTGAAAGGGACCTCGGGGATCACCTTCTTCTTGGCCACAACTTCATAGAAGTGGTCTTGATGCACCCTTGAGATGAATCTCTCCATCTCCCATAACTCGGAGGTGGAAGCTTTTACCTTCCCTTTCCTCTTTCTAGAGATTTCTCCGGCCTTTGGTGCCATAAATGGTTATGAAAAAATAAAAAGCAATGCTTTTACCACACCAAACTTAGAATGTTTGCTCGTCCTCGAGCAAAAAAAGAATGAAGAGAGTAGAGGAAGATGAAATAGAGGAGATGGAGGGGGGTAGTGTTTCGGCTAAGGGGGAGAAGTAGTGTTTAAGATGTGTGAAAATGAAGGGGTGAAGATGGGTTTATATAGGAGTGGGGAGAGGGTAAGGTTCGGCCATGTATGGGTGTGTTTGGGAGGGAAAGTGGTTTGAATTTGAATGGTGAGGTAGGTGGAGTTTATGATGGATGGATGTGGATTGGTGAAGGGTATTTGGGGAAGAGTATTATGAAAAGGTGTGAAAAAGAGAGAGAGTGAGTTGAGGTTGGTGGGGATCCTGTGGGGTCCACAGATCTTGAGGTGTCAAGGATTTCTCATCTCTGCACCAATTAGGCATGCAAAACGTCCTTTGCTGCCAATCCTGGCGTTAAACGCCAGGTTGCTTCCCATTTCTGGTGTTTAACGCCAGCTTCTTGCCCTTTTCTGCCGTTAAACGTCAGTCTGGTGCCCATTTCTGGCGTTAAACGCCCGGAATGGTGCCAGACTGGGCGTTTAACGCCCATTCTGCTGCCCTTACTGGCGTTTAAACGCCAGTAGGCTTCTCCTCCAGGGTGTGCTATTTTTCATTCTGTTTTTCAGTTTGTTTTTGCTTTTTCAATTATTTTTGTGACTTCACATGATCATCAACCTACAGAAAACATAAAATAATAATGGAAAATAGAAATTTAACATAGATAAGTAAAATTGGGTTGCCTCCTAATAAGCGCTTCTTTAAAGTCAGTATCTTGACAGTGGGCTCTTATGGAGCCTCACAATACTCAGAGCATGATTATGGCCTCTGTTCCGAGGGTTACCTGAAACTGGAGGTCGATCTCGGATGAGATCCTTGGTACTGGTCGGGGATGACGTGTCCGGCCGGCTGGTGGCGGCCGGAGCGGTTGTGTCCGACTTGTTGGACTTGCTGCACTGCTGATCCTTGGCCACCAGAGGGTGGGGGGTACCTGCAAGAGACTCCGATGCTTAAGTTAGCACGGGTATTAAGCAGGTTTTACGTAGAATCAGAGTATGAGTTATACCTAGGTGCTCCAGTGTATTTATAATGGTGAGATGTGACCTTTGGATAAGATAAGTTAGTTATCTTGTCTTATCTTTATCTTTTGGGTTGAGGTCAGCGCATCTTCAACGGAACCGCCCTTCTCTGTAGGCCTGAACGACCTTTGGATTTGGGTCGTATTCCTTGAATTGGGCCCTTTTTTGAGCTTTCCTGTCGATTTGGCCGAGTTCTTCGTAAAGAAGTCGGTCCGCTTGACCTAAGGAGATCGGTCGCTTTATTACTGAACATCCCGGTTCGGACAGCTCGACCCAGGGTATGAACAGTGCCCCTGGTTGAGCTCGGTCTTCTTTTTGAGGTCGAGTTCTTGACTTCGGTCTTTCTTTAGTGAAGCCGATCTCAAGCATTTTGTCGATTCCTTTGTAGAAGCTTTTGAATGTAGAACGTTTTCCTCTAAAAGCGCGCGCTTTTATATCGGCGCTTTGGGAACGTGCGAGGGTTTAATGCCTTTTAATTTTAGCATTAATTGCCCCGTTTCTTTTTGGCTCTTTATTTTGATTTTGAAAACCCAGAAACAGTTTCTCTTCTTTCGCCCTTTTTGTAACTTCTTCGCATTTTTCCCTTCATTCTCTCGCTTTCAACTTTTCTTTGTGTTGCGGCGTTTGTTTGATTTTCCTGAAGCCTCTGCCTGGAGTTCATAGTTTCGCGTTCCAGCGACGTTTTCTTTTGCTTCGAGGTAGTGATTCCAGATTTCGCCGTCCCTCTTCACCTTCCCTGAAGTCTGCTGCCTTTTCAGGTTGGTACTAACTTTCTTGCTTCTTTCACGGCTTCATCTTTAGTTTTTTGGTGAAGCTTTTGCTTTTGCATGTTTTGAAAGTTTGAACCTTTTCGTGATTTTGCATTTGTTTGTCGCTGTAAATGCGTTTTTCTTGGCTTTCTTTTGTGTGTTCCTCTGGCGTTTCCGTCGAGGCTTTATACGGTTTTTGTTTGTTGCTTCTGATTTTTTTACTTTCTGATAGAAACTCTGCATCTGTTGCTCGTTTCGCTTGATTGCTTTTTGTCGCATTTCTCAAAAGTTCGTATCTTTGACGATTTTCATTTGGCGTGTTTTGATGTTTTGGGAATGCTTTTGCTTGGTTGAATGTGATGATTTATGCTTCTGGCAATGCTTGCTTGTTTGAAGTCTTCTTCTTGTTTGAAAGATGTTGGGGTGAGAGCTGTAGATTTCTACCAGAAACCTTACTTGATTATTGCCTCCAAAGGATGCCCCAGGACTTTGGTTTGAGTCTTGGGGTTTTCCTTTTTCTGTGTGTTCGCCTTTATCGTGTTGAGCTGTTTTCTCCTTTGTCCGAGATGTTTTTAGTAATCCCATCTTCTTTTCTTACTTTGTAGGATTAGTTGGCCTCATGTCTTCTCGCAATAACATTGTAGAGATGTCTTCCAGAGTTCCCGAGGGGATGTCCGATTGGCTGGACTCCCTTGTTTTGTTGTGTGTTTCTATTGTGGATGCTGAATTTTGCACAGAGCTGAGGAAGCGCCATAGGATTTGTGGTAACAGTGCCCGTGAGGGGGATTATGAGCTTGTTGCTCCTGATTCCGATGATAGAGTTTGTTTTCCGACTTCTTTCGAGGGTCCCTCCTTCTATGCTTATGAATACTTTTTCAGCCAGCTAAACGTTACTTTCCCTTTTACTACTTTTGAAACTGACTTATTGTGGTCCTGTAACATTGCTCCGTCCCAGCTTCATCTGAACTCCTGGGGTTTTATCAAAATATTTCAACTTCTTTGCCAGGAGTTGGACATGACACCTTCTGAAACTCTTTTCCTTTATCTTTTTGTCTCGGCCAAACCCGGAGGTTCCTCCAAAAAGAAAGCTTCCTGGGTTTCTTTCAGATCGGCCCAGGGGCATAAAGTTTTTGCCATGTATGATGAGTCGTTTAAAGATTTTAAGAACTATTTCTTCCGAGTCCGTGCCGTTGAGGGGGTTCGCCCCTTTTTTCTTGATGAAAATGATGAGCCTGCTTTTCCTCTGGAGTGGCAAAAGAATGTAAGAGTGCCACGTTACACATGGGAAATGCTTAGTGAGGTTGAGCGGGCCTTTGTAGTTGTTCTTGAAGATTTGTGGGGGAAGCCACCCCATCTGGACACGAAGAGATTTTTGAGTGATCCATCTTTGGTTCGAGCTGCTTTGGGTACTGTCTGATTTGTTTTTATACTTGCTCCCGAGTTTTGTTTCTCTTGTGTTGTAACTTGTCTTTGATTTTGTGTTTTTCAGAGATGTCGAAGAATAATGACTCTATGAGAGCCTATAAGAAGGCGAAGAAGGCGACCGCTGCTTTAAACATCTCGGCCAAGGCGGCCGGAGAGGGATCTTCTCAGCCTCCAGTTAATCCTCCTATATCACGTTCCCCCGGGCCGAGGAAAGCAATTCCTACTCCCTGGGTCCGTCTGGTCGATCCTCCACAATCTTCTGTTGCAGCTTCCGGTGCCCCTCCTAGTAAAAAGCAAAGAACAACTGAGCCTTTCATCCTTGATGCTCCTGACTTTGATGCGGTTGAGTTTGTAGATCAACAAATCGGCCCTTATGGTGTTCTTCCTATGGATGACGTGTCGCTTCTTCATCATTTTGATTATATCACCCGGAGTGGTATCAAGTTGGCACACATGGGGGTGGCCCTATATCGAACTGCTCAAAGTCTTCCTCTCCATGCTACTAAAGCTTTTATGGAGGAGGCCAAACAGGAGTTTGATCGGATGAAGGACTTGAAGGAGGAGCTCGAAGTAAGGGTGGCCAAGTTGGAGAAAGACTTGGAGAATGAAAAGGCTAGTTCTACTTCTCTGGCTGGTTCTCTGAGACTGGCCGAGGACACGGCTATGCGGCATAAGGACAGTTATTTGACGTCTTACCGGGAGGTGTTGCGTCTGAGAGAAGAGTTGGAGAATGCCCAGGCTAATTATTCCGAACTCCAAGGTCATCTTGTTGGCAGTGTAACTGCTGCCTATGAGAACCTGAAGGAACAAGTTCGGGCTATTGCTCCCGAGGCCGACCTGACCCTCTTTAGCTTGGAGAACGTTGTCAGGGATGGCAAGGTTGTCCCTGATGACGAGGATGAGGATGATGTCGATCCTCCCCCTGTAGCCTCTACCAAGGTGTCGACTTCTGCTGTCCCTGCCGAGGTTAGTCCTCCCGCTTCTGACCCCGACTGCCAGATCTTGAACCGGGATGACGGTACTGTAGATGCCGTTCCTCTCCAGACTCGGCCTCCGTCTCCTCGGCCTGATGCTGCTAAAAAATCTTCTGACCCTTAGATTTAACTTTATTCTGGATATGTAGTTGGCCCGGCTTGTGGGCTTTTTTGAACTCTTTATGTTTTGTTAATTGTTGACACTTTCCCGTTGCTTGCCTAGCAACTTTTGTTTTTTATGAAAAACAAATGGTAGCATGCTTTAGCTTTTTTGAGATAGGTTTTGGTGGCCTCTGAGGCTTTTATAACCTTGTGGATGATATCGCGCTTTTGTGCTTGACTTGGTATCTCTTTTGGATTGCTTTGTACTTTGTATCTTGAATCCTTTGTGGTTGTGACTAGGTAGGTCTAACCTGATTTTTGGTTCGTTCTCGCTCCGGCTTGTATTTCTGACGATTTGTAACCGATTTCTTCAAGTTAGTCCTCCGAGTTGTTTTCGCAGTCCTTTTCTAAGTTATTTTTGTAATCCCTTTCCTGGATCTTTGTCAGGTCTCTTTCAGGGATTGCTTTGATAACTTTCCAGTTGTAGGAGTCCGACTCCTTTAAGTTATTTTTGTAATCCTCTTTCTTGGATCTTTGTCCGATCTCTTTTAGGGATTACTTTTATAACTTTTTAGTTGTAGGAGTCCGACTTGGTTATATCGGTCTCCTTTAAGTTATTTGTAGTCCTCTTTCTTGGATCTTTGTCAGATCTCTTTCCGGGACTACGTTGATTACTTTTAAGTAGTAGGAGTCCGACTTGGTTATATCGGTCTCCTTTAAGTTATTTGTAGTCCTCTTTCTTGGATCTTTGTCAGATCTCTTTCAGGGATTACTTTTATAACTTTTTAGTTGTAGGAGTCCGACTTGGTTATATCGGTCTCCTTTAAGTTATTTGTAGTCCTCTTTCTTGGATCTTTGTCAGATCTCTTTCAGGGACTACGTTGATAACTTTTAAGTAGTAGGAGTCCGACTTGGTTATATCGGTCTCCCTTAAGTTATTTGTAGTCCTCTTTCTTGGATCTTTGTCAGATCTCTTTCAGGGACTACTTTGATAACTTCTCATTTTGGGCTGACTTTGTCATGTCGAGCCCTTCTAAGTTAAAGTAATCCTCTTTAATAGGGTTGGCCAGACCTCTTTCCAGGGTTTACTTATAACTTGGGTTGACTTGGTCCGACTTCTCAATGTCGGCCAGTCTTTAAGTTATTATTTTAGCAATCCGTAAGACCTCGTCAGGTTCTTTTTTGGATCACTTTCGATAACTTCTTACATTATTCTGTGTTCATCTTTGCCAATTTGTAGAAAGTGGTTGTCATCTCTAGATCGTCCTTTGGGTGAATCGCGTTTTCACCTTTATCGGACGGTTGTCTTTATCGTGATCGTGCAGTGAATTTGTTTTTCACTTTCTGCCGATCTGTTGCTTTATAATCGGACGATGAATGCTTCAGATTAATGCGTCTTGAAATCTTTGTAGAATATCTAAAATATATTTTATTTAAAGGAAAAGTGCAAATATATACATATGGGATTGTCTGAGTCTCAACTTGGTGCCTCATTAAAAAACCTTTTTCAGGAAAAAGAGTGCATCCAATGATGAGATCTTTTATTTTTTCTAACTGTAGTACCTTCTGAGGTTGCAGGCGTGCCATGACCTGGGAAGCTCTCGTCCATCGAGTTCAGACAGTCTGTAGTAGCCCTTTCCAAGTACTTCGACAATTCGGTAGGGTCCTTTCCAATTTGCTGCCAGCTTTCCCTCTCCTGGTCGAGTTGTTCCGATATCATTTCGGATTAGGATGAGATCGTTTTCTGTGAAATTTCTCGGCACTACCCTTTGATTATATCTGGAAGCCGTTCGGCGTTTTAGAGCTTCTTCCTTGATCCGAGCTCTTTCTTGGATTTCGGGTAACAAGTCGAGCTCTTCTCTCTGAAGTTGGAAGTTTGCTTCCTCATTGTAGTGAACTACTTTGGGCGACCCTTCCTCAATCTCTATTGGAATCATCGCCTCTGTTCCGTATGCTAATCGGAAGGGGGATTCCTTCGTGGTGGAATGTGGCGTTGTTCGATATGCCCACAGGACCTGTGGGAGCTCTTCTGCCCAGGCTCCCTTTGCATCTTGTAATCTCCGTTTTAATCCAGCCAATATGACTTTGTTAGCAGCTTCGGCCTGCCCATTGGCTTGTGGATGTTCGACGGAGGTGTACTGTGCTTTATATTCAAGTCGGCTACTAGTTTTCTGAAGCCTGCATCTGTGAATTGGGTGCCATTGACTGTGGTTATTGAATATGGAACCCCGAATCCTGTGACAATGTTTCGATATAAGAATTTCTGGCTTCTTTGAGCGGTGGCATTGGCTAGGGGCTCTGCCTCGATCCACTTTGTAAAGTAATCTACTCCCACTATGAGAAATTTAACTTGTCCTGATCCCTGTGGGAAGGAGCCGAGAAGATCGAGTCCCCATTTTGCAAACGGCCAAGGCGAAGTCACGCTGATGAGCTCCTCTGGCGGGGCGATGTGAAAGTTGGCATTTTTTGACATGGTGGACATGTCTTTACAAATTCTGTGGCTTCTTTCTGTAGAGTTGGCCAATAAAATCCCACCCAGAGCACTTTTTTGGCAAGAGCTCGTGCTCCAAGATGATTGCCACAAATGCCGCCGTGTATTTCTTCTAGCACTTCCCTTGTGTTGGAGGTCGGCACGCATTTTAGTAAAGGTATTGAGATTCCTCTTTTGTACAGAATGTTGTTTATGATGGTGTAGTACTGTGCCTCCCTTTTTAACTTCTTTGCCTCCTTTTCTTCTGCGGGGAGTGTTCCTTCTTTGAGGTAGTTGATTATAGGGGTCATCCATCCTTGGTCCTGACTTGTTATGGCCAGGACTTTTTCCTCTTCCGAGATTAACGGGTTTTGCAACATTTCCTGGATGAGGCTTCTATTGTTGCCCCCTGGTTTGGTGCTGGCTAGTTTTGAGAGTGCATCAGCTCGGGCATTTTGTTCGCGGGGTATGTGGCAGATCTTATATTCCCCGATTTGTCCGAGTAGTTCCTTGGTTTTATCCAAATATTTTTTCATGGTGGGGTCTTTGGCTTGGTAGCTCCCTGTTATTTGTGATGTGACCACTTGTGAATCGCTGTAAATGTTGAGTTTTTGAGCTCCGACGTCTTTAGCCAGCTTTAAACCAGCTAATAATGCTTCATATTCCGCTTGGTTATTGGAGGCCGGGAACCCGAACTTGAGGGAGAGCTCAACTTGGGTTCCTTGGTTGCTTTCTATTATCACGCCTGCGCCGCTTCCAGTTTTATTTGAGGAACCGTCCACGTAGAGATTCCATTCTGTGGGAGTTTTCAGGGTATCTGTGAATTCTGCGATGAAGTCAGCCAGATACTGTGATTTGATGGCCGTCCGAGCTTCATATTGTAGGTCAAATTCTGACAATTCGACTGCCCATTGTAGAATTCTGCCTGCTAAATCTGTTTTTTGCAGTATTCCTTTTATGGGATGGTTAGTTCTAACCTTAATGGTGTGAGCCTGGAAGTACGGGCGGAGTCGTCGAGATGTTAGGATGAGAGTATAGGCAAATTTTTCTATTTTCTGGTAGTTCAGCTCGGATCCCTGTAGTGCTTTGCTAATGAAGTAGACGGGTTGTTGCCCATTTTCGTCTTCTCTGACTAGTGCTGAGGCTATCGCCCGACTTCCTACTACGAGATATAATATGAGTGGTGCTCCTTCTCGTGGTCGAGATAGGATAGGTGGCCGTCCTAAGAACTCCTTGAAGTCTCGGAAAGCTTGCTCACATTCTGTCGTCCATTCGAACTGTTTTCCCTTTCTTAAAGTAGCATAGAAGGGGAGAGATCTTATCGCAGCTCCTGCTAAGAATCAGGATAGGGCGGCCAGTCTCCCGTTGAGTTGTTGTACTTCTTTGACACAGGTTGGGCTCTTCATGTTGATTATAGCTTGACATTTGTCTGGATTTGCTTCAATTCCCCTTTGTGTGAGCATGAAGCCCAAGAATTTGCCTGCTTCAACTGCAAAGGTGCATTTTGCGGGGTTGAGTCGCATGTTATGCTTCCTTATAGTGTCAAACACTTGGGCCAGGTCGGACAATAATGCATCTTCGCTTTGTGTTTTTATCAACATGTCGTCCACATAGACTTCCATGATTTTTTTGATGTGATCTGAGAAGACTTTATTCATTAGCCTTTGATAAGTAGATCCCGCGTTCTTGAGACCGAAAGGCATCACGATGTAGCAGTAGTTCGCCTTTGGTGTTAAGAACGAGGTCTTTTCTTGATCTGGTGGATACATGGGGATTTGGTTGTATCCCGAGTAGGCGTCCATAAACGAGAGGTATCTATATCCGGAGGAAGCATCTACCAGAGCGTTAATACTTGGGAGTGGGTATGGATCTTTTTGGCAGGCTTTGTTGAGATCGGTGTAATCGGTACACATGCGCCACTTCCCGTTTGATTTTTTCACCAAGACGACATTGGCTAGCCATAGTGGGTACTTGAATTCTTTTATGAATCCTGCCTCCAGTAACGTTTGTACTTATTCTTCCACAGCCTGGGATCATTCTGGTCCGAGTTTTCTTCGCTTCTGCTGCACCGGCCGAGATCCTGGATAGACCGCCAACTTGTGGCACATTAGCTCGGGGTCTATGCCTGGCATGTCTGCGGCTTTCCATGCGAAGAGGTCGACATTATCTCGTAAGAATTGTATCAGTAATTCTTTTGAGTCTTCTCTTAGGATCGTGCCGATATTAGTCGTTTTGTCCGAGGTGTCTCCAATCTGAACCTTCTCTACCTCACCTTCTGGGTGCGGACGGAGTTCTTCTCGATGTTGAGCTCCGCCAAACTCAATTGTATGAAACTCTTCTCCTCTGCCTTTGAGGTTTAAGCTCTCATTATAACAGCGATGTGCCATCTTTTGATCGGCTTTTATCGTGGCTATCCCTCTGCAGTTGGGAATTTCATGCATAGATGCAGAGTTGAGACTATTGCGCCGAGTTGATTGAGTGTTGTCCGACCTATGAGAGCATTGTAGGCTGAACTTACGTTGACCACAATGTAGTCTATTTTGAGGGTCCTAGATTGGTTCCCTTTTCCAAAAGTAGTGTGTAGCGATACGTATCCCAATGGTTGTATCGGAGTGTCTCCTAGTCCAAACAGATTGTTCGGGTATGCTCTAAGTTCTTTTTCGTCTAAACCGAGCTTGTCGAAGGCTGTTTTGAATAAGATGTCGGCAGAACTCCCTTGGCCTATTAGTGTGCGGTGTAGATTGGCGTTTGTCAGTATAATAGTGATTACCATGGGATCGTCGTGTCCCGAGATGATGCCGGATGCGTCCTCTTTAGTAAATGTTATCGCCGGGATGTCGGGTGCTTCCTCCTTTCCCTCAACATGATATATTTCTTTGAGATATCTCTTTCGGGATGATTTGGAGATCCCACCTCCTACGAATCCGCCGTGTATCATGCGGACGTGTCTTTCTGGTGTCCGAGGTGACCGTTCAGCTCGTCCATCATCTTCGTCTCTTCATCTTTTTCTTTGGTCATCATCCCGGGTAGCCAGAAATCGATCTAATTTTCCTTCTCTTACCAATTTTTCGATGATATTTTTCAAGTCGAAGCACTCGTTGGTAGAATGCCCTCGAATTCGATGATATTCACAATATTCCTTCCGGTTTCCTCCTCCCCTTTTGCCTTTGAGTGGCCGCACTAGGGGATTTTTTCTGTATGGCCGAGTTCTTTGTACACGTCGACCAGGGATGCTTTGAGAGGAGTGTAGTTGTGGTATTTTTTTATTTTCTCACCCTGTCGATCTTCTTTTCTTTTGGAGTCCTTGTTTTTGTCTCGGTAGGAGACCCCATATTTTGAGATTTCTCCTAGCCGAGCATTCTCTTCCATGTTGATGTATTTTTCTACTCGCTCCTGGACTTCGTCTAAGGAGATAGGATACTTTTTTGATATAGACTGGCTGAAAGGTCCCTCTCGTAAGCCATTGATAAGCCCCATGATGGCGGCCTCTGTTGGTAAACTTTGTATGTCCATGCATGTTTTGTTGAATCTTTCCATGTAGTTGCGGAGGCTCTCCCGATCTCCTTGCTTGATCCCTAGTAAGCTGGGTGCGTGCTTGGCCTTATCTTTCTGGATGGAGAATCTGGCCAGGAACTTTTTGGCCAGGTCGTCGAAGTTTGAGATGGACTTCGGAGGTAAGTTGTCGAACCATCTGATCGCCGTTTTCGTGAGAGTTGTTGGAAAAGCTTTGCAGCGAACGGCATCTGAAGCATCGGTGAGGTACATTCTGCTTCTGAAATTGCTGAGATGATGGTTGGGATCTGTAGTGCCATCATACAAAACCATATCTGGGAGCTTAAAATCCTTTGGGATTTTGGTCTTCATGATTTTCCTGGTGAATGGATCCTGTTCTTTGCGTGAATTTTTCTCAGGAGTGGTCCGAGGAGCTTTTGATTTGAGGTCAGCCTCTAATTGCTGTAGTTTTTCTTCTAGTTCTCGACGTCGCCGTACCTCTCTTTGTAGATCCTTTCCGATCTCTCGCTGTTGTTGGGTTTCTTTCTCAAGTTGCTTTAAGCGATCTTGAAGTGCTTCCATGGCTCCCGGATTTGGTGAGTTTTTGTTCCCGTTGGATTCTGGAGTATCCTTTAGCGTAGTGTCCGCGTTCTTGTACGTTGTTTTGTTCTCCAGATCCGAGTCGTGGTCGTTGTCATAGCCGTCCGCCATGGTTTCGGGATGACTTTCAGGTTCCCCGGCAACGGCGCCAATGTTCCGAGGGTTACCTGAAACTAGAGGTCGATCTCAGATGAGATCCTTGGTACTGGTCGGGGATGACGTGTCTGGCCGGCTGGTGGCGGCCGGAGCGGTTGTGTCCGACTTGTTGGACTTGCTGCACTGCTGATCCTTGGCCACCGGATGGTGGGGGGTACCTGTAAGAGACTCCGATGCTTAAGTTAGCATGGGTATTAAGCAGGTTTTATGTAGAATCAGAGTATGAGTTATACCTGGGTGCTCCAGTGTATTTATAATGGTGAGATGTGACCTTTGGATAAGATAAGTTAGTTATCTTGTCTTATCTTTATCTTTTGGGTTGAGGTCAGCGCATCTTCAACGGAACCGCCCTTCTCTGTAGGCCTGAACGACCTTTAGATTTGGGTCGTATTCCTTGAATTGGGCCTTTTTTGAGCTTTCCTGTCGATTTGGCCGAGTTCTTCGTAAAGAAGTCGGTCCACTTGACCTAAGGAGGTCGGTCGCTTTATTACTGAACATCTCGGTTCGGACAGCTCGACCCAGGGTATGAACAGTCTCTTAACACCAAACTTAGAGTTTGAATGTGGGGGTTTTGTTTGACTCTATATTGAGAGAAGCTTTTCATGCTTCTTTTCCATGGTTACAGGGGGAGATCCTTGAGCTTTAAACACAAAGGAGTCCTCATTCACTTGAAGGACCAATTCTCCTCTGTCAACATCAATCACAGCTTTTGTTGTGGCTAGGAAGGGTTTGCCAAGGATGATGGATTCATTCATACACTTCCCAGTATCTAGGATTATGAAATCAGCAGGGATGTAGTGGTCTTCAACCTTTACCAAGATATCCTCTATAAGTCCATAAGCCTGTTTCCTTGAATTGTCTGCTATCTCTAGTGAGATTCTTGCAGCTTGTACCTCAAGGATCCCTAGCTTCTCCATTACAGAGAGAGGCATGAGGTTTATGCTTGACCCTAGGTCACACAGAGCCTTCTCAAAGGTCATGGTGCCAATGGTACAAGGTATTGAGAACTTTCCAGGATCCTGTCTCTTCTGAGGTAATCTCTGCCTAGTCAAGTCATCCAGTTCTTTGGTGAGCAAGGGGGGTTCATCCTCCCAAGTCTCATTACCAAATAACTTGGCATTTAACTTTATGATTGCTCCAAGGTACTTAGCAACTTGCTCTTCAGTAACATCTTCATCCTCTTCAGAGGAAGAATACTCATCAGAGCTCATGAATGGCAGAAGTAAATTCAATAGAATCTCTATGATCTCTGTATGAGCCTCAGATTCCCATGGTTCCTCATTAGGGAACTCCTTGGAGGCCAGTAGACGTCCATTGAGGTCTTCCTCAGTGGAAATCACTGCCTCTTCCTCCTCTCCAAGTTCGGCCGAGTGGGTAATGTTGATGGCCTTGCACTCTCTTTTTGAATTCTCTTCTGTATTGCTTGGGAGAGTACTAGGAGGGAGTTCAGTAATTTTCTTACTCAGCTGACCCACTTGTGCCTCCAAATTTCTAATGGAGGACCTTGTTTCAGTCATAAAACTTTGAGTGGTTTTAATTAGATCAGAGACTATAGTTACTAAGTCAGATTGGCTCTGCTTAGAATCCTCTGTCTGTTGCTGAGAAGATGATGAAAAAGGATTGCTATTGCTAAACCTATTTCTTCCACCATTACTGTTGTTGAAACCTTGTTGAGGCCTCTGTTGGTCCTTCCATGAGAGATTTGGATGATTTTTCCATGAAGGATTATAGGTGTTTCCATAGGATTCTCCCATGTAATTCACCTCTACCATTGCTGGGTTCTCAGGATCATAAGCTTCTTCTTCAGATGAAGCTTCTTTGGTACTGCCTGTTGCTGCTTGCATTCTAGACAAACTCTGAGAAATCATATTGACTTGTTGAGTCAATATTTTATTCTGAGCCAATATGGCATTCAGAGTATCAATCTCAACAACTCCTTTCTTCTGATTTGTCCCATTATTCACAGGGTTCCTTTCAGAAGTGTACATGAATTGGTTATTTGCAACCATCTCAATGAGTTCCTGAGCTTCTGCAGGCGTCTTCTTCAGATGAAGAGATCCTCCAGCAGAGCTGTCCAATGACATATTAGACAGTTCAGACAGACGATCATAGAAGATACCTATGATGCTCCATTCTGAAAGCATGTCAGAAGGACACCTTCTGATCAATTGCTTGTATCTTTCCCAAGCTTCATAGATGGATTCACCTTCCTTTTGTCTGAAGGTTTGGACTTCTACTCTAAGCTTGCTCAATTTTTGAGGTGGAAAGAACTTTGCCAAGAAGGCATTGACTAGCTTTTTCCAAGAGTTCAGGCTTTCTTTAGGTTGTGAATCTAACCATGTTCTAACTCTGTCTCTTACAGTAAAAGGAAAGAGCATAAGCTTGTAGACCTTGGGATCAACCCCATTGGTCTTGACAGTGTCACAGATTTGCAAGAATTCAGCTAAAAACTGATGAGGATCTTCCAATGAAAGTCCATGAAACTTGCAATTCTGTTGCATCAGAGAAACTAATTGAGGCTTAAGCTCAAAGTTGTTTGCTCCAATGGCAGGGATTGAGATGCTTCTCCCATAGAAGTCGGGAGTAGGTGTAGTAAAGTCACCAAGCACCTTCCTTGCATTGTTGGCATTGTTGTTATTTTCGACTGCCATGACTTCTTCTTGTTTGAAAGTTTCTGTTAGGTCCTCTACAGAGAGTTGTACTTTAGCTTCTCTTATCTTTCTCTTCAAGGTCCTTTCAGGTTCAGGATCAGCCTCAACAAGAATGTCTTTGTCCTTGCTCCTGCTCATATGAAAGATAGAGAAGAAGACAGTATGGAATCCTCTATGTTACAGTATAGAGATTCTTTGAGATGTCAGAGGAAAAGAAAAATAGAAAGATGAGGTAGAGAAGAGAGAATTCGAACTTATCAAGAGGGACAGAGTTCAAATTACTGATAATGGAGAAGTGTTAGTCCATTAAATAGAAAGATTTGGGAAGAGGGGAAGAATTTTTGAAATTAAAGTAAAAAGATTTTGAAATAATTAAAAGAACTTTTGAAAATTTGGTAAATGATTTTCGAAAACTAAGATTGGGAAAGAAATTAAGTGATTTTTGGAAAAGATTTTGAAATTAGAAATAAAAAAGATATGATTGAAAATTAATTTTGAAAAAGATGTGATTGAAAAGATATGATTGAGAAGATATGATTGAGAATCAAATTAAAAAGAGAAATTTTTAAAATTAAAGTTGATTACTTGACTAATAGGAAATTAAAAGATATGATTCTAGAATTAAAATTTGATCCTTTCTTAATAGGCAAGTAACAACTTGAAAATTTTGAATTAAATCATTAATTGTAGAAAGGATTTTCGAAAATAATAATAATTTAAAAAATGGAAAGAAATTGATTTTGAAAAGATATGATTGAAGAAATATGATTTGAAAAAAAATTTGATTTTGAAAAATTATGAATATTTGAAAAAGATTTGAATTAAAAACAAAATCTTCCCTTTAGTGTCCTCCTGGCGTTAAACGCCCAGAATGGCATTCATTCTGGCGTTTAACGCCCAAAATTCTACCCTTTTGGGCGTTTAACGCCCAGCCAGGTACCCTGGCTGGCGTTTAAACGCTAGTTTTCCTTCCTTACTGGGCGTTTTGAACGCCCAGCTTTTTCTGTGTAATTCCTCTGCTGCATGTTCTGAAACTTCAATTCTCTGTATTATTGACTTGAAAAGACACAATTTTGAAATTTTTTTTTGAATTTTTGGAGAATAATAACAAAATGAAACTAAATCATGAAGAACTAAGATCAAATAAACAATGCATGCAAGACACTAAACTTAGAAATTTTCATATTAGAGGCACTAACAAATTTAGAATACATATGAGAAACAACAAAACACACAAAACAAGAGAATTTAAATATCAGAGCAAGAAAATCATCAAGAACAACTTGAAGATGAATGAAGAACATAATGCATATATTCGAAAAATGCAGGAAGAATAAAAGACATGCAATTGACACCAAACTTAAAAATTGACACTAGACTCAAACAAGAAACACAAAATATTTTTGGTTTTAAGATTTTATTAATTTTTTTTTCAAAAATTATTTGGAAGAAGAAAATAAAGATTTCAAAATTCTTAATAAGAATTCTAGGAATCATGCAATGTTAGTCTAAAACTCCGGTCCAGAAATTAGACATGGCTTACTAGCCAGCCAAGCTTTCAGTGAAAGCTCCGGTCCAAAACACTAGACATGGCCAATGGCCAGCCAAGCTTTAACAGATCATTACTTTCAACAGCAAGATTGATAGAAATCATCAAGCTCTTGTGATGATAAGTTGAAACCTCGCTCCAAAAGATTAGACATGGCTTCACAGCCAGCCAGACTTCAACATATCATCATGAAACTCTAGAATTCATTCTTAAAATCTCTGAATAACAGAATTGAAAATTTTTTTTTGTATTTTTGAAAATTTTTTTCGAAAATAAATAGTAAAAAGCTTAAACATAAAATAAAATTATCTAATCTAAGCAACAAGATGAACCGCCAGTTGTCCAAACTCGAACAATCCCCGGCAACGGCGCCAAAAACTTGGTGTATGAAATTGTGATCATCAATGGCGCCAACAGCTTGGTACGCACAATTGTAATCTCAACTCTTTGTCACAACTCCGCACAACTAACCAGCAAGTGCACTGGGACGTCCAAGTAATAAACTTTACGTGAGTAAGGGTCGATCCCACGGAGATTGTCAGCTTGAAGCAAGCTATGGTCATCTTGTAAATCTCAGTCAGGCAGATTCAAATGGTTATGGAGAATTGATAATTAAAAGATGAATAAAACATAAAATAGGATAGAGATACTTATGTAATTCATTGGTGAGAATTTCAGATAAGCGTATGAAGATGCTTTGTTCCTTCTGAACCTCTGCTTCCCTATTGCCTTCTTCCAATCATTTATACTCCTTTCCATGGCAAGTTGTATGTTGGGTTTCACCGTTGTCAATGGCTACCTCCCGTCCTCTCAGTGAAAATGTTCCAAATGCGCTGTCACTGCACGGATAATCAGCTGTTGGTTCTCGATCATGTTGGAATAGGATCCATTGATCCTTTTACGTCTGTCACTACGCCCAACACTCGCGAGTTTGAAGCTCGTCACAGTCATCCCTTCCCTGATCCTACTCGGAATACCACAGACAAGGTTTAGACTTTTTGGATCTCAGGAATGGCCGCCAATTGATTCTAGCCTATACCACGAAGGTTCTAATCTTAGATTAAAAACCCAAGAGATACACATTCAAGCTTGTTTGCATGTAGAACGGAAGTGGTTGTCAGGCATGCGTTCATAGGTGAGAATGATGATGAGTGTCACAGATCATCACATTCGTCAGGTTGAAGAACGAGTGTATATCTTAGAGAAGAAGTAGGCGTGAATTGAATAGAAAAACAATAGTACTTTGCATTAATTCGTGAGGAACAACAGAGCTCCACACCTTAATCTATGGTGTGTAGAAACTCCACCGTTGAAAATACAAAAGTGATAATGGTGATCATTGGCTTCGGCCCCAGAGAGGGAACCAGAAGAACCAAGATCAAAAGTAAGATCAAGTGTGTAAAAATATATAGCAAAAGGTCCTATTTGTAGAAAACTAGTAACCTAGGGTTTACAGAAATGAGTAAATGATGCAGAATCCACTTCAGGGCCCACTTGGTGTGTGCTTGGGCTGAGCGTTGAAGCTTTCACGTGTAGAGGCTTTTCTTGGAGTTAACCGCCAGTTTTTGTGCCAGTTTGGGCGTTTAACTCCAGCTTTTATGCTAGTTCTGGCGTTTTGACGTCAGAATTTCTATGCTGAGTTGGAACGCCAGTTTGGGCCATCAAATCTCGAGCAAAGTATAGACTATTATATATTGATGGAAAGCCCAGGATGTCTACTTTCCAACGCAATTGAGAGCGCGCCAATTGGGCTTTTGTAGCTCCAGAAAATCCACTTCGAGTGCAGGGAGGTCAGAATCCAACAGCATCTGCAGTCCTTTTTCAGCCTCTGAATCAAATTTTTGCTCAGGTCCCTCAATTTTAGTCAGAAAATACCTGAAATCACAAAAACACACAAACTCATAGTAAAGTCCAGAAATATAATTTTTATTTAAAAACTAATAAAAACATAATAAAAACTAACTAAAATATACTAAAAATATACTAAAAACACTGCCAAAAAGCGTATAAATTATCCGTTTATCATTACCCATCGGCAAAGGAAGGGTACTTGGGAGGTTTAGGATATTAGGAAGTATAATGGACCTCATACATGATTAGCAACTAATGTGTCAAGTGATCACAGGCAACTTGACCACCTTGTGATATGTTAGTTAATCTTTTCGATAGTAAGGGCATATGTAATTGTTTTGATAAAGGTGCTACAAAATGCAACAGAGGGTAGTTATATGGTTTCAAACCAAGTTCTACGAAGGTTTGGTTGATAAAAAAAAAGGCAATGGCATAGATTTACGGAGATTAGGAGGAGTTGTACAACTAGTTGCCAAGGTGGGAATTAGGTGTGTATGTGACTATATCGGGCAGTGTTTGTAAACCCGCAAAATTAATAAATAGTTAACCAATAAATTAATTATTATTTAAAAGAATTAGAAAATTAAATTTGATAAGTTAGAAGGGTAGAAATATTAAAATATAAATTTTGACACTAATTTTAAAGGTTTTGACCCGAATTGGACCGAACCGAGCGAACCTAACTCATAATAGGCCAAGGCCCAACCCAACAACATGTATAGGAAGAGTCTCAGCTCTTCTTCTCTCCCACATTTGGGAAACACACTGGGAAACTCATGGGAGAAGGGGAAAACATGAAAACCCTTTCTCCAATCTTCTACTCCTCATAACTTTCAATACAGAGCTTTGATTGACAAGCCGTCAACGGTCACGCGTTCATCTCGGAACTCTCTACAAAACCCATAGAATAATTTGGTAAAGAATTCATTTTTTTTACCCAAATATTCCCTTCTCAGTTTCAAATTTGAGGGTTGTTGGAATTGGGAATTTATATAATTTTGGTGTTTTAGGTTTGAATTAGCTCGCGAAAATTAGCGGGTTTTGTTCAGTTGAAGCATGAGTGAGGTAAGGACCCCAGACCTCTTGTTGATTAGTGAATTACAAATCTTGAATGTTGATTATAGTGTTATGTTATGGAATTAGATTGAATAATATTGAATTGGAGTAAATTGATGATGTTGGGAGCTTGATTGTTGGACCTTGGTACCTGAAAATTCTGTTCGGAGAGGCTTTGGGGCTGTGGACTCTTGAGGAACGTTGAACTTGAGGTGTCTTTGGGTTTTACTAGGAATCAGCCAAGGTATGATTTTGGTTTCTCGTATATAATATGTAATGTACTGTGAAAACTTAGGATAGATGTCCATAGGATAAGTTTGGATTGAATGTTTGGTTGTTGAGGTGATTAGGAAACTAATATGTATATTTGTACAATGAATTTGAGAATTGATATATGTATGTGAACATGGTAGAGTTATAAAAGATGATTGACAAGGAAATTGGGTCAGAGGCCGTGACCGGGTAAAACGAAAGGAATGGATTATTGTTGAAATGTGTAAGTGGTATATGAATTGGGATTTTATATATATATATATATATATATATATATATATATATATATATATTCTCCGGCCAGCCTTAGCTTCACAGGTTGAGTTCGGAGCTTGATTTGTATTTATTGACCCTCTACTCTTATATGTATAAATATGTATCTCTTCGCTCTTCTTACACTAGTAAACGATACTTTGGGCGTTGCGCTTTTAATTTTCGCGATTTTGATTTAACCATCTTTCAAGACTCCTCGAATATTACATCTTTTCTAGTATATTATATATGTGTATTTTATTTTTAGAGGTCGTAACACCTGGCCACATTTACTTTACGGCTTAAGCGTAAGGTTCTGTGTGGTATGGTGTTATAGTGTTGCAATTCTGAAGACGTCTCTTTTCAGAGTTGGGGGCCAAGTTGATGAGTCAACAGCGTATTTCCACTATCTTTCTTGGACATTCCTGTCATGTATTAAAGCTTTTAATTAGGAATTGCAAGCCACTCATGAGTATTGATGGGACTCATCTGTAAAGTAAGTACGTCAGGACATTGCTGATTGCAATTGCACAAGATAGGAACTCTAACATCATCCCAATCGCTTTTGCACAGAATTGTGGTCCTTTTTCTTGTCCAATCTACGACAGCACGTGACATCATAGCGGAGAATACTTGTGATATCTAATAGATAAAATGGGACCTTTAAAAGCTTCTGATGGAGGATGGATCCTACCCAATGCGTATCGTACCCTTTATTTTTGCCATGTAGCAACAAACTTTGCACTCAGTTTTAAATGCAATGATACTAGGAGATTCCTGGTGAATGCTGGATATGCAAAGCATAAGATGGAGTTTGAATTTGGTTTGATATTTTGTGGACTAAAGACCTAGCGATGTGTGATTGGGCAATAGAATGGAATATGATAAGTGGACCCAACAGATGGATAATTGGAGGACATTTAGACATATGAACACAAACATCTCAAAGTGTCTTAGCTCCATTTTGAAAGGCATAAGGAATCTTTCGATCACCTCGTTGGTCAAGTCAACATACTACAGGTTGGCTGAGCTATTTGTGTGTAGAGAAAAAGATGCTAAGGCATAGTTGAGACGGATCACCAATTTTGTCAACATCTTATCAAAGCAATAGAAGCCAACAAAAAGGCTTCTAGGTACTTCACTGTGATCTTATATGACCGGTCTAATTCTAAGTTCATGGTGGTTGAGATGACTTCAACAAGCAATTTTTCACTTGGTTTCTACAGAGTGTCGCTGAAAGAGCTTACTTGTGATTATGGGTACTTTCATGCCCTTTATTATCCCTATCGTCATGCTATGGTTTGTTGCGCATACTTGCGCCTTAATTGGGCTACATATATTGACGATGTCCGCCGTATGAGCATAATCTTCAATATCTATAAGATGGGATTCAAGCCTCTAATTTCATAGGAATTTTGGTCACCATAAGATGGTCCTAGTATCATACCTGATCCAATAAGTGGGTCATAGAGGGTTGTCCCAAACTGGCCTGAATTAAGACTAACATGGATAAGGCTGACATAAATTGGCCAAAATATTATGGCCTTTATGGGAAGCCTGGATGCACCCGCAGGAGTTACGATAAGCGCGGAGGCACTTTTGGATCAGCTTTGGGCAGCAATGTTTAGCTTTTTGTCATTATATTTTTTGTCTTTCACATGTTTATTGTATTTTTCTATTCATGTATTTCTTTGAATTTAGTTTGTTATGTATTTGTATTTGTGAACTTGAAGTCATATCTTTATGTGAAATGTTAATTTTCTGTTAAAAGTTGTTTCATAATATAATTTTCGTATTAGGAAAACATAATATGCATGATGACTAATAACCGAGGGAAATACAAATAAGATAATGTATGATCATTAACATAACATGTAACAAATAACTAAAAACATACAAACTAGAAAGCATGGATTACTCACATGCGATAATCAAAATTCATATAATATGATGTTCATTATCATTTAACATAGACACCTCTGGTCCACCCTACAACCCCTATGTCTACCCTTGACATCCCTATATCCACTAGTGCCAAAACTTAGAGGGAAAAATACTAAAGGTGGTGTCTCGCACAATGCAAAAGGACCATTGTAAGGTCCAATGGAATGCTCGTTGAGGTCCATGCTAAACTTTGGTATGGCCTCCTCCAAATGTGGTCTATAATAATTGCCATCATCATCTCGTAAAATCACAACGATCTCATCAATGAATGCAGAACTAGCAAACTACTACTCGATTATATGGGGACTACCAAGCCCATAAAACATCAACTGACTCGGGCACTTGATTACTAGACCCTGCACCAAATATGTCACCACCAACTCTATGCTCACCCATGTCAAATGCACCTCCAACATTGCCCAGGGTACCTCCACCTCCATCAGCACCCAGGTCATGTCCTATACCATCTCCACTTCTATCACCCCCACCTCTACGTGCACCCCTATCTCTCCGGGGGTGTCGTCCTCATCAAGCACCCCCCATATCTGCCTATACCCCCACGTCTACCTCCACCGTCCCCCTCCTAAGCAATGTTAAACAATACATCATTGAGTAATTGATATTTACAATTACTAGCTCGTGTCCCAACACAACTACGCTTCTCGACTCCACATTTTTCTAGCACATCCGGCACCATCTCCTTAGCTAATGGATCACCTACACCCCTCGGGGCGGCACAAGGTGTAATCCTAACTGTCGCAAGGTCTCTAAGGAGGTGATCAGGTAATGACAACCTTTGTGCCTCCTAATACCACCACTCCAAATACTACTTTAAAGGGTCTGTGTCTTAGACAAGGTCAAAGTAGATCACAGAATGCTTTGTCTGAGTTTAGTGCATGTGACATGACTAAAGATGTGTAGGATGATGCATGAGCATCTTTCCTATCTTTTCCTAGTGAATTTGTATTCGAATTTGTCAAGTTTAATCAAGATTTTAAGTATTTTTGAGCCACTATAAATGCTACTTTGAGTCTTGTATAATTTGGTTTGTTTCAGGTAGCATTCGGATGGATTTGACAGGGTTTGTGTAGAAGAAAATGAAGAAAGTGGATGATGTTGTCAACCCTGACCTCCTTGCACTCCAACAGACATAACTTGAGCTACATAGGTTCAATTGATACGGTTTTAGTGCCATTGGAAAGCTAACTTTTAGAGCTTTCAACGATATATAATAATATACACTTTTCTTCCAAACCATATGGCCTTGGTGGCGCCAAACTTGGGATTCTCCAAGTTTGGCGCCATGATCATTGCAAACTCGCCAAACACACTGCCTTGGTGGTGCCAAACTTGGGATTCTCCAAGTTTGGCACTAGGATGAAGCTCTTTTATGTGTACAAACGGGTAGTGTGGTGTCATTGGCTCAGCCTAAGTTTGGCACCAGGTTCAAGGTTTCAAAGTGGTCCCCACATCTCTACAAGTAGCACAAGATCTTTTTATATTTTTTTATTAAAACTTTGTTTTATTTACAAATAGGAAAAGATATTATTTAGTTTTAGAAAATATATTTTACATTAAGTAGGATAGGATATAAAAGAGAAAAGATTCATCCCTTCGGGGAAACTTCTCTCTGACGCACCTCATCCCGCACTTTACAGTTTTTAGAACTCTAGTTTTTTCTTTGAGCCATGAGCAACTAAACCTCCACTGTTAAGGTTAGGAGCTCTGTTTATTTTATGGATTGATACTATTACTATTCTATTTTAATTAATGTATTAATTTCAATTTCAAGAATTTGTTTTCGTTCTTCATCTTAAGGATTTGGAGATCGAAAGAATAACCCTTATTCTATTTGAGTTCTTTTAAACCTTGGAAAAGCAATTTACTTGAACAACAGCTTGAAAATAATTTCTTCTAAATAACTAATTATTTGGACTTAACGGGATATGTGACATATAATCCTCTTATATTTGGATAGTTAGGGTTTTGTGGTACATAAACTAGAATTGGACTTAAACCTCTAATTGAAATTAAGTGACCAAGGAATTGGTAGTTAACTAGGTTAGAGGAGACTAAATTACTAAGGAATTAGGGTTTAGTCACATACAGCTTGTCATGAATTGAATCTTGTATGATTAAAATAGTTGGTAAGAAATATAAATCCGGAAGATAAACAACTCTGAAACATTAACTGTTTTCTCATATATTCTTGATGCACCACTATTTCGTGGTACATTTTAGGCTTAATTGAGTGGATTTTTATCCACTAAACTCACACTTATTCATATAATTTGCATGTTTTATATTTTTCTTCCTAATTTTGTGCTTTGATTGAAAACATGCTTCTTTGGCTTTAAAATTGATAATTATTAATCCTCTCTTATTACCATTTGATGCTGTGATATGTATGTTAAGTGTTTTCAAGATTTACAGGACAGGAATGGCTTAGAGGTTGGAAAGGAAGCATGTAAAAGTGGAAGAAATACAAGAAATTGAAGGAATTGCTAAGCTATTGGTAGCACAAATTGCGAATCACACTTTTCACAACTCGTACCACTAACCAGCAAGTGCACTGGGTCGTCCAAGTAATACCTTACGTGAGTAAGGGTCGAATCCCACAGAGATTGTTGGTTTGAAGCAATCTATGGTTATCTTGTAAATCTTAGTCAGGAAGTCAATTATGTTTATCAGTTGAATTATGAATAACCAGTAGAGCATAAATTAAAAGTTACTTGTTGTGTAGTAATGGAGAATATGTTGGAGTTTTGGAGATGCTTTGTCTTTTGAATCTCTGCTTTCCTCTGTCTTCTGATTCACGCACACACGTCCTCCTATGGCAAGCTGTGTGTTGGTGGATCACCGTTGTCAATGGCTACCTTCCATCCTTCCAGTGAAAACTACGCTCACGCGCTCTGTCACAGCACGGCTAATCACCGGTTGGTTCTCGATCCGGTTGGAATAGGATTTACTATCCTTTTGCATCTGTCACTAACGCCCAGCCTTCAGGAGTTTGAAGCTCGTCACAGTCATTCAATCCTTGAATCCTACTCGGAATGCCACAGACAAGGCTTAGACTTTCCGGATTCTCATGAATGCCGCCATCAGTTCTAGCTTATACCACGGAGATTCTGATTAAAGAATCTAAGAGACACTCATTCAATCGGATATAGAACGGAGGTGGTTGTCAGGCACACGTTCGTGGGTTGAGGAAGGTGATGAATGTCACAGATCATCACCTTCATCACAGTTAAGCGCGAATGAACATCTTAGATAGGAACAAGCGTGTTTGAATGGAAAACAGAAATACTTGCATTAATTCATTGAGACACAGCAGAGCTCCTCACCCCCAACAATGGGGTTTAGAGACTCATGCCGTCAGAGAATACAAAGTTTAGATGTGAAATGTCATGAGATACAAAATAAGTTTCTAAAAGTTGTTTAAATACTAAACTAGTAGCCTAGGGTTACAAAATATGAGTGGACTATGATGGATGATGCAGATATCCACTTCTGGGGCCCACTTGGTGTGTGCTGGGGCTGAGATTTCGTGCAGAGGCCATTTGTGGAGTTGAACGCCAGTTTTTATGCCAGTTTGGGCGTTCAACTCCAGTTTTTGATCCTTTTCTGGCGCTGGACGCCAGAATTGGGCAGAGAACTGGCGTTGAACGCCAGTTTACGTCATCTATCCTTGTGCAAAGTATGGACTATTATATATTGCTGGAAAGCCCTGGATGTCTACTTTCCAACGCAATTGGAAGCATGCCATTTCGAGTTCTGTAGCTCCAGAAAATCCACTTTGAGTGCAGGGAGGTCAGAATCCAACAGCATCAGCAGTCCTTTTTCAGCCTGAATCAGATTTTTGCTCAGCTCCTTCAATTTCATCCAGAAAAATACTTGAAATTACAGAAAAACACACAACTCATAGTAAAGTCCAGAAATATGAATTTTTCCTAAAAACTACTAGAAATAGACTAAAAACTAACTAAAACATACTCTAAACTATATGAAATTATCCCCAAAAAGCGTATAAAATATCCGCTCATCACAACACCAAACTTAAACTGTTGCTTGTCCTCAAGCAACTAGACAAATAAAATAGAAGACTAATAGGTTGAGAAGCAATAATATCTCAGAGTTTTTGATTGAAGCTCAGATTCTAATTAGATGAGCGGGACTAGTAGCTTTTTGCTTCTGAACAGTTTTGGCATCTCACTTTATCCATTGAAGCTCAGAGTGATTGGCATCTATAGGAACTCAGAATTCAGATAGTGTTATTGATTCTCTTAGTTCAGTGTGATGATTCTTGAACACATCTTCTTTATGAGTCTTGGCCGTGGCCCTAAGCACTTTGTTTTCCAGTATTACTACCGGATACATAAATGCCACAGACACATAACTGGGTGAACCTTTTCAGATTGTGACTCAGCTTTGCTAAAGTCCCCAATTAGAGGTGTCCAGAGTTCTTAAGCACACTCTTCTTTTTGCTTTGGACCTTGACTTTAACCGCTCAGTCTCAAGTTTTCACTTGACACCTGCACGCCACAAGCACATGGTTAGGGACAACTTGGTTTAGCCGCTTAGACCAGGATTTTAGTCCTTTAGGCCCTCCTATCCACTGATGCTCAAAGCCTTGGGATCCCTTTTATTTGCCCTTGCCTTTTGGTTTTAAGGGTTACTGGCTTTTTCTGCTTGCTTTTTTTTTTTCTGCAAGCTTTGTTCTTTGCTGCTTTTTCTTGCTTCAAGAATCATTTTTATGATTTTTCAGATTATCAATAACATGTCTCATGTTCATCATTCTTTCAAGAGCCAACATATTTAACAGTCTTAAACAATAAATTCAAAAGATATATGCACTGTTCAAGCATTCATTCAGAAGACAGAAAGCATTGCCACCACATTTAACTAATTAGAATTTCTCTTATTAAAACTCGAAATTTTATTGCTTCTTATTCAAAAGATCTACTACTTTATTCATGTTTGCTGATGATGAGAAAAATAAACTATAGCTTAATTGGAGATAAAATCAAAATAGATACTAATTACTACTATATGACTCCTAAGGTAAAATTAAAATAAGAGCAGTTATCACAGAGTTAAGGCTAAGATTAGAACTCAACAACCTTGAGGTTTGGGAAGTGGATGTTCCTCTAGTCTGTGAGGTGCTTGGTCCTTCAAGAGAGAATTTCTGGCGCTTCGGTTCCTTTAAATCACGCCCTTGCTCCTCTTGGAGTGGGTTGTTTTCCTTTAGGGGCCATGATCTTAGTGATCACGGATAAGCACACCAAACTTAGGGCTTTGCTTGTCCTCAAGCAAAAAGAAAAAGAAGGAGATGGGTAGAAGGAGAGCTCCTCCCCACCATCCTGGCGTTTGAACGCCCAAACACTGCCTGTTTTGGGCGTTCAACGCCCAAATGTTGCTCTCCTGGACTGGCGTTTTCTTGCCAGTAAGCTCCCTATCTCTGTTTTGTGTGTAGATTCCTTCTGTAACCCTGTAAACTTATACAAATGACTTTGTACCTTAGTGTCAGTGAACTTTATATAAACAAATAAAAATAAAAATAAAAATAGGGCAAAAATTCTTAGAGGATTGATGCCCCATGGCTGGGTTGCCTCCCAGCAAGCGCTTCTTTATTGTCTTTAGCTGGACTTTGCTGAGCTTTCAATCTAGCTTCAGCCTTGAGCATTCTTGCTCAGTGTTGCCTTCAAGATAATGCTTGATTCTCTGTCCATTGACAATGAACTTCTTATCAGAATCAATATCTTGAAGCTCCACATAACCATATGGTGACACACTTGTAATCACGTATGGTCCCCTCCACCGGGATTTCAGTTTCCCGGGGAATAGCCTGAGTCTAGAGTTAAACAACAGGACCTTCTGTCCTGGTTCAAAGATTTTAGATGACAGCTTTCTGTCATGCCATTTTTTTTATTTTTCTTTATAAAGCTTGGCATTTTCGAAAGCTGTGAATCTGAATTCCTCTAGCTCATTTAGCTGGAGCAATCGTTTTTCTCCTGCTAATTTGGCATCTAAATTTAGGAATCTGGTTGCCCAGTAGGCCTTATGTTCCAGTTCCACGGGCAAGTGGCATGCCTTACCATACACGAGTTGGTATGGAGAGGTCCCTATAGGGGTCTTGAATGCTGTTCTGTAAGCCCACAGAGCATCATCCAAGCTCCTTGCCCAATCCTTTCTACGGGTATTTACTGTCTGTTCCAGGATTCTCTTTAATTCTCTGTTAGAGACTTCAGCTTGCCCGTTGGTTTGTGGATGATATGGAGTGGCCACTTTGTGGCGAATTCCATACCGAACCATGGCAGAGTAAAGCTGTTTATTGCAGAAGTGAGTGCCCCCATCGCTGATTAACACTCTAGGGACACCAAACCTGCTAAAGATATGTTTCTGGAGGAACTTCAGCACTGTTTTAGTATCATTGGTGGGTGTGGCAATAGCCTCAACCCATTTTGATACATAGTCAACTGCCACCAGAATATAAGTGTTTGAGTATGATGGTGGGAAAGGTCCCATGAAGTCAATTCCCCATACGTCAAACAACTCTATTTCCAAGATTCCTTGTTGAGGCATGGCGTAACCATGAGGCAGATTACCAGCTCTTTGGCAACTGTCACAATTACGTACAAACTCTCGGGAATCTTTATAGAGTGTGGGCCAATAGAAGCCACATTGGAGGACCTTGGTGGCTGTTCGCTCACCTCCGAAATGGCCTCCATATTGAGATCCATGGCAATTCCATAAGATTCTCTGTGCTTCCTCTCTGGGGACACACCTACGGATAATTCCGTCTGCACATCTCTTAAAGAGATAGGGCTCATCCCACAAGTAGTACTTTGCATCAGTAATTAGTTTCTTTTTTGTATTCTATTGTACTCCTTGGGTATGAACCTTGCAGCTTTATAGTTTGCAATATCGGCAAACCATGGTGCTTCCTGAATGGCAAATAGATGCTCATCAGGGAATGTCTCAGAGATCTCAAGGAAGGGGAGGGACGTCCCTTCCACTGGCTCTATTCGGGACAGATGATCAGCTACTTGGTTCTCTGTCCCTTTTCTGTCTCTTATTTCTATATCAAACTCTTGCAGAAGCAATACCCATCTGATGAGTTTGGGTTTTGAATCCTGCTTTGTGAGTAGATACTTAAGAGCAGCATGGTCAGTGTACACAATCACCTTTGATCCCACTAAGTATGATCTGAACTTGTCAATGGCGTAAACCACTGCAAGTAGTTCTTTTTCTGTGGTTGTGTAATTCTTCTGGGCATCATTTAGAACGCGACTGGCATAATAAATGACATGTAGAAGCTTGTCATGCCTCTGTCCCAATACTGCACCAATGGCATGATCACTGGCATCACACATTAACTCAAATGGCAATGTCCAGTCTGGTGCAGAAATGACTGGTGCTGTGACCAGTTTAGCTTTCAGCGTTTCAAACGCCTGCAGGCATGCTGTGTCAAACACAAATGGCGTGTCAGCAGCTAGCAGATTGCTTAAAGGTTTTGCGATTTTTGAAAAATCCTTTATAAACCTCCTATAGAATCCTGCATGCCCCAGAAAGCTTCTGATTGCCTTAACATTGGCAGGTGGTGGTAATTTTTCAATTACCTCTATTTTTGCTTGATCCACCTCTATTCCCTTGTTTGAGATTTTATGCCCAAGAACAATTCCTTCAGTCACCATGAAGTGACACTTTTCCCAGTTTAAAACTAGGTTGGTTTCTTGGCATCTTTTCAGAACAAGTTTTAGGTGATCAAGACAGGAGCTGAATGAGTCTCCGTATACTGAGAAGTCATCCATGAAGACCTCCAGAAATTTTTCCACCATATCAGAGAAAATAGAGAGCATGCATCTCTGGAAGGTTGCAGGTGCATTGCATAGCCCAAAGGGCATCCTTCTATAAGCAAACACTCCGGATGGACATGTGAATGCTGTTTTCTCTTGATCCTGGGGATCTACTGCAATCTGGTTATAGCCTGAGTAGCCATCCAAAAAGCAGTAATAATCATGACATGCTAGTCTCTCTAGCATCTGGTCTATGAATGGTAAAGGAAAATGATCCTTTCTGGTGGCTGTATTGAGCCTTCTGTAGTCAATACACATGCGCCACCCTGTAACTGTTCTTGTAGGAACCAGTTCATTTTTTTCATTATGAACCACTGTCATGCCTCCCTTTTTTGGGACAACTTGAACAGGGCTCACCCAGGGGCTATCAGAAATGGGATAAATAATCCCAGCCTCTAGTAATTTGGTGACCTCTTTCTGCACCACTTCCTTCATGGCTGGATTTAGCCGCCTCTGTGGTTGAACCACTGGGTTGGCGTTATCCTCCAATAGGATTTTGTGCATGCATCTAGCTGGGCTTATGCCCTTAAGGTCACCTATGGACCACCCAAGAGCTGTCTTGTGTGTCCTTAGCACTTGAATAAGTGCTTCCTCTTCCTGTGAATTTAAAGCAGAGCTTATGATCACTGGAAAAGTGTCACCTTCTCCTAGAAATGCATATTTCAAGGATGGTGGCAGTGGCTTGAGCTCTGGTTTAGGAGGTTTTTCCTCTTTCAGAAGAAAATTCAGAGGCTCTTTCATGTCCCCTGAATCCTCCAAATCAGGCTGAACATCTTTAAAGATGTTTTCCAACTCTGATTCGAGACTCTCAGCCATGTTGATCTCTTCTACCAAAGAGTCAATAAGGTCAACTTTCATGCAGTCTGTTGATGTGTCTGGATGCTGCATGGCTTTGACAGCGTTCAACTTGAACTCGTCATCGTTGACTCTCAGGGTTATTTCCCCCTGCTGGACGTCAATGAGGGATCGTCCAGTTGCTAGGAAGGGTCTTCCTAGAATGAGAGTAGCACTCTTGTGCTCCTCCATTTCCAGCACAACAAAGTCAATGGGAAAGGCGAATGGCCCAACTCTGACAATCATGTCCTCAATCACGCCTGATGGGTATTTAGTGGAACCATCAGCAAGTTGGAGACATATCCGGGTTGGTTTAACTTCTTCAGTTAAGCCAAGCTTCCTGATAGTGGATGCAGGTATTAGGTTGATGCTTGCCCCAAGATCGCATAAAGCTGTCTTGGTGCAATCACCTTCTAATATGCATGGTATCAGAAAACTCCCAGGGTCTTTAAGCTTTTCAGGAAAGCTTTTCAGAATGACTGCACTGCATTCTTCAGTGAGGAGAACTCTTTCTGTTTCTCTCCACTCCTTTTTATGACTCAAGATCTCTTTCATGAACTCGGCATAAGAAGGTATTTGCTCAAGTGCCTCTGCAAATGGAATCTTTATTTCAAGAGTCCTCAGATAATCTGCAAAGCGAGCAAATTGCTTATCCTGCTCCTCTTTCCGGAGTTTTTGAGGATAAGGTATCTTGGCTTTATATTCCTCAACCTTAGTGGTTAAAGAAGCCTTTTTAGAGGGGTTGTTATCAGCACTTGTGTGTGTCTGATCCCTCACTGGCAATTGCATACCAGAGTCAGAAGCTGGAGTGACGTTAGACGCCAACTCACTGTCTGTTCCTGGCGCCTGAACGCCAGAAATGTGCCCCTGTTGGGCGTTCAACGCTGGATTCTGCCCCATTTGTGGCGTTGAACGCCAATCCTGCCTTGTTTCTGGCGCTGAACGCCAGTTCTGGGCATGGTCTGGGCGTTCAGCGCCAGCCTTCCACCTCTTTTCTGGCGTTTTAGTGCCAGAATTATTTTTCCCTGGGCTCTTACTGTCCTCATGGGAATCTTTGGTGGGGTGCTCATTTCTTGAATTTTGATGCCTTGAGGTGGGGTATTTAATGTTTTCCCACTTCTTAATTGAACTGCTTGGCATTCTTCTGCTATTTGCTTTGATAGCTGCTGCTTTGTTTGCTTAAACTGTTCTTCCATATGTATATTAGCTATCCTTGTCTCCTGTAACCTGTCTTTGAATTCAGCTAGCTGTTTTGTTAGAAAATCTAATTGTTGATTGAATTCAGCAGCTTGTTTTACAGTACTGAATTCAGCAGTTACTGTTTTAACCTCTTCATTCATGGAAGGGTTGCTGCTTAGATACAGATGCTGATTCCTGGCAACTGTATCAATGAGCTCTTGAGCCTCTTCGATTGTCTTTCTCATATGGATAGATCCACCAGCTGAGTAATCTAAAGACATCTGAGCTCCTTCTGCAAGCCCATAGTAGAAGATGTCTAACTGAACCCACTCTGAAAACATTTCAGATGGGCATTTTCGTAGCATCTCTCTGTATCTCTCCCAGGCATCATAAAGAGATTCATTATCTCCTTGTTTAAAGCCTTGGATGTCCAGCCTTAGCTGTGTCATCCTTTTTGGAGGGAAATATTGATTCAGGAATTTTTCTGTCAGCTGTTTCCATGTTCTTATGCTGGCCTTAGGTTGGTTATTTAACCACCTCTTAGCTTGATCTTTTACAGCAAATGGAAACAGTAATAGTCTGTAGACATCCTGATCTATTTCCTTATTATGTACTGTGTCAGCAATCTGTAGAAACTGTGCCAGAAACTCTGTAGGTTCTTCCTGTGGAAGACCGGAATACTGGCAACTTTGCTGCACCATGATAATGAGCTGAGGATTCAACTCAAAGCTACTAACTCCAATGGAGGGTATGCATATGCTACTCCCATATGAAGCAGTAGAGGGGTTAGAATATGACCCCAGAGTCCTCCTGGACTGTTCATTTCCACTTATGTCCATGATGGATTTCTATGGATATAACTTGGACTGATTTATCTTTTTATTTATTTTATTTTATAAGAAGTAAATACTTAAATAAAATAAAATAACTAAAAAGAATTTGAATTTTTAAATAATAAATTTTTTTTTCGAAAAAAAAATTAAAAATAATTAGTTAAAAAAAAAACAGAAATTTTTGAAAAAGAGGGGAGATATTTTCGAAAATTTGAGAGAGAGAGAGTTAGTTAGGTAGTTTTGAAAAAGTTAAGAAACAAACAAAAAGTTGGTTAGTTGGTTGAAACAAATTTTGAAAAGATATGAAGTTAGAAAAGATATTTTAAAAAGATATTTTTGAATTTAGTGAGGAGAGAGAAAAACAATAAGATAGTACAAGATTTAAAATTTTTAGATCTAATGCTCCTTGTTTTCGAAAATTTTGGAGGGAAAAACACCAAGGAACACCAAACTTAAAAATTTTAAGATCAAGACACAAGGAAACTCAAGAACACTTTGAAGACTCACAAGAACACAAGAACATGAAGGAAGAACACCAAGCTTAAAATTTTTTTGAAAACCAAACAAAATTTTCCAAAATCAAAGGGAAATCAACAAGAAAACACCAAACTTAAAGTTTTGGCACAAGATTTAATAAAAAAAATTTTTGAAAAAGAATGTTTTGAAAAGAGTATAAAAGATTCTAACCCAATCAAATTAATGTTGTAGCCAAATGAGTTATGGGACCTTATTTTAAGAAAGATTATTTTTGAAAACACCAAACTTAAAGTTTGGCACAGGATTTAATAGAAAAATTATTTTTGAAAAAGGTTTTAAAAAATATGATAGCCAATTATCATGAACATAAACACCACGTTCTAAATAACTGAGCTATAAATTTAAAGTATTTTAACAAGGGGTAATTAATAAAAGACTCTAAACCAAAAAAAAAAGAAAGATTTTTCCTAATCTAAGCAACAAAATAATCCGTCAGTTGTTCAAACACGAACAATCCCCGGCAACGGCGCCAAAAACTTGGTAGCACAAATTGCGAATCACACTTTTCACAACTCGTACCACTAACCAGCAAGTGCACTGGGTCGTCCAAGTAATACCTTACGTGAGTAAGGGTCGAATCCCACAGAGATTGTTGGTTTGAAGCAATCTATGGTTATCTTGTAAATCTTAGTCAGGAAGTCAATTATGTTTATCAGTTGAATTATGAATAACCAGTAGAGCATAAATTAAAAGTTACTTGTTGTGTAGTAATGGAGAATATGTTGGAGTTTTGGAGATGCTTTGTCTTTTGAATCTCTGCTTTCCTCTGTCTTCTGATTCACGCACGCACGTCCTCCTATGGCAAGCTGTGTGTTGGTGGATCACCGTTGTCAATGGCTACCTTCCATCCTTCCAGTGAAAACTACGCTCACGCGCTCTGTCACAGCACGGCTAATCACCGGTTGGTTCTCGATCCGGTTGGAATAGGATTTACTATCCTTTTGCATCTGTCACTAACGCCCAGCCTTCAGGAGTTTGAAGCTCGTCACAGTCATTCAATCCTTGAATCCTACTCGGAATGCCACAGACAAGGCTTAGACTTTCCGGATTCTCATGAATGCCGCCATCAGTTCTAGCTTATACCACGGAGATTCTGATTAAAGAATCTAAGAGACACTCATTCAATCGGATATAGAACGGAGGTGGTTGTCAGGCACACGTTCGTGGGTTGAGGAAGGTGATGAATGTCACAGATCATCACCTTTATCACAGTTAAGCGCGAATGAACATCTTAGATAGGAACAAGCGTGTTTGAATGGAAAACAGAAATACTTGCATTAATTCATTGAGACACAGCAGAGCTCCTCACCCCCAACAATGGGGTTTAGAGACTCATGCCGTCAGAGAATACAAAGTTTAGATGTGAAATGTCATGAGATACAAAATAAGTTTCTAAAAGTTGTTTAAATACTAAACTAGTAGCCTAGGGTTACAAAATATGAGTGGACTATGATGGATGATGCAGATATCCACTTCTGGGGCCCACTTGGTGTGCCGGGGCCCACTTGGTGTGTGCTGGGGCTGAGATTTCGTGTAGAGGCCATTTGTGGAGTTGAACGCCAGTTTTTATGCCAGTTTGGGCGTTCAACTCCAGTTTTTGATCCTTTTCTGGCGCTGGACGCCAGAATTGGGCAGAGAACTGGCGTTGAACGCCAGTTTACGTCGTCTATCCTTGTGCAAAGTATGGACTATTATATATTGCTGGAAAGCCCTGGATGTCTACTTTCCAACGCAATTGGAAGCATGCCATTTCGAGTTTTGTAGCTCCAGAAAATCCACTTTGAGTGCAGGAAGGTCAGAATCCAATAGCATCAGCAGTCCTTTTTCAGCCTGAATCAGATTTTTGCTCAGCTCCTTCAATTTCAGCCAGAAAAATACCTGAAATTACAGAAAAACACACAACTCATAGTAAAGTCCAGAAATATGAATTTTTCCTAAAAACTACTAGAAATAGACTAAAAACTAACTAAAACATACTCTAAACTATATGAAATTATCCCCAAAAAGCGTATAAAATATCCGCTCATCAGCTATCTAGCCTGACCTCTTCGTACTTAACTGACCATAACTTGAGCTACAGAGGTCCAAATGAGGCGGTTCCAGTTGCGTTGGAAAGCTAACATCTGGGTCTTCGAAATGATATAGAATTTGCCATAGTTTCCCTGAAGATAAGTGACGTGCACATGTGCATCTGCAAAAATTCAGCGTATAATAATTCGCCCCCAACAATTTCTGGACTGTTTTTGACCCAGTTCTCGGCCCAGAAAATACAGATTAGAGGCTGCACAGTGGAGGAATGAGGGAAAACTTCTCATTATTCATAATTTAGGTTTTAGATGTAGTTTTCTAGAGGGAGAGGCTCTCTCCTCTCTCTAGGTTTTAGGATTCCTAGTTTTATGCTTTTGAGTTGGATATTGAAAAGAGTTACTACCTCCGTTGGAATCTTTATCATTCTAGTTTGTTTCCTATTCCTTTACTATTTTTATTCCCCATTTACTTTGTTTAGAGTTATATGGATACATTCGATTTTGGAATTAATTAATGCAAAGATATTTTTCTATTTAATTTCATTATTTCTTGATTATTTTCAATTGAGTCCAATTATCATGTCTTCTTTCTACTCCCTTTACATGTATGCGAAATTGGCATCCATGTCAATGGAGTAGGCTCCCAACTTGTCTTTGGAGTTGATTAATATTTGGAGACCCTTGAGTTGGAAGACTCAAGAGTTAAATTGTAATTGGAAGTTGTTGGCTAGCTCTCTAGCCACTAACGCTAATCCTTCCCAAGGGAGAGGATTAGGACTTGTGAATAGAAGTTGGCTCCCTACTTGACTTTTCTTTATTCGGTAAGGATTAACTAAGTAGAAACAACAACCTATTACTATTAATCTTGGGAAATCCAACAAGGATAGAACTTCCAATTAATCTTCTCCTAGCCAAGGCTTTTTATTTTAATTATATAAATTCTCTTGTTAATTTTCATTGCTTTAATTTACAATCATTTATTTTTCTGTTCTCTAACTCTTAAAATTTCTCAGAAAACTCATAACCAATAACAAGAACACTTCTCTGCAATTCCTTGAGAGACGACCCGAGGTTTAAATACTTCGGTTATTATTTTTATTGGGTTTGCTTTAGTGACAACCAAATTTTTGTATGAAAGGATTCTTTGTTGGTTTAGAAACTATACTTGCAATGTGATTAGTTTTGTGAAATTCTTTACTAGCAAAAAATCTGTTCATCAAAATGGCGTCGTTGCCGGGGAGTGGAGGAATGAGGGGACACTTCTCATTATTCACAATTTAGGTTTTAGATGTAGTTTTCTAGAGGGGGAGGCTCTCTCCTCTCTCTAGGTTTTAGGATTCCTAGTTTTATGCTTTTGAGTTGGATATTGAAAAGATTTACTACCTCCGTTGGAGTCTTTATCATTCTAGTTTGTTTCCTATTCCTTTACTCTTTTTATTCTCCATTTACTTTGTTTCAATTCTTCACACCTAATTTACTGTTTGCTTTCTGAACTTTCTGAATTTACTGTTGAATGAAATTGAACTCTCAAAACACTATTTTTTGCTTGTCTGACTAAGCAATTCACTCAATTATTGTTGCTTGATCCATCAATCCTCATGGGATCAACTCTCATTTACTTGAGGTATTACTTGATACGACCCGGTGCACTTACCAGTTAGTTTGTAGACTTTAAATTCCGCACCATAGGATACCATCGATGTCATCCTCTACCATCCTTCGACATCAAAAAGTCTATGTCAAGTGCCTTGTAAGGTTGTTGTTGTACCCTACCAACCTGTGGTATAACCCCGATCAACATGGTACCACTCCATATACAGCAAAGTATATAAACAATGTCACTTTCCTTCACATCATATGATGTTTGTCTTCTAATATCTCTAGATGCAGAATCTCTGCCACCTGAAGTGTAGCTTATGGCATCCACACAAACTAAATAAAAAATAATACACAAACATATATAAGTTTAAAGTAATAAAAAAAACTAATTAATATAATAAAATAAAGTTTATGACTCACATCAGTGTCCTGCAACAAATCAAGCCTCAACTTTGTCTTGATAACTAAAGGATCCCTCTAGTAAGTACCTATATTGTATCTTGACACCTACAATTACATATATAAAACTTCAATTTTTGCACGAATATTAATATATACACATATATAAAAATAATGCAAGAGGCCACATTAATATATCATAGCCATGCTGCCTCAGAGTGGGAAATTGCCAAAATATCCGTGATTGGAGTAGCTACAGTGGACCAGTAAGCTGTACAACATTTCGGTTGGCTACTCAACACATGCATCGATACAGCCACAAAAGTGTCACTAATGAACCCCAACTGTATCTCCCTAATTCCTCAAGCCTAGCTACATAAGGCAACCATCTAATGTGCACTTATGTCCCGGACTTGTCTCCAAATAGCTGAAAGGACAAGAACATCATGATGGATGCTCTAGCATATACCTTAACAATATCCTCACTCGCATCGAGAGAGCACACCACAAATCTCTCCTGAAACCATGTGTAGGCGATAGTGAACTTGTCAATGTACTCTGCAGGAGGGAGCACCCCAAAAAGCTTCTAGAACCAAACCCATGCTGATCTCTCACCAAGAATGTGTTGCTCAAAATCTATGAGACACCCATTAACATGTTCACCATCAATCAGAAGCTTGAGGTGGTAGTTTACATCCTACAGCGTAATAGTGCACTCACCGAACAACATATGGAACATAAGCATCTTAAGATGCCATCACTCAATGATTAGACTAATCAAGGACTCGTCAAGCTTAAACCAATGGTCGTTGAGCCTAACTAGGTAGTACAACCCCGCAGCCTACAAGTATGGAATGACGTGATTGTGAAGAGGCATATCCTGCTGCTCCTAATGGTCTTAATACAACGAGTTGGATAAATCACATAATAATTTTTTCACAATGAATATGACATATATAACTAATTAAAACAAACATTCAAACCATAAAAAAGTATTTCATTCAACCATTAAATTTACAAACTAATCTAATAGGGTTAAGTATTGTTTTCGTCCCTAACGTCTTGGGTCAAAATCAAAATTGTCCCCGACCTTTTTTCGTTATTAAAATCATCCTCAACGTTCAAAAACGCTTTAAAATCATCCTTTTTACCAATTTTATTTTTTTATTACCAAACTACCCCTCACTAAAAAAATTATAAAATAAAATAAATATAATTATAAAATAAAATAAATATAAAATAAATAAAAAAGAAAGGAAAGAAAGGGATATATAGAGAAACGGGGGGAGAGAAAGAAGGGGGTGGGGCGCGAGAAGGGGGGGTGGGGGGAGGGGGAGGGAAGGGAAGCCGCACCGCCGCACCGCTATACCGCCGCCCCGCCTCCCTGCCGCCTGTGATCCGCCACTGTTCCTCCTCCTCGCCTTCACCGTCCGCTTCTTCTTCTTCTTCTTCTTCTTGTGATCCGCCACTGTTCCTCCTCCTATCCCTCATCGCCCGCTTCTTCTGTGAACTGAATTTTTGTTGTAGAATTTCTGAATTTTTTGTGAAATTTGTTATGGAATATCTATAATTTATTTTTTTGTGATTTGGCTTAAATTTGGAATATTGTTGTTGCTGAATTTGTTGATTATTGTTCAAGGTGAATTTGTTGATTATTCTGAGTTATGATTTTCTGAGGTGGGGATGGTGGTGGATTCTGGTGTTGATGATGATAGTGGGGGTGGTGGTGGGTTCTGTTTTGAGTTTTGTTATTCTTCTGATGATGATCATGATGATGATGATGACCATGATGATAATGGTGCTGGTGGTGGTGGATTCTTGTTCATCTTGGACTTCTGGTTGATTTTGGTTGATTTTAGAGAAAGTTCTGATGATGGTGATGATGACCATGATGATACTGTTGGTGGTGGTGGTGGGTTCGCGTTGGGCGTAGGCTTCTGTTCTGGCAGTGGAGGTAGTGGGGTGAGGAAGGTGAAGAGGAGAATGATGATGATGAGGGTATCTTGGTCCAAGAATTCTGAAAAGGATGATTTTAAAGCGTTTTTGAACATTGAGGATGATTTTAATAACGAAAAAAGGTCGGGGACGAATTTGATTTTCGTCCCTTACCTTAGGGATGATTTTAGTACTTAACCCAATCTAATATGACAAATACTAATTTAATTACAAATTCTAATTCAAAGCATACATCATCTATAGCAACTCTAAACTAATATAAGACAAATTTACCCTTTCTTGTAACAATTATATCCTGACCAATAGCTTTGTACAGTATACACCCCAAATCCTACTCTACCTAGCCTTATCTATATTAACACCAACACAATCACAATAATTCTAAAACACTTCAAAAAAAAGGTCTATGGTTACGGTGAAAAACCGTGACCATAGCTAGTGAAAAGGGTGACCATAGGTCTATGGTCACGGTTTTTGACCTATGGTCACGGTTTTTCTGCCGTGGCCTATTCTCTCGTGGCCATAGACCTATGGTCACGGTTTTTTTATCTATGGTCACGGTTTCTATGGTCACGATTGTAATGTTCAAATTTTGGCACTTTATGCCACATTTTTTTACCGTGACCATAGTTTAATCTATGGTCACGTGATAAAACCGTGACCATAGCCTATCTATGGTCACAATTTTGGCCGTGACTATAGCCTCTATAGTCACCCCTTCCCAAAACCGTGACCATAGCATCTATGGTCACTCCACCAAAAACCGTGACCGTAGCCATATCTATGGTCACGGTTTTGACTGTGACCATAGCCTCTATAGTCAGCCTTTCCCAAAACCGTGACCATAGCCTTATCTATGGTTACGATTTTGGATGTGACCATAGCCTCTATGGTCACTCCACCTAAAACCGTGACCATAGCCATATCTATGGTCACCCCTTCCCAAAACCGTGACCATAGCCTTATCTATGGTCACAGTTTTGGCCGTGACCATAGCCTCTATGGTCACCCCACCAAAAACCATGACCATAGCCTATCTATGGTCACGGTTTTGGCCGTGACCATAGCCTCTATAGTCACCCCTTCCCAAAACCGTGACCATAGATAAGGCTATGGTCATGGTTTTGGCCGTGACCATAGCCTCTATGGTCACTCCACCCAAAACCGTGACCATAGCCTCTATGGTCACTCCTTCCCAAAATCGTGACCATAGCATCTATGGTCACTCCACCAAATATCGTGACCATAGCCTCTATAGTCACCCCTTCCCAAAACCGTGACCATAGCCTTATCTATGGTCACGGTTTTGGCCGTGACCATAGCCTCTATGGTCACTCCACCTAAAACCGTGACCATAGCCTCTATGGTCACCCCTTCCCAAAACCAAACCGTGACCATAGCCTCTATGGTCACTCCACCTAAAAATCATGACCATAGCCTTATCTATGGTCACAGTTTTAGCCGTGACCATAGCCCCTATGGTCACCCCTCCTTAAACCGTGACCATAGCCTTATCTATGGTCACGGTTTTTTGCCGTGACCATAGCGTCTATGGTCACCCCGCCTTAAAACCGTGACCATAACCTTATCTATAGTCACTGTTTTCACCGTTGCCATAGCTTATCTATGGTCACCTCTCCTTAAAACCGTGGCCATAACTTATCTATGGTAACCTGTTTTATTTTATGATATTTTTTAAAGCATAATCACATTCCAAAATGATGATAATCACAAAATAAATCTAAGAATGTGAAATTTAATAAATGTAAATCATAAAAGTTTCATTAAAAAGTAGATATCCATTACAACACTAATCAAAATAGGGTGTAATTTATCCATTACATGTATTATCGGATAAAGTCTCTTATCAAAATGTAAAGAACACATCAAAATAATACATTTAGATAACCAAAATTATTATAAGACCCATCCCATCTTATATTTGTATAGAACATATTTTCTTCACATCATGTCCTCCTGCTAGCAAAAGAAATAAAGAAGTTAGAACAGAACAAAAATGTTTTTGATGATGCATGCAGTGTAGTTGAGTAATGAATATAGAGCACAAGTTAAATAAGTCAATCAATATGAAAATTTCAACCACTAAATAACAAAGGAGCATTTACATGTGGTTTTGATCCATTTGGTAATATTTATATGTTTTTAATCTATCTTTGAGTGGAACTTCAACTCCCCTGTTGAAGTCGCTTAAAACTGAAAAAAAATCCAGCACAAAGAAATAACCACAACTAAAATAGAAGCTTAAAAAATAAGGTAATACCGAAATACTATTATTAGCTTCTAACCCATCAAACAAATCAAGTAATCAACACTAGCAAAACAGAAAAACCAGATTGAGTGTGAAATCAATAGACAAAGTAAATTTTAAAATAATAATAACGCTGATTAATATATATTACTGAGTACTAATTCAATGCTGATTGCTACCCCTTCACCTTCATGTATTATTATTGCTTTATCTATTTTTCTGTACCTTCTGAAGAGAAACAATGGTAGGTTATGCATCTTAGTTCGTAATTAGTTTCTTACCCTTCTATTCAATACGTACTCATGGAGCCAATTAGCCAATAAAATCAACAATAAAATTAACATCAACAGCAATCAGCCACTATTAATTTAACTACTAATTTTGACAGTACTTACTTCCATATCTTTTGACACATGGTTCGATCCCAGTGAAGGAGGAATGCTTCACCTCGCATCATTTGGTGTACTACTTGCATCAGGCGGAAATTGTTGGGCAGCTTCTATCATTACATGCACTTGTTCTGCACTAATACCAGGATTAACTTGTTGCAACACCGTTTTGATCAATCTCGTTAAACCATCCAACTTGGAAGTTAAGTTATTTTTATTTTTCTCCATAGTTGAAACCACTTCAGCATGTTGTTGTTGCATTTGTCGGATTTGCTTATCCTTTTTAAGAGAGGATTTTGTGACTGGTTGACCATAGAAACGAACTCTACCATGTCTCTCCTTTCCAAAAACCGTTTGAAGCGCTTCATCATCACTGTATCCAGCTTGCTTCAAATTTTGAAGATGATCCTATTACACAGAAGGAAAATTGAAATAAGTTCATGTGCGCATATGCTGAAAATATAAGAAATGATTTACACATTTCTTTTAGTGTACATTTCTATGAAACTAAACAACTCACAATCGTCTCTTGTGTTCCCGAATCAGTCTCTCCTTTCTTGTTAGTACGAGTTACAACAAACATCTCAGACTATGATGGATCTTCATTACCCTCTTTTTTTGCACGCTACAAAGAAACCACCAAGATTACTCGAAGTCAACACAGATGACATGAAAGATGCAAAGATACTTAAATGCGAAGCACAAATATAATACCAATTCAGCGTGTACTAATTCAAAACTAACTGGACCCATTCGATGATTCCATTTTTGTTTGGATCTATTTTCACGATTTTTGTCAGAAATAACCTACATATTGTTGTGATGCACGGAAACTTGTCTCTCAACAAATTTTCCTTCAGCAAGTATACCGAATTGTCGTCAAGTAAAAACTCACAATAAAGTGAGGTCGAATCCCACAGGAATTGATTGGTCAAGCAACTTTAATTATAGGAATGTTCTAGTTGAGCTAAGCAGAAATTGAGTTGAGGAATTGCAAAAAATTAAATGGCGGGAAAGTAAATAACAGAAAATGTAAATGCTAGAAATAAATGGCAAAATGTAAATCGCGGAAAGTAAAGTGCAGAATCTTAAATGGGGATTTGGGAGGATGAGCATAAAAGTAAATGGCAGAAAATAAAGAGAATGGGTAAGATCAGAAATGGGGGATTCATTGGGCTTAGGAGATGTTGCATTCTCTGGATCAAATTCATTCTCATCTCTTCCTCAATCAATGCATTCATTGATCTCTTTGGCAATCTTAAGTGATTGGATCCCAATTCCTTGGCAACCCAATCTCTCTAAGCTTGAACAATTGCCCAATTCCTTGATTTAATTGCTCATGGGAAGAGATGAAGTATGGTCACTGATTATACCACATGCATTCCCAAATCAAAGTGTTGGTAGGATTATATGTCACTATATCCATCCAAACCCCAATTTGGTCCAACATGAGAAAGCAATTCTAGCATGATCTCCTCATCCATTTTCCAAGGCTCAGAGGAGATCTAATTATGGAGAGTTTCTTTTCCAAGACAACTAACCAATTGGATTAAGATCGAAAGCTTTCTAGTAAAATCAAGAGAAAAGAAAGAAGAAGAAGAATGAAAACTATAATTGATCCATCAAATTACAACAGAGCTCCCTAACCCAATGAAAAGGGGCTTAGTTGTTCATAACTTTGGAAATGGAAATCAAAAATGAAAAGTGCATTCTGGAAATTAAACTAGAAGTTGCAGAGAAAGTAAAATATACAGAGTGTAATTCTCAAGTTCCAGATCTCCCTTTTTTCAATTCAAAACTATCCCTATATATACTACTCTTCAGCTCTTCTAGTTAGCTCTTCAAGTCTTGGATATGGGCCTTTGATCTTTAGTTGAAGCAGTTGCAGTCTTTAGTGGGCTCAGCTTTGCTTGCAAAGAAAGTGTGAGTTAGGCATGATGGGAAGTTAGTTAGGACGTTAGTGGCGTTAACATTAAGTGTAAACTTGGGTTCGAAAGCGTCATTGACGATAACTTTGTCACTAACGTTTCAAACTAGTTGATCCACGTTAACTTCAACGTTAGTGGTACTAACGTAACCACTAACGCGGCCTCTTAGCCCTTCGCAAGCGTTATTGGCACTCACTTTTACCAATAACGTTGCTCTTTGTCTCTCTCTTCCACGTTAATGGTCCACGTTAGTGTAACTAACGTGGCCCTTAACGTGGGCATGCCAAGGCTCGAGAGCGTTAGTGACACTTACCTTTGTCACTAACGCTTCAAAATGCCCCTACTTTCCACGTTAGTGCCTCACGTTAAGGATCTTAACGTGACCACTAACGTGGGTGTGTTTGCCATCTCCAACGTTAATGACAAAAGTGAGTGTCACTAACGTTGTTCTATCATTCATTGCTCTACGTTACCCTTCACGTTAGTGATCTTAACATGACCACTAACATGGGCAACCTAGGCTTGGTCTAGCGTTAGTGACAAAGGTGAGTGTCACTAACGCTTGCGACTTCCTCTTTACTCCACGTTAGAGTTCACGTTAATTAGATTAACGTGGCTCTTAACGTGGCTTAGTGTGTCATTTTGGAATGTTAGTGGTGTTCACTTTCACCACTAACGTTGGAGCTCCCCCTTTCTTCCACGTTAGTTCCCACGTTATTGTAACTAACGTGGGTTATGATGGCATTCGAAGGCGTTATTGGTGGTAACTTTACCACTAACGTTGCAAGCTCGCTCCCATTCCACGTTTGTGGTCACGTTAGTGAAGCTAACGTGGCTGCTAACGTGGTTCTTCTTTGCTTCCTTTGTCCTGAAATCAAACAAACGAGGTGCATCAAAGCTTTGTTTCAAGTCATGAGATCATGTATCATCCATATTATCATTCAATTCATGCATAATTCTCATGAAATCATGTAGAGTTCACAATGTTTGCTTGAATCAAGATGTAAGTGTATATTCACCCAAAACTTGCTTATTTACTAAGAAAATGCATGAAACTATCCTAAAATAGTAAAGAAAAAGGTCAGTGAAACTGGCCAAAATGCCCTGGCATTATGTTGTAATGTAAAAATACATAAAGTTAGTTAAATACACGATACCATTAATAAAGCCAAGAAAGTTGTGAAAATAACTTACTTTGATGATATCAAGACTCCAAAATTGAACTAATTTTCTAAATGTCATTACTAGAGAATATTAACAAGAATACTAATAAAGTAAATAAAAGAGTAATCAACTAAATACAAGAGTTAGGTTGATGTCTTTCACTATTTGCTATTGAAAAAAAAGATAAAGGAATTACCGAGTTGACTATCACTACTATCACCAACACTTGGATTGTGATCATCATAATCATATTTATATTCTTCATCATTTTCATCCAACGATATCCCATATTTTTTGAAGAATTCATCCAAAGTCATAGCTGGGATAAGAGACTCAATCTTATGTTCTTCTTCGTTGGCATCTTCTTCATTCGATTTCTTCATCAGCATCTTCTTATTGGTTGGCTTCTTGCTTTGACCATCAGCGTCATTGGTATTCATCTTGGTTTTATCATCTTCCATCTTTGATTTCTTCATTGGCACCTTCTTCCTAGACGGCTTCTTACCACTTTGACCCTCAATTTCATTGGCTTTCATCTTGACTAGATGATTTTCTTCATTGCAGTTCTTTGTTGGCATCTTGATTTGATCCTCACGGTTTTTCATGTTTGTTATCTTCTTGGTTGCCATTTTGCTTTGACCTTCAACGTCAAATCTTGTCAACTTCTTTTTCGGCATCTTGCCTTTTTTCATTGTCTCATGTTTACTACTATCCCCACATGCAGCTAAAATATGCTCCCTTTTGATTTGAAATTGTTTTAGCAATGCATAAGCACTTGTGAATTGTATTTTTCCTGAATTTTTTATTGGACTCCTCATCTTCAAGGGACTTCTTTGTGACTCTATTTGTGATAGGGTCCTTAACCTTTTTCTTTTGGGATTTCCTTCATTATTCATTCTGTATTAAAAAAAGTCAAATAAAGCATCAACATAATTAAATTGCATGAAGAGAGAAAAATAAAGCATCAAAAATAATAAAGAAATGGGCATATGCATTATCATACGACAGCCACATAATAAAGTAAACAAACATTGAGATTTCATGAACAAATAAAGCATGAACAAATAAAGCTTGATGGACAAATAAATTATATGGCAGCCATATATTTTAAGAGGGCTATAGACCACTACTGTCATATCAATTTTTGTACAAATAAATCATATGGCAGCCACATATAAAGCATCATGAACAAATAAAGCATCACGGACAATTTTTGTACTACCTCAATTTCAGCTTCATTGTCAAAATCATCATACTCTATTTCTTTGTGGTTAGGTTTGATCTTGTTCGGTGTCACATCAAAAATAGTGGGTCGCACACCCTGTCTAACCAAGTCTACCTCGCCAATATCACTCAAGGGTATCGGACTATTCGCCGATTCATGTGGCTCTCTTATGTTAGGGTCAAATTGTAATTGGACACGAATGTTAAACAAGTCTCTTGGAACCGTTTTCATCACATAATGCTTTTGGGGAATATATGGATCTTTCACATAAAAGCACTGGTGTGCTTGGCTTGCCAACACAAATGGTTCGTCTTGGTAACATCTTTTGTTGAAATGAACGTATGTCAGACCATAATCATCTTTCTCAGCAATAAACCACTCACACTTGAATAACACAACTTTAAATTGGCTATAATAGTCTAACTCGATAATATCCATGATTCTACCATAATATCTTATATTGGCCTTGATTGGTTTTTTGTCCTTAACACTTGCAAAGCTTGTAGTTTCAGCTACCACAGTGACACCACTGTTTTGTATTTTTCGCATCACTTCTCGCCGCTTAGTATGAAATCTGTACCCATTGACGACATAAGCAGAAAATGATTTTGCAACTTTATTTGGACCCTTAGACAACTGTCGTATCCAACTAGGAACATCATCCTTCATGGCACGTCCTGTAAACCAATCTATAAAGTCTTCATTCTGATCTTTAACAACGTTCCACTTTTGCTTCTGCTTGTCTTGCTTTTGTTGCTCACCATGTTCTCTACAAGGGATGTATATTATTATGTAATACTACCAAAATTAGTCTAAGGAACAGAACTAATGAGAAGTGCAAATTTACCTCATGTAAGGCTCCACGTTAATGCAATTGTTCAATACATATGCATTAGCTTGAAGGAGTGACTTCTCGTCCAAAATAATTAGTTGCCCTTTTTTTCCACCCAATGGACTTTCCTTGTTTGTGAACAAGTTTGAATCAGGCTCTTTGGTTGAAGTGCCTTCATCATTATTCCGAGATACTCTATTGAATCTTGTTTTCACTCCCTCATGCAAATTTCTTGAACAAAAAGTTAAACACTCTTCAGCCAAATAACCCTCCGCAATTGATCCTTCTGGACGACTTCTATTATGTACATACCCTTTTAGTGTGCACATGTATCTCTCAATCGGATACATCCATCGAAACTGGACGGGACCACCTAACCTTAATTCATTAGCTAAATAAATAGGCAAATGAACCATTATATCAAAAAAGGTAGGGGAAAAATCCTCTCCAACTGGCACAAAGTCTCTACAATCTCTGACTCTAAACCATTAATCTCTTCTAAAGAGATTTCCTTTTGACATAGCCAATGAAAAAAGGAACACAAGCGAACTAGAGGAACAGTAACATGATCTGGAAGAATGCTCTTGATTGGTATTTGCAAGGTAATGCAACATGAAGTGAGCATCATGAGTCTTGTAACCGTAAAACTTTATCTCTTCTTGTTGTACACAACGAGAAATATTTGAAGCACTTCCATCAGGCAATTTTGTCTTCTTTAAGACACCGCAAAAAATGGATTTCTCGCCTTTGGTCATGGAGAAGCATGCTCTAGCAAGTTTAGTTCTTTTTCCATCCTTCGTATTTATTGGGTGAAGATTCTTTCGAATACCCATCTCCTTAAGATCATAACGAGCCTTTGCATGATCCTTTGTCTTTCCAGGAATATCCAATAAGGTACCAATTATACTGTCGACTATATTTTTTTCGATATGCATTACATCAAAGTTGTGCCTGAGCATACAATGCTGCCAATATGGTAACTCAAAAAATATTTATCTTTTTTTCCATTGGCCATTACTTTTGCTTTGCGTCTTCCCAAGGGCATTATCTACTGACTTTAGCTTATCTAGAACCTCTTCACCTGTTAACATTCGTGGTGGACCCCTGAATTCTATTTTTCCATTAAAAGATCTCTTGTTAGACCTCCATGCATGATCAACTGGAAAAAATCTCCTATGGTCCATGTAAACTGTCTTTTGGCTATGTTTCAAGTAACAAAAAGAAGTATCATGGTTACAACAAGCGCAAGCTAGCTTCCCTTTCATACTCCAACCGGACAACATCATATATGCAGGAAAATCATTTATTGTTCAAAGAAGTGCAGCATGCATTTGAAAAGTTTCTCCCTTAAAAAAATCATATGTATCTACCCCTGACACCCATAGCTCCTTCAGCTCTTCGATCAATGGTTGCAAAAAAATATCAATATTATTTCCTGGTGAACAAGGTCCAGGTATGAGTAAAGAGAGCATGCAGTATTCTAACTTTATGGACATCTAAGGGGAGAAATTGTACACCATTAAGACAACTGGCCATGTGCTATGTGACACGTTCATAGTTCGAAAAGGATTAAAACCATCACTTGCCAAACCAAGCCTCAAGTTGCGAAGTTCTTTTGAAAAGTTTGGGTACCGAGTATCCAAGTTCTTCCATGCTTGGCCATCAGCAGGGTGCCTTATGCAATCGTCTTTCAAACACTGCTCATCATGCCACCTCAACGCCTCTGCAGTGTTTGGGCACATAAAAAGCCTTTTAAGCCTTGGTACTAAAGGAAAGTATCTTAAAGTCTTTTGCAGTAACCTTATGAACTTTATTCGGAAGCGCAAAGTCATCTTCATTGCCATCCATAGCAGGAGTCTGATTATATCGAGACTCTCCACAGATATGGCAAACTGAGTCATTTATGTACTTATTCCGATACAGCATGCAGTCATTAGGACATGCATTAATCTTTTCATAGTCAAGACCCAAGTCTTTAACCATATTCTTAGCTTTATTAAAAGAAGTGAGAATGTTCAAATCAGGTATAGCTTCTTTCAATAACTCCAAGAGGGAGGTAAAAGATGTGTTACTCCAACCATGCAGACACTTCAAGTGGTAAAGACGAATGATAAACGATAGTCTCGAAAATCCAGTGGTACAATTTGGATATAATTTTAGACCTGCTTCATCTACCAGCTTATAAAATCTCTTCGCATCTTCATTCAACCCATTGTTCCCCTCTTCAAGATTTGTCATATTTCCGAATGCATCACGTAGCAACCCGTCAATATCATCAATGCCCCCTCGATCATCCATGTCACTATTTACAACTGTTGGGATTGCTGATTCCCCATGATTAGTCCATCGTTTATAACCTTCGACAAACTCATAGCAAATAAGATGCTCATATACGTCTTCTCGTTCACGCCAATAAGTGTTTCCACACTTTGCACACGGACATTGGATTTCTTTTCTAACCGGTTTTCCAATTACGAAGGCAAACTTTAAAAAATTATTTACACCAACTATGTACTCGTTCTCAAATCTTGGTAAATCCATCCAATCCTTTGACAAAACATGATTAAACCTAAGAATGCAAATATCTGAACTTACTAAACATGATCTAATAGGTCAATTATAGTGACAATCTAGCTACCATATATTCGCTTACTACCCTAGTTAAATGTGCTATCAAATTATTATATATGGCAATTACGAGATAAACTTACTGCTTAATTCCTTTATTTTGAGATGCCATATGAAGTTGTTATAAACGATGCCACAGCAACTACTCAACTTCTGTTGTTTTTACCAGTACGAAAAAATTATCATGTACACAAAACAAAGTCAAAATAATTAAGTTCAGAAAGGGAATACCAAATAATGCCCAATTTTAAGTTCCTATATTAATGTACATTTTTTTTGCAATTATTAAGTTAACTTTTTGTATTAACATGGGTTCGCATCTAAAATAGGCACATTGAGTATAAAAGGAACTATCAAATGCACATTGAGTTGCCTTGAAATATGTACAACACTACTTTTGGTTAGAAACAACTACGCAATTCTACTTGAACTCATAAATTAAGGAAATGATTTTAAAAAAATTAATAAATCAATATTAGTAATCCATGTCAAATGGTATTTTAATGGTTCACTCAACTAACGTGCACATTATGACTACGGTCATTATCTTGAAAAGTTTGAAGTTGTAATGCCAAAGTAAAGGTTAAAGTTAAAAAGGGGTAGATTATAGTTACCGTTTTTAGCTTTAAAGATACTCTATTGAATCTTGTTTTCACATTATTCTAAATTTCTATTTTTTTTTAAATAAATAAAGTCCGATCTCTATATCTCTATCTCTTAATAAAGGGACTGAATGCAAAAGATAGGCAAAACTAGAAGAGTTCCTATAACAAACTTTGGTGCCAGACAATGTTCTGCATTATTTTGTGAAAGCAAGCGTGGGAGATTTTAAAAGCTTAGAATGAAACACTTACCAGATATACTGAAATAAGAGATAAGTGCAAGGCCAGTCTCTCTCCATTTCCAACATCAAATAGTATATCAATGTGCACTTGCAATGAATACAAACCACTAAGTGCTGTAACTAATGAAGCTATCCTCAGAAAAAGCAAACAATCACAAAGGAGCAGCAGCCGACCTGAAATAAAGATCTCCGATAAGCATTCATTAAATAGTTGATAAACTTGGAAATATTAGCAGGCAACAGCTACACCATATCCAAAAAATCAAAGTGGCCCCCATTGTCATGCTGCTATAGAGAGTACTATAAGGCAACATAGAACAGTCAAAGAAAAAATGAAGCAGCCATGCATTCAATTCAAACCACACATAAAAAAACTCTTTTGAAAAGGGCCAAAGGGTCATCATACATCACCCAATTCACTATCACAAACATTGATCCACATAATTCAATGGCTCAGAAACTACTCCCTTCAAACAAGGTTTTGCAATTCACTTTTATATACAGCCAAATTCATATCTCAAAATTAATCAACATTTGGCACACTAATATACATTCGATTGAAGAATAACCTTATTCAAATACACATAAACCACCTTATTGATTTAACACTTCATTAAGCACTCTAGTTGCCAGAATATTATAATACACAATTTGACAGAAGACTCAATATGGTTTACTAAAAATTAAATAAATGTTAAAAAAATTCCAACCATTAACAGAAATTATCAACAATATTAGTGACTATAATACCAAAATTTCATTGAGCATGAATTCAAAGTTTTTGCAATGCAAAACCCCATAAACCTTAAAATTGAAGACGGAAAAGGAATAAACCCTAGAAAAAAACATACCATATGGTTATGGAAAATAAATTAAGAAAATATAAAACGGAAAAGGGAAACGGCATACCAAGCAGCACCGAGAACTGAGACACCGATGGAGACGCCGAAGATGAATACGATGTGATGAGCTTTCTAAGTTTTGCAAAACATGGAAGAGGAAGAAGCGACCGCACTGAGGAGCTTGGGACGGCGGCGGCGCTGAGGAGCTTGGGACGGCGGCAGCACCGAGAAACTTGGGACGGTGGTGGCAATGAGGGGCTAGGGTTATGAATTGTGCTGAGCTTTCTGGGTTTTGCAAAATAGGGAAGAGGAAGGAAGCAACTACGTTGAGGAGCTTAGGACGGCGGCGGTGCTGAGGAGTGATGAGCGGATAATTTATACGCTTTTTGACATTGTTTTTAGTATGTTTTTAGTAGGATTCAGCTACTTTTAGGGATGTTTTCATTAGTTTTTATGTTAAATTCACATTTCTGGACTTTACTATGAGTTTGTGTGTTTTTCTGTGATTTCAGGTATTTTCTGGCTGAAATTGAGGGACTTGAGCAGAAATCAGATTCAGAGGTTGAAAAAGGACTGCTGATGCTGTTGGATTCTGACCTCCCTGCACTCAAAGTGGATTTTCTGGAGCTACAGAATTCGAAATGGAGCGCTTCAAATTGCGTTGGAAAGTAGACATCCAGGACTTTCCAGCAATATATAATAGTCCATACTTTGGCCAAGAATTGACGACGTAAACTGGCGTTCAACGCCAGCCTTCTGCCCAAATCTGGCGTCCAGCGCCAGAAAAGGATCCAAAACCAGAGTTGAACGCCCAAACTAGCACAGAAACTGGCGTTCAACTCCACAAATGGCCTCTGCACGTGCTACACTTCAGCTCAGCCCAAACATACACCAAGTGGGCCCAGGAAGTGGATTTATGCATCAATTACTTACTCATGTAAACCCTAGTAGCTAGTTTATTATAAATAGGACCCTTTACTAGTCTTTTTGACAATCTTTGGTCTCAGTTTTATTCCATTGTTCATCTTAGGAGACTATTGATCTCGCTTAGGGGGCTGGCCATCCCGGCCATGCCTGGACCTTCACTTATGTATTTTCAACAGTAGAGTTTCTACACTCCATAGATTAAGGTGTGGAGCTCTGCTGTTCCTCAAAGATTAATGCAAAGTACTACTGTTTTCTATTCAATTCTTCTTATTTCTCTTCTAAGATATCCATTCGCACCCAAGAACGTGATGAAGGTGATGATTATGTGTGACGCTCATCATCCTTCTCCCTTATGAACGCGTGCCTGACAAACACTTCTGTTCTACATGAAATAAGCTAGAATGAGTATCTCTTAGATCTCCTAACCAGAATATTCGTGGTGTAAGCTAGAATGATGGCGGCATTCAAGAGAATCCGGAAGGTCTAAACCTTGTCTGTGGTATTCTGAGTAGGATTCAATGATCGAATGACTGTGACGAGCTTCAAACTCGCGATTGTTGGGCGTTAGTGACAGACGCAAAAGGAGGGTGAATCCTATTCCAGCATGATCAAGAACCGACAGATGAATAGCCGTGCCGTGACAGGGTGCGTGAGCATATTATTCACTGAGAGGAGGGGATGTAGCCACTGACAACGGTGATGCCCTTGCATACAACCAGCCATGGAAAGGAGTAAGACAGATTGGATGAAGATAGCAGGAAAGCAGAGGTTCAGAGGAACGAAAAGCATCTCCATTCGCTTATCTGAAATTCCTACCAATGAATTACATAAGTATTTCTATCCCTATTTTATTATATTAAATTCGAAAACACCATTATCACTTCATATCTGCCTGACTGAGATTTACAAGGTGACCATAGCTTGCTTCATACCAACAATCTCCGTGGGATTCGACCCTTACTCACGTAAGGTATTACTTGGACGACCCAGTGCACTTGCTGGTTAGTTGTATCGAAGTTGTGACAATTATGTATTGAGATCAAAGCACCAAGCTTTGGAGCCATTACCAGGGATTGTTCGAGCCTGGACATCACAATTTCGTGCACCAAGTTTTTGGCGCCGTTGCCGGGGATTGTTTGTGTTTGGACAACTGACGGTTCATCTTGTTGCTCAGATTGGATAACTTTCTTTTCGTTTTCTTTTCAAAAATCTTTCAAAAATATTTTCAAAAAAAAATTTCTCTTTTGTTTTCGAAAAAAAAATTGTTTTCAAAAATTTATTCAAAATTTTTAAGAATGAATTCTAGTGTTTCATGAAGCATGTGAAGCCTGGCTGGCTGTAAAGTCATGTCTAAATTCTTTTGGACTGAGGCTTGCAATTTGTTATCAAAGAGCAATATACTCTCGTGTTAAAGGCTAAGGCTTGGCTGGCCATTGGCCATGTCTAGTGTTTTGGACTGGAGCTTTCATTGAAAGCTTGGCTGGCTAGTGAGCCATGTCTAATTCCTGGACTAAAGCTTTAGACTAAGAATGCAAGATTCCTGGAATTCATATTAAAAATTTTGGAATCCTTATTTTTCTTTTTCATATAATTTTCGAAAAATATAAAATAAAAATCCAAAAAAATTAGAAAATCATAAAAATCAAAAATATTTTCTGCTTCTTGTTTGAGTCTTGAGTCACATTATAAGTTTGGTGTCACTTGCATTTTTCGAAAATATCATGCATTCATAGTGTTCTTCATGATCTTCAAGTTGTTCTTGGTAAGTCTTCTTGTTTGATCTTGATGATTTTTTGTTTTGTGTCTTTTAGTGTTTTTCATATGCATTCTTGAATTCTTGGTGTCTAGGCATTAAAGAATTCTAAGTTTGGTGTCTTGCATGTTTTCTTTGCATTAAAAATTTTTCAAAAATATATTCTTGAAGTTCATCATGACATTCATAGTGTTCTTGGTGTTCATCTTGACATTCATAGCATTCTTGCATGCATTCATTGTTTTGATCTAAAAATTTCATGCATTGCATCTTTTTAGTGTTTTTCTCTTGCATCATAAAAATTCAAAAATAAAAAAAAAATATCTTTCCCTCTTTCTCTCATCAAATTCGAAAATTTGGATTGACTTTTTCAAAAATTTTTAAAATCAAATTGTTTCTCATGAGTCAAATCAAATTTTCAATTTGAAAATCTTATCTTTTTCAAAATCTTTTTCAAAAATCAAATCTTTTTCAAAATTCTTAGTTATTTTCGAAAATTCCTAAAATATTTTTCAAAAATCTTTTTCTTATTTTTATATCTAATTTTCGAAAATAACATAATCAATTAATATTTTGATTCAAAAATTTGAAGTTTGTTACTTGCTTGTTAAGAAAGATTCAAACTTTAAGTTCTAGAATCATATCTTGTGATTTCTTATGAATCAAGTCATTAATTGAGATTTTAAAAATCAAATCTTTTTTAAAATTAGTTTCTAAAATATCTTCTTATCTTATCTTTTTCAAAAATATCTTTTCAAAATATCTTTTCAAACTTCCTAACTTCTTATCTTTTCAAAATTTGTTTCAACTAACTAACTAACTTTTTGTTTGTTTCTTAACTTTTTCAAAACTACCTAACTAACTCTCTCTCTCTCTAATTTTCGAAAATATCTCCCCACTTTTTCAAAAATTTCTTTTTAATTAACTAATTATTTTTATTTTTTATTTTTTATTTCAAAAATTTTCGAAAACTACTAACATTTTTCAAAAACCATTTTCAAAAATCACTAACTCTTTTTCAAAATAATTTTCGAAAATTATACCTCCCCCATCCTATTCTATTTATTCATTCATATCCTAACATCTCATCTCACATCTCTTCCATTCGTACAGTTGTGCTTCTTCCTTTACATCACATTCTTTGTCTCCCCCTCTTTTCTTCCACTCACAAAGGGATCCCTATACTGTGGTATAAAGGATCTCTATTATTATTATTTTTCTGTGCCTTCTTCTTTGTCATATGAGCAGGAGCAAGGATAAGAACATTCGTGTGGAAGCAGATCCAGAACCTGAAAGGACTCTGAAGAGAAAATTAAGAGAAGCTAAAATACAACAATCCAGAGATAACCTTTTAGAAATTTTCGAACAGGAAGAGAAGATGGCAGCCGAAAATAATAATAATGTAAGGAAGATGCTTGGTGACTTTACTGCACCTAATTCCAATTTACATGGAAGAAGCATCTCCATTCCTGCCATTGGAGCAAACAACTTTGAGCTGAAACCTCAATTAGTTTCTCTGATGCAGCAGAACTGCAAGTTTCATGGACTTCCATCTGAAGATCCTTTTCAGTTCTTAACTGAATTTTTGCAGATATGTGATACTGTTAAGACTAATGGAGTAGATCCTGAAGTCTACAGGCTCATGCTTTTCCCTTTTGCTGTAAGAGACAGAGCTAGATTATGGTTGGACTCTCAACCTAAAGACAGCCTGAACTCTTGGGATAAGCTGGTCACGGCTTTCTTAGCCAAGTACTTTCCTCCTCAAAAGCTGAGCAAGCTTAGAGCTAATGTTCAAACCTTCAGACAGAAAGAAGGTGAATCCCTCTATGAAGCTTGGGAAAGATACAAACAGTTGACCAAAAAGTGTCCTTCTGACATGCTCTCAGAATGGACTATCCTGGATATATTCTATGATGGTTTATCTGAGTTATCAAAGATGTCATTGGATACCTCTGCAGGTGGATCCATTCACCTAAAGAAAACGCCTGCAGAAGCTCAAGAACTCATTGACATGGTTGCTAATAACCAGTTCATGTACACTTCTGAAAGGAATCCTGTGAGTAATGGGACGCCTATGAAGAAGGAAGTTCTTGAGGTTGATACTCTGAATGCCATATTGGCTCAGAATAAAATATTGACTCAGCAAGTCAATATGATTTCTCAGAGTCTGAATGGAATGCAAGCTGCATCCAACAGTACTCAAGAGGCATCTTCTGAAGAAGAAGCCTATGATCCTGAGAACCCTGCAATAGCAGAGGTAAATTACTTAGGTGAACCTTATGGAAACACCTATAACTCAACATGGAGAAATCATCCAAATTTCTCATGGAAGGATCAAAAGCCCCAACAAGGCTTTAATAATGGTGGAAGAAACAGGTTTAGCAATAGCAAGCCTTTTCCATCATCAACTCAGCAACAGACAGAGAACTCTGAACAAAATGCTTCTAATTTAGCAAATCTAGTCTCTGATCTATCTAAGGCCACTGTAAGTTTCATGAATGAAACAAGATCTTCCATTAGAAATCTGGAAGCACAAGTGGGCCAGCTGAGTAAAAGGATCACTGAAATCCCTCCTAGTACTCTCCCAAGCAATACAGAAGAGAACCCAAAAGGAGAGTGCAAGGCCATTGACATAAGCGCCATGGCCGAACCTGTGAGGAGAGGAGAGGACGTGAATCCCAAGGAGGAAGACCTCCTGGGACGTCCAGTGATCAATAAGGAGCTTCCCTCTGAGGAACCAAAGGACTCTGAGGCTCATCTAGAGACCATAGAGATTCCATTGAACCTCCTTATGCCCTTCATGAGCTCTGATGAGTATTCCTCTTCTGAAGAGAATGAGGATGTTACTGAAGAGCAAACTGCCAAGTTTCTTGGTGCAATCATGAAGCTGAATGCCAAATTGTTTGGCATTGATGCTTGGGAAGTTGAACCTTCCTTATTCATCAATGAGCTAAGTGATCTGGATCAACTGACATTGCCTCAGAAGAGACAGGATCCTGGAAAGTTCATAATACCCTGTACCATAGGCACCATGATCTTTAAGGCTCTGTGTGACCTTGGTTCAGGAATAAACCTCATGCCCCTCTCTGTAATAGAGAAACTGGGAATCTATGGGGTGCAAGCTGCTAAAATATCACTAGAGATGGCAGACAGCTCAAGAAGACAGGCTTATGGACAAGTAGAAGATGTATTAGTAAAGGTTGAGGGCCTTTACATACCTACTGATTTCATAGTCCTGGACACTGGAAAGGAAGAGGATGAATCCATCATCCTAGGAAGACCTTTCCTGGCCACAGCAAGAGCTGTGATTGATGTTGACAGAGGTGAAATAGTCCTTCAATGGAATGAGAACTCCCTTGTATTCAAAACTCAAGGATCTCCCTCTGCAACCATGGAGAGGAAGCTTGAAAAGCTTCTCTCAAAGCAGAGTCAACCAGAGCCCCCACAGTCAAACTCTAAGTTTGGTGTTGGGAGGCCACAACCAAACTCTAAGTTTGGTGTTGAACTCCCATATCCAAACTCTAAGTTTGGTGTTGGAGAGTTTCAACAAAGCTCTGCACATCTGTGAGGCTCCATGAGAGCCCACTGTCAAGCTATTGACATTAAAGAAGCACTTGTTGGGAGGCAACCCAATGTTTATCTAATTCTTATTTTCATTGTTTTTCATATTTTCTTAGGGTCATGATCATGTGGAGTCACAAAATAAATAGAAAAATTGAAAACGGAATCAAAAACAGCAGAAGAAAAATCACACCCTGGAAGAGCATCTGTCTGGCGTTCAGCGCCAGAACAGAGCATGGTTCTGGCGCTGAACGCCCAAAATGGGCAGCTTCTGGGCGCTGAACGCCAGAACAGGCATGGTTCTGGCGTTCAACGCCAGAAATGGCACACAGATGGGCGTTGAACGCCCAAAATGGCCACCAACCTGGCGCTGAACGCCCAGAGTTGGATACAAAGGCATTTTTACATGCCTAAGGGGTGCAGGGATGTAAATCCTTGAAAACCTCAGGATCTGTGGACCCCACAGGATCCCCACCTACCTCCACTCACTTCTTCTCACCACTCTCTTTCACACAACCCCATAAACACTCTTCCCTAAAAACCCCTCACCAATCACCTCCATCCCTCTTTCCCACTAAACCTTCACCACTCACATCCACCCACTCTTCCCAATAAACCTACCTCATAAACTCCACCTACCTTCAAAATTCAAAACCAATTTCCCACCCAAACCCACCCATATGGCCGAAACCTTCCCCCCTTCCCTTACCTATATAAAGCCCTCCATTCTTCATCAAATTCACACCACACACCCCTCTACACTCCTCTTGGCCGAAACCACATCTCCCTCTCCCTCTCCATATTTCTTCTTCTTCTTCTACTATTCTTTTGTTTATTGCTCGAGGACGAGCAATATTCTAAGTTTGGTGTGGTAAAAGCATAGTTTTTTGTTTTTCCATTACCATTGATGGCATCTAAGACCGGAGAATCCTCTAGAAGAGGGAAAGGGAAGACAAGAGCTTCCACATCTGAGTCATGGGAGATGGAAAGATTCATCTCCAAAGCCCATCAAGACCACTTCTATGATGTTGTGGCCAAGAAGAAGGTGATCCCTGAGGTCCCTTTTAAACTCAAAAGAAATGAGTATCCGGAGATCCGACATGAAATTCAAAGAAGAGGTTGGGAAGTTCTAACAAATCCCATCCAACAAGTCGGCATCCTAATGGTTCAAGAGTTCTATGCCAATGCATGGATCACCAAGAACCATGATCAAAGTAAGAACCCGGATCCAAAGAACTATGTTACAATGGTTCGGGGGAAATACTTAGATTTTAGTCCGGAAAATGTGAGGTTGGCGTTCAACTTGCCATACATGGAAGAGAACGCACGCCCCTACACAAGGAGAGTCAACTTTGATCAAAGGTTGGACCAAGTCCTTATGGACATATGTGTAGAAGGAGCTCAATGGAAGATTGACTCCAAAGGCAAGCCGATTCAACTAAGAAGATTGGACCTCAAGCCTATAGCTAGAGGATGGTTGGAGTTTATTCAATGCTCAATCATTCCCACTAGCAACCGGTCTGAAGTTACTATAGACCGGGCCATCATGATCCATAGCATCATGATTGGAGAAGAGGTGGAAGTTCATGAGATTATACCTCAAGAACTCTACAAGGTGGCTGACAAGTCCTCCACCATGGCAAGGTTAGCCTTTCCTCACCTCATTTGCCACCTATGCAATTCAGCTGGGATTGACATAGAGGGAGATATCCTCATCAAAGAGGACAAGCCCATCACTAAGAAAAAGATGGAGCAAACAAGAGAGCCCATTCATGGAGCTCAAGAGGCGCAAGAAGCTCACTTCCATGAGATCCCTGAGATACCTCAAATGCACTTTCCTCCACAAAACTATTGGGAGCAAATCAACACCTCCCTAGGAGAATTAAGTTCCAATATGGGACAACTAAGGGTGGAACATCAAGAACACTCCATCATGCTCCATGAAATAAGAGAAGATCAAAAAGCAATGAGGGAGGAGCAACAAAGACAAGGAAGAGACATAGAAGAACTCAAGGACATCATTGGTTCCTCAAGAAGAAAACGCCACCATCACTAAGGTGGATTCATTCCTTGTTCTTCTTTCTTCTGTTTTTCGTTTTCTATGTTATGTGCTTATCTATGTTTGTGTCTTCATTACATGATCATTAGTAGTAGTAACTTTGTCTTAAAGTTATAAATGTCCTATGAATCCATCACCTCTCTTAAATGAAAAATGTTTTAATTCAAAAAGAACAAGAAGTACATGAGTTTCGAATTTATCCTTGAACTTAGTTTAATTATATTGATGTGGTGACAATGCTTCTTGTTTTCTGAATGTATGCTTGAACAGTGCATATGTCTTTTGAAGTTGTTGTTTAAGAATGTTAAATATGTTGGCTCTTGAAAGAATGATGACTAGGAGACATGTTATTTGATAATCTGAAAAATCATAAAAATGATTCTTGAAGCAAGAAAAAGCAGCAAAGAACAAAGCTTGCAGAAAAAAAAAATTAGGCAAAAAAAAATAGAAAGAAAAAGAAAAAGCCAAAGCTCTTAAAACCAAGAGGCAAGAGCAAAAAGCCAATAACCCTTAAAACCAAAAGGCAAGGGCAAATAAAAAGGATCCCAAGGCTTTGAGCATCAGTGGATAGGAGGGCCTAAAGGAATAAAATCCTGGTCTAAGCGGCTAAACCAAGCTATCCCTAACCATGTGCTTGTGGCGTGTAGGTGTCAAGTGAAAACTTGAGACTGGGCGGTTAAAGTCAAGGTCCAAAGCAAAAGAAGAGTGTGCTTAAGAACCCTGGACACCTCTAATTGGGGACTTTAGCAAAGCTGAGTCACAATCTGAAAAGGTTCACCCAATTATGTGTCTGTGGCATTTATGTATCCGGTGGTAATACTGGAAAACAAAGTGCTTAGGGCCACGGCCAAGACTCATAAAGAAGCTGTGTTCAAGAATCATCATACTGAACTAGGAGAGTCAATAACACTATTCGAAATCTGAAGTTCCTATAGATGCCAATCATTCTAAACTTCAATAGATAAAGTGAGATGCCAAAACTATTCAAGAGGCAAAAAGCTATAAGTCCCGCTCATATGATTGAAGCTCTGCTTCATTGATAGTTTGGAATTTATAGTATATTCTCTTCTTTTTATTCTATTTGATTTTTAGTTGCTTGGGGACAAGCAACAATTTAAGTTTGGTGTTGTGATGAGCGGATAATTTATACGCTCTTTGACATTGTTTTTAGTAGGATTCAGCTACTTTTAGGGATGTTTTCATTAGTTTTTATGTTAAATTCACATTTCTGGACTTTACTATGAGTTTGTGTATTTTTCTGTGATTTCAGGTATTTTCTGGCTGAAATTGAGGGACTTGAGCAGAAATCAGATTCAGAGGTTGAAAAAGGACTGCTGATGTTGTTGGATTCTGACCTCCCTGCACTCAAAGTGGATTTTCTGGAGCTACAAAACTCGAAATGGCGCGCTTCCAATTGCGTTGGAAAGCAGACATCCAGGGCTTTCCAGAAATATATAATAGTCCATACTTTGGCCAAGAATTGACGACATAAACTGGCGTTCAACGCCAGCCTTCTGCCCAAATCTGGCGTCCAGCGCCAGAAAAGGATCCAAAACCAGAGTTGAACGCCCAAACTGGCACAGAAACTGGCGTTCAACTCCACAAATGGCCTCTGCACGTGCTACACTTCAGCTCAGCCCAAACATACACCAAGTGGGCCCAGGAAGTGGATTTATGCATCAATTACTTACTCATGTAAACCCTAGTAGCTAGTTTATTATAAATAGGACCCTTTACTAGTCTTTTTGACAATCTTTGGTCTCAGTTTTATTCCATTGTTCATCTTAGGAGACTATTGATCTCGCTTAGGGGGCTGGCCATCCCGGCCATGCCTGGACCTTCACTTATGTATTTTCAACGGTAGAGTTTCTACACTCCATAGATTAAGGTGTGGAGCTCTGCTGTTCCTCAAAGATTAATGCAAAGTACTACTGTTTTCTATTCAATTCTTCTTATTTCTCTTCTAAGATATCCATTCGCACCCAAGAACGTGATGAAGGTGATGATTATGTGTGACGCTCATCATCCTTCTCCCTTATGAACGCGTGCCTGACAAACACTTCTGTTCTACATGAAATAAGCTAGAATGAATATCTCTTAGATCTCCTAACCAGAATCTTCGTGGCGTAAGCTAGAATGATGGCGGCATTCAAGAGAATCCGGAAGGTCTAAACCTTGTCTGTGGTATTCTGAGTAGGATTCAATGATCGAATGACTGTGACGAGCTTCAAACTCGCGATTGTTGGGCGTTAGTGACAGACGCAAAAGGAGGGTGAATCCTATTCCAGCATGATCGAGAACCGACAGATGAATAGCCGTGTCGTGACAGGGTGCGTGAGCATATTATTCACTGAGAGGAGGGGATGTAGCCACTGACAACGGTGATGCCCTTGCATACAGCCAGTCATGGAAAGGAGTAAGACAGATTGGATGAAGATAGCAGGAAAACAGAGGTTCAGAGGAACGAAAAGCATCTCCATTCGCTTATCTGAAATTCCTACCAATGAATTACATAAGTATTTCTATCTCTATTTTATTATATTAAATTCGAAAACACCATTATCACTTCATATCTGCCTGACTGAGATTTACAAGGTGACCATAGCTTGCTCCATACCAACAATCTCCGTGGGATTCGACCCTTACTCACGTAAGGTATTACTTGGACGACCCAGTGCACTTGCTGGTTAGTTGTATCGAAGTTGTGACAATTATGTATTGAGATCAAAGCACCAAGCTTTGGAGCCATTACCAGGGATTGTTCGAGCCTGGACATCACAATTTCGTGCACCAAGGAGCTTGGGACGGCGGCGGCAATGAGGGGTTAGGGTTACGAATCGGGAAAAAAGAAAGAAGGCCAGGGGGTGTTTTCAATTTTCTTCACTTCTTGTGTTCACCGTGTTATACCAATAGGATAGGAAAATGAGTATTTAATTTTTTAAATTAAGATAATAAAATTGATATATTATATTATATAAATTACAAATCTTGTAATAATGAATTTTTTATTTTTATTTTTTACAGTATTATTTTATCCAACATATTAAGAATTAATTTATCCTATGCATTTAAATAAACGAATAAAATTAACCACTCAAATCATTTAAATTAATTACGATATGATGAATCTTTCATTTTAATATTCTACAATCAATTTAATAAGTTTTAAATCATTTTTTAATTTAAAATTATTAATAGTATTCAACCTAATTTTATATTTATAAAATTATATTTAAAATTTTAATATTTAAAGTAAATTATATAAAATTTTTATTAGTTTTTAATTATTAAAATTTTTTAATTTTAAAAAAATATTTAAAATAATAAAAAATACATAGACCCTTTTTGTTCAATGTAAAAAACCGTGACCATAGACTCTTTTTGGTCACCCCCAAAACCGTGACCATAGACCCTTTTAGGCCACTGTTCCGAGGGTTACCTGAAACTATAGGTCGATCTCGAACGAGATCTTCTGTGCTGGTCAGAGATGGTGTATCCGCCTTGTGGGTGGTGGCCAGCGGTGCCGCGTCCGACTTGTTAGACGGGTAATGCTGCTAATCCTTTGTCACCGGAGGGTGGTGGTACCTGCAAGGGACTCCGATGCTTAAGTTAGTAAGGGTATTAAGCAGGTATTTTGTAGAATCAGAGTATGAGTATACCTGGGTGCTCCAGTGTATTTATAATGGTGTGGAGTGACTTTTCTGGGGATAAGATAGTTATCTTATCTTATCCTTGAGTGAAGTCATCTTTATCTTTAAGGGAACTGCCCTTATCCTTCTAGGCTTGGGCTGCCTTTGGATTTGGGTCATGTTCCTCTATTTGGGCCTGCTTCGGGCCTCTATTCTCGATTTGGCCGACCTCTTTGAGAAGAGATCGGGGATTCCAGACCTGAACAGGTCGATCGCTTTGTCTTCAAGCAGCCCGGGTCGTACATCTCGACCCAGGATATAAACAGTGCCCCTGCTTGAGCTCGATCTTTCTTTTGAGGTCGAGTTTTTAGAACTTCGATCTCTTTTGGGGAAGTCGGACTCAAGCATTCTTTTGTTGGGTCTGTTTGTAGAATTTCATTTAAGTAGCTTTAAATGCGGAACGTTTCTCCTTGTAGCGTGCGTTTTTGTACTTGCTTGAGAACATGCGAAGGTTTTAAATGCCCATTAACCTCTTCTTTCGCCATTTCCTTTGCTTCCTACTTCTTACTTCTTTTCAAAATTTTTCAAAGAGTTTCTCTTCTCCGTCTCTCCTCTTCTTGCTTCACCACAACTTTTCTTGCATTCTATCTTCTACTTTTGAAGAGGCGCTCGTTGGTGTTTGCTTCTTTTCAATCTTTGATCACTTCATTGTTCCTTCCCTACTACAGGTTGGCCTCTCTCTCTTTTTTTTTCTCCTCATTTTTATGTTTGGATATTTGTAATCCTTTTAATTTTGTTTGGAAAAAGTTGGAAAGTTTGAATCTTTCTTTGCTTGCTGCGTCTGATTTGCTTCTGCTATGTGTGCTGTTTTAGGGTTTCTTTATTTTTGTAGAACCTTTCCTTGTTTGCTGGTATTTGATGCATTTTTAGGGTTTTGAATGCTGTTTACTGTTTTTGATTGTATCTTCTTGATTTCTTCCTTTGAAATAGTGAACTTGTTTGATTCTGAGAGAAGGTTGCGCCCTTGATGATTGTTCCTTTTAAAATGCTGAACCGTTTGACCCTGAGAAAGGTTGCGTCCTTGATGATTGCCCCTTTGCATGCTTTGATGTTTGACTTTTCTAATAGGCTGTAAAAAGTAATGACTTTGATAGATTATTTTGTGTTTTTTATGGAGTGTCGCTATCGAAGGAGACTTGCTTCCTTGTTTTGTAGGTCGTATATTTTTCCTGAAACCTTATTCTGTTTCTGCCTCCAAAGGATGCCCCTGGACCTTGATGTGAGTCCTGGGGTCTCCTTTTGCTGTTTGTATGTTTTAGCCCGAGTTGTTTTTTGATTTGTCCGAGCTGTTTAGTAACCCATTTTTCCTTTTCTTACTGTAGGACTAGTTTCCCCAAGTCTTCTCACAAAAATATTGTCGAGACTTCTTCCAAAGTCCCTGAGGGTATGTCGGACTGGCTGGACTCCCTCGTGTTGATGTGTGTCTCTGTGGTAAATACTGAGTAGTACTGTGTAGAATTGAGGAAACATCACAGGATTTGTAGTAGTCGGGCCCAGGAGAAAGATTATAAACTTGTAGCGCCTGATTCCGATGAGAAGGTTTGTTTCCCGACCTCAGTCCAGGGGGAGTGTCCCTTCTTTTATGCCTGCGACTATTTTTTCAGCCAGCTGAACATTACTTTTCTTTTTACTCCTTTTGAGACCAATTTGATGTGGTCGTGCAATGTATCTCCCTCCCAACTTCACACGAATTCGTGGGGCCTTCTTAAGATTTTTCAATTACTATGTCAAGAGTTGGATGTTAAACCATCTCAAACCCCTTTTTCTTTACCTCTTTGTTTTGACTAAGCCCGGGGTGGCTAAGAAAAAGGCTGCTTGGGTATCTTTCCGTGCTGCCCAGGGAAAGAAAGTTATTTCAATGTATGATGAATCTTTTTGTGATTTTAAGAATTATTTCTTCAAGGTCCGAGCTGTTGAAGGAGCTCGGCCTTTCTTTTTGGATGAGAATGGCGAGCCCAGCTTTCCTTTAGAATGGCAAAAGAATGTAGTGGTGTCTAAGTATACTTGGGAGATATTGGATGAGGTTGAGCAAGCCTTTGTGACTGTGCTCGAAGAGAACTGGGGGCAGCCTCCCCATCTTGATACAAAGAAATTCCTAGGAAATCCCTCTCTTCTCCGTGCTAAGCTAGGTAGTGGTTGACTTCTTTTGTATTTGTTGTGCTTGTTTATTTTTTTCGAGTTCATTCCTCTCCTTTCCGATATATAACTCGGTTTTTTGCTGTATGTTGTTTTCAAAGATGATTAAAAACAATGACTCCATGAGGGCCTTTAAGAAGGCGAGAAAGGTCACTACTGCCTAGAACATCTCGACAAAAGCTGCAGGGGAGGGATCTTCTCAAGTTCCTCCTAAGAAGCCAATCTTGAGCTCTACTGGGTCGAGAAGGATGATTCTAACTCCTCAGGTCCATTTGGTTGATCCTCTCCCGACTTCTGCTGCTACTTCTTCTACTATTGGCCCTTCTCCAAAAAGACAGAGGACTGTCGAGCCCTTCAATTTGGATGCCCCTGACTTTGATGCTGTTGGGTTTGTTGATTAGCAGATTGCTCCTTACGGTGTTGTTCCTACTGACGATGTCTCTCTTCTTCGTCATCTGGATTTTATTACTCGGAGCAGTATTAAGATGGCACATATGGGGCGGCTTTATATCAAACTGCCTGAGATCTTCCCATTCATGCAACAAAGGCTTTTATGGAGGAGGCTAAATCAGAGTTTGAAAGAATCAAGGGGTTGAAGGAGGAGCTTGAGGTGAAGGTGGCGAAGCTGGAAAAAGAGTTGGAGGGTGAGAAGACTCGGGCTACTACTGCGGTGGCTTCTGCGAACTTGGCTGAGGAGATGGCTTTGAAGCATAAGGAGAGCTATGTCCTAACTTATGGGGAGATTATAGAGCTCAGGGAGAGGTTGAAATCTGCCCAAGCCGACTATGCCAAGCTCCAGGGTCATCTTGTAAGTAGCGTGAATGCTGCTTATGAGAATTTGAAGGCTCAGGTTCGAGTTCTTGCGCCCGAGCTCGACCTTACCCTATTCAGCTTGGACAACACTGTAATGGATGGTAAGATTGTCCCTGACGGCTCAGATGATGATGATGTAGATGTAGACCCTCCTCCTGTGCCATCTGCCAAGGCCCCTGTTGCCCCGGCTTCTTCAGTTCCTGCTACTGAGGTCGGCCAGCCCGAGTCTGACCCTGACGTCCAGATCTTGAACGGGATGATGGGACTGTAGATGCAGTACCTCTTCAGACTCGTCCTCATTCACCCCGAGATACTGCTACTGGGGAGTCCTTGCATCCTTTATAATTTTCCTTTATGTATTGTGTATAGCCCGATCTGTGGGCTTTTGAACTCTTTATTTTTTGTAACTTGTGGTCCTGACTTGGATATTTTGGTTGCTTTTCTATAGCAACTCTATGTAGAAAAACAAATTAGCATTTTGAGCTCTCTGAGGTCGACCTCTTGGGTGGCCTCTTGAGCCTTTTGTTATATTGGCTTTGTTCCTTTGCGATATGCTTGTCTGCATCTTTTTTACACTTTTCTGGAATCTTGAGAGTGTTGGAATCTTGTTGTCCGACCTCTTTTGGTTGCCTTTGTGCTTTATTTCCTGCTTTAGTCGAAGCTAGCTTTGTTCAATTAGTCTTTTTTTGCATTCTTTCATATAATACTTGTAGATTGATTTTATTGAATATCTTATAGCGCATGCCTTCTGTCGGCCGATTCTTCATCTCAGTTTGTTCGAAGTTATTTCTAGTAATCCATTTTATTTGGACCTTTGCTAGGTATCTTTTATGGATTAATTTATAACTTTTGTAGTTTGTCGGGCCGACTTCATCATGTCGGTTCTTTCTAAGTTATTTCTAGTAATCCATTTTATTTGGGCCTTTGTCAGGTTTCTTTTTATGGATTACTTTTTATAACTTTTGTAGTTTTATCGGGCCGACTTCATCATGTTAGTCCCTTCGAAGTTATTTCTAGTAATCCATTTTATTTGGGCCTTTGTCAGGTCTCTTTTTATAGATTACTTTTTATAACATTTGTAGTTTTGTCGGGCCGACTTCATCATTTCGGTCCCTTCGAAGTTATTTCTAGTAATCCATTTTATTTGGGCCTTTGTCAGGTCTCTTTTTATGGATTACTTTTTATAACTTTTTGTAGTTTTGTCAGGCCGACTTCATCATGTTGGCCCCTTCGAAGTTATTTCTAGTAATCCATTTTATTTGGGCCTTTGTCAGGTCTCTTTTTATGGATTACTTTTTATAACTTTTGTAGTTTTGTCGGGCTGACTTCATCATGTCGGTCCCTTCGAAGTTATTTCTAGTAATCCTCTTTTTTAGGGCTGGCCAGGCCTCTTTCTAGGGATTACTTTTTATAACTTTTGTTGTTTGTAGTCGACTGGTCTGACTTCTTTATGTCGGTCCGTCTTTAAGTTATTTCTAGCAATCCATTTTTATTGAGGCCTCGTCAGGTCTCTTCCTATGGATTACTTTTTGATAACTTCTTGTATTATTCTGTTTTTGCCGCTTTTCATCTTGCCGATTTTGTAGAAATTGAGTTTGATCCTCGCTTGGTCGACCTTTGATGAATTCGGTTTTCATCTTTGTTGATCTTTATCGTGATCGAGCAGTGAGTTTGGTTTTCACTTTTTGCTGATCTGTAGCTTTATAATCGGGCGATCAATTTTTGCGTTTCAGATTAATGCATCTTGATAAAGAGGATTTGTAGAAAATCTGAAAAACTTTATTCAAAATAGAAAATATGCAAATATATACATGTGGGTGTTTTACCCTTCTAAGTCGGGCAATTTTATAGATCGTGGCTTGGTGCCTCGTTAAAAAACCTTTTCAGGAAAAAGAGTGCACCTTGACCTAAGATCTTTATTACCTCTAACTATAATACCTTCTTAGGTTGCAGGCATGCCACAACCTTGGTAGCTCTCGCCCTTCTAGTTCGGACACCCTGTAGTAGCCTTTTCCCAGTACCTCTGTGACTCGATAGGGTCCTTTCCAGTTAGCTGCTAGCTTCCCCTCTCCCGGTCGACTTGTTCTGATATCATTTCGGATTAAGATGAGGTCGTTGTTGGAAAAGCTTTGCTGTACTACCTTTTGATTGTATCTTGAGGCCATTCGGCATTTTAACGCCTCTTCCTTGATCCGAGCTCTTTCTCAGATTTCTGGAAGTAGGTCGAGTTCTTCCCTTTGAAGTTGGAAATTGGCCTCTTCACTGTAGTGGATCACTCTGGGCGATCCTTCTTTGACCTCCACTAGGATCATTGCCTCCATTCCGTAAGCTAATCGGAAAGGTGATTCCTTTGTGGTGGAGTGTAGAGTTGTCCGATATGCCCATAGGACTTGTTGGAGCTCTTCAGCCCAGGCTCCCTTTGCGTCCTGTAATCTCCGTTTTAACCCAGTCAGTATGACTTTGTTGGCAGCTTCCGCTTGTCCATTAGCCTGGGGGTGTTCTACAGATGTGAATTGGTGCTTTATCTTCAAGTTGGCCACCAATTTTCTAAAGCCTGCATCTGTAAATTGAGTGTCGTTGTCTGTGGTGATGGAGTATGGATCCCCAAACCTTGTGACAATGTTTCTATATAGGAATTTTCTACTTATTTGAGCAGTGGCGTTAGCTAGGGGCTCTGTCTCAATCCATTTTGTGAAATAATCTATCCCAACGATGAGGAACTTGACCTGTCTTGATCCTTGGGGGAAGGGCCCAAGGAGGTTGAGTCCCCATTTTGCGAATGGCCAGGGTGAGGTTACACTGATGAGTTCCTCTGGTGGGGCGATGTGGAAATTAGCGTGTTTCTAACATGGTGGACATGTCTTTACGGACTCTGTTGCTTCTTTTTGAAAAGTTGGCCAATAGAATCCGGCTCGGAGTACTTTTTTTGTGAGAGCTTGTGCTCTGAGATGGTTGCCACAAATGCCACTGTGTATTTCTTCCAAAACTTTCTTTGTGTTGGAAGTCGGTACACATTTTAACCTCTTCGCCTCCTTCTTATCTGTAAGGAGTGTTTTTGTTTTGAGGTAGTTAATTATGGGAGTCATCCATCCTTGATCCAGACCTGTTATGGCTAGGACCTTTTCTTCTTCCGAAATTGACGGGTTTTGCAGTATTTCTTGGATGAGGCTTCTATTGTTGCCCCCTGGTTTGGTGCTGGCTAGTTTTGAGAGTGCATCAGCTCAAACATTCTGTTCTCGAGGTATGTGGCAGACCTCATATTCCTCGAGTTGTTCGAGTTGTTCCATGGTTTTGTCCAAGTACTTTTTCATGGTGGGATCCTTGGCTTGGTAGCTCCCTGCTATTTGTGAGGTGACTACTTGTGAGTCACTGAAGATGATAAGTTTTTGAGCTCCAACCTCTTTAGCCAGCTTCAAACCAGCTAGTAATGCCTCATACTCGGCCTGATTGTTTGAAGCAGGGAACTCGAACTTTAGGAAGAGTTCGATTTGGGTTCTCTGATTGCTTTCTATTATCACGCCTGCTACGCTCTCGGTTTTGTTCGAGGAACTGTCTACGTAGAGATTCTATTCTGTAGGAATTTTCGGGGTGTCAGTAAACTCTGCAATGAAGTCGGCCAGATACTGTGATTTGATGGTTGTCCGAGCTTCATATTGAACGTCGAATTCGGACAACTCGACTGCCCACTATAAGATTCTTCCTGCCAAATCTGTTTTCTGCAAAATGCCCTTTATAGGCTGGTTGGTCCGAACCTTAATAATGTGGGATTGAAAATATGGGCGAAATCGTCGAGACGTTAGTATGAGAGCATAGGTGAATTTTTCTATTTTTTGGTATTTCAGTTCAGACCCTTGTAGTGCTTTGCTGATGAAGTATATAGGTTGTTGTCTACTTTTGTCCTCTCTGACCAGTGCTGAGGCTACTACCCTATTTCCTCTATGTTGATGTATTTCTCTACTCGTTCTTGCACTTCATTCAGAGATGTGGGATATTTTTTCGATATGGAGTGACTAAAAGGTCCCTCTCGCAAGCCATTGATAAGACCCATAATGGCTACTTCTGTTGGTAGACTTTGTATGTCCAGACATGCTTTGTTGAATCTTTCCATGTAGCTACGAAGACTTTCCCGATCTCCTTGCTTTATCCCTAGTAGGCTTGGGGCGTGTTTAGTTTTGTCCTTCTGGATGGAGAATCTGGCTAGAAATTTTTTGGCTAAGTCGTCAAAGCTTGAGATGGACCTGCGGGGCAGATTGTCGAACCATTTAATTGCTGTTTTCGTCAAGGTAGTCGGGAAGGCTTTGCACCGACTTCCATCTGAGGCGTCGGTGAGATACATTATACTTCTAAAATTGCTGAGATGATGGCTGGAATCTGATGTGTCGTTGTACGGAGTCATGTCAGGGGGTTTGAAGTCCTTTGGGATTTTGGCCTTCATGATCTCTTTGGTGAATGGGTCTTGATCCTTGCAGGGGTTATCTTCATGATTGGATCGGATAGTTTTAGCTTTGAGGTCGGCTTCAAGCTTTAGGAGCTTGTCTTCTAGCTCTCGGCGTTGCCTAGCTTCCCTTCGTAGGTCTCTCTCGGCCTCCCTTTGATATTCAACCTCTTTTTCGAGTTGTTTGAGGTGATCTTGGAGTGCCTCTATGACTCCTGTGTTTGGCGAGTTCTTATCTTTGTTAGGCTGAGAAGTATCATCTAGTGTGACCTCCGCGTTCTTATGCGGTGTTCTGTTCTCCAAATCAGAGTTGTGGTCGTTGTCAAGGTTGTCCGCCATGATGATAGAATGACTTCCAGGTTCCCCGGCAACGGCACCAATGTTCCGAGGGTTACTTGAAACTGTAGGTCGATCTCGGACGAGATCTTCTGTGCTGGTCGTAGATGGTGTATCCGACTTGTTAGACGGGTAATGCTGCTGATCCTTTGTCACCGGAGGGTGGTGGTACCTGCAAGGGACTCCGATGCTTAAGTTAGCAAGGGTATTAAGCAGGTATTTTGTAGAATCAGAGTATGAGTATACCTGGGTGCTCCAGTGTATTTATAATGATGTGGAGTGACCTTTCTGGGGATAAGATAGTTATCTTATCTTATCCTTGAGTGAAGTCATCTTTATCTTTAAGGGAACTGCCTTTATCCTTCTAGGCTTGGGCTGCCTTTGGATTTGGGTCGTGTTCCTCTATTTGGGCCTGCTTCGGGCCTCTATTCTCGATTTGGCCGACCTCTTTGAGAAGAGATCGGGGATTCCAGACCTGAACAGGTCGGTCGCTTTGTCTTCAAGTAGCCCAGGTCGTACATCTCGACCCAGGATATGAACAGCCACCTTTCCGAAAAACCGTGACCATAGGCCATTTTTGGTCACTTTAAAAAACCGTGACCATAGACACCTTTAGGTCAACCCAAAAACCGTGACCATAGATGCTTTTAGGCCACCCCCAAAACCGTGACCATAGGCCCATTTATGTCACCCCCCAAAACCGTGACCATAGGCCCTTTTAGGCCACCCCCATAACCGTGACCATAGGCCCATTTAGGTCACCCCCCAAAACCGTGACCATAGACCCTTTTAGGCTACCCCCAAAACCGTTACCATAGACCCTTTTAGGTCACCCTTTTCTAAAAAACCGTGACCATAGCCCCTTTTTGGTCATTGTAAAAAACCGTGACCATAGACACCTTTAGGCCACCCCCCAAAATCGTGACCATAGACCCTTTTAGGCCACCCCCAAAACCGTGACCATAGACCCTTTAGGTCACCCCCAAAACCGTGACCATAGACCCTTTTAGATCACCCTTTTTTGAAAAACTGTGGCCATAGCCCATTTTTTGCCACTGTAAAAAATCGTGACCATAGACACCTTTAGGTCACCCCCAAAACCGTGACCATAGACCCTTTTAGGCCACCCCGCAAAACCGTGACCATAGACCACTTTAGGCCACCCGCCAAAACCGTGACCATAGACCCTTTTAGGTCACCCTTTTTTGAAAAACCGTGACCATAGACTCTTTTTGGTCACTGTAAAAAACTGTGACCATAGACCCCTTTAGGTCACCCCTCAAAATCGTGACCATAGACCCTTTTAGGCCACCCTTTTTTAAAAAACCGTGACCATAGGTACTCTATAGTCACCCTTTCCAAAAAAACCGTGACCATAGCTTTTTTTTTGTCACCCTAAAAAACCATAACCATAGAGGGTCTATGGTCACGGTTTTTTACCATGACCAAAAAAACCGTAACCATAGACCCAAAATGTTGTAATGAAACTGATACATTAATAATTAACTTCTAGTCTAATATGATTTCAATACAAATTTTAAACACTAACTTATTCGTGTATACATCCAACAATATGAGTAACACCATCTATTCGGTAGAGACGATCCCTTTGATCCCTATTTTCTATTGTCAATACTTCACTCGTCGGATTTTTACCGGATTATCGCTGGATTCCCGTCGGATTGTCTTTGGTTCTTGCTGGATTCTCTCAAGAAAGTTAGAGTGGAGAATTTTGAATGATAAATTAGAGTGAATAAAAACAAAATATATAACGTCTCCTCAAGATTAATCAGGTTAACTTATAATCGCTGCACCACCTAGTAAATCGCTTTATGTTAAATTAATTTACACACATTTTATAGCCCTAGTAAACACGATTTTAAATCAAATTACTTCAACAAGTTATTTTCCTACTAAATCAATTTAAGTTAAAACGATTTACCTGGTGATAGTAAATCAATTTATGTTGAAACGATTTACTATGAGTGCGTGGTAAATTATTTTAAGTTACTTTAATTTATATAAAAACATTTTAAAAACAAAATTTAAAATGAGACAATATGATAATATTAAAAGCCAATCAATTTAAGAACGTGATTTATCTTTAAAAATATATCTGCATCTTAAATCTCAAAAATAGAAAAGTTATAATGTCAAATGAAATGGCCATGTTAGCTACAGTTTAACTATTTTGAGATTTAGCTAGATGATGAATGATATTATTCATCATATGATGATTACTGAAATATTTACATAGATAAAATAAATTTCGTGAACAAATAAAAAAGAAAGGAAGAAAAACCCTGTGAAGAATGATAGATATATAAACGAAAATCCAATCAATATAATATAGCATTTAGACCTATAAATTTGAGTGGAGATATTTTATTACGAGGAAAAGAAATCATCATTTATTATCAAATTTTCATAGCGAAAATGAATTGTGTTTGTGCAATCATGATGTTACATTAATTTAAGTGACTGATTTACATAATTTGAACACAATTTTTTATTTTTACATTATATTATAGGATTTTTATTGTATTTTTATCTTTTCATAATAATTTTTTTTATATAATATTATAGATTTTTTTTTAATCTTAACTTCTCATATTCTCTTATTCTTTATTTTTATGTTGATCACACTATTATTTTTAATATTAATGTTAATTTTTTTTAATAAGTATAAATTTGATTAAAATCTAATTCCTTCTCTTTTTCTTTCATACTCATCATTCATTTCTATATTTATTATGAAAATCAATATTCACTTCACATATTTTCTTTATCTCCTCTCACATAATTTCATACCTTTTTCTCTCTCTCCTTCTCCCTCTCTTCTTACTAATTGTTTGCACAATTAGAACTCGGTTGATGACCATCATTTTTTATTTTTATTTTTTTAATTTGCTAAATGTATATATTAAGTGATTGTGTCATTGTATTCATTAATTTTTTTATTTCTTTAGTAATTATACTCATAAGGTATATAGTGTCTTTATCACCTATATATCACTTCTTTTTTTTCAACAATTTATATTTTTTAATATTATTTAGTTGTAATAATATTATTAAAAATACATATTGTCATGATTCATGAAAAATAAAATTAGAAAATTGAATGTTATTTTTAATTATCAAAATATTAATAATATTCATACTTATATTTTATCTAATAGTTTTATCATTGTAATGTAATCTTTAAATATCTAAAAAAATAAAAAAATAGAAGTAACTATCTAAAAAATAAAAAAAATAATTATATAAAATAAGGTGAATAAACTTTAACTGAATATTTTTATTGCTTATAATCTAATTTATATATAATTTTATTTGTTATAATTATTAAATTTTGAATTAATTTTTATTTTAAATTTTCATTTATCATCAACTATTATAAAATTTAAATTAATTTTAATATGCTACTAAACAAAATTTTAAACTTTTTAATCAATTAAATTTAATTCATATTATTATTCAATTAAATTACAAAATAATAATTAAGTATAATTATTATCTATATTAAAACGGTATATTTTTTATATTTTTTTTTAATAATAGTATTATCAAATTATATATAAATTATCAAATTAAATAAATATATTTTACAAATTAATTTTTAAATTTAATATTAATTTATATATGATTTAATATATTCTTAAATAATATATATAATATTTTAAATTTATACTATATAATATAATTAATTTAGTTTTTTGTGCATCACACGGGTCTTAATTTAGTGTACTTAAAATGAGGGATCTACCTTTTTTATAAGCTAGATACTGCCCCGGCGTCCCGTCCAGGATACTCAAGTGATGATGTGTTTAATTAATATAAATCAATGCTTTGATGAGACCACTTTTTTTTTTTGAAACAAAGAAAGCTCAACACATTAAAGTGGAGCAACAGATAAACAGATACACTAAAAATTATAAAAACAAAACCAAACACGAAGGTGATCAATCCCATGTCATCTACGGCATAGCCATCAACAACCAAAAGGATCAATACCAGCCCACTCCTTGTAGCTCAGAAATGTTCTGCTTTGAATTACCTCAACACCTGCTTCTCTATTATTGAAAATTCTGTCATTGCGTTCCATCCAGATGTTTCAAATCACTGCAAAGAATCCAGTCAGCCACCTCTTCTGCTCCTCTTTTCTATTAACCATGCCAGTCCAACTCTCAAACAGACCTTTAATGGTTCCTGGGACTGCCCAATCTTTATGAAAGCACCTCAACCACGCGCACCACACCTGCTAAGTAAACTCACAAAAAAGAAAAAGATGATGAACAGATTTCATCTCTTTTTTACACAGGACACAAAGATTGTCACTCAGCTGGATGACGCCTAATCTACTCAACCTCTCTTTAGTATTCACCCGACCAACTAGAACAAACCATCCAAAAAGCTCGATTCTTGGAGGTACCAACCCTTTCCAAATAACACTTGTGAAACTATAGCTCGTAATCACTTGTGAAAGAGCCTCCGATTGCAGCACCTGCACCAAAGAGTTAGTAGAAAAAATACATTTATTATCAAATTTCCAAACAAGATTATCCTCTCTACTAGTTGATAGCTTCATTGGCCTTAATCTCTCATGAAGTTGATGAGCCAGTTTCAACTCCCACTGAAATAAATCTCTCCGCCACTGAAAATTCCAAATCCACTCTAACCCATCCCAAAACCCACAATCTCCTATCACAGATCCTTGTTGGTTTGAACCCGAGAAGAGCCTTGGAAAACTCACTTTCAAAGGACCACCTTGAATCCAATTATCTTCCCAAAACATAGTTTTCCTACCATCCCCTACTTCCATCGCCATGCCACTAATAATTTTATCTTTCACCTGTTGTTCTTTTATATTCAACTGACAGATGTCTTTCCACGGGCCACCCTTTACTGGTACAGGCTGATTTGATAACCGTATAATAGGATTCAAATTATTACAAGAACAAACAATCTTCTTCCCCAATGGACATTCCTCTTTTGAAAATCGCCACCACCACTTGAACAAAAGCGCTGTGTTCCTGAGCACTGCATCCCCGACCCCCAAACCCCCCCCCCCCCGCCTTTTTTGGTGCCTGAACCACCTCCCACTTCACTAGAGGTATACCATAGTTTCCATCCTCCTTACCCCACATAAACCTCCTTTGTAATGCAATCAACTTGTCAGCGACTACCTTCGGCATCTTGTAAAGGCTAAGGTAATAGATTGGTAAGCTATTCAACACCGATTTGATGAGAATTAGCTTCCCATCTTTGTTTAGAATCTTCGATTTCCACAAGCTTAGCTTCTCTTCCACCTTATCAATGATCGGTTTCCAAGTCTTCACCAATCGCGGATTCGCCCCTAAAGAGATCCCAAGATACCTAACAGGTAAGACAGCTTGCTTGCATCCCAGAAGGTGACAGCCCTGCTCCACCCACTCTTGCTCACAATTAACCGAGATCAGGCTCGACTTATCAAAATTGATGCTCAGACCCGACATCAGCTCAAAGCAGCACAACAACCTCTTGTAATTTATAATTATCTCTGTCTTCGGAGGGCAAAACAAAATAGTATCATCCGCGAATTGAAGATGTGACAGTTCAATATGATCTCTCCCAACCATTAATGGAGCAATGCGCCCATTGCGTACGGCTTCCCCTAACATCCGATGCAACACATCGACCACAAGAACAAAGAGAAGAGGAGAAAGTAGATCACCTTGTCTTAGGCCCCTCTCCATTTTGAACGGCTTAGACGGTGACCCATTAACTAGGACAGACATAGTGGCCGTATTGACACACTCCTTCACCCAATTCCTCCATCTTTGTCTAAAGCCCATCTTCTGAAGCACAATCTCGACAAAACTCCACTAGAATCTATCATATACTTTCTGAAAATCTAGTTTAATAATTGCCACCTTCTGTCTACGCGTCTTGAGCCACTGAACCGTCTCACAGGCAATTAGGGCGCCATCATGGATCTTTCTATCCTTCACAAATGCACTCTGTGTCTCTCCTACCAAACCCGGCATAACTGTTCTCAGTCTTCTCACCAAGACCTTTGAGATCACCTTATACACACATCCCACCATACTAATCGGCCTAAAGTCCTTGATCTCCTTGGCACCCACAAACTTCGGAGCAAGGGTTACCCACGTAACATTCGCATCAGTTGGTAGCTTAGCACTTTGGAAGAACCCCATGACGGCTGTTGTGAACTCCTGACCAATCTCCTCCCAGCAACATTTGATAAAGTTCATATTGTACCCATCACTACCTGGTGCTTTAGAAGATTCACAGTCCCAAACTGCCTCCTTAATTTCCTCTGCAGATGGCATAACCTCCAAAGATGTAGCCTCAGCATCATCAATCTGCCTCACCAAACCATCTCGAAAACCAATCATTGGAGCATAATCCTGTCGATACAAGTCCTTATAAAACCCCCTAATAGCAACCTTTATTCTTGCCTGATTCCGCACTAGCCGTCCATGAATCATCAGAGTGTCAATCCTGTTGTTCCTTCTTCTAGCCGAGGTAATGTTATGAAAGAATATAGTATTCTTATCCATGTTCCTAGCATGCTGAGACTGAGACATCTGCTTCCAGTGGATCTCCTTCCTAACATACCACTTATCACAAAAGCTCACCAGAGCCCTCCTTCTAGCCTCCGTCGTGCCATCATAACTGCCATTACTAACCATATTATCAATCTTCTTCATCTCCTCCTCCACCATCATCAGTCTCTTTTCCATGTCCACAAAGTTGTCCTTGTGCCATTTTCGCAAAGGTACCGTCAAGGCCTTCAGCTTACCCATGAACTGAGCATCCTCCAAAGTTCTCCATTCATTTTTCACCATCCCCAGAAAACCCTCATGCGTAAACTAGGAATCCAGGCTTCTAAAAGATCGAGGTCCCCCTCTTACTCTTGTATCTTCTACAATCAACGGGCAATGATCTGACAGTCCTCTTGGTCCACCTTTTACCCGAATATCAGGAAATTCCTCAATCCACTCTATACTGACCACAACCCTATCAATCCGACTACAAGACCGACCCCTAAACCACGTGAACTTCCGATCATTAAGAGGTAAGTCCACCAGCTGCAAATCATGTACCCAATTCTTAAACTCTTCTACTGACGCCGATAAACTACTCGCCCCTTTGCATTCTTCGACCTGCATAATCTCATTAAAATCTTCCAAAAAGCAAAAAGGAACCTGGCATAAACCCACAAGATAACTCAACTCCTCTCATACCACCCGCTTCTCCTCTCTCCCATGCGCCCCATACACCAAACATAATGCACAGCTAAAATTGCTTTTCGGCAAGACTCCTTCAACGCACAACCATCTCTCCCCTTTATAACATTCTTTGGATTTAAAAGTCTCATCATCCTAAACTAATAGCAAACCTCCAGAAACCCCTGTAGACTCTACAAACTCCCATCCCACAGAGCTATACCCCCAAATTCGTGCAACATCAAATCTAGTGATCTCTTCCCTCTTAGTTTCAATCAAGCCTAGCATGTTAATGTTATATTTTTTCTTCAAGGACTTCACCATATACTAAACTTTCCATCTCCCCTCAATCCCCGAATATTCCAACAGCTAAAAATCATTTAAACATATTTTTACACACCTTATTGCGATTTTTAGGTTGACTCCTTCGTGCTCTTTCTTTTTGTTTCGCCATCTTTCTCTTAGCTGCTATCTCTTCATTCTGAGCTTACAAAATTGCCATGATATCCACATCATCATCATATAATATAGCACCCGACTCCACTGACAGTGCCCAAGTAGCCTCGTTTTCCTTCATCTGTTGTTCTTTCGTTAATCTGTCTTTACTGGTTCCGTTTCGTCGGTTTGTTTTTGTTTCAGAATCAGCATCAATCACCGTCCTTCCCTCTTTGTTGGCTACACTACAATAAAATTAAATTGGCAGAATTTGTAGAAGATAATTTGTTTGGATCATAGTCATATAAAATTGTGTTATCTACGTACAAGTGTTAGACATATTCTATAATAACTCATATAATGGTAAATAAAGTAAAAAATTTACATATCATTACATAAAATAAATATTTATTATTGGTGTCTATATATTCTTTTTTTCCAAAATAATGAACAAGAAACAACAAAATTTCAAAATGTCTATCTTCCTCGATATAAAATAAAACAATTTCATTCCACAACATTCTTTTCATCCACCTTGATAAAATCCATTTCATTATTTTAAATTATGTTAAAAAGTATAGAATTTATCAACTAACTTACACAATTTTAACTTAATTAATTGAATTTTTGAATCTTGCTTCCGATAAAATTGTGTGAAAATATATTTTTTGTGCTCTTAATTATTAATTTTTTAATATCTTTTTATGTCATTCAATGCTGTGATGAAATTTTTTTAAGTGTTTTAAGGTTAAAGTACATCAATAGCCTCAAAGGATCGAAAAGAATGGAACAAAAAACCAAATTCAAGAAGCAATTCGAAAGAGATTTTCTCGCCCAAATGAGATCCTCATGCAAACGGAACTTTCTCGCTTAAACGAGAATCTCGCGTAAACGAGATTTTCTCGCCTAAACGAGAATCACGAGTGCGCGAGCTTTTCTCGCGTGCATGAAGTCGGTGATACATGAGACTCTTTAGTTGTTTTTCTTTATCATTCCTTTGAATAAAGTTAGTAATTTCCTTATTATAATTGAGATTCTTGTGACTTAATTGATTTTATGTGGAGTTGTTTTGAGATTTGATATGTTTAGGAGATTGTTAAAAGATTTTAGGCAATGCCAAAAAAAAAGAGGAACAAGCAGAGAAGTCCTAGAGAAGTGTAACGTCTTCGAAGAGAATTTGTAAATACTGTCAATCATGACCTCTTTATACTCAAGCGTGCATAACTTGAGTTATAGAGGACCAAATGAGGAATTCTAGCGGTGTTAGAAAGCTATCATCCAGAGCTTTAAAACGATATGCATATATCTATAGTGGATGTTTAATTTGAGCCACACACGACCAGCATCTTTCAACTCATAAAAACAACGTCCCAAAAAAAAAAGGCATGGGGTGCCATGCCCAAAACATGCCTTCGAAGAGGGCCTAGGCATGGCCTGCCACGCCCAAACTCCAAGTGCCAATGCTAGCCCAACTTCCAAAGAACCATCCAAGCTTGAAGATACCTCCAAGAGACCAACAAAGCCATGGCATGCCACACCACTTCATCCAAGTGCCACGCCTTCGATCCTTCATACAAGGGCATGTCACACCACTCCACAAGGCGTGCAATGCCTTCGACTAGCCCCAAACAAAGGGCGTGCCACGCCAAGCCTCTAAGTGGCACACTAGGCCAAAGACCAAGAAGCCTCCAAGCCTCATTTTAATCACCTGTGTTTTCTTTTTTTTTTTTTTTTTTGCTTGGAAAAAAGCAACCACTTTAAGTTTGGTGTTGGAGGCTATGTAAAACATAAGCCAAAAGGAACAAAAGACATTGATAAAGAGTGACTCCATTCCTTTTCACATCACCTTACTTTTGAATTTACTTGTGCCCAAACTCCTTAAACATGTAACAAAAGACTTCTGAACTAATTCCTTTCTATAGGTTGAAGAAAATTTTTGTTAGAGGCAAGAATGCTTAGGAGTCTGACAGTATAATTATATAGTAGGTTGCATGTTTGTAAAACCTGTATGGAAAACTCAAAGACAGGGAAATAAAATTTAGAAAAATATTATGGAGAAACTCAAAAATCTATAGAGCCTTGAATCAGCAAGAAAAGAAAAAAAGAAGAAAAGAAAATGAAGAACAAGAGAAAGGCCTAAGGCTCTGAGCACCAATGACTGGAAAGGATAAAAAAGAAACAAAACTCAAATGATTTCCTAATGTAGTATTGTTGTGTCAAGGAGATAAGCTTGAGTGATGAGTGAAAAGTGAAGCTCACAGATACCAATAAATGCACCAAATCATTCAAGTAATACCACAGTGAGTGGATGATGTTCCCACAAGGATTAAAAGACTGAGCATGCAAACATTGAGTTAAATAGCTAATTGGATCAGTAAAACCTGAAATTGATAAATGTTAAAACTTGCTGAAAACTTGAAAGACTTGAATGTTGAATTGCTTGAAGGTAATGAATGTATAATTGATTGAAAGATAATATATAATGGAGAAGTCAAGGGTTTTAGAAATGTTTAAGTTCTTAGAAAAATCAAACTTTGTTTTCCCATTCTAAAGCAAGCAAAGATCTTTTCATGAAGAATATTAATTAACCGATTTCCAATGTCTTGGCTCCTCGATTAATCGAAGAGGTTAAGTGCAAAAACCGATTCAGTTCCTCATAAAATTCAAGTAGTCTTTAGGTCGGATTATATGTCACGTATCTAAACTAGTCCTGTTCGATTGAATCTTATGAGAAAACACAATTTTCAAAAATTGTCCTAATCCAAATTATGTGTCACGTATTCAAAACTAGGGTAATTGACAAATCATGTATGGGTGCTGCACACTTTAAAAACCATTATGTCTAGTCGATTCAAAAAGTCATGTGAAAGAGTTTTCAAGCATAATTTGGATATTAGTTCTATTGGAGCAATAAACAAATTCAAAATGGGATTAGTATGCTTGTCGACACTACTAATCCTTTAGGGAAGAAGAACGAAATACTCAATCATAAAACAAATCAATGCAATGCTTTAAAATAGAAGAAAACTTAGATTAATAATTCATAGAAATATAAATAGAGCTCACAACCCTTTAACAGAGGAATTAGTTAATCATGGTGAATTGAAAAACTAAGCAAAAGAAAAGAAGAAGAGGTGGAATAGGATCCGAAGATCCTCTCCTAGGATGTTCTCCCTTGTGAACAATGTTCACTTATTTAAATCCTAGGTTTACCTAATAATTCAAATTCAAATTCAAAAACAAAATCTTATCTTTTATGAAGAATAAGATACTAATAATAATAATTTAATTTAATTCCTAAAACTAAAACTGAATCAAATTAATTTAATACTATTTCATGATTTACATTTTAGTGCTGGTCCCCCATTGTCACCACTATGAAGCTTAGCGAGGAGAAATCTAGGGAAGAAGGAAGAGCGCTCTCAGAGGTGATAGAGACCAGTGGCAGTGCAATAAGTGACAGAACATGGTTGTGGAGGAGTTACTGGCATTTAGGGAGGAAGATGGAGCCATAAAGGAGATAAGTATCACTTAAATGGTATTTCACACATGGTTAGATTTATTAACGAAGATAGTATATTAGAGATTGATGATAAGTATTTTTTGTTAAAGGTTCATCATGAAATTAAATTAGTTATCTATTTTGGAGATTGATACTATATCTAGATTTTAGGTTTGAAATTTTGTGAGAATATTAAGGTTATTGCATGAATATGATGGATGTTAGAGTTGTTAAATTAGGAATTTCACGTTAAATATTAGAGATAATAACAAAGGCTTCTAATTGAGTTATTGTATGTTAATAATTTAGTTTATACAATTTTTTGAATACTCTAACTATATATTATTTGTTCTTATTATTATTTTTTATATTGAGTGTGCTTTGTGTATTTTGATTGGGTGTTATTATGCCTTATTCTAATGCGAGTTCTATTTTTGTTTTATCAACCAATGCGAGTAGATCCCTATCTTTAATTTCCAAGAAGCTTGTGAATGCAGAAGCACCTTGCAGTATGGTTTTTGCTTTCATTACAACTGCAAACTCTCTAAATCTACGCACCTCGCCAAAATCTTTTGCATCGTCGGTCTGAACTGGAAAATTTGTTGCAGATAACGGGGACGATATATGTGTAGTAACCACTTCACTTGTTGAAATGGAACTAGAACTCCCTTCTATTCCGTAAGCTAATGGATTTGGAGCAGATCTTCCTAAAATAGCATATACATCTTTATTTTGACAAACAACTCCATAGCAGCCAAATATGGAAATGTAGCTTGACTGTAAAACAAAACTCGCATGTCATCATCGGTTTAATTTCATATTTTTTAAATTTTACATAACCCTGCCTAATTGATATAGGAATCCGAAATAGTATTTGCTTCACATATTTTTTTCACATTTTTTCAATTTATGTACTATACTATTAAATCCACTAAACTCATTGACGGATTAACAAATGTACCAACATACTTTTTACTAGAAAAAGTAACACCTTTATTCGTATTTTCATCAATTTGTCTGTAGTGATAAACTAACATAAACAAACCTTCAGACATTCTTTTCGCTATCTCACTACATGTTTAAACAAGATTGAACCATATTCCTTAATTTATAGTTATTCAGAGATAATTGTTTTCATAAATTGTCTTAAGTTAATGAAGTTTATTTTTATACACATAAATTGTCCCTTGCTATTCAGCTTTAGCCTCTTAAACATAAATCATCCCAGCCTTCATGGCTTTACTTTAGTCGAGTAAATTGTTTCAAACTATTGTGTTTTATCTTCTAAAACATAAATCTTCCTAGAGTAGGATGATTTATGTGAAAATTGGAAGTTGTTCAGGCTGTGGTAGTTAATTATCAATCCAAAATCTAAATATAAATATAAATCATTCTGGGGTATGATGTTTTACTTTAAAACTTCAAATTTTGGTATCCTAAGACGATTAGTAAAAGAGGGGATTTGTTTTTTTAAATTTGATTTAAAGGAAAGATGTAATTTTGGCCCCTCTTTATTTTATTTATAGAAAAAGCCTTATAATTTTCAGGCAATCTGTCCAAGAAGGTAGTTTGAATGTGATCGTACTCTTGTTATCTAATTGCAGAAAAAGAGTAAACTAATGTTCTAATTCGTGCTAGATAATATATAATAGAACTAGTTTTCTTTACCGATTTCAACTGAAATTTTTTTAGAAAGTTTGTTTATTCTTGACCCAAAAGAGAAGATAGTATAGGCTTGTTTCCAAGTCACATCAAAAGTTGCACAAAGATTACATACTGCAAAACAGAAACTATCACATATGCTATACTTGATCATCACATTTTCTATCATTCTCATACTCAAATATCGCCCTTATTACATCAAAGTTTTTTTTTTTAAGAAAACATATCTTTTTAACACTGAATCTTCCAAGATCCACTCTTTGAGGTAGTTAGCCTTTTTCAAGTTTTCAAATTTTGAAACTCAAATTATCTTTTATACTCCAATTTTAAATTCTTGAATATTGGCTTCACTTTTGAAGATTGGTTCTGCAGAAAAGCCTCATTTCCTGTGCATCTATTATATTTTTGCAACCATTCCAATACCTTCTTATATTCTATAATTAATATATTTTATCCCACTATACAATTATATTGCTCAATTGCAAGTTGCTTTCTCCATAGCTTTAATTGTAATTCTTTCAGTTGAATATTCTGTTATTTTTTTCTAATGAAGCATTGCACCACTCCTGTGGCATATGTTAGATAGCCTCTAATAATAAATTCATTTTGTCCACTTTCTTTCATCACACACACCTACCACATTTATTTTGCACTCGACAAGTCTACCTCCTCCAAAGTCAGCCCATTTTGTTTAGCATTTGTTACTTTTTTCACAAATTACGTGCTCTACTCAAGCTCCAATATATTTTTCATATAACTCCTTTGCTTATTTCTTTTTTTCTTAAAAGATGATATATTCCTGCATCTCTAGATAATCCATGCAATACCAAAAAACAGGCATAAGCACTTTTTAGACTTAAGCATGTCTATCCTTTGTTTAGACCAAGGTTCCAAAAACCGAACCGGCCAATGAACCGGTGAGGTGACCGGTTTAATGGTTCAATGGTTTAACCAAGGTTCAACCGGGGTTCAACCGGTTTAATTAAATATAAAATAAAATTTTTATAATCAACAACCATCACAAACACAAACACAAACTTGCACAAATTAAATACAATCAACAACTAAATATGAATTATTAACAAAAATTTATACTATTTTTAATCACATCAACAAACCAACATACATGCAATTTCAGAACACAATCAACATTTAACAATTACATCCAGAAATTCAGAAGCAAACTCAAAAGTTAAAAGTTACATGTAATTTCAGAACACCATCAACATTTAACAATTACATCCAGAAATTCAGAAGACAAACTCAGAAGTTAAAATCCATTACAATTGGATAATAAAATCAGAAATCAACAAAAAATTAACAAAAAACCATCAACAATTACCAAAATTATTTCAGAAAAATTAACTCAAAGCTAGAAAAATTAACTCAATTAGAAGGACAGTGGACTTCAACAACTGTCAGAGGATGAACGTGAAATCAAGGGTTGCTACTGTGAGTAAGTAACCGTGGGAGAGATACAGAGAGCTTGAAGAGAGAGATGCGACGGTGAGAAGAGCTCCAAGCACGGCGACAGCGAGAAAAGGGCCGATCTGTAGAGACCACTTCTGGCGGTGATGGCACGATGACAGAGACACGAGTTCAGAGCGGCTGGCAACGACGAAGACAGAGGCGGGATTGATGACCAGGGCAGAGATGGCGATGCAAATAGTAGCTCCGAGCAGATCTGGCGAGGGAAGAGCCAAGCTGACAGCGAGGGAGGAACGTCGCCGGAGACGAGAATCGAGCAACCACGAGCAGACGACGAGAATTAGGGCAAGGAGAAGATGAACGTTGAGCGACGACAGCACCCTCCCGCTAAAGAGAAGAGTTCGGCGATGAAGAGTGGATGGTGGCTGGGTGCTGCTGTGGAAAAAGGGTTGGGGTTGGGTTCACCTTTGAGTCTGAGAAACAGAGGGAGGATGGTGGTTGTGGCTTCCAAAGGGGGTTTGGGGCTGGATTCTTCTCCAGAGATCAAATTTCAGAGAGGAAGAAAGGGGTGGGATGATGGTATGGGATAGCGGCTAGGGTTTCCAATCTTCAGGGTGTTTTCTTTCATATATAGGGCACTAAAAACGACGACGTTTTGAGTGTAGCCCTGAACCGAAAACCCTTAAAAAACCCGACCGGTTCTGGCGGTTTACCGGTTAATCGCCGGTTCGGCCAGTTCTCTAACCGGTTTTTTGCCAGCCAGTTTTTAGAGTCAACCGAACCGACCATATGACCGATTCTCGGTTAACTCGGTTGAACCGACCGGTCCGGTTCGATTTTCTAAACTATGGTTTAGACTAAACAAAAAAAAATATCCTAGCAATATATCAAAGAATATTAACAAAGTTATAATTAAAAAACAAGTGATCCTTAGTTTCTAATTCTCTACCACAAAGAACACATAAAGCCTCATCAACATTCACAATATTAAATTTTATCTATCTATCTTTCGTATTTAGGACTCTTCCTATGACAAACCAAGATAGTAACTTCACTCTAGAGGAACCATACCACTCCATAGTTTATCAAAAGTAGTGTACTTTATTTGAGGTTCTCTAAGAATTAGTTGAATCGTATTTTCTTTGAAAGATTTGAAACTATATTTTTCATTAATGTTGTATTTCAAGCTGTTACATCCTTTTTACCTACATTTAGACAAACACTCAAAAAAAAATTAAACCCTTCAAAAGCGCATTTTTCTCTCTCAAAAAAGTTCCTACGCCATTGGAGGTTTCAAACCCAATTGGTTCCATTCCACATCCCACAATCTCCCATCACAAAATCTTTCATATTTGAGACAGTGTACAACTCTAAAAATTTTTTTTTTAGGCTCACATTGGCGAGTCAGATGTTTTCTTAAAATTTAATTTTCATACTATCACCAACAAATATCCTTATACCTCTGAAGCCACCTTTTTGTAGGCTTTTCACTCTTATTTATTGCTGCCATTATATTTTTTCATGATTTATTTGATTTACTGCACTTATGATCCTCCATATTAATCAATGGTTGAATCTCATAACAAGATTCCACCATTTTCTTTCATAAAGGCTGATCCTCATTTACAGATCTCCACCACCATTTAAACAGAAGAGTTGTATTCTTGATAACAATATCACCCACTTCTAGGCCTCCATATTCTTTTGGTTATTGATAACTCCATATTCTTGATAACAATATTAGCTGGAATTTGAGACTCTAAACCCTGATTTTCTATGTAATAGAGGAATAATCGATGATTATGGGCTAGATTTCAGAAAATTTGATGCAATTAACCACCCTATTCTTGAAAGTGGTACTCATAAACACAATGAGCTATGTGGTGAAGGCTAAATCATTTTGGCACCAACCATTTTGACGTATTTCTTATGTAAAAGTTGCTCTGTTGCTGTTGTTGTATTTGATTTGGCCATGCATCACTCTTAGATTTAGATACATGTTCGAATTGTATTGGAACCTTGGTATCATTTAGTTGACGTTCTATTCTTAGGGTCTAAATAGTAAGCCATGCAAGGTGTCTCCAAGTATTAAAATTCTCATCGAACTTTTTAAAGATGTGAACAAACACAAGTTTGATAGATGGTGATCCAATGATGATCAAGACCATGGTTGAAGGAAGGAAGAAGGAAAAGAAGAGAGAAAAAAATTCAAAAAATTAAGAAGATTCAAGAAAAGTTTGTTCTTGATATCATATTAGATTCAATAGTATAGAGTACGAAAACAAAGATCTTGAAATTAACACATATGCACACATACGAGAGAGAGAGAGAGAGAGAGAGAGAGAGAGAGAGAAAGAGAGAGAGTAGGACTAATTAACTCATTATAGCTCCTATAACTAACATAATTGTCCTAACTTTTGTCACTCTTAAATATATTTATATGTTTAATATGTAAATCTTTATTCCAATTTTTTATCATACAAAAATTTGTTAAATCTTCATTTTCGGCTTAGTAGCAACTCTTTAATGGATAATGATTTCAAGATAATTTTAGTATATTGGAGACCAAAACTCTTGTAGCTTTATTTAAATTTGGTTATTCATTTTTATTAAATTCTGAAGACTTAACCCATGGCCAATAAAGGAATAAAGATCCAAAATCAAAACATCAACCTATATACACACCTACAATCATCATATCGCAACCATGTAAGACCACGTTCAACAAAACAAACCATAAACATTGAAAAACAAAAGATAAACATACACAAGATATACCAATACCAATAACAATAAATTATAATCACTCGAGTTTTTACTTCTCAACTTTTTTCATTCATCTATCTGACTCTCAAACACATATGCAGCAATTTATATCATCAATAATCTTCTACTTGTTAAACTCTTCATTATGGAATATTAAGCAATTTTTTTTCTTCCATATACACCAAAAAGTAGCGTGAAATAAGATTAGACACTCATTTTTCTTTCTTCAAAGGACCGGAGCATTGACCCAAACTTTCAAATAGCCTTTTGTATCACCTAGCCAAATCTATTTATAGTTCTAATAATCTAACCATTTTTCCTAAATCTCCCACACTAATTTAGATTAAAAGAACAAATGATGCATCCTTTCCATTTTCTCTCTGGACATCACATAACAACCCATATTACTTAGAGTAACTCCTATCCTGCCGAGTTTCTCCCTAGTATTTAAGTTTAGAGTAAAGTATACTTTTTCTCCCTAATATTTTTTAAAAGTTTCAAAAATATCCTTGATTTTTAATCTGTTTCAATTTTGTCCTTAACGTTTCTAGTAAATTTTAGTTTTATCCTTACTGTCAAAGTTTTGACAATAAACACTTTTTTTCTAATTTTACCCTTCTTTCAACCCCCTCCTTCCACCATCTCATACACAGATACACTACTTTCCCTCTCTCTCAACCATCTCAACAACCACAACTGGCTATCACCTTCACCATCACCATCACATTTGTTGTGTTGTTGCAAATTCTAACCACCCCTCACCACATCACAGCCCTTCCAATCCAGTACTGCATCACTCTCCCACTACATTATCATCATTATCGCTGCCTAAAGCAAACCTCCGCTTACATCAATGTTGCGAATACCACTAACCAACTCCTTTTAACATACCACTACAACCCCACAATCTCAGCTTCATCTATCACTAGCATCTTATTATTCAACAATAATAAAGAACAACAACATTCAGTTTTAAGCTTTTAATTTCTTTTAAAGAAAAAAAAACACAGACAAAGAGACAAGAACGGTGGAAGACGAGGCAAAATCGTCAGCTTGAAGGACAATGTTGATGATGCTGGTATCTTGGTGGAGGAGGAGGAAGGCATGGTTGAGGCACACAGAGTGAAGGAGGAAGGGGAGATGAACACAGAGGCAAACCGACGACAGAAAGGCAGAGACAACACAATGAGGTAAAGCTAGAAGGCGACATAGAGGTGGAGGCGGTACGACGAGGCAGATCTGGAAGGTGAACCGGCAATGCAAAGGTGGAGGCGACGCTACAAGACAAATTCCAAAATCGCGCAAAAGTCGTAGTGGAGGTGGTGGCCCAAAAGCAAATCCAGAAGAGGACGTAAAGGGGAGATGAATGGGGGTGTGGCAGTGGTGTAGGAAAGCAACAAAGGCAACAGTGGCAGATAGATGAAGAAATGACGGTGGTGGCCTTGTTCTGTCGGGAAATTGATTTTCTCCAGTTTTTTTAACACTTGAGAGAATAAAGTGTGATCTCTCACCTTTAATTCTATAAGTGAGACTGATAAACCACTATTTTATGGTTTATCTTGTGCTCAAGTGAGTGGATTTTATCAACTCTTTACCCACTTATTCATACTATTTGCATGATTTTATATTTCCTTCCTAATTATGTGTTTTGATTGAAAACTTGCTTCTTTGATCTTATATTTGCTTCTTATTAATCCCTTCTTATTACCATTAGATGCCTTGATATGTGTGTTAAGTGTTTTCAGATATTATAAGTCAGGAATGGCTTGGAGGATGGAAAGGAAGCATGCAAAAGTGGAAGGAATACAAGAAGTTGGAGAAATTGCTAAGCTGTCCAGCCTGACCTCTTCGCACTCAAACGGCTATAACTTTAGCTACAGAGGTCCCAACGATGCGGTTCCAGTTGCATTGGAAAGCTAACGTCTGGGGCTTCGATTTGATATATAATATGCTATAGTTCCTCTGACGCTAGGCGACGCGACTGCGTGATCCATGCGGCCGCGTCGCAGTGACGGAAATCAGCGCGTTTTGAATTCGAAACCAGCGAATTCTGGACTGTTTTTGACCCAGTTCGCGGCCCAAAAAACACAGATTAGAGACTATAAAGTGGGAGATTGCATCCATTCATAAGAAGGCTCAAATAATTCATAATTTTAGGAGTAGATGTAGTTTTTAGAGAGAGAGGTTCTCTCCTCTCTCTTAGGATTAGGATTTAGGATTTCTCTTAGTTTTAGGAGTGACTCTCAATCCCAGGTTCTTTATTTTTATTTACTTTCTCAATTTAATTTATGAACTCTATGTTAGAATTGATTTCTTTATTTGATATAATTTGGGGTATTTTCAGACTTATGATTGCTCTCTTTAATTTATTACTGCTCTTTGTGTATCCAAATTATTTTCATTCAAGTAGATTCTCTTCTCTTTTGGCTTTGGTTGAGTCATTGGAGACACTTGAGTTATCAAACTCATTGTTGATTGAAAGTTGGATTTCTTCATCTCATTAATTCAAGTTCCAATAACTCTAGCCTTTCTCAAGGAAAGACTAGGACCTGAGGAATCAGAATTAATTCATCCACTTAACTTACCTTCATAGTTAGAGGTTAACAAGTGGGAGAAAAATCCAATTCTCATTACAATTGATAAGGATAACCAGGATAGGACTTCCAGTTATAATACCTTGCCAAGAGTTTAGTTTACAGTTATTTATTTATTTTACTTGTCATTTAAATATATCTGTGGCCATTGCCCAAACTCAACATTCCCCAAAAACACACTTTTTCATAATCAATAATAAGAACACACTTCCCTGCAATTCCTTGAGAAGACGACCCGAGGTTTGAATACTCGGTTATCAATTTCAAAGGGGTTTGTTACTTGTGACAACCAAAACGTTTGTACGAAGGGATTTCTGTCGGTTTAGAGACTATATCTACAACGCGACTGTTTTTATGACATTCTTTACTGGCAAAAATTCCAACGTCAAAATGGCGCCGTTGCCGGGGAATTGCAAACGTGTGCCTTATTATTGGTTATTGTAAATATTTACTTTTTACTTGTTTATTTGTTTTTATTTTTGCTTTTCCATAAATTAAGAGGTTATTGGTTTTTATTTAGTTATTAAAAAAAAATTTTCAAAAATTTGTTCTTAGTGTTCATCTTGATCTTCAAGCTGTTCTTAGTTGTTTTCTTCATTTTGATCTAAAAATTTGAAATTTTGTGTCATTTTATTATTTTTCTCTTTCTTCATTAAATTCAAAAATATTTTTTATTATTTTTTCGAAAAAAAAATTTCAGATTTTTATTTTTATTTTATCTTATCTTATTTCAAAAATCAAAATTCAAAATTTAAATTTAAAATTTTTTTTTCAAAATTCAAATTCAAAATTTAAATAACCTTTTAATTTAAATTTATTTTTATTTTCATTTTTAATTTTTTTTTATTTACTACTATGAACTCTCACCCCTTTGGCTATGAGTCTGGTTACAATTATGTTGCAGGAAGAAGAAATTACAATGAGAGCAGGCATCAAGGTTGGAACAATCAAAGATGGGAGGAGCCACAAGGATTTGATCAACCCTCATGGCAACAACCACCTCCAATGGACTATCAACAACCACCACCATGTGCCTATGAACCCTTTCCTCAACATAACTTTGGACCACCAAACTCACAAGCCCCTTTTCGCCATTCACTTCTATATGACCCTAACCCTCAACCACCATACCAACCACCTTATGAGCCATATGAACCATATATAGAACCACCCCAATTCCAATCCAATCACTCCCAACCACCACCACTTTCTTTTGTATCATGTCCAAGTCCGGCAACCCGAGAAGCAGAGGATCGCCTAAGGAAAACAGTAATTAAATTTCAGGCAACCGTTCAACAACTGGGGCAAGTATTAATTCAATGGGCTTCTAGACGCTTAAATACACAAGGATCAGCCACAACCCCATATGGACAGTCTAGTGAAGAGCATAGCATGAAGGAGATACCAGAAACCCCAGTGGACAAGACAGAGAATGAATTCGTACTAGAACAAGTAGAAGAAACTGTCATTGTTCAAGAAGAAGAAGAAGTGGTTGAAGACTTAGGAGATGCAGAACCTCCATGGAAAAGTCCAGTCATAGAGCCTCCTTCCGAGACGGTTGAAATTGATGCTGAGGAGGGTGTACAACCTCCAAAGCATATCATACTTAAAGACTTAGAAGAGGTTGATCAAGAGATGGAGATTCAAGAAGAAGAAGCACAACCTCCCATGCCCTTGGAAAGCAATGAAGAGGAGATTAAATTGGAAGAGAGCTGCCAAGAGGAAGAGGTTGAAATTGAAGAAGCTTGCAAAGAGGTGGTAATTATCAGAGAAGAGCACAAGGGAGTGGAGCTTGCAATTTCATTAAAAACACCTCCCCCTAAGTTGCCATCATCCTTCACAACATTCAAGTGGGTAAAATTCATATCCCATAGCTTTCTAATCCTACTTGAATATGGGCTACTGGAGACGGATGGTCAACTTAGAGCTCTTTGTGGCATTAAGAGTAAGAGGAAGATGGTCAGTGGTAAGAATTGTCCTGCAAGGTTCATTATGGTTGGAAGCTTTAAGTTTAAACGCAAAGGTTGGTGTAAAGCTCAACTAAATGGGTCTAGGAAGTTGTTTGGCCGCTTTAGTGAGAATTCAGATTGCTTGCTACCCGGATGGAATCATGATAATCAACACAAAGACGGGTGTAAAAGCAAGATTTGGGATCCTGGAATCTGCTCTGACATCTGTTACCCCAGGAGCCTAAGAATCTGTTTGAAGCTTCTTAAGGGCTTTACATGCTTAATTTGGGACCCCGGAGGTTACTGGAAGTACAAACACTGGTGGGGATTCCTGGATCAGTACAAGCACAAGCCACCATAGCAGGAATCTCATCAAATGTCCAACTTAAGGACTATAACTAAAAGTGCTAGGTGGGAGACAACCCACCATGGTATAATCTTTCCTTTTTTTCAATTATAATTTTATTTAGTTTTGTTTAATTTTGAATTTTATTTTATTTCATTGAACCTGGAGTTTTGCATCACATTAACACTGCATTCTGCATTTGTTTTCAGATAATAATAAAAAAAAAAGGAAAGAGAGCACGCGACGCGTCTGCATCAGCGACGCGTCCGCGTCGCAAGGAGATGAGAGAATAATAAATTGAACAGAAAGTTACGCAGGAGCAGCGCTGGAGGCGTGCCAATGGCACAAATCGTCCCACGCGACCGCGTCGCCGACGCGTCCGCGTCACATGGGAACTTTGGCCTCCCACGCGATCGCGTGCCTCACGCGGTCGCGTGACCAGGATTTCGACGTCAAAAGGGTGCATGGCCAAAAGTTGAGCTGGAATTGGGCTGGACCCGTGCTAGTAGCACAAGCCCTGCCACGCGAACGCGTCACCCACGCGTCCGCGTCATATTGGAAATAAGGCCACCCGTGCGATCGCGTCGACCACGCGACCACGTCACCCAGAATTTTGGCAAAAAGAGTTTCGAACAAAGAGTTGTGCGACCGCGAGGCTGCACTCGCGCCACTAGCACAAATCAAGTCACGCGATCGCGTGCCCCACGAGTCCGCGTCACCCAACCTTATCGCGCACCACGCGACCGCGTCACCCACGTGACCGCATCGCCAGCGTCGCACAACCTATCCAGATTAGTGCCAATTTTCTTATCTTTTCTCTTCTAATCCTAATTTCTTCCTTCTCTCTCCTTTCTCACTTTCTTTTTCTACTTCTCATTCTTTTTCACTTTCATTTTATTTTATTTAATTTAATTGCATACTTTCATTCATTGCATATTTTATTGGTGTTCAAATATTCTTATTCAACTGTTACATCTTTTCTGGTATTTTCTTGGTGCTTAGTGACTTGTTTAATTCTGATTGGGTAATATTATTTAAATCAATGCTAATTTTTATAATACTGATATTCCTTTTGCATTGACATGAACTCACATTGTCTTTCATTACCCACTCTCTTCCCCATTGTTGCAAATTTTGCACCATTGGTATGCCATGGCTTCTATTGTTTTCTCACTTACATGTTGAAGCTTCCATGTAAATGAGACCCTTATCATTTGGCATTAACCCACCCATACTTCTTTTATTTTCTTATCTCTATTTCTGGGTTACTCTTCTTCCCTTTTTCTTTCAGGATGGCCACCCGAAAGGGAAGCGGAAGACATTTTACATGGGGAGACAGACAAGTCCATCTGCACAATCCTTAGAGAAAAGCAACAGTTGAAACAACCCATCCACCTGCAAATCTCAGCATGCACCGAGGACGGTGCAATCTTTAAGTGTGGGGAGGTCGATACCGATCTCCATGGGTTAGTACCTTTCTGTTTCAACACCAATGTTTAATTAGTTGTTGCATTTGCATGTTTATTTGATTTTATGCATTTAGTTACTACTTGGTTAAAGTAATAAATTTCTTTTGAGACCCTATTTTTTTGAAAAATTTCACTAATTTAATTTGAAAATTTTATGTTAAAACTTGTTTGAAGTTGTATTTGGAACATGGTTTTTAAGTCAAAGAACACACAACCTGTGAGACTTTGAGCTTATTTACGTGATTACATTATTTAACCATAAATATTTTATTCCTGTGTGTTTCCTTCTCTATGATTGTAATCTGTATTTTGTTCCAGTCTATATGTCCTTTGTTTAGTATATTTACATGCTTGCGTATGATTGAGGCCATATTTGATTATCAACTCACTTACCCCAAATAAGCCTACCTTTTACATCACCTTTGTTAGCCCCTTGAGCTTTTAATCCCCTTCTGTTCTATAACCACATCACTAGCCTTAAGCGGAAAACAAATTAATTATCCCAATTGAATCTTTGGTTAGCTTAAGATAGAGATTGTGCATCAATTAAGTGTGGGGAAATTGTGGGAACATGGGTTGATAAGGGAATGTAACATGTTTCTAATTTATTTGAATATTAGGAATTTGGGAACCTACTCATGAAAAACCAAAATAGAAAAATAATGAAGAATCCATGTGCATTGATAAGTTATGTTTGCTTTTATGATTCAAATATATATATATATATATAAGGGGACAAAATCACCCCAATGTTAAGTTAATGAAAAATCAATGCACATGTGATAAATTAAAAAGAAAAATTTGGTACATGAGTATGAGAATCATACAAAAGTGGAAATTATGGGTAGTTAGGTAAAGTATTTTAAAATTGTATAAAATATGTGTATGTTAGGTGAGAGCTTGGCTAGTCAAAGATTCAATTTATAGCTCACTTAGCCATATATATATACCTTTACCCTTACCTTAGCCCCATTACAACCTTGAAAAAGACCTCATGATGTTTGCATTGGTATACTAAATTTTGTTGATTGGTTAGATGAAGAACAAGGTTTAGAAAGCATGACTAGAGAAGAGTAGAGTGAATAACCCTATACACTTGAGAGATTAGAGTGATATACACTTCCAGTGAGGGTTCAACGCTTAAATTCTATGTTCCCTGCTTTCATAAGCTGTCTTCTTACAAGTTCACTTGCTTTTTATTGTATGATTTGAATTAGTGGAAATTGGTTTGTATTTGTCTTGGAGAACTTATTTACTCTTAACCAAGTAAGTCAAAGCATTTAGCATGTAGTTGCATTCATAGGTTGCATTTCATACCATTCCTCTTCATCTTTATAGCTTCTCTTGAGCTTAGCATGAGGACATGCTAGTGTTTAAGTGTGGGGAGGTTGATAAACCACTATTTTATGGTTTATCTTGTGCTCAATTGAGTGGATTTTATCAACTCTTTACCCACTTATTCATACTATTTGCATGGTTTTATATTTCCTTCCTAATTATGTGTTTTGATTGAAAACATGCTTCTTTGATCTTATATTTGCTTATTATTAATCCTCTCTTATTACCATTAGATACCTTGATATGTGTGTTAAGTGTTTTCAGATATTATAAGGCATGAATGGCTTGGAGGATGGAAAGGAAGCATGCAAAAGTGGAAGGAATACAAGAAGTTGGAGAAATTGCTAAGCTGTCCAGCCTGACCTCTTCGCACTCAAACGGCTATAACTTTAGCTACAGAGGTCCAAACGACGCGGTTCTAGTTGCGTTGGAAAGGTAACGTCCGGAGCTTCGATTTGATATATAATATGCTATAGTTCCTCTGACGCTAGGCGACGCGATCGCGTGATTCATGCGGCCGCGTCGCAGTGACGGAAATCAGCGCGTTTTGAATTTGAAACCAGCGAATTCTGGACTGTTTTTGACCCAATTCGCGGCCCAAAAAACACAGATTAGAGACTATAAAGTGGGAGATTGCATCCATTCATAAGGAGGCTCAAATAATTCATAATTTTAGGAGTAGATGTAGTTTTTAGAGAGAGAGGTTCTCTCCTCTCTCTTAGGATTAGGATTTAGGATTTCTCTTAGTTTTAGGAGTGACTCTCAATCCTAGGTTCTTTATTTATATTTACTTTCTCAATTTAATTTATGAACTCCATGTTAGAATTGATTTCTTTATTTGATATAATTTGGGGTATTTTCAGACTTATGATTGCTCTCTTTAATTTATTACTGCTCTTTGTGTATCCAAATTATTTTCATTCAAGTAGATTCTCTTCCCTTTTGGCTTTGGTTGAGTCATTGGAGACACTTGAGTTATCAAACTCATTGTTGATTGAAAGTTAGATTTCTTCATCTCATTAATTCAAATTCCAATAACTCTAGCCTTTCTCAAGGAAAGACTAGGACCTGAGGAATCAGAATTAATTCATCCACTTAACTTACCTTCATAGTTAGAGGTTAACAAGTGGGAGAAAAATCCAATTCTCATTACAATTGATAAGGATAACCAGGATAGGACTTCCAGTTATAATACCTTGCCAAGAGTTTAGTTTACAGTTATTTATTTATTTTACTTGTCATTTAAATATATCTGTGGCCATTGCCCAAACTCAACATTCCCCAAAAACACACTTTTTCATAATCAATAATAAGAACACACTTCCCTGCAATTCCTTGAGAAGACGACCCGATATTTGAATACTCGGTTATCAATTTCAAAGGGGTTTGTTACTTGTGACAACCAAAACGTTTGTACGAAGGGATTTCTGTCGGTTTAGAGACTATATCTACAATGCGACTGTTTTTATGACATTCTTTACTGGCAAAAATCCCAACGTCAGGGACCAAAAATAAAGAGGTGAGAGAGAACAATGAAGGGTGTGATTAAACACTGGACACCACCCAATTTTTTTTCCACTGAAAAAGATTCACTCTCATTCTATCGCTTTTAGTTTAGGAGATACTTAAGACATTAAAAGAGTAAGAAAAGGGTTTGAGGAGAAAGAAGGAGAAGGTGAGTTTAAAGATAACATTGAAAAAAAAAATATTGACTAAAAATTAACTGTTAATAAATTAACAATAAAGATAAAACAAAAACTTATTTCAAACATTAAAAATAAAATTAAAATAAATTAGACATTAAGAATTTTTAAAAAAAAAATTAAAAATATTAGAAACAAAAAATATTCTTTATTCTTAATCTTACTAACATTACAAACCATTGAAGAATTTATGTTGTTCATTGTTCATTGTTCATATCTAGCAATTTTTCTTTAAATGTGCCTGCACAAGAGAACCGACAAAGAAGATACAGAAATTTAAATATCTCCATATTAGCTCATCAAACACATCACTCCTAATCCCCACCCTTCCCCAATGACCGAATGCAACTCCTTATTGGTTTTCTCCTGCCAATCTCTAAGGCTCCTTCTTCATTGTAAGCTCTAACACCAAGAAAGATCATCCCAAAAGTCATACTCATTTATAAGACACTTCTTATTTATATATTGTGACTATATACATTCAGAAATATATCCTTTAAGACACCTTCCTTTAACTATAACTATAAGTGTTGCCAAAATTTTGTCTTTGAGCCATGACCCACAACAATTTGCATTCCGCTTACATATCCCCTCTCCCCCTTCCCCTTCCCCTCCCCCTCTCCCTTACCTTCTCCTATGTTCATGATATCGTTCCAAACTCTACCCCACTTCTCTTCAATTGATTTTGCAGTATCTCTCCCTTAAAAAGATTATGACAAGAATAAATCACCTCTTTTTCTAAAAGCTTAAGTAAAATAAAATAATAATTAATTTTATTCTCATGAGTCTCAATCTAATAAGTAATTAGTCCTTTTATTATTTAAACTCATCGTAAGACCATCTTATATAAATCAAAATATAAAATAGTTAATATAATTTTTTTTGGTGTCTAAAAAATAACTAATATAATTATACTTATCTATATAGATATATATAACGTACAAAATAGATTAAAAAAATTAATAATATTTTCACGTTCCTATAAAAACAAGTTTTATGTCCCTCAATCCCTCTTACCAAACACTAGTTATGTGTGCAACATTTTTCAGTTATAAATGAATCCTGAGTTCCTAACCCTAACCTTTTGCATTCAACATTGATATTTTGCAATGGTGCATGTGGACAAGAAAGTTTGGTTAACACTCTACCACCACTCAATGCTATTCCCCCAAACACCCCCCCCCCCCCGGGGTTACACTACAATCCAAGACCCATCACTCAATGCTGGCCATCCAATATATTTAATTACAACAATACCCTTGTCCCTTGGAGACAAATCTTTAGATGTTCTTATTTTCCATTCATCGTCTTTAATTTGTGGGTGTCTCACTCTCAGTCTTTGGTACCACCACCATTTTTAAATTTCTTTTGGGTCAAGTGGTCCACTGTTCATTTGGATCTCAGGAATGCATAGTTTTTAGGGTAGGAATTTATGATAACATTCATCGACTACTCCTAATTAGACGCTTCTTTTCTTTTTTACCTTTTTCTGATTTTTTTCTTTTTCTAAACGAAAAAAGTTTACAAAAAGGAACATTATTACTCAATTTAAAATAAAAATAGATCCGGTTTCCTAACAATAATTTACTACCGAACATATGATCAATCGCATATCAAATACCAATAATATAAAATAATGTCGTTGATAATCAAGATCAAACTGAAACTTCACGTACAAGTAATTCAATGTTTTTACCTTTTCTTTTATAAGATCTGTTTAGATGGAGGATTTTTAGAGAAAAATAACAAAGGGAGTTATGCGTATATTTTTATTTTTAAATTCAGTAAGTTGGTCAATTTTTATAAGCGGAATAATTTATATAATTAAAAGTTTTTTACTATAAAATTGTTTAAGTGTTGATTGGTTTGTGAAAATATTTTCTGTTTTTGTTTTTTATTTTTAATTTATTATCTGAAAATAATTTTTATTTTTAATTTTTTATATTTTAAAAAATATAATTGATTTATAAAAAGAGAATTCATTTCTAAATATTGAAAGAAATAAAAATATGCTTGGTTTGTTTATTTTAATTTTTATTTATTGGTACTTTATTAATTGATTATTGATTAAACAAATTATTTTTATAACAATTTTTTTTATTTTGTTAAAGAAGAGATGGTCATGGTATTTGAAAAAATAATGTAAAAAATAATTTAAAATAAAAAATATTTAAAATTAATATTTTTAAATACAAAAATAAATTATATTAATATTAAAAGATAAATATGAGGTATAAGTACAAAACAAATAAAATATATAAAATAGGAGTACTATTGAATGAAGGATCAAACTTGGTAAATTAAGGCCAACCTCAACTGGAAACACGTGTTTTGGATCGGAAACATTTTCATTATTTCTCATTGAAAAAAATATTATTTTCAATTTTATACTCTTTTTCAAAAATATTTTTGCTGAAAATAATATTAAAATGTTAAACCAAAATATTTTTATATTTCTTTTTCATTTTGTTTAAAAACAAAAACGAAAATGGCCAAACCAATCGATCTTATTTGGTTTGTGTTTTTATTTTAATATTTTTATTTTTTAAATTTTGTGAATGAAAAAGTAAAAACAGTAAAAATTGTTGTGATAAGAATGGCTTATCACATTTTATGTGATGTCCATTTTTCATAAAATAGAGTTTCCCAAGGATGAATGAATTTAATGTAGTTTGAAAAAGGGAAGCCTTGCACATGTATAAATAGGAGCATATACTGAGGCCTTTGAACATACACAAGCAATAAACAATTCTCTCTCTCTCTTTATGTTGCAATACTTATTCCTCTCTCTTTATATTTCTTTATCTTATATTTGTTACCTCTTCTTTATTTATTTATTTACTTATTTTATAACACGTTATCAGTACGAAGCTCTAACGAAATTTTAGGAAGACTCCAGGTAACAAATTTTTATTATGTCGAAACTCTTTCATCTTGAATATAATGCTCTTGATATATCTAAAAATAATTATTTATCATGGATACTAGATGTTAAAATCCATCTTGATTCAATGGATCTTGAAAATACCATTAAAGCTGAAAATAATACATCCCAGAAGGATAAAGCCAAAGTCATATTTTTCCTTCATCGTCATCTTGAAGTATGATTGAAAAATGAATATCCCATATTAAAAGATCCTGCAGATCTATGGAAAGACCTTGAAGAAAGGTACAATCATGTGATACTTCCTCAAGCCCGATATGTTAGAGAAAATTTTCTCGACCTTCCATGTCTCGAATGTGCTCCTGCAGCAGCAATATCGAGAAAAAGAAATTAAAAATATTCTGAGTTAATTTCTTACCTTCTAGTTGCTGAACGCAACAATGAGTCACTTTTGAGAAATCATGAAGCGCGCCCAGTTGGCGCCGCCCCATTTCCTGAAGCAAATGCGGCAAATTATAACCCTAGAAGAGGTAAATGGCAAGATTTTGATAACAAGAAAAATTATGGAAGGAAAAGAAATTATGTTCATAAGAAAGGATCTCATCAGAAGTGGGATAAAGAAAGAAACAATGGGTAAAGTAAATCAATTGAGGATAAATGCTTCCGTTGTGGTGGAAAGGGTCATTGGTCACGTACCTGTCGTACCCCAAGGCACCTAGTTGATCTTTATCAAGTATCCTTGAAAAAGGATGACAAAGGAAAGGAAACAAATTTTGTTTCAAATTATGAAAATTCCACCATTCATTATGATGTATCTAATTTCTTTGAGAATCCTGAAGGAAATATTGGCTATTTGATCAATGATGGAATAGTTTGATATATGTATGTCTTTGTTAAGTATTCATGTGAATAATTTTACTGTGCATGTACTTTTACTCATTTTATTATTATTATTATTTGTTTTTGAAGAAAAATAGCAAGGACATATTCTGAAGATATTTGCCTTGCGAATAGTGCAAGTTCGCACACCATTCTCAAAAGTGATATATATTTTACCCATCTTGTGCCAAAAGAGGAATATGTTAATACTATTATTGGCTCGGGCAATGTGATTGAAGGCTCCGGAAGAGCCATAATTTTGTTTCCTGGAGGAACAAAATTCATAATAAATAATGCACTATTGTCTACCAAGTCTCGAAGAAACTTGTTGAGCTTTAAAGATATTCGCAGAAATGGATATCATATTGAGACGATGAATGAGGGAAATCATGAGTATTTATGTATCACAACTCATGATTTAAATAAAAAGGTTATATTAGAAAAGTTACCCTCACTTTCATCTGGGTTATATTATACCAAGATTAGTGCAATTGAATCACATGCCACTGTAAACCAGAAGTTTACCAGCCCAAATGAATTCATAACTTGGCATGATAGATTGGGTTATCCGGGAACAACCATGATGAGGAGAATTATTGAAAACTCTTATGGACATTCACTAAAGAACCAGAAGATTCTTAAAACTAGTGAATTTTGTTGTGCTGCATGTTCTCAAGGGAAGTTAATTTTAAAGCCATCACCAGTAAAGATTGGATTTGAGTCCCCTGAATTCCTAGAAAGGATTCAAGGTGATATATGTGGACCTATTCATCCACCATGTGGATCTTTTAGATATTTTATGGTCCTGATAGACGCATCTTCGAGATGGTCACATGTGTGCTTGTTATCTTCTCGCAACCTGGCGTTTGCGAGATTACTGGCTCAAATTATTCGATTAAAAGCACAATTTCCAGAAAATCCAATCAAAGCAATTCGTCTTGATAATGTTGGTGAATTTACTTCCCAAGCTTTTGATGCTTATTGTATGGCTAATGGAATAAGTGTTGAACATCCAGTAGCTTATGTTCACACACAAAATGGGTTAGCAGAATCACTTATTAAACGCCTCCAATTGATTGCTAGACCCTTACTTATGAGAACAAACCTCCCAACTTCGGTTTGGGGGCATGCTATTTTACATGCCGCAGCACTTATTCGTTTGAGGCCAACGAGTTACCATAAGTTCTCTCCTATGCAATTAGCTTTTGGCCAGCAGCCAAATATTTTCCATTTAAGAATATTTGGGTGTGCGATATATGTTCCCATTATACCACCTAATCGCACCAAAATGGGACCCCAAAGAAAATTGGGGATATATGTTGGATATGATTCTCCTTCTATAGTGAGGTATCTTGAGATACAAACTGGAGATGTATTTAAAGCCCGGTTTGCGGATTGTCATTTTGATGAATCAAAATTTCCAACATTAGGGGGAGAGAATAAGCTTCCTGAAAAGGAACTTAATTGGAATGCATCATCGTTGATGCATTTGGATCCTCGATCAGGGCAATGTGAACTAGAAGTTCAAAAGATTATACATTTGCAAAGAATAGCAAATGAATTGCCTGATGCATTTTCTGATACAAAGAGGATAACCAAATCTTATATTCCAGCGAAAAATGCCCCAATTCGAATTGATGTCCCAGTAGGACAAGTAGCCACTGAAGCAAATTCACACCAGAAGCGTGGCAGGGCGGAAAATGCCCCAATTCGAATTGATGTCCCAGTAGGACAAATAGCCACTGAAGCAAATTCACGCCAGAAGCGTGGCAGGCCTGTCGGTTCCAAAGATAAAAATCCTCGAAAGAGAAAAGAGGTAAATATTCCTATTGAAAAAGACATAGTAAAGACACCTGCAGTTGTCCAAAATTCTGATATAACGCCAGAAGACGTTTAGGTACTTGAAAACTGTGAAAATGATGAGATCTCAATAAATTATGTCTTTACAGGAGAGAAATTGGACCGAAATAAGACAATTTTCAATGAAATATTTGCATATAATGTGGCATTGAATATCATGCATGAAAGTAAGGATCTTGAGCCAAGATTATTCGAAGAATGTCGACAAAGGAATGATTGGCCAAAATGGAAAGAAGCCATGAAGGCTGAGTTAGACTCACTTGCAAAACGTGAAGTCTTTGGACCTGTAGTCCGTACACCAGAAGATGTAAAACCTGTTGAATACCGGTGGGTATTTGTGAGAAAACGAAATGAGAAAAATAAAGTTGTGCGCTATAAAGCCCGACTTGTGGCACAAGGTTTTTCACAAAGGCCCGGTATAGATTATGAAGAAACGTATTCCCCTATAGTGGATGCGATAACATTGCGTTATTTGATCAGTTTATGTGCATATCATAAATTGCATATGCATTTAATGGATGTGGTAACAGCCTATTTATACGGCTCATTAGATCGGGATATCTATATGAAAGTCCCTGAAGGACTAAAGATATCTAAACCATCCAATGAATATTCACAGGGGTTATACTCAGTTAAATTGCAAAGATCTTTATACGGTCTAAAGCAATCTGGACGAATGTGGTATAATCGTCTTACTGAGTATCTGGCCAAAAATGGATTCAAAAATGATGATATTTGTCCATGTGTTTTCATAAAGAAAACTGCATTTAGATTCCTTATAATTGTTGTGTACGTTGATGATTTAAATATCATTAGGACTCTTGAAGAGATTCCAACAATTATAAAAGCTCTAAAAGAAGAGTTTGAGATGAAATATCTTGGAAGGACTAAATTTTGTCTCAGACTGCAGATCGAGCATACAAAAAATAGGATCTTTATTCATCAAGCGTCATACACAGAGAAGATCTTGAAGAGATTTTATATGGATAAGTCACATCCATTAAGTACTCCAATGATCGTAAGATCTTTGGACGTGAAAAAGGATCAATTCCGTCCTAAAGAAGAAAATGAAGATATCCTTGGTCCTGAAGTACCATATCTTAGTGCCATTGGAGCGCTAATGTATCTTGCCAATAATACGCGACCTGACATATCATTGCGGTGAATTTACTAGCAAGATATAGTTCCTCTCCAACCAGAAGACATTGAAGTGGAATCAAACAGATCTTTCGATATCTTCATGGAACGGTTGATATGGGATTGTTTTATCCCTATGGATCCAAGTCACAACTAGTTGGTTATGCAGATGCTGGCTACTTGTCTGATCCACATAAAGGGAGATCTCAAACAGGATACCTGTTTACATATGGTGGAACAGCTATATCATGGAGGTCCACGAAACAGACGATAGCAGCAACCTCCTCTAATCATGCTGAAATACTAGCGATACATGAAGCTAGTCGTGAGTGTTTTTGGCTGAGGAGTGTGATCCAATATATTCTGTCTTCATGTGGACTGATTGATCAGAAGATAGCTCCAACTGTTCTGTTTGAAGATAATACAGCATGTATTGCTTAACTTAAAGGCGGATATATCAAAGGTGATAGAACAAAGCATATTTCTCCCAAATTCTTCTTCACTCATGATCTTCAAAATCAAGGAACAATTGATGTCCAACAGATCCGCTCAAGTGATAATCTGGCAGATTTATTCACAAAGTCACTCCCAAAATCTTCTTTTGAAAGATTGGTACATCAGATTGGGATGCGCCGATTTCGAGATATAAAATAATGTCGACAAGAGGGGGAGACTGTACTCTTTTTTCCTTGGTCATGTTTTTTTCCATTGGGTTTTTCTTGACAAGGTTTTTAATGAGGCAGTCCCCATCACAAAGGATATTGTACTCTTTTTTCCTTTACTAAAGTTTTTTTCCCATTGGGTTTTCTTTAGTAAGGTTTTAATGAGGCAATAATCCTAAATGGTCATCCAAGAGGGAGTGTTGTGATAAGAATGGCTTATCACATCTTATGTGGATGCCTATTTTCCATAAGATAGAGTTTCCCAAGGATGAATGAATTTAATGTAGTTTGAAAAAGGAAAGCCTTGCACATGTATAAATAGGAGCATAGATTGAGGCCTTTGAACACACACAAGCAATAAACAACTCTCTCTCTCTCTCTCTTTATGTTGCAATACTTATTCCTCTCTCTTTATATTTCTTTATCTTATATTTGTTACATCTTCTTTATTTATTTATTTAGTTATTTTATAACAAAAATAATAAAATTTTGTTTTTTATTTTCACTTTTTATTTTTATTTTTTTTTACAAAATTTAAAAAATAAAAAATATTAAAAATAAAAATAAAAAATAATACAAACCAAAGGCATTCTTAATTTTCTAAAGCATACTTCTTAAAATAAACAACTAATTGTATTTTCCTTTTTCTTTTAGCAAATTAAAACACCTTCAAATCAATCTATAAACTCAAGTTTATGTGATATTAGGGATGGCAAAATTTTTCGAGAGGATTGCTCCGAATGGGGATCCGATTATGAAAAAAAATTTTCGCGGGTATGGAGATGGGGGACAAAATCCCCTCGAAGCAGGCGCGGGGACCCGAGCGGGCATCCCCACCCCGTCCCCGTTATTTCCCAAAATTTATAAATTCCTTGAATTATCCTTAATAGTTTATTTCTCATATATGTTATTTAGTCATTTCTCACACACATATATATAGAAACCCAAAACTCCTAATCTTTATTTGCATAACCCTTCTTCAATTCAGAGATCCCTAACCCTAAGACTGTCCATACTCCATCCAATCTCTCTGCAGCCACCCCTCGTCACACTTCTCATCGCATCGTCACACGTCACGGTGCCATCACCCTTACCGCGTCGTAATTTCTATTTGTGGCGTTCCTTTTCGTAACTCTGTTGTCGTGTCCATTCACCTCTCTGTTACCGCATCTCCCACCTCGTCCACTGCTTTTTCCTTTGGCTCGTCGTTGCGTCCCCCCATTGCGTTATTTCAAAAGAAGTCACCATAGTGTCATTTAGACTTTTTTGTATAAAATCTTGCAGTTTTTGTATAAGATAAATACTTACAACTCTATTCATATGAAAATTAATAATTAGTTAGAACTATTACGTAGATGGGGAATGAGGTTCCCGCGAAAAATGGGAATGAGGAACAATATTCCTCCACAGCGAAAAATGGGGGAAGAGATAGAGAGCAAATCTGAGGACGGGGATGGAGAATAGGAAGGCATCCCTCGCCCCGCCCTGCCCCATTGACATCCTAATAGTAGCTGATAAAAGAACATTTTATATTTTAAAACAAGAACTGAAGTTTAAAATGTAGATAAACCTTTTTTGATTAATTAGTATCGCCATCAAATCTTATTAGTTAGCAGTCTTGTTTGGTCCAAACTACATTTATTATCTTTTGAAAAAGGCAACAATTTTTGTTCGACTTATAAGAATATTCTTCTGTAAAAAAAAAGACATATAAACGTAAAATACTCTTATCATGATAGAATTAGTAGCTTTTATTAGTAACGTTCACAAAATTTTAAGGGATTGGAATAAAAGAAATATGATAAATACTAATGTACTCTTGAAAAAAAAAAAAGAGTGGAGTGTTTTTTAAAAATGATCTTGTTATTAAAAATAAAAATATTTTAAATTTAAATTTAAATTTTAAATATAAATTATTGATATAAAATATAAATAAAATATTAAAATTTATTTAATTACACTCTTTATTTACTTATTAGTTATTTAATAAAGAGTGTTTACCAAGGAATCAATGAATCATATTAATGGTTTAAAAAGTTACAAATATTATTCACAAGATGCGGTCCTTCTTCCTCTCCATTATGATAATGGAACAAGTGAAGGGAAATTCATGGGACACGATTTATAATAAGTGCGGTGACTCGACATTAATGTTCACGAATTAACTGCCAATTTCACCTTCAAAAAAAGGCATTCAATGTTTTTTCATTATGGCCTTCCTTCAATTTCTTAAGAATGGGGCCAATTTTCACGAAATAACTCTCTTAAAGTTTTATTTAATTTAGGTATTGAATTTTCAATTTATTGATTACAAAAAATTATATACTAGGTCATGAATAATCTATCTCTTATCAAAATTAAAGCTATTAGATAAAGTACATAAATAATTATATATTTAACGAATTTTACAATTAATTTTTATGTATAAAATTAGATGACTTTATATTAAATTATGTCTATATTTCTAATCAATAAAAGTATGATGACAAATATAAAGAAAAGAAGAAAAATTGCTTTATTAAGTGATAAAAATCATCATCATCTTATAAAGGATTTGCTTTTTGTCGATTATATAAAAAATAATGAGATTTCTGATTGGTGTAATATTTTCCACTTATCTACAAAGTATACTCTAGTCCAATTGGCATCAAATGTTGTTACTTTTCAATTTTATTTCTGATCCAAAAGAGTGGAAAGAATGGGATGAAGGGTGAATAATTGCCTAATCAATTTTACCGTATTAATCTTCATCACTATATATACACGCAAATATGATTGGTTAGGATCCTTTGCTTTTCTCTTAAACAACATGCAGTAATTTAATATCTTTAAATATTATGTATATGTCACAAAAGTCAAATTAAACCATTAATTAAAAGAATTAAAAATAATTGAAATATGAAATCCATGTGGGAGTAGTGATTGATGACGTGTCAGAAGCAGTTTTTGACACATGGCACAGCTTACCATCGATAAATCACTATCTGAAGATGGCCAAAAGGGAAGGAAAAAAAGCAACTAGGCAACTTCCATTGAATTGAGATCAAAGTTTGGTAATAATCCTACTCTCCCACTATACGGATTAGTTATATATTTATATTCTTGATTAAACCACTAATCTCTTGTTAAAAGACAGAATAAACTACTAATTAACCATTCTTATACGGAGATATATCAGAACATAGAAAATAAGATTTATGTTTACAGTCAAAATAAAAATAAAAATAAAAGTATAAAGTTAGTGGCTCATTTTTTGTATTTATAAAATACTTAGTTATATCGTAATTAAAAAAATTAATATAAAATTTAATCATTCTATCTTAATTCGATTATTTTATTGATTTCTTTGATTTTTTTTAAATATAAACAATATATATAAATATATGCATTATATTAATACATAGTGATTACTTTGTAATATTTATAAAACATTTTTTTTTATCATTTTTATAGGTGCATCTGACATCCATGATCCATTGTAGCGTTTGGTGAAGAGATAGAGACGGAAAGACTGAGACTGAGAGACAGAGACTAAAAGACAGGGATTGAAATAAATCTCAGTACTCAGTTTGGTGCAAAATGGGAGACATGAATTGAAACAAGAATGAAATTCTAATTTAATTTGCACAAAGGGTAAAATTGGAATTAATTAATTGAAATGAAAGTATTTTAGGTATAAAATGTTATTAAAGTTTCAGTCTCCATCTCTAAAAATTCCAATCCCCTGTGTCCCTACTTTTTGAAAGTACTGAAATACTGAAATTTTAGAGACAGAGACAGAAATTTTAGTACCAGAGACAGAGACAGAGACAGAGATATTAAATCCAAATTGAAGAAAGATTTGATATATAAATTTTTATCTCTAGAATACTTTTTATTATATATATAAACAAAAAATACTTTTATTATGTTTTAAAACGTTTAATTTTAATGCATTGATATCTTAAAAGAGTTTTATACTATCAACAACCAAATTCACGTGTTTATTTCACACTTTTTAACTAATGAATTTGAAAATTAATTATTTTAAGTTTAATTATTTTTGTTGGTCTTTATAATTGTAATTAGGTTCTTATATTTTTTTAAGTAGATCTCTACACTACTTTTAATTTTATAATTAGATTCTTGCGAGTATAAAAAATATTAGAATTAACGAAATATTTTTCTGCAAATTGAAGGTGTTCACAATTAAGATTCTAATTAAATCTTTGACTATATTTTTTTAGGAGAAATATTTCGTTAATTTTAAAATTTTTGACACGAAAAAGATCTTATTACAAAATTAAAAGAAGTACAAGGACTAAATTAAAAGAAAAAAATATATAAAGACTTAATTATAAATTTGGTAAAATGATAAAGACTAATAGAATAATTAAACCTTATTTTTACTTACATGACAATACACGATCAATTATTTGTGTAAAACTCTTTTATATTGCTAAATATTTTCTAAAATTTAAACCCAAATTTTTTAATAAAAATATAAATTAATTGGTAGGTAAGTGTTTAGAAAAAAATTTAAGTATATCAAAAACACCAGTGTTCCAATTATTTTAACCGTTAATTTTAATTAATATATATTATATATATTTTTTATAATTCAAATCAACGGTTAATACAGTATTTTCGGTACACTGGAACTCTTCTAAGTGTTTATTACTAGTTAATAATAAAATAAGAGCATGAACATAAAATAAAATAGAATAAAAACCAACAGTACTGTGCTCCTGGAAATCCGTGTCCCACCCCAACTGCCTCTGTGAGGGAGGGAGAGAGGGTCATATAATCATTCATTTATTATTATTTTTTCTTTTCTTGAGTTACCTTAAAGTGTGTATGGATTGTTCAATACACAAACTTAATAATTTTGTTTATTTTCTTTGATTCAGTTTCAAAACTTTTTTGCTCTTAAGTGGAAACACTTCAAACTCTTTTTCTGCTTTCAATTCCAATCTATATTTCTCTTCTGCCATGGAAATGTTTCCTCAACAACACTCTCTTTGCAAATTATTCCAGTTCTCATGTTGTTCTCAAGAGACACTTGTTCTTACCCTTTGCACCAAACACTCTTCTTTTTCTTCTTCTTTGTTGCTCCATAACTTTCCTTCTCATTGCTATGGTGTAACTTCATGAGGTTCTTCTTCAATTTAAGACCTTTCTATTCTTGCTTCAAGTGGGTACCTTCCAAATCTCTGATTTGTTTTCTCTAGTTTTCCTTATCTGAACTTGCTTCTGAGGTGGTTTCTCTTTGGAGATTGGTGTAATGGGGGTGGGGGTAGTTTTGTCATTGACTCTTCAGCTGGTGAAGCTCTTCATCATTGGCTCTGTTGTGACACTGCAAGGATCCAAAGGTAGCAACTTAATCTTCAGAACTCAGTGTTAAAGTTAGTCTCTTTTTTGTAGCCAAAAAGTAATGCTTAAGCTACAAGAACTTGATCTGGATCAGCTCACTTAATTTTTCTGCTTTTACACTGTTGGTATTGTAATTTATTCTATAGAGACCCTGAACTATCATTGTGAGTTTGATATCAAATTATTAGCAGAAAAAAGAACATATAAAATAAAAAAAAAAACTTATTGTATCATCCCAACATCAGGCTGGTTGAGTGGTAGGCAAGTTTCCTTCTCGGTGTTTGTGAGTTTGAATCTTGGGGTGCAAAAAAACTTGTATTGGGAGAATCAGACGTAGTTTCTTTAGTTGGATTAGTCCAGTTCTTGGGGATCAGGTCCAGATACTGAAATAAAGAAAAAGAATTGGCTAGGATCACCAATCACCAATTCATTAATCTAAGGCAAAGTTGTTTCAATTCTCTTCTAATTAAGCTAGGTGCTAGGTTATGATTGCTTGATTAATATGAGGGAATATTCTCCTCTAATAATACAATTTGATGCGTATAGATTTTACTGATTTATTTATGGTTGTATTTCCCACCATCATTGCAAGACGAAATTAGTGAGGGTAATTTTACCCCTGCATTCATTGCTTTTTGAGCCCTATGTAAAAAGTTAGTGTTGTTTCTTATTATGAATCTGGTATATTTGAAGTTGTAGATGTAGAAAACATGAATTCAAAATTGTTTCCAAATTTGTCTCTTAATTGGCCGGAGATGCTTTATCTATAAAATGTTAAATATTGCTGATGAGAGTAGTAGATATGCTTGGTTTATTAAGTTGTTTGAGTCATCTCTTTGATAAGTTTGAACTAGCTGAACAAAGATTTAATCATTTAGCTCCTTTCCTCACATGGGATTTTCGGCTTTCAAACTGATGCCGTCTTCTTAAAGGGTCTGTTATATCCCCATCTCCGGCATTCGCTCCGGTCATTCATCCCAGAGGAGAAACACTTGGGCCTATCCATCATGGACACTGGAGAAGCAATGCACCGAGCTCCCCAGTGGATCCAGATGGTATATCTAAATATATTACAAAACTGGTTTGAATTTTGAGCTTTTCAAACTTAATTATTAACTTTCTTCACAAGTCACTGGTGCTATTTGACACTTGTATTGCTTCATTCAGGGTTTCTCCTATCCCCAAATCCAGCATCTTTGCCCATGAATCCTTCACCTAGAACCATTTCTCCGAGCTCTCCAGAAGTATCAAATGGTAACCTTACTTTAGTTCATTAATTCATCCTAGGATCATCTGATAAAAATATTGAATTTTTCGACATCCAGGGTCGTTCTTGCCTACTCCAGTTTCATCTCCTATTCCTCCTCATAAGATTAAGGGAATTGAACCATCCATATCTCCCAGTAGTAGTCCAACCACCATAACATTATCACCATCGAACAAGGCTGCGCCTATATCGGCAACTGGTCAAGGGAATGCACCACCACTGCAATCAATACAACCAAGTCCACCTCAAAGGAAAGCACCTCCTATTAGGCCTCCTGAATCATCTCCAATTTCTAGAGGTAAAACATCTCTTCTGCCTACATCTTTCAAATGATATTGACCAAACTCTGGCCTCATGATTGCATTTTGAACAGCTCAACCTCCAAAATCTTTTGGCAAGTTTCCAAATAATTCACCAGCGAGCCAACCAATCGAACCCGGAAGTTTTCCCCCTGTGGTTGAGAATAGGAATGCTAGCAAGAGTCACACCCCGAACCCAATTTCACCAGGTATGTGAAAAAAGTGTTGTCATGTAATTCACAGAATTTTTACTGCATGTACTCACCAAAATTGTGTTCTTTGATTGATTATATGCACAGCTCCAACTGCAGTACCATCTACCAACTTGCCTACATCTTCACCAGTAAGTCAACCAGTTGAAAATGGCAGTTTCCCCCCTAATATTCACACAGAGGGTGCAAAGAAGGGTCATTCACTGAAACCGGTTGCACCGGGTATGCGATAAACGATACTCTTGTTAAATGTTTCTGAAATTTCCTCTTTCCAATTGGTATTCACCAAAAGTATGGTATTATTCTGTGTTGTAAACAGCTCCTCTTGCAGTCATTTTGCCCAAACTTTCACCGAGTCAGCCACCTGAACATGGAAGCTTGCCTCCAACTACTCAGAAGAGTAATTCCAGTGACAGTCACAAACAGGATCCAGTTTCACAAGGTAACTCTTCTAGATTCTTCTAACTTCTTTTTCATTGCCACTGTTCAGATGATATTGAACCTAAATATATTTTTTTATGTCATTTTGAATAGCTCCAGTTGCATTATCTCCTGCAACTTTGCCAGAAAATTCACCCAACGTTCATAACAGAACTGTAAATAAGGGTCTTGCTCACACTCCAACCGCAGAGCCAGCATCACCAAGTATGTTATGTCGATTTATTGGTCTTTATCATCTATCAGGATTCAACTAATCAACTGTATAGTTCCAGACTTCTAGACACATTCATTTTCCTTCAAGTGCAGATTCTTTTGCATCCCCGCCATCAAAAATGGAAAATAACCAACCAGTAGGCCGTCCTGTTCTTCCAAAAGTAACTCCATCTATATCTCCTGGTAAATCTTATTACCTTAATTTGATGGAAGAGGAGGGAAACCTAAATTTATACTCTGACCAGAATGATCACTTGGATTTTTCTAAATGCTTTTTTACTTGCAGCACAAGTTACACCACCAAAAAGTGCATATCCAATAAATCCACCACCTTTCCACCCCGTTATACCAGCAGCATCTCCATCAAAATTACCAGGTGCATATTTCAACAATAGATTCTGTTCAATTATCCTTCCAATCTAATTTAGTTATTTGTATCCAAGGATTGCACAACTACATTTTTCATTTAGTCATTTAATTTATTCATTTTTAAATTTATATTCTCTCAGCACTTAAAATGATGAAGGTATAAAGCACAAGGTTAAATATACTATGTTACTGGCTTGAATTACAAGTGTTGATATACCCAGAAAGAGATATGATCTTTTATCCTTAACATGTTGTGTAACAATTTGCCATTGAGTTGAGACATTATGGAATTAGATTCACTAACAATAGAATGGAGACTAAAAGTAATGATCATGTGTTACTGATATGAAATTCTTCCTTAACATTCCTAATTAATTAATACTCCATACAAGTTACAAAGTGTAACAATAAAAGAATGATCATATGGTGCAGCACCTGCTGTCTCTCCCACACTAACACCTTCCAGAAAATCTGATTGGAAAAGTAACGGCAAACCAGTTTCAGCACCGTTGTACAAAGCACCAAAGCCATTACCAGCTATAGTACACTCCCCTGTTCAAGGTAACATAGAGCTACTTTTAATTCTTGACTTGTAATTTTGAGCTGGTATTCATTGACCCTAAATATATTTTCCAATTGCATTTCGAACAGTCCCAGTTGCGTCACCTCCTGTGAATTTGCCCGAAAATTCACCAGTTCGCCAACCTATTCATCAAGGAAGTTTAGCTCCTGTTGTTCATAACAAAACTGAAAATAAGGGCCATATTCACACCCAAGAGCCAGCATCACCAAGTATGTTCATATATCGACTATCATATCTTCTTTGAATTCAACTATATTATTCTAAACTTCCTGGTTTTCATTGAAGCACAGATTTTCTTGCATCCCCACCATGGAAAATGGAAAATAACCAATCAGTTGGCGGTCTTGTTTTTCCAGAAATAACTCCTTCCATATCACCTGGTAAATCTTATTGCCTTAAACCATCTAACGGTTTACAATGTGATCTTCATGTGAAGACATCATCATTGAAGTATCCACGTTTCTTCTTTGATCAGAATGATCACTTGAATTTGCCTAATTATTTTTTCTTATGTTGTATTCATGCAGCACAAGTTGCACCACCACCTTTCCACCCAGTTTCACCACCAACAGTATCTCCATCAAAATTGCCAGGTTCATAGTTTGACAAAAGGATTCTATTTAGTTATTTCAATAGTGCCTCTAACGAAATATCTGCTGTCACGAAAAATGTACGGGTTTCTCATATATTCAATGGTCCTAGAATCTTAAACATTATATCTGATTGCTGTAATTTCTTCCTTTCTTTTCTGTTGAAAAGTCTATTCTTCTATACTTTTTCAACTTGTGAATACTTAAATGGTGCTAAACCTGTGGTGCAGTACCTGATGTCTCTCCGGCAGTACCTGTTGTTGTCTCTCCGGCACTAACTCCTTCCAGAAGCTTCGATTGGAAACGTAGGGGAGAACCAGTTTCGGCACCATTGTACAAAGCACCTATGCCGCTACCAGCTGTAGTACATCCCCCTGTTCAAGGTATATATGGTAAAATTGATCTACTTTTGACATAGTGCATTTTTAGAATTGAGGCTGGTGAGTTATACTAACAGCATAAAGTTTCTGTAACAATATTATTCAAGCTTCAGATTATTCGAGTAATTTACAAAACGGTTTTACTTCTATAAATAAAGACACATATGACATACCTCACTTCATTTATTTATGTTGTTCTTTCTGTTGTAGCCCATGCTGTACATAATTCAAGGCAGTTTCATCATGCTCCTGCCCCTCCGGCGTCTCCTCCTAAATCTGCATCAGAAAAAGAATATCATTCTCCTGCATCTTCACCATTAACCACATCTTATAAACATCACTCTAGGAGTATAGCCACCAGCCCTGCTCCTACATCATCATATTCGGTTTCCCCTCCGACTTCAGAACACCAAGGTTTGATGTGTTACCTTACCTGATCTATCGAATTTTGCCAGTATTTTAGCTGCAATTTAATATAACTTTCTTGGTTATTTTATGTAGATCACCAAATTCCTCCACCACTGCCGACAACGGAACGAACACATCATGCTTCGCCACCAGCAAACACAGGTTCCTAACAAAGAACAGTGATTTGTAAGATATTTCACTAAATAAATGATATGTAGAAATTTTAAATTACCGAACCTTTTTCCACATGGTAGGCTCTACACTTTCCTCACCAGCCAGCCAGGTTTCTCCGGCTCCTTCTCCATGGTTCATAATATCTCCTCACCCAACCAAAAGTAAGAAGTTCTGAAATTCCATACTTACTGGAACTACTTAACAAAATCTTCTATTTTCATCATTCTCATCTACTTATCCTTTTCAACATTCGTTATGTTTCTTTGCAAGTTCTATTTCATCCTCCTAAAGTATCTCCTTCGCGGTCTCCTGCGGAGAGTCCTAAGAAGCCAGTCCTGCCTCAAATTCACACACTGCCTCCACCACCTCCTAATGAAGGTTAGCTCTTTTATTTGCATATTTTCTTATTGCAAGGTTTATATAATTATATTTACTAATACCTACGTTCTATGTTGTTTCAGATTGTTTATCAACTATTTGTTCAGAGCCCTACACAAATTCTCCACCTGGAGCACCATGCAGATGTGTCCTTCCCATGAAAGTTGGTCTTCGCCTTGATGTTTCTCTGTATACCTTCTTCCCTTTGGTTTCAGAGCTTGCTTCCGAGATTGCTGCAGGGGTTTTCATGACACAAAGTCAAGTTCGAATTATGGGAGCCGAAGCGGCAAGCCAAGATCCAGATAAAACTGATGCTCTCATCTTCTTGGTACCCATTGGGGAAGGCTTTGATCACACTACTGCCTTATTGAATTCTGAGAGATTTTGGCAGAAGAAGGTTGCAATAAAATCTTCTTACTTTGGTAGCTATGAAGTCTTGTATGTTAGCTATCCAGGTATATACTTATATATATATATATGGATTGGATTCTCAAATTCTTGCATTTAAAGGTGAAAACTCACATGCAGTTGAAATTGACAGTTAGATATTTTGACATGTGTGATTTAATTGTCACCTAACAATTCTCAACTATCGATTTCACATGAAGGCGGTCACCATTCTCTTTTAGGTGGAACTCAAGTTCTTTATGTGAAGTTGATAGTTAAGAATTGTGAGATTTTTTGACATACTTGACTAAATTGTCATCTAACAATTCTCGACTATCAACTTCGCTTCACACGCAACATCGAGTGAGTTGTCACCTTCTCTTTATGAGTATTTTGGTTAGAGAATTTTTCATCGGTTCCTTTGTTTATAGGTTTACCACCACCTCCTCCTCTACCACCTTCAAGCATTTCGTCGATATACGGTGGTCCATATTCAAATAATGGCAACAATGGAAGAATGATAAAGCCCCTTGGGGTGGACATACAGCAGAGGCATCACAAAGATGGACTTAGTAGGGGCATCATTGCTATTATTGCTCTCTCGGTTTTTCTTGCTCTTGTTTTATCATTGGCTGCTGGTTGGGCCTTGTTCAAGTATAGACATCATGTAAGCCAGCCAACATCAACCCCGCGTGTTTCGCCACGTTCTGTTACCAAAACACAAGGTAACGCTGCTTGTAAGATCTGGTTATATGGTGAATTAGTGCAGTACTGTCCTGTCATAAACTATTTCTTGGTTTTGATCATTAAACACTACAAAATATTCCAGTAAGAGAAACGGTACAAATTACAATCCAGGCTTTTGCAAATGGAATTCTATGCAAAACTTAATCATTATTGTTAAAATCCATTATTAACCAATAAAATACATAAGCAAATAGTAACCCAGCAGATGAGACAACGAATATATTTGTATGTTTGATTTAATCAATATATATATATATATATATATATATATATATATATATATAATCAAAGTTGTAAAACAAAAAGGGTTGTAACACAGCAAGACCTAATTAGCAGCCACAATTTCTTAAGATAAAGGTACTAATACTTTCATGTATCAGCCTCTTGATTATGCAATGAACATATGAATTTCACAGGAACTACTGAATCATTAGCAGCTGGGGGAATTGCTTCAGCCTCATCATCATTTCGATCTAGCATTGCTGCTTATAAAGGATCCGCTAAGACTTTCAGTGCAAGCGACATTGAGAAAGCCAGCAATAACTTTAACGATTCAAGGATACTTGGAGAAGGTGGTTTTGGTCGGGTTTATAGTGGTATTTTTGAAGATGGGACAAAAGCAGCAATCAAGGTTCTCAAAAGGGAGGATCATCATGGTGACCGTGAATTCTTAGCTGAAGTTGAGATGCTTAGCCGCCTTCACCACAGAAATTTGGTTAAGCTTATTGGTATATGCACCGAGGTTAGCTTCCGCTGCCTGGTCTATGAACTCATCCCAAATGGCAGCGTGGAATCCCATTTACATGGTACTTATCTTTTCCTGATTTGCTTCCTTCGGCCTTAAGTAACGTGCCGCTTGTTTATTTCTTCAGGTTAAATACTTGTTTAGCTTTGATTTTATGCTTGGTAGGTGTTGACAGGGAAAACAGTCCACTTGATTGGAGTGCTAGGATTAAGATTGCTCTCGGTGCTGCGCGTGGTCTGGCTTATCTGCATGAAGATTCAAGCCCCCCTGTCATACACAGGGACTTCAAGTCTAGTAATATCTTGTTGGAAGATGATTTTACACCAAAAGTATCTGATTTTGGATTAGCTAGAACTGCGGCCGACGAAGAGAACAGACACATATCAACCCGTGTCATGGGAACTTTTGGGTATGAAGTTTTTCTTTCTTGATTCTACTCTCTAGAATTCGAAACTTGAAACTCGATTGTGCACTCTGTAATATCTATTTTCTTCCAATGTTTGAAGATATGTGGCTCCGGAGTATGCAATGACTGGCCATCTTCTTGTGAAGAGCGATGTGTACAGCTATGGTGTTGTTCTTCTTGAGCTTCTAACAGGAAGAAAACCAGTAGATATGTCGCAAGCACCCGGTCAAGAGAATCTCGTTGCATGGGCTCGTCCCTTACTCACAAGTAAAGAAGGATTGGAAGCGATAATAGACCCGTCTCTAGGGACTGATGTGCCTTGGGATAGTGTGGCCAAAGTTGCAGCCATTGCTTCAATGTGTGTTCAACCAGAGGTTTCGGACCGTCCTTTCATGGGTGAAGTTGTTCAGGCTCTAAAACTTGTGAGTAATGAATGTGATGAAGCAAAAGAAGCAGGTACAAGAAATTCTAGCCAGGAGGATTTATCTCTTGATTTGGATAATGTTTCTAGTCAACTACCAGATCATTTCCAATTCCAACGCCAATTCTCTGCCGCCAACTATACTTCTGGAAGTGATATCGAAAAAGGTTTGTCATCATTTGAGATATTCAGCTCCTCAGCAAGATTTGGAAGGCAAGATTCGGGATCTTTTCGACGTCACTCCTATTCGGCTCCTTTGAGAACCGGAAGAAAGCAGCAGTTGTGGCAGGTTATTAGCCGGCTTTCGGGTAGTGTAAGTGAACACAGAACCATCTCCAAGTTATGACCAGGTTCAAATTGAATCATTACATTTTCTTTTTTCCTTTGAATCTTTGTTTCATAACTCGACATAACTCACTCACTACTCTGATTGAACCCTTTTTGAGGTTTGAGATGGGAATAGAAGCAAGTTGTAAATAGGATGTGACATGTTTTTTATTCTAACTGCAAAATCTTGTGTAACTATTACTGATTCTGAAGAGGGAAAGCATTAATATAAATGACTTAATTTAGTTTGATGATAAATGAGTGAAGTTGGCTCTTTTTCTTTAGCGACACTTATCACTCAAATACAGATACAATATACATAATGTTAAATATACGATCATTCTTGTGTTTTTATTTAACTGTTTAAGTTTTGCGTTAAGGGATTTCATGATACATAATATAATCCTTGCCGTTGCAGAATCAAGTACGGGTTTGTTTGGGTGAGTTTTTACGAAAAGATTTTTTTATTCAAGTGATTTTTTTTAAAAGATCTTTTAAAAAAGTAAAAGTAATTTTATGTTTAGATATCTCATATAAAATATTTTTTTCTTCGACCTTTGACTTTCTCATTGCAAATACATGTTTTAAAAAGAGAGACAAACATCTTATAACATATAAGAGTGGCATGACAAGCTCTCAAATCAATTTCTTCTTGTTGAGGAGAGTCGACCGAAAATTTTGCATTAATTGTAAAATTATCTCAGAAGAGTTTAACAACACAACATAGGATGCTCGTTATGGATTTTTGCGTTGAACAAAAGTTGAGGAAAAGACATCATACGAAGAACCCAAGAATAAGGTGGTGGCGGATGAAAGGTGAAGAACAAAGAAGCTTCCTAAGACGGGTAGGAGAAGAGGCAAAGTGGGATGAGAATGGAAGCGCGAAGGAGATATGTAGGGAAATGGCAGAAGTTATCAAAAGAATAGGAAAAGAAAGTTTTGGTGAATCTAAAGGGATATGACCAAGAGACAAGGAATCCTGGTGGTGGAATTCGAGTGTACAAGAAAAGATAAAGATAAAAAGGGAGTGCTTTAAAGAGTGGTCTTTGTGCCGCAATGCAGATAATTGGAAAAAATATAAGGCGGCGAAGAAAGAGACAAAAGTGATTGTAAGTGAAGTAAAACAAGAGCATATGAGGGTCTCTACCAGTCTCTAGGCACGAAAGAAGGAGAAAAAGGTATATATAGAATCGCAAAGAGTCGTGAAAGAAGAACGAGAGATTTGGATCAGGTTAAGTGCATAAAGGATAAAGACGGAGAGGTGTTGGCTCAGGAGGAGAAGATTAATGAAAGGTGGAAGAGCTACTTCTACGAGTTATTTAATAAAGGGCATAAGACTCTTCCAAGCCTTGGTCGGTTATACACAAAGGAAGAAGATCAAGACTTTGATTACTACCGAAGGATTCGAGACTTTGAGGTAACAGAGGTTCTAAAGCAGATGAAAAATGGCAGGGCGGTAGGACCCGATAATATCTCGATTGAAGTTTAGAATGGCCTTGGAGAAAAAGGTATCAATTGGTCAACCAAACTTTTTAATTAGATTTTAAGGTCAAAGAAGATGTCTGATAAGTGGAGAAAGAGCACATTGATACCTATCTACAAGAATAAGGGGGATATACAAAGTTGCAAAAACTTTACAGGGATCAAGCTCATGAGCCATACCATGAAGTTATGGGAAATGATGATAAAGCGGAGGTTGAGAAAAGAGACACAAGTAACAGAGAACCAATTTAATTTTATGCCAAACAAATCCACCGTCGAAGTAATATACCTGTTAAGAAGGATGATGGAGAGGTATCATAGTAATAAAAGGGATCTACATATGATGTTTATTGATTTGGAAAAAGCATACGATAGGGTGCCAAGGGAGGTCTTATGGAAGGTTTTAGAAAAGAAGAGAGTAAGAATCGCATATATTTGTGCAATTAAAGCATGTATGATAGAGCCACAACAAGTGTGAAGACTCAAGGTGGTGTGACAGAGGAATTTTCTATTGGTATAGGATTACACCAGGCATCTTCCTTAAGTCCATATATTTTCACATTAGTTTTGGAAGTACTCAGAGCACATCCAAAAGCCTGCGCCATGGTGCATGCTTTTTGCTGATGATATCATTCTTATAGGAGAGTCAAGAAAAGACCTAAATAAGAAGTTGGACTTATGGGGAGAAGCTCTAGAAGTGTATGGTCTGTGTATAAGCTGTAGCAAGACGAAATATATGGAATGTAAGTTCGGTTTGCGAAGGAAAAATCCTAAAATAAAGGTGAAGATTGGAGAAAATATCATACGAAAAGTTAAAGTTTTAAGTATCTTGGATGTATCATACAGGATAATGGAGAGATTGAACAAGATGTAAATCATAAGATCCAAACAGATTGGTCAAAATAGCGGAGTGCATATGGTTTTATATGTGACAAAAAAGTGCCTTAAAAAGTTAAAGGTAAATTCTATTGCACTGCTATAAGACCGGCTATGCTTTATGGTACAGAGTGTTGGGCGGCTAAAGGGGAGTACGAACATAAGCTAAGTGTGGCAAAGATGAAGATGTTGAGATGGATAAGCGGTAGGTCATACGCGATTGGATAAAATAAGGAACGAAGATATAAGGGAGAGAGTTAGAGTCACACCCATTGTGGAAAAGATGGTAGAATCCCGTCTCAAGTGGTTTGGACATGTGAGAAAAAGACCGACAGAACACCCAGTCAGGAGGATGGATGAGACGGAGGATGGACAAGGGGTGAAAAGTAGAGGAAGATCTAATAAGACCATCCATGAGGTGGTCAAACGAGATCTACATGTAAAAAGTCTCGCTGTAGACATGATACATGATAGAGTTCAATGGCGTCGTTTAATTCATATAGCCGACCCCATCTAATGGGACAAGACTTTGTTGTTGTTGTTTGTAACAATTATGTTTGGGTACAATAATATAAAAACATTTTTTTACTTATTTATTATGTTAAAAACATCTTTTTTTTTAATCAAAAATATTTTTTTTAAAAAAATATAAATTATAATTTCTAAAATATATACATTTTTTATTTTTTTTAATATTTTTATTTTTGGTACTGAAATTTTGTCAAACATACTAAAAAATTTTTTTTCTAACAACTTAATAGAGTTCAAATAAGCTCTAAATTGAGTTATAATTTTTGTGGTGTCTAAATTAATTAATACCCATCCTGTCAACTTCCAAGTGTTTTTAAAGTTGGTACAATGAATAAGAAATGATAGATTAGCTAACTTTTTAAGCATTACATAATTAAATCATTATTGGAAAGTTTAGATTTTTTAAGTTTTCAATAAAATTCAGTGCATAAAAAGTTCTAAAAGAAAATTATATCCTTGCATCTTTAACGAGTGCTCTGGGGTTTGGATGATAAAGTCATTACTTTCTGCTTGAAAGCCATTTTAGATAAAGAATACGCTTATCATGTTTTCATTGTTTTATCACTTTCTGTTTTTCCTACTATTATGTTGCTATTTAAACTATGGCTTATTTCTCAGAACATATTCTACTAATGTTGCGTGAATTGCCTGGTTTGTGTTTTGTGTGTTCTAGTTAAATTTGGTATTTGTATGATGTAATGATGTTAAATTTGTGTTTCAAAACTTGTGAAGCATATGGGATTGTTTGGTTTTCGTTTTTTAATTTTAAGATTTTGCAGAAGAAAAAATAAAAATGTAATTAAAAGCTAAACATAAAAGTTCCAACTAAAGAAGCTCTGATTTTTATACTCAAGGGTGATATTTTGTTGTGGTAATTCCCATTTTCATGTGATCTACACATTTAGAGTTACCAATAGATTCAACTAATGATTTAATGGTGGACATGAATGATAAAGAAAGCGTAAACTTAAACAATGATTTGAAATATTAATGTGCTAAAGAAGTTCTAAAAGTTAGTATTAATTTGACAAAATTAAAATAACTAAATAAGGGAGATACATTTTTTGCAGATGTTGCAACTTGCAACCACTTCGATTTCCTCTATCACTTGCCATAACAACGTTTGTCTTTCTATCATTTTGCTCACTATTGTCGACTTTTGCGTTACCCACTTCTATTTATGTTTTATTGTTGAATCGATTTTGAAATTTATTTTGTGAATGATTGTTGTTGTTCTTGGTATTATCGTTGTTAGTGATGCATTGCAAGATTGTGGTGAGTATTCAGACTTCAGAGGAAGTGAAGGCAGAAGTGAGATAAAAATCAACTAGGGAAATAAATTGAAAGTTCTTTGTTGTTGTAGTAATATTTCCAAACTGAAATTTCACCTCAAATTTGAAATCTAAAAAAGATGGTTACAATTCAAAATCAAATCGTGAGTTTTAATTCAGGTGGTCCTCCAAAAAAAGCAAATTGTAATTGACCATGAGATCAGAGTTTTTATGGTTAACAAATAAAACTAAAACAAGTAATAAAATAAAATAATTAAAGACAGAGAAAAAGATAAATAGGTCCCTAATCTTTTTTTCTACGGACATTTTTGTCCTCAAAGAATGAAAAATACATTCATGGTCCTGACCCTTCCAAAATGTGCACAAATGTGCACATCCATTGAAGTCACTCTGTTGGATTCGATGGAAAAGTCCGACGTAGCTCCCGTAACACTGACCTTCCTGTTACGGGATCACACGTGATCTGTAGCTCTTGAAAACATGACATATTAGTCCCCATGCACCAAAATGACGCTGTTTCACTACCACCCCCAATCTTTCAAATTCTTGAGCCCTAATCCTTCGAATGCACAGAAATGGTGAAGTGGGTGAACGAAGAAAGGAAACATTTCATCTCATGGCATCCGATGGAGTATCATCAAGCTCAAGAAGTAGAGGTGGAGGAAGACAAGACCAATGCGCTGCGAGCTCGGTTCCTAACGGGAAGGATGACAAAGATAGCGTCTCATCAAAGTGCTTCTGTGGAGAAAATGCAATCCTGTTCATGTCGTAGACGAGCAACAATCTTAACAGAATATTTCTGGAGTGTCCGTTTTATAAGGTATGTAAAGCAACTATGTGGAACTGTATTTGTGTTAGGGCTTATCCTCAAATACTAGATTTTTTCTGAGTTCTGTGAACTGATTTTTTGTAGGTAAGACAACCATATTGCAAGTTTTTTTTGTGGCTTGATAATCACATTGCAAGACTTGGGATGACTGATACAAGGTATCTGGGAGAGAAGGAAATTGGGGATGTTGAAGAGCATCACGGGAAGCAATTGAAAAGAAGAATTACATGTTTGGAGAAGAGGATAGTAGTTTTATAGATGAAAAAAACCCAATAGGATGGTATATTTGTGTTATTTTTATTGTCTTGAGTGTTGGTGTTTTAAGTCGTAAGAATTGATCAATGGTTGAAAATGATAAATGTGGTGATTTCTTGCAAAAAATTTAACACGTCCTTTGTATAAATGATTTGAATACCCTGTATCAGTTTTTAGCTTGTATGTTGTAATGTATGTCTAAATTAAAGTTGGCAAAATAATAGGTAATCAAACATTCAAAAACTGACATTAAAGCTGTATTAGTAAACATTCATGTTTAGAACTGACATAAAAAAAGGAAACCAGTTTGCCAATAATGTAAACACATGTATGGCATGCTACCATTAACAAGTTTTCACTTGACCAATAACTGGTAACCAAAAAACAAGTAACAAAAAAGGGAAACTGTATCTAGAATTTGCCATTAACCATTACAACAGCACACATTTATCCCAAAATAACATAATGGCACGATTCTTCACTCCTTTGAATCCTTAGATGTTAATGCACTTGGTAAAGTTGTTGGTAGAGCCTCCTGATTCTGTGCAGCAGGTTGTGTGTTAGATGGAGTTGGTCCTTGGGGAAGTTCCTGAACTGGTGCTGCCTGCTGTGTGTTAGATGGGATTGGTCCTTGAGCAAGTGGAGCTGGCGACTTGAAAATCTTCTGCTTTGACAAACCAAGGTGAGAAGAATAGCAACTCAATGTTCATGGTTGGCTAGTTTTCTATGCATGCTACAATCATAAAAGAAATGTAAATGATTGATGCTTCTATCTAGCTCATTTTATGAAATCTTTTCCTTATATTTCTTCCTTGAGACAAGCTTTTGATTTTCTTTTTATCTTCTCCTTTTGGGTGCTTTGCCCCATGAGTTGATAACAAAACTACGATTCTAAATGCTTTGTTTTCAAGTATTACCACTTGATACATAAGTACCACAAACATTTAATTAGAGGACTTCATTAAGCTCATTTGTTTCTTTTCTTGACTCTCTAATCATTGATGCTCAGAGCCTTGAGCTTTGCGGGAGTGCATTTGCACTTAAGCCTAACATTGACTCTAAGTGTTTTGTTTTCAAGTTTTTTGCCTGATATATAAACACCACAAGTACTTAACAAATGGATTGTCATTGGTACTCAGAGCCTTCAGCTTTCTCATTCTTTCCTTTTTGCTTTTCTTCCCTTAATTGCATTTGCTTCTTCAAGATTTTCATGATTTCAAAAATTTCATAAAATGTCCTAGATGAAAACTTCAATTAAATAAAATCTAATGCAATTGAGCAACAGTTAATCATACTAGCCTTCCAATACTTGTATGCACATGCTAAGTTCTTCTTTAATTCCTCGTTTGTTTATGATCATGATACTTTATTGCTTTTGAAATCACAGAATTCAAGTTGGTAGTCATGATGTCACAGCAAGATGTTACAAATCAAGATTCAGGCTATGCTTATTCATACCACACATGCATATAGGGAAGATAAAGACAATCATGCTCTTTAAAGTACTGGAAGAAAGTAAGAGGAAAAAGAACTTTACCACCTTGTAGTTCATCTTCACTATTGTTTTCATTTTCCTCCTATTTTCCCCCTTCCCATACCAACTTAGAGTGTTTGCTCGTCCTCAAGCAAAGTGTCTTACACAATGAAATTTTAGTAGTACATGTGTTTAAGCAAGCAAAATGAAAAATAACAATGAAGGCACAGGAAACAGAGACATTGTGATTGCAAAAATAAGAGGGTGTGCATGATACATTGCATAAAAGATACGTGGCACACCAAACTTAGTGTGACACTTCCACTTGGAATTAATGCAAGTATCCAGTAAAGATTGGAAGCAAATTTTTGTTGCATAGCAATACCAAACTTAGAATGCAACCATATGTCAATTTATTTTAACTAAAACAAAGGCAACTGTTATATGTTAAATACAATTACCAAGGGAAGAATCTGTCATGAATAAGAATTTCTTGGTAAGGTATTTAACAGAAATAGTTAGGGAGCAAAATAAAAGAAAGCATTAAAAACAAAGAAATTACTAAAGCAAAGAGGAAAATAAAAAAAATCAAACCAAAAGAAAGACAAAACTGCAGAGGCAGTATGATTATGCAGACAAGTGGTGTTGTTGAATAAATTGCATAGAAAATAAGTGGCACACCAAACTTAGAATCTCAGTGTGACACTTTCATTTTTGATTTGATGCAATTTATCCAGAAAGATTGAAAACAAATTGTTGCAGGGCAACACCAAACTTAGAATGTAATCATATGCCAATTTATTAAAATTTAAACAAAGCATACAGAGAAAATAAACTAAGCAAAGGAATGAAATGTTACCTAAGGTTGGGTTGCCTCCCAACAAGCGCTCTTTTATTGTCATTAGCTTGACATGTTGTTCTTCACTTTCTTCCTCTTCTTCCAGTTTGTTAAGAGAAATGACCTCAATGGGGGAGAAGATTCAGCTATTGTCCCTTGTCTTGGTCTCTCCTCAGCAAGCTTCCTTTTGTTAATGGCTTGATTGAGCTTGCTTGCTGGATCAAGGGTAGGATCGGTGCTCTTGTTAGTTGCCTTCACTTCTTGGATATCAATACATGGTGGTTGTGTGATGGTTGGGGCATTATCTTCATCAAAAGCCTTTTGAATTTGTATTTCAATGAGCCCTTCTTCTATGCAACTTTCTGCTTCACTTGAGTTTGGACTTCCTTGATTGTCTTCCTCACTTTCTTATTCTTCCACTTCCTCTTTTGCACTCAACATTTGATGTAACAGCACTTTTATAGAGGATGTTTGTTGATCTTCCCAAGATTTCTTCATCTCCTCTTCATATCTTTCAATCATGGATTCAAGTGCTAAGACGTTTTGGTTCAGGAAAGTTTGTGAGGGTTGTGAGTTTTCATGTTCCCTTGTCATCTCAAATGGCTTCTGTGGATATGCACGTTCAGGTTCAATTACCTCCATCACCTCCTCTTTCTTCACTGAAAATTTACTTGACACAGATGCCTTTTGCTCTTCCACTTCCTCCTTTACATCCACCAATTGGTCTTCCTCTTCCTTGCTTAGCAGTTCTGAGTATTTCTTTATTTTCTCCAAGTACTCATCCATCTTTTAAAGAAGGATTTTTTGTTCTCTCCAGGATTGTTCTTGCCTTTCTAATAATTCTCTGGACTTTTGAAGGGGATCCTTAGCTACTAGCTCAAAAGATGAAGGTTGAGAGAAATTTTGTGGATATAGATGTGTTATGGTGAGGTTGTTTTGAGTGGTATGGAATGAATCTTGTGAGTTGTGGAATAAATTTTGTGGTTGGTGAAATGAGTCGTATAGATCTTGAAGGGAATTTTGTGTTGATGCCTAGTCAAATGATGAAGAACTTTCAAATGAGGAACTGGGAGGTAAGGTTGGACAAGTTTGCATAAATGAATTGAAGGTTTACTCAAGTGATGATGGCTCTTGATAAGTGGAGTATGAATTGTTAAATGCTCTCTGATTTTGGTCCTCCCAACCACAACTTGAATCATTGTTGAATTCATTATAGTATAGATCATTTTGTGGCATTGGAGAACAATCTTGCATGAAATTATTGAAAGCACACTCCAGTGATGATGTTTCTTGATGAACAAAGTATGGATAATCAAGATCCCTGTGATTTTGCCCCTCCCAGTCACAATATGAGTGGTTGTTATAGCAGTACGAGTCATCTTGTGGCTCTGGGAGGTGTTCATACTCTTTCATTCCTTGTTGATACTCCCATCTTCCATTAGTATAATGACCTGAATCATTTTGTGGTGGTGGAAAATATTCCATATGATTCTCTTGCTCATCTTGTGGCTCTGAAGCATATCTCTATTGGTTGGAGTGCTCAGAATCTGTGATTTCTTAGTGATATTTTCAGCCACCATTAGAATAGTCAATTGGTGATGGTGGGTAATATCCCATGAAATTTGTTTGATCAAAAGATGAGTTGAACTCTATTTGAATTTTGTAAAACACATCACCAATGAAAATTGAAATTCATGTCACAGAGAAGAATTTCTTAGTGAGGCAATAACACAAACACCTTGGTTTCAGCAGAAAACAGAAAATTGAAAGAACAAAAACAAAGAAAATGCTTAATCTAGACTTCTCACCCACTTAATCATTGTCGATCTAGATCAATCCCCGGCAACGGCGCCAAAAACTTGATGAGGAAAAAACGATTCCACACAAGCTCAACGGCAAGTGTACTGGGTCGCATCAAATAGTAATAACTCACAAGAGTGAGGTCGATCCCACAGGGATTGATGGATCAAGAAACTTTAGTGAGGTGATTAGTTTAGTCAAGCTAACAGTATTTAATTGAATGAAATTGAACTGGCAGAAAATAAATTGCAATGAAATGTAAAGTGCAGAATGTAAATTGCAGAAGCTTAAATGACAAGAAAAGTAAATTGCAGTAAATGTAGAGGGAATTGGGTGCAGGAAAATTGAAGAAAGCAATAGATCAAGCAATTGAAGAGAACTCAAGAATAAGTAAAAGGAAATTTAAATTTGCAGGAAGATTAAATCAGATCGAATCATGAGCAGAAATGTAAAGTTGCAGAGAAATAAAAGTGCAAAAGATTGCAATAAAAGTAAATTGAATTCAATGCAATTGAAATGTAGAAGTGTATCAACTATACTAAGCTCTCTGAAGTCTCTAATCGTCCAAGAGAGATCTGGAGTCTCTAATCCTCCAGCCTGAGCCTTCTATTCTAATCCTACTCCTATTGTGCGCTCCCTTTTTTCTAACAGAACTAAAGCCTTTTTATAGGCATTCCTAAATTACAAATGAAATTCAAATTAAAAACAAATTATAATTAAATGCAAAAATCCTATTCTAGATGATCCTTGTGCCTTTGAGTGATGTCAATTGGACTCTGCTTGCTTTGGGGCTTCAATGGGCTCGAATTAGAATTAATTGAACCAAAATTCTGCTCCCAGGAGAACATAGCGTTTTAAAATTGAGCGCAGCGTTCATTCACCCACGTGTACGCGTCCTCTGTGCGTGCACACACTTTTTGCATTTTCGCCCATCGACGCGTACGCGTCCTTTGAAGCGTTCTTTTAATGAGCGCTACGTTGGCTTAGTGAGCGCTACCCCACGCGTGCGCGTCATGTACGCGTGCGCATGGGTAGCAAAATCTCAATTCCACGCTTCAGCGCCAGCCATGCGTGCGCATGCCTTGTCCTAGATGCACCATCGATGCGTGCGCGTCAAGCACGCGTGCGCGTCGTTTGCAAAACTTTGCCTCCAAATTTTAACTTGCCCGAAAACGCTCGGTAAGTAAACATAGCGCTTTCTTTGCAAATGAGCGCTCTCTTTGCTTATTTCATGGGCCACGCTTTTAAGGCATCAAAGTGTGGTCTAGTTTCAAAGTGTGCCCAAAATTCTTCGTTTTTCCTTTTTAGCTTATTTTGTGCTTTTTTTGCTTCTTTTTCTTCTTATTTCCTACAAAGTTTATAAAATCAAAAGATCAAGGAAATATATCATTTAAGCACAAAAGCATGCAATATTTATGCATTAATCATCAATTTCTTGTATGAAAAAGCCTAGAAAAATATGACATGATGACATGTCATCACCGAATTGCTGAAGAAGAAAACGTCAGGAATCGTCTGTGTCTCCTAGAACTCCAACTGGCCGAACTCGAGGGGAAGAGGAACTACGTCACCATCAACTTCTATCGGACAAAAGTAACACCAACGTGTAGAGGAGGAGGATATGAACACTTTTACTGGATTAGATTTTTTATTGGAGTTGCGAATTAAAAGAAATCGAAAAAGGAAGCTTCACGGTCCCATGGCCTCACATTTCACTCTTTGGACTTTTCTTTCTCTTGTTTTTCTTTCTTTTGGTTCGGTAGTTCCAGGAAGCAAATGAAGGATGATGATATGCTTAATGAAATAAAGGAATAGGTGTCACGTTTTTATATACGTTTTTATATATATATATATATATATATATATATATATAAGCCACGTTTGGCTTTATTTCCTTTGGTTTCCTTATGGCATTCAGCCAAGAGAAGGAATCAAGATGAATATATTAAATATTGATGCTAATTGAAAGATATTTGATGAGCTAAATAATATATATAAGGTTAAATCATATAAAATAATAGTAATATATATAAGATTAAATATATATGAATTATTAATATAAATGACATTAGTAACTTAACGATAAAAGATATTTGATGAAGCATTAGCGAAGCTAAACTCACCGAAAAATACCGTTATATTTACTCATATCGACAAATTTGAAACTTGATGATAATAATAATAATAATAATAATAATAATAATAATAATAATAATAATAATAATAATAATAATAATAATTAAACTCTATTTTTAAATTAAAAATATCAATTACTTAAATTAAAATATACATATAATTTTTATTACTTATGAATTACTAGAATTAAAGTTTTAATTACGTAACAAGTCATAACCACAAAATCTCATTGACATATACAAACAACATCATCAATTCACCATTATTAATTCCAATAACACATTCTCATTAATTCCATTCATCTTATGACCATTAATTCCAACACAAGCCTAATCATCAAGTTACCATCAACATCACAAAACTAACCATTTAATGCTTAAAACCATTACAACTTATCTTATAGTTCTCTAGCCTAAGTTTTCACACAACCTTACATATTAAACGCACGAAACCTAAACCATACCTTAGCCAATCACTTTATTTAGTCCAAGGCAGTCCCTCAAGGTCACAACACAGCCCCTCAAACTTAGAGAAACCAGCCACAAGCTTAGCCTCAATCACCACCAAGCTTCCAAATGCTCACTTTTCAATTCCAATGCTTATATACAAACTTAATTCACACCTAATTCACATATATATTCTAAATTCAGATTTTACATAATAAAATCAAAATTGGATTAGGGTTTAAGTGATCTTTACCATATCCACACGCATAGCAACTCAAACCCAATAAGCTCCGCAAGCTAAATCGAACCTAGAACACCAAAATTGAACAATTTTCAACATAATTGTTCATGAATTTTCGAAATTGGGGGAAGCTGGTTGAGAAGAAAATAGTGGTTTACATACCAAATTGTTCCACGGGTTTCATAGAGCTCGTCGTGATGAACGCGTAGTCGCAAACAGTTCGTCAATCGGAGCTCCGGATAAAAAATTATCTTTGTTTGAAGATCAACCTCGGTTTATGTTTGTGAGAGAGTTCCTTCCCCCTTCATGCTGAGTTTCAGCGTGAAAATGAATGTCACAAGTGAGGAGGGTGCTGTTTTGCTTAATTGGGCTGAGTTGGGTTGGGCCTTGGTCCAAATTCTTTGAAATTAGTGTCAAAATTCTTATTTTAATTTGCTCTATCCTATTTTGCTATAAAATTTACTTTTCCAATTTATTTCATTAAAATTTAATTTATTGACAATTATTCGCTAATTTTACGGGGTTTACATCCTACCCACCTAATTAGAAATTTTGCCCTCAAAATTCAGATTCAGTTATCTGAAAAGAGGTGTGGGTAGTCCTTCAGCATATTCAAAATTTCTTGAAGCTGATCCCGTTACTCGAAACATCCATCTCCTTTCATTTAAACTGGTTTAGGTTGTAAGACATGAATTTATTTTAGAAGCGTGTTTCAGAAGTTATGAAATATGGAGTATGTCGAATAGGTTCAAAAGGTACGGCAGAAGACTACTTGGCACGCCCCTGACGACCAAACTCTCCAAAAACTGGAATGGGCCAACATAGCAGAGTTTAACTTCTTAATTTTTGATTGCTCATCCGATTCCAGTTCGTTGAGGTAATCTTCAGAGATAGGTATTCTCTTTTCTTCCAACTTGAGAAGTCTTCTTCTTAAATCTACCTAATTCTTTTGTCGGCTTACATGGTGAGAATCCTAACTCAAATTTGCGTACTGTAAAGTCTCACTTTCTCCCTGATGTATAGTCTCGTTATGTGTTTCGTACTTCATCGATACCACGTTGTAACCTAGCAATGGATTTAGACCGACACTTCCAACCGCACTCTCACTCTTTCAACTTAGAAATTTAACTCATCTAACATTTTCTCCTTGGGAATTATCGTCCAAGAATCTCTTAGGAACTTCTTGCTTAGGGCGTCTACCACAAACTCACGGTGTTGCATCAACACGCATCTTAAGTCCTCCAATAATACATCATAGTCATTCCCTAAATGGTTTATTTTCATGTTCAATAGTCTTGCCTTAAAGAATTGACACTAATAATTGCATCTAAGAATTATGCGTGACGCAACATCCAATACGAGTTGATTTTCTCCGAGAAATGTTATGTTCAAAGGGACGAACGAGTAACACGAACGGTGTTCACGAGAATTCAAAAAGAAAGTCTTGCATACAGTTAACTAGAGTTGTACGAAACTAATGGAGTGCACAAGAAGAGAAACCTAGTGGCATCTCAGGAGAGAAGTTCGAATCAAAGCTTGCATAGAAAGAATAAGGCATGTCAAATTAAATAGGTTCTAGTTGGCTTTAAAGGAATGCGAGTTTCTACAAGAGAACAACTCCACGCACCGCAGGTCTCCAGAATTCAAAGATTACGTGATTATATTAGGATGAGTTCAAGCTTATTCCAAGAGAGGCAAGCTTTATACAAGTAAGGAATAAAATCAGGAGAACGATGAATTGGGCTTTTACAGGAAAAGATTCAAGATAGAGTTTTCAAGGTAAGCCGTAGAAGAAATATTAGATTAAGTTGTGAAAATTAGTTGGCGCACTCTCGCAAGGAAACACTTAGTTGGAAGGTTCTCTCTTCCAATACTCCCTTCACTCGGCCCTGAGTTCTACTGATTATAATGATGTCTTCACTTGTGATGCAAACAACACTGATCCGGCTTTTGGCATTAATTCTATCGCAAACTCACGTTCTCTCTCTAAGGTGGAAATTTTGGTACATCTTCAAGAATGGTCTCAAAAACTCTCTCATATAGAAATTTGGTCTCACCTTTACTTGTCTCTTAATCAATTAGCAACTTAAAGGTTAAATTCGCTCTATTCCTCTTCCTTAAAGTCTTAACGTCATTGGGTTTCAAACGGTAACTCCGCACAGCTCTCGACAGTTCCAATTCTTTAGTTGTAATCCAACCCACTTCACTACATCACTCTGATTCTTATCCTTTAAGAACCTAGTCACTTCTCTAAGTTAGCTAAGTATCGCTCCATGTTAACAACTAATAGTCTTTGACTAACCATCGGCTCAGACTCCACGATCATCAAAACTTGTCATGCTTCGCAAATGGATATTACACATTAATGATATGCAAGGTAGCTAAAAACTCAACTGCTAGTTCATGGTTACCTCGTGTCTGTGAATCGGATTCGGCTGCATCCCGGTGTTTCCTATCTGGAGCTGTCTCTGCATAGCCTTCCTCTAGCATTGCCTACTTTATGGAGTAATCTTCTGCGAATTGACTTTTCTTAACCAATTCAGTGAAATTCGTTAACCTTTGCGGATACACGTAGTTGAAGATGTCTCTCCTAAGTCCTTTCTCATACTGAGCACACTTTCACGCCTCATAGTCGGATGGATTTTCTTAACACGCTTTTGAGAGACAACACAGGTTGTCAAATTCACGGGTATAGTCAGCAACAGACATATCCTCTTGCTTCAGCTGCATTAACTCCAACTCCTTTGCAATACGAAGTGCATGTAAGAAATATTTCCCGTAAAATTCAGTCTTGAATCTATTCCAAGGGATATCTGTTAACTCCATCTGCAATGTGTTATAACTCCTGCCGCCGTTTCTGAGCATCTCCCTCCAACATATAAGTCACTATTTCCACCGACTGTACTTCCGGTATGTGCCAAGTGTATAAAAACCTCTTCACATCTCGAAACCACCGATCAGCCTCTAACGCATTGGCATTTCCATTAAACTGAGGTGGACCACTCTTGAGGAAATCAGTAAGGGTCATAGACCTAAAGTATTGACCTATGTTGCTTGTACCAGCACCCAAGCTTCCATCTCGAGGTCCTTGCATCGGTTCGGTCCTAAGTTTTTCCTTCCGAATACCTCGCTCAGATCCGTGAGATGACATTTGGTCCTTGTTCACACCAAACAATTGATAGTAAGGTGATTAGTCTTAATATCTCTAGTTTAGTGCTTAAGAGTCCCAAATGCATGCTCATGAACATGTATGCTACACATATCAGTTAGATATTGATGAGCGAATAATTTATACCCTTTTTGGCATTGTTTTTAGGCAGTTTTTAATATGTTTTAGTTACTTTTTATTATATTTTTATTAGTTTTTTATGCAAAAATCACATTTTTGGACTTTACTATGAGTTTGTGTATTTTTCTGTAATTTCAGGTATTTTCTAGCTGAAATTGAGGGACCTGAGCAAAAATCTGATTTAGAGGCTAAAAAAGGACTGCAGTTGCTGTTGGATTCTGACCCTCCTGCACTCGAAGTAGATTTTCGGGAGCTACAAAAGCCCAATTGGCGCGCTCTCAATTGTGTTTGAAAGTAGACATCTTGGGCTTTCCATAAATATATAATAATCCATACTTTGCCCGAGATTTGATGGCCCAAACTGGCGTTGAAAGCCAGACAAAAACTTTCTGGCATAAAACACCAGAACTGGCATATTTCTTGGCATTAAACACCCATTTTGGCACCCAAGGTGGTGTTTAACTCCAACTTGAGGCATATGCACGTGAAAGCTTGAGAGCTCAGTCCAAACACTCACCAAGTGGGTCCTGGAAGAGGATTTCTGCACTGTCTACACTTAGTTACTCATTTTCTGTAAACCTAAGTTACTAGTTTAGTATAAAAACTACTTTTAGAGATTCATTTTGTAACTCATGACATTTTACACTTCATATTGTATCTTCTACGGCATGAGTCTCTAAACCCCATAGGTGGGGGTGAGGAGCTCTGCTGTGTTTCAATGGATTAATGCAATTACTACTGTTTTCTATTCAATCACGCTTGATTCTATTCTAAGATACTCACTCGTACTTTAATATAGAGAAGATGATGATCCGTGACACTCATCATTATTCTCAAACCTATGAACGCGTGCCTGACAACCACTCCCGTTCTATCTGAGCTCAACGTAGTCATTGGACGACAACTTGAGTGCGTATCTCTTGGGTCTCTAATCCACGGACCGAGTCCGGAGGTTAGAACCTTCGTGGTAGAGGCTAGAACCAATTGGTAGCATTCCTGGGATCTGGAAAGTTGATGAGCGGATAATTTATATGCTTTTTGGCATTGTTTTTACATAGTTTTCAGTATAATTTAGTTAGTTTTTAGTATATTTTTATTAGTTTTTAATTAAAATTCACATTTCTGGACTTTACTATGAGTTTGTGTGTTTTTTTGTGATTTCAGGTAATTTCTGGATGAAATTGAGGGACTTGAGCAAAAATCAGATTCAGAAGTTGAAGAAGGACTGCAGATGCTGTTGGATTCTGACCTCCCTACACTCAAAGTGGATTTTCTGGAGCTACAGAACTCCAAATGGTGCGATCTTAATTGCGTTGGAAAGTAGACATCCAGGGCTTTCCAGCAATATATAATAGTCCATACTTTGATTAAGGATAAATGACGTAAACTGGCATTGAACGCCAGTTCCATGCTGCATTCTGGAGTCAAATGCCAGAAACAGGTTGCAAAGTGGAGTTAAACGCCAGAAACAGGTTACAAACTGGCGTTCAACTCCAAGAAAGACCTCTACACGTGTAAAGCTCAATGCTCAGCCCAAGCACACACCAAGTGGGCCCCGGAAGTGGATTTCTGCACTATTTACTTATTTCTGTAAACCCTAGTAACTAGTTTAGTATAAATAGGACTTTTTACTATTGTATTTACATCTATTGGGATATCTTTTTGTTCATCTCTGGACGTTTAGTTCTGGGATCATGGGGGCTGACCATTCGGCCATGCCTAGACCTTCATCACTTATGTATTTTCAACGGTAGAGTTTCTACACACCATAGATTAAGGTGTGAAGCTCTACTGTTCCTCATGAATTAATACAAAGTACTACTGTTTTTCTATTCAATTCAAGTTTATTCTGCTTCTAAGATATTCATTCGCACCCAAGAACATGATGAATGTGATGATTATGTAACGCCCATCATCATTCTCACTTATGAACGCGTGCCTGACAAACACTTTTGTTCTACAAGCAAACAAGCTAGAATGAACATCTCTTAGATATCTAATACAGGGGACCAAGTCCGAGATATTAGAGTCTTCGTGGTATAAGTTAGAACCCATGAATGGCCATTCTTGAGATCCGGAAAGTCTAAACCTTGTCTGTGGTATTCTGAGTAGGATCTGGGAAGGGATGGCTGTGACGAGCTTCAAACTCGCGAGTGCTGGGCGTAGTGACAGACACAAAAGGATAGTAAATCCTATTCCAGTATGATCGAGAACCGACAGATGATTAGCCATGCAGTGACAGCGCATTGGACCATTTTCACAGAGAGGATGGGATGTAGCCATTAACAACGGTGATGCCCTACATAAAGCTTACCATGGAAAGGAGTAGGAATGGTTGGATGAAGACAGCAGGAAAGCAGAGGTTCAGAGGAACGAAAAGCATCTCTATACGCTTATCTGAAATTCTCACCTATGAATTACATAAGTATCTCTATCCTATTTTAATTATCTTTTAGTACACTATAATCTCTTAATACATTTGAATCCTCCTGACTGAGATTTACAAGGTGACCATAGCTTGCTTCAAGCCGACAATATCCGTGGGATCGACCCTTACTCACGTAAGGTTTATTACTTGGACGACACAGTGCACTTGCTGGTTAGTTGTACGAAGTTGTGAAACAGAATTAAGAACATGAACGTGCGTATTGAGTTTTTAGCGCCGTTACCAAGGAAGGAATGATCACGATTTCGCACACCAAGTTTTTAGCGCCGTTGCCGGGGATTGTTCGAGTTTGGACAACTGACGGTTCATCTTGTTGCTCAGATTAGGTAATTTTATTTCATTTTAAGCTTTTTGTTTCTTATTTTTGAAAAATACAAAAAAAATTTTTCTTCTTTTTCGTTTTTCTCAAAATAATTTTCGAAAAAAACCAAAAAAATTAACAAAATCATAAAATCAAAAAAAATATTTTTTGTGTTACTTGTTTGAGTTTAGAGTCAACTTTTAAGTTTTGTGTCAATTGCATATTTTTAATTTTCTAAAAAAAAATTTTATTTTCAAAAATTTCATGCATTGTATTCTTCATGATCTTCAAGTTGTTCTTGGCCAGTCTTCTTGTTTGATCTTCATATTTTCTTGTTTTGTGTCTTTTCTTGTTTTTCATATGCATTTTCAATTTGTTAATATCTAAAGATTAAAAATTTCTAAGTTTGGTGTCTTGCATATTTTTCTTTTCTTAAAAAATTTCAAAAATAAGTCTTGATGTTCATCATGATCTTCAAAGTGTTCTTGGTGTTCATCTTGACATTCAAAGTGTTCTTGCATGCGTTGTTGTTTTGATTCATAATTTCTATGTTTTGTGTCAATTTTGTGTTTTTCTCTTTCATCATTAAAAATTCAAAAATAAAAAAATATCTTTCCCTTTTTCACTCATCAAATTCGAAAATTTGAGTTGACTTTTTCAAAATTTAAAAAAAAAAAATCTAGTTGTTTTTATAAGTCAAATCAAATTTTCAATTTAAAAATCTTATCTTTTTTTAAAATCTTTTTCAAAATCAAATCTTTTTCGATTTTCTTTTCATATTTTCAAATTCCTTTTTAAAATTTTTCAAAATCTTTTTCATTTTTTTGAAAATATTCAAATTAATTTTCAAAATCTTTTTCTTATTTTATTTCTTAATTTTCGAAAATTTTATTAGCATTTAATGTTTTGATTCAAAATTTTTCAAAGTTGTTACTTGCCTATTAAGAAAGGTTCAATCTTTAAACTCTAGAATCATATCTTTTTAGTTTCTTGTTAGTCAAGTAATCAACTTTAATTTTCAAAATCAAATCTTTTCAAATTTGATTTTCAAATCTTTTTCAAATTAAGTTTCAATCATATCTTTTTCGAAATTAATTTCAAAATCTTTTCTAACTTCTTTTCTAACTTCCTATCTTTTCAAAATTTAATTTTCAAATCTTTTTCAATCAATCCTATCTTTTTGTTTCAATCACATCTTTTTAAATTTCAATCACATCTTTTTCAAAATTTGATTTCAAAATCTTTTTTTAACTTCTTATCTTTTTCAAAATTTAATTTTCAAATCTTTTTTAATTAACCACTTAACTTTTTGTTTGATTCTTATCTTTTTCAAAACTGCCTAACTAACTCTCTACCTTTAATTTTCGAAAATTCCTTCCCTCTTTTTCAAAATTTTATTTTAATTAACTAATTGTTTTAATTTTAATTTAATTTTAATTATTAATTTTCGAATTTTAAATTTAATTTTAAAATATTTTTATTTTATTTTGTTTAATTTTCGAATTCCTTCCTTATCTCTCATCTCCTTCTATTTATTTATTCATCTACTAACACTTCTCCTCACCCAAAAATTCGAACCCCTTCTTCTCCTCTGAGTTCGAATTCTTCTCTTCTTCATTCTTTTTCTTCTTTTCTTCTACTCACACAAGGGGACCTCTATACTGTGGTAAAAAGGATCCCTATTATTATTTTCTGTTCCCTTCTTTTTCATATGAGCAGGAGCAAGGACAAGAACATTCTTGTTGAAGCTGATCCAGAACCTGAAAGGACTCTGAAGAGGAAACTAAGAGAAGCTAAAATACAACAATCCAGAGACAACCTTACAGAAATTTTCGAAAAGGAAGAGGAGATGGCAGCCGAAAATAATAACAATGCAAGGAGGATGCTTGGTGACTTCACTGCACCTAATTCCAATTTACATGGAAGAAGCATCTCAATCCCTGCTATTGGAGCAAACAATTTTGAGCTTAAACCTCAATTAGTTTCTCTGATGCAACAGAACTGCAAGTTTTATGGACTTCCATCTGAAGATCCTTTTCAGTTCTTGACTGAATTCTTGCAGATCTGTGATACTGTTAAGACCAATGGGGTTGATCCCGAGGTCTACAGGCTTATGCTTTTCCCGTTTGCTGTAAGAGACAGAGCTAGAGTATGGTTGGACTCTCAACCTAAGGATAGCCTGAACTCTTGGGATAAGCTGGTCAAGGCTTTCTTAGCCAAGTTCTTTCCTCCTCAAAAGCTTAGTAAGCTTAGAGTGGATGTCCAAACCTTCAGACAGAAGGAAGGTGAATCCCTCTATGAAGCTTGGGAGAGATATAAGGAACTGACCAAAAAGTGTCCTTCTGACATGCTTTCAAAATGGACCTTCCTGGATATATTCTATGATGGTCTGTCTGAGCTATCAAAGATGTCATTGGACCATTCTGCAGGTGGATCCATTCACCTAAAGAAAACGCCTGCAGAAGCTCAAGAACTCATTGACATGGTTGCAAATAACCAGTTCATGTATACTTCTGAAAGGAATCCTATGAGAAATGGGACGCCTATAAAGAAGGGAGTTCTTGAAATTGATACTCTGAATGCCATATTGGCTCAGAATAAAATATTGACTCAGCAAGTCAATATGATTTCTCAGAGTCTGAATGGAATGCAAGCTGCATCCAACAGTACTCAAGAGGCATCTTCTGAGGAAGAAGCTTATGATCCTGAGAACCCTGCAATAGCAGAGGTAAATTACATGGGTGAACCCTATGGAAACACTTATAATCCCTCATGGAGAAATCACCCAAATCTCTCATGGAAGGATCAACAAAAACCTCAACAAGGCTTTAATAATGGTGGAAGAAACAGGTTTAGCAATAGCAAGCCTTTTACTTCATTCACTCAGCAACAGGCAGAGAATTTTGAGCAGAATCCATCTAGCTTAGAAAATATAGTCTCTGATCTATCTAAGGCCACTTTAAGTTTCATGAATGAAATGAGATTAGAAATTTGGAGGCATAAGTGGGCCAGCTGATGAGCGGATAATTTATACGCTTTTTGGCATTGTTTTTACTTAGTTTTTAGTATGATTTAGTTGGTTTTTAGTATATTTTTATTAGTTTTTAATTAAAAATTACATTTCTGGACTTTACTATGAGTTTGTGTATTTTTCTGTGATTTCAGGTATTTTCTGGCAGAAATTGAGGGAGCTGAGCAAAAATCTGATTCAGGCTGAAAAAGGACTGCTGATGCTGTTGGATTCTGACCTCCCTGCACTCAAAGTGGATTTTCTGGAGCTACAGAACTCCAAATTGCGCGCTTACAATTGCATTGGAAAGTAGACATCCAGGACTTTCCAGCAATATATAATAGTCCATACTTTGCTCAAGGATAGATGACATAAACTGGCGTTTAACGCCAGTTCCATGTTGCAGTCTGGCGTCCAGCGCCAGAAACAAGTTACAAGTTGGAGTTCAACGCCAGAAACAGGTTACAACCTGGCGTTGAACGCCCAAAACAGCCCAGGCACGTGAGAAGCTTAAGTCTCAGCCCCAGCACACACCAAGTGGGCCCCAGAAGTGGATTTCTGTGCTATCTATCATAGTTTACTCATTTTCTGTAAACCTAGGTTACTAGTTTAGTATTTAAACAACTTTTAGAGATTTATTTTGTATCTCATGACATTTTTAGATCTGAACTTTGTACTCTTTGACGGCATGAGTCTCTAAACTCCATTGTTGGGGGTGAGGAGCTCTGCAGCGTCTTGATGAATTAATGCAATTATCTCTGTTTTCCATTCAAACACGCTTGTTCCTATTTAAGATGTTCATTCGCGCTTCACTATGAAGAAGGTGATGATCCGTGACACTCATCACCTTCCTCAATCCATGAACATGTGCCTGACAACCACCTCCGTTCTACATCAGATTGAATGAGTATCTCTTAGATTTCTTAATCAGAATCTTCGTGGTATAAGCTAGAATTGATGGTGGCATTCATGAGAATCCGGAAAGTCTAAACCTTGTCTGTGGTATTCTGAGTAGGATTCAAGGATTGAATGGCTGTGACGAGCTTCAAACTCGCGATTGTTGGGCGTAGTGACAGACGCAAAAGAATCAAAGGATTCTATTCCGACATGATCGAGAACCAACAGATGATTAGCCGTGCTGTGACAGAGCATTTGGACCATTTTCACTGAGAGGACGGGAAGTAGCCATTGACAACGGTGACACCTTACATACAGCTTGCCATGGAAGGAGCCTTGCGTGTGTGAAGAGGAGTACAAGAGAAAAACCGAAATAAAGAAGACAAAGCATCTCCAAAACCCCAACATATTCTCCATCATTGCACAATAAGTATTTATATTTATGTCCTTTGACTCTTTATAATTGAAGTTGAAAAACACTGTTGTTGGCATCCTGACTAAGAATAATAAGATAACCATAGGTTGCTTCAAACCAACAATCTCCGTGGAATTCAACCCTTACTCACGTAAGGTATTACTTGGACGACCCAGTGCACTTGCTGGTTAGTGGTACTAGTTGTGAAAAGTGTGATTCACAATTCGTGCACCAAGTTTTTGGCGCCATTGCCGGGGATTGTTTGAGTTTGAACAACTGACAGTGAATCTTGTTGCTTAGATTAGGAAAAATTTTTCTTTTTAGTTTAGAGTCTTCTAATATTGTTTTTGGTTAAAATTTTAGAATCCTTATTTTTTTTCTTTCAAAAAAAAAATTTTTTTTTCGAAAATTATATTTTTATAATTGAATTTTTTTTCTTGTTTGATCTTTAGTTTTACTTGTTTTGTGATTTTTCTTGTTTTTCTTGTGCCTTTTCAAAACATTAGTTTTCAAAAAAATAATTTTTTCATTCTTAGTTATTTAAAAATACTTCTTCAAAACAAGTGTTACATTTATAACTCAGTTGGCTAGAGCGTTAGTCTGTGTTCTTGGCAATTGGGTCAGAATCTTTTATATTCTTTTCAAAATCTTCTTTTTCAAAAATAATTTTTCTATCAAATCTTGTGCCAAACTTTAAGTTTGGTGTTTTCTTGTTGATTTTTCTTTGTTTTTCGAAAATTTTATTTTGGTTTTCTAAAAATTTTAAGTTTGGTGTTCTTTCTTCATGTTCTTGTGTTCTTGTGAGTCTTCAAAGTGTTCTTGAGTTTTCCTTGTGTCTTGATCTTAAAATTTTTAAGTTTGGTGTTCCTTGGTGTTTTCCCTCCAAAATTTTCGAAAACAAGGAGCATTAGATCTAAAAATTTTAAATCTTGTGCTATCTTATTGTTTTTCTCTTTCTTCTTTAAATTCAAAAATATCTTTTCTCTCTATTTTAAAACAAATTTTCAAAATTTATTTTTAAAATTCAGATTTTTTTTATTTATTTATTTCAAAATTTAAAACTTAAAAAAAATCATATCTTTTTCAAAACTTCCTAACCACTTTCTCTTTCCTCATTTTTTCGAAAATCTTCACCCATTTTTATTTATTTTATTTTAATTTATTTTATTTTTGAAATAAATAAATAATTAAATAAATAAAAATATTTCTTCTCTATTTCACATTATCTCCCTTTCTCCATCATGGATCTAAGTGGAAATGAACAGTCCAGAAGGACTCTGGGGTCATATGCTAACCCCTCTACTGCTTCATATGGGAGTAGTATCAGTATACCCTCCATTGGAGTCAGTAGCTTTGAGTTGAATCCTCAGCTCATTATCATGGTGCAGCAAAGTTGCCAGTATTCCGGTCTTCCACAAGAAGAACCTACAGAATTTCTGGCACATTTTTTACAAATTACTGACACAGTACATGATAAGGAAGTAGATCAGGATGTCTACAGATTATTACTGTTTTCATTTGCTGTAAAAGACCAAGCCAAGAGGTGGTTAAATAACCAACCTAAGGCTAGCATAAAGACATGGAAACAGCTGACAGAGAAATTCCTGAATCAATACTTTCCTCCAAAACGGATGACACAACTAAAGCTGGACATCCAAGGCTTTAAACAAGGAGATAATGAACCTCTTTATGATGCCTGGGAGAGATACAGAGAGATGCTAAGAAAATGCCCCTCTGAGATGTTTTTAGAGTGGGTTCAGCTAGACATCTTCTATTATGGGCTTACAGAAAGAGCTCAGATGTCTCTAGACTACTCAGCTGGTGGATCTATCCACATGAGGAAGACAATTGAAGAAGCTCAAGAGCTCATTGATACAGTTGCCAGAAATCAGCATCTGTACTTAAGCAGCGAACCTTCCATGAAAGAAGAGGCTAAAACAGTGACTACTGAACTCAGTCCTGCTGAACAAGCTACTGAATTCAATCAGCAATTAGATTTTCTAACAAAACAGTTAGCCGAATTCAAGGAGAGACTACAAGAGACAAAGATGGCTAATATAAATATGGAAGAACAATTAAAGCAAACAAAGCAGCAGCTGTCAAAACAAATAACAGAAGAATGCCAAGCAGTTCAATTAAGAAGTGGGAAAACATTAAATACCCCACCTCAAGGCAGCAGGAAGCCAAGAAATGAGCAAACTACCCAAATTCCATCTGAGGATAGTAAGAGCCCAGGGAAAAATAATTATGGCGCTAAAACGCCAGAAATTGGGTGGAAGGCTGGCGCTGAACGCCCAAACCATGCTCAGGACTGGCGTTGAACACCCAAAGGAAGCACAGTTCTGGCGTTCAGACGCCAGGAACAGATGAGGAGTTGGCGTCTAACGCCACTCCAGCTTCCAACCCTGGCTTTCAAATGCCAGTGAGGGATCAGACACCTGCAAGTGCTGATAATAAATCCCTCAAGAAGGCTTCTCAACCTACCTCTGTAGGAAATAAACCTGCAGTAACTAAGGTTGAGGAATACAAAGCCAAGATGCGTTATCCTCAAAAACTCTGCAAAGAGGAGCAGGATAAGCAATTTGCCCGCTATGCAGACTATCTCAAGACTCTTGAAATAAAGATTCTGTTTGCAGAGGCACTTGAGCAAATACCCTCTTATGCCAAGTTCATGAAAGATATCTTGAGTCATAAGAAGGATTGGAGAGAAACTGAAAGGGTTCTCCTCACTGAAGAATGCAGTGCAGTCATTCTGAAAAGCTTCCCAGAAAAGCTTAAAGATCCCGGGAGCTTTATGATACCATGCATATTAGAGGGTAACTGCACCAAGACAGCTCTATGTGATCTTGGGGCAAGCATCAACCTAACCCATGCATCCACTATCAGAAAGCTTGGCTTGACTGAAGAGGTCAAACCAACCCAGATCTGTCTTCAACTTGCTGATGGCTCCATTAAATACCCATCAGGCATAATTGAGGACATGATTGTCAAGGTTGGGCCATTTGCCTTCCCTACTGACTTTGTAGTGCTGGAAATGGAGGAGCACAAGAGTGCAACTCTCATTCTAGGAAGACCATTCCTAGCAACTGGACGAACCCTCATTGACTTCCAAAAATGGGAGATAACCCTGAGAGTTAATGAGGATGAGTTTAAGTTGAATGTTGTCAAAGCTATGCAACATCCAGACACATCAAACGACTGCCTGGGCGTTGATATTATTGACTCCCTGGTGAAAGAGGTCCATATGATTGAGAGTCTCGAATCAGAGCTAGAGGACATTTTAAAAGATGTTCAGCCTGATCTGGAGGAACCAGAGGAAACAAAAGAACCTCTGAAAACTCCTCAGGAAGAGGAGAAACCTCCTAAATCCGAGCTAAAACCACTACCACCATCCCTGAAATATGCATTTCTGGGAGAAGGTGACACTTTTCCTATAATCATAAGCTCTGCTTTAGGGCCACAGGAAGAGAAAGCACTAATTCAGGTGCTAAGGACACACAAGACAGCTCTTGGGTGGTCCATAAGTGATCTTAAGGGCATTAGCCCAGCCAGATGCATGCACAAGATCCTATTGGAGGATGATGCTAAGCCAGTGGTTCAACGATAGAGGCGGCTAAATCCCGCCATGAAGGAGGTGGTGCAGAAAGAGGTCACTAAGTTACTAGAGGCTGGGATTATCTATCCTATTTCTGATAGCCCCTGGGTGAGCCCTGTCCATGTTGTCCCTAAGAAGGGAGGAATGACAGTGGTTCATAATGAAAAGAATGAACTGGTTCCTACAAGAACAGTTACAGGGTGGCGTATGTGTATTGACTACAGAAGGCTCAATACAGCCACCAGGAAGGATCATTTTCCTTTACCATTCATAGATCAGATGCTAGAGAGACTAGCAGGTCATGAATATTACTGCTTTTTGGATGGCTATTCAGGTTACAACCAAATTACAGTAGATCCTCAGGACCAAGAGAAAACAGCATTCACATGTCCTTCTGGAGTGTTTGCCTACAGAAGGATGCCTTTTGGTTTGTGTAATGCACCTGCAACCTTTCAGAGGTGCATGCTCTCTATCTTCTCTGATATGGTAGAGAAGTTTCTGGAAGTCTTCATGGATGACTTTTCAGTATTTGGAGACTCATTCAGCTCCTGCCTTAACCATTTAGCACTTGTTCTGAAAAGATGCCAAGAGACCAACCTAGTTTTAAACTGGGAAAAATGTCACTTTATGGTGACTGAAGGGATTGTCCTTGAGCATAAAATTTCAAACAAGGGAATAGAGGTGGATCAAGCTAAAGTTGAAGTAATTGAAAAATTACCACCACCTGCCAATGTTAAGGCAATCAGAAGCTTTCTGGGGCATGCAGGATTCTATAGGAGGTTTATAAAGGATTTTTCAAAAATTGCAAAATCTCTGAGCAATCTGCTAGCTGCTGACACGCCATTTGTGTTTGACACAAAGTGTCTGCAGGCGTTTGAGACCCTGAAAGCTAAGCTGGTCACAGCACCAGTTATTTCTGTACCAGACTGGACATTACCCTTTGAACTAATGTGTGATGCCAGTGACCATACCATTGGTGCAGTATTGGGACAGAGGCATAACAAGCTTCTGTATGTCATTTATTATGCTAGCAATGTTTTAAATGATGCCCAGAAAAATTACACAACCACAGAAAAAGAATTACTTGCAGTGGTTTATGCCATTGACAAGTTTAGATCCTACTTAGTAGGATCAAAAGTGATTGTGTACACTGACCATGCTGCTCTTAAATATCTACTCACAAAGCAGGATTCAAAGCCCAGGATCATAAGATGGGTGTTGCTTCTGCAAGAGTTTGATATAGAAATAAGAGACAGAAAAGGAACAGAAAATCAAGTAGCTGATCACCTGTCCCGGATAGAACCAGTAGCAGGAGCATCCCTCCCTCCTACTGAGATCTCTGAAACCTTTCCGAATGAGCAATTGTTTGCTATTCAGGAAGCTCTGTGGTTTGCAGACATTGCAAACTATAAGACATAAGGTTCTCCTTCTGTAACCATGGAGAGGAAGCATGAAAAGCTTTTCTCACTGCAGAGTCAACCAAAGCCCCCACAGTCAAACTCTAAGTTTGGTGTTGGGAGGCCACAACCAAACTCTAAGTTTGGTGTTGAACCCCCACATTCAAACTCTAAGTTTGATGTTGGGAGGTCCCAACCTTGCTCTGATTATCTGTGAGGCTCCATGAGAGCTCACTATCAAGCTATTGACATTAAAGAAGCGCTTGTTGGGAGGCAACCCAATGTTATTTAATTATATCTATTTATTTTCCATGGCTATTTTATGTTTTCTTTAGGTTGATGATCATGTAAAATCACAAAAACAAATGGAAAATCAAAAACAGAATAAAAAACAGCATGAAAAATAGCACACCCTGGAGGAAGATCATTCTGGCGTTTAAACGCCAGAAACAAGCATCTGTCTGGCGTTTAACGCCAGAAACAAGCACCAAGCTGGCGTTTAACGCCAGAAACAAGCATCAGTCTGGCGTTAAACGCCAGAAACAGGCTACATTTGGGCGTTTAACGCCAGAAACAGGCAGCAGTCTGGCGTTAAACGCCAGGATTGCACAGTAAGGGCATTTTGTACGCTTAATTGGAGCAGAGATGCTAAATCCTTGACCCCACTGGATCTGTGGACCCCACAGGATCCCAACCTACCTCACCATTCAAATTCAAATCATTTCCCTCCCAAACCCACCCATTCACACACTTTCATCTCCTCCATCTTCTCCACTTCTTTCTTCTTTTGCTCGAGGACGAGCAAACCTTTTAAGTTTGGTGTGGTAAAAGCATTGCTTTTGTTTTTCCATAATTCAGTGGTAGAGCAATTGACTGCAGATCAAAGAGCTATGAGGAAAGAGCAACAAAGGCAAGGAAGAGACATAGAGGAGCTCAAAAGCACCATTGGTCCTTCAAGAAGAGGAAGACGCCACCCTCATTAAGGTGGACCCATTCCTTAATCTCCTTGTTCTTATTTTCCTGTTTTTCGTTTACTATGCTTCATGTTTAATTATGTTTGTGTCTTTACTATATGATCACTAGTATCTAAGTGTCTATGTCTTAAAGATATGAATGTCCTATGAATCCATCACCTTTCTTAAATGAAAATTGTTTTCTGAAAAAGAAAAAGAAGTACATGAATTTCGAATTTTAAAATAGTTTAATTATTTTGATGTGGTGGCAATACTTTTCGTTTTCTAAATGAATGCTTGAACAGTGCATATGTCTTTTGAATTTGTTGCTTATGAATGTTAAAATTGTTGGCTCTTGAAAGAATGATGAAAAAGGAGAAATGTTATTTGACAATCTGAAAAATCATAAAAATGATTCTTGAAGCAAGAAAAAGCAGTGAAGAACAAAGCTTGCAGAAAAAAATGCGAAAAAAAAAAGAGCAAGAAAAAGAAAAAGCAAGCAAAAAAAAGCCAATAGCCCTTAAAACCAAAAGGCAAGGGTAATAAAAAGGATCCAAGGCTTTGAGCATTAGTGGATAGGAGGGCCTAAAGGAATAAAATCCTGGCCTTAGCGGCTAAACCAAGCTGTCCCTAACCATGTGCTTGTGGCGTGAAGGTGTCAAGTGAAAACTTGAGACTGAGCGGTTAAAGTCGAGGTCCAAAGCAAAAAAACAGAGTGTGCTTAAGAACCCTGGACACCTCTAATTGGGGACTTTAGCAAATCTGAGTCACAATCTGAAAAGGTTCACCCAGTTATGTGTCTGTGGCATGTATGTATCCGGTGGTAATACTGGAAAACAGAGTGCTTAGGGCCACGGCCAAGACTCATAAAGTAGCTGTGTTCAAGAATCAACATACTGAACTAGGAGAATCAATAACACTATCTGAATTCTGAGTTCCTATAGATACCAATCATTCTGAACTTCAAAGGATAAAGTGAGATGCCAAAACTGTTCAGAAGCAAAAAGCTAATAGCCCCGCTCATCTAATTAAGACTGATCTTCATAGATGTTTTTGGAATTCATTGTATATTCTCTTCTTTTTATCCTACTTTATTTTTAGTTGCTTGGGGACAAGCAACAATTTAAGTTTGGTGTTGTGATGAGCGGATAATTTATACGCTTTTTGGCATTGTTTTTACTTAGTTTTTAGTATGATTTAGTTGGTTTTTAGTATATTTTTATTAGTTTTTAATTTAAAAATTACATTTCTGGACTTTACTATGAGTTTGTGTGTTTTTCTGTGATTTCAGGTATTTTCTGGCTGAAATTGAGGGAGCTGAGCAAAAATCTGATTCAGGCTGAAAAAGGACTGTTGATGCTGTTGGATTCTGACCTCCCTGCACTCAAAGTGGATTTTCTGGAGTTACAGAACTCCAAATGGCGCACTCTCAATTGGGTTGAAAATTAGACATCCAGGGCTTTCCAGCAATATATAATAGTCCATACTTTTCTCAAGGATAGATGACGTAAACTGGCGTTCAACGCCAGTTCTATGTTGCAGTCTGGCGTCCAGCGTCAGAAACAAGTTACAAGTTGGAGTTCAACGCCAGAAACAGGTTACAACCTGGCGTTGAACGCCCAAAACAGCCCAGGCACGTGAGAAGCTTAAGTCTCAGCCTTAGCACACACCAAGTGGGCCCCAAAAGTGGATTTCTGTGCTATCTATCATAGTTTACTCAGTTTCTGTAAACCTAGGTTACTAGTTTAGTATTTAAACAACTTTTAGAGATTTATTTTGTATCTCATGACATTTTTAGATCTGAACTTTGTACTCTTTGATGGCATGAGTCTCTAAAATCCATTGTTGGGGGTGAGGAGCTCTGCAGCGTCTTGATGAATTAATGCAATTATCTCTGTTTTCCATTCAAACACGCTTGTTCCTATTTAAGATGTTCATTCGCGCTTCACTATGAAGAAGGTGATGATCCGTGACACTCGTCACCTTCCTCAATCCATGAACATGTGCCTGACAACCACCTCCGTTCTACATCAGATTGAATGAGTATCTCTTAGATTTCTTAATCAGAATCTTCGTGGTATAAGCTAGAATTGATGGCGGCATTCATGAGAATCCGGAAAGTCTAAACCTTGTCTGTGGTATTCCGAGTAGGATTCAAGGATTGAATGGCTGTGACGAGCTTCAAACTCGCGATTGTTGGGCGTAGTGACAGACGCAAAAGAATCAAGGGATTCTATTCCGACATGATCGAGAACCAACAGATGATTAGCCGTGCTGTGACAGAGCATTTGGACCATTTTCACTGAGAGGACGGGAAGTAGCCATTGACAACGGTGACACCTTACATACAGCTTGCCATGGAAGGAGCCTTGCGTGTGTGAAGAGGAGTACAAGAGAAAAACTGAAATAAAGAAGACAAAGCATCTCCAAAACCCCAACATATTCTCCATCATTGCACAATAAGTATTTATATTATGTCCTTTGACTCTTTATAATTGAAGTTGAAAAACACTGTTGTTGGCATCCTGACTAAGAATAATAAGATAACCATAGGTTGCTTCAAACCAACAATCTCCGTGGGATTCGACCCTTACTCACGTAAGGTATTACTTGGACAACCCAGTGCACTTGCTGGTTAGTGGTACTAGTTGTGAAAAGTGTGATTCATAATTCGTGCACCACCAGCTGAGTAAAAGGGTCACTGAAACTCCTCCTAGCACTCTCCCAAGAAATACAGAAGAAAACCCAAAAGGAGAGTGCAAGGCCATTGAATTGACCATCATGGCCGAACCTACAAGGGAGGGAGAGGACGTGAATCCCAGTGAGGAAGACCTCTTGGGACATCCAGTGATTAATACGGGGTTTTCCTCTGAGGAACCAAAGGAATCTGAGACTCATCTAGAGACTATAGAGATTCCATTGAACCTCCTTATGCCATTCATGAGCTCTGATGAGTATTCTTCTTCTGAAGAGAATGAAGATGTTACTGAAGAGCAAGTTGCCAAGTACCTTGGTGCAATCATGAAGCTGAATGCCAAATTATTTAGTAATGAGACTTAGGAAGATGAACCTCCCTTGCTCATCAATGAACTGAGTGATCTGGATCAACTGACATTGCCTCAGAAGAAACAGGATCCTGGAAAGTTCTTAATACCTTGTACCATAGGCACCATGGCCTTTGAGAAAGCTCTATGTGACCTTGGGTCAGGGATAAACCTCATGCCACTTTCTGTAATGGAGAAATTGGGAATCTTTGAGGTGCAAGCTGCCAGAATCTCAGTAGAGATGGCAGACAACTCAAGAAAATAAGCTTATCGACAAGTAGAGGACGTGTTAGTAAAGGTTGAAGGCCTTTACATCCCTGCTGATTTCATAATCCTAGACACTAGGAAGGATGAGGATGAATCCATCATCCTTGGAAGACTCTTCCTAGTCACAGCAAGAGCTGTGATTGGTGTGGACAGAGGAGAGTTGGTCCTTCAATTGAATGAAGACTACCTTGTGTTTAAAACTCAAGGATCTCCTTCTGTAACCATGGAGAGGAAGCATGAAAAGCTTCTCTCAGTGCAAAGTCAACCAAAGCCCCCACAATCAAACTTAGAGTTTGGTGTTGGGAGGCCTCAGCCAAACTCTAAGTTTGGTGTTGGATCCCCACATTCAAACTCTAAGTTTGGTGTTGGGAGTCTACAAAATTGACCTAATCACCTGTGTGGCTCCGTGAGAGCCCACTGTCAAGCTATTGACATTAAAGAAGCGCTTGTTGGGAGGCAACCCAATGTTATTTAAATTATATCTATTTTATTATTTCGTGTTTTATTAGGTTGATGATCATGTGGAGTCACAAAAACTACAAAAAAATCAAAAACAGAATGAAAGACAGCATCAAAAACAGCACACCCTGGAGGAAGGACTTACTGGCGTTTAAACGCCAGTAAAGAGCATCTGGCTGGCGTTTAACGCCAGAACAGAGTATGAAACTGGCGTTAAATGCCAGAAACAAGCAGCAGTCTGGCGTTTAAACGCCAGGATTGCACCCAGAGGAAAGCTGGCGTTAAACGCCAGAAACAAGCATCAGACTGGCGTTTAACGCCAGAAACATGCACCATACTGGCGTTCAACGCCAGAAACATGCTATAGACTGGCGTTGAACGCCCAAAACAAGCATGGAAGTGGCGTTTAACACCAGAAACATGCTGCAGTCTGGCGTTAAATGACAGGATTGCATATATAGGGCGTTTTACACGTCTAAAAGGTGAAGGGATGAGAAATCCTCAAACACCTTAGGATCTGTAGACCCCACAGGATCCCTACCTACTTCTTCTCTCCTCTTCACACCTTTCCATAACTCTCTTTCCCAAATACCCCTCACCAATCAACTCAATCACTCTTCCCCATCACCTCTTCACCAATCACATCTATCCTCTCTTCCCCAAAAACCCCACCTACCTTTAAATTCAAAATAATTTCCCTCCCAAACCCAACCCTAAATGGCCGAACCCTAAACCCCTCCCCACTCCTATATAAACCCCTCATTCCCTCTTCATTTTCACACAACAAAACCCTCTCTTCTTCCCCTTGGCCAAAACCATCTCTCTCTCTCTCTCCCCCATTTTTCTTCTTCTTCTACTTCTTTCTTTCTTCTTTTGCTGGGGGACGAGTGTAACAGCCCAGACCACCCGCTAGCATGATATTGTCCGCTTTGGCACACAAGGCCTCACAGTTTTGCCTTTGACGATAGGGATGCTAGCCGAAGCCCCCCACACTCACTCGTCAAAATGCGTCATGATAGGGAGAGGTATCCACAGCCTTATAAGGCATGCTTCGTTCCCCTCTCCAACCGATGTGGGCCTTACAATTCACCCCCCTAAGGGAGCCCAGCGCCCTCACTGGCACATCGATCTGGGTTCTGGCTCTGATACCATCTGTAATAGCCCAGACCACCCGCTAGCATAATATTGTCCGCTTTGGCACACAAGGCCTCACGGTTTTGCCTTTGACGATAGGGATGCTAGCCGAAGCCCCCCACACTCACTCGTCAAAACGCGTCATACTAGGGAGAGGTATCCACACCCTTATAAGGCATGCTTCGTTCCCCTCTCCAACCGATGTGGGCCTTACAACGAGCAACCATTTTAAGTTTGGTGTGGTAAAAGCATAGCTTTTTGTTTTTTCATAACCATTCATGGCACCTAAGGCCAGAGAAATCTCTAGAAAGAGGAAAGGGAAGGCAATTGCTTCCACCTCTGAGTCATGGGAGATGGAGAGATTCATCTCTAAGGTCCATCAAGACCACTTCTATGAAGTTGTGGCCAAGAAGAAAGTGATCCCTGAGGTTCCTTTCAAACTCAAAAGGAATGAGTATCCGGAGATCCGACTTGAGATTCAAAGAAGAGGTTAGGAAGTTCTCACCAATCCCATTCAACAAGTCGGGATCTTAATGGTTCAAGAGTTCTATGCAAATGCATGGATCACTAGGAACCATGATCAAAGTGTGAACCCGAATCCAAAGAATTGGCTCACCATGGTTCGGGGGAATTACTTAGATTTCAGTCCGGAAAATGTAAGGTTGGCGTTCAACTTGCCAATGATGGAAGAAAACGCACGCCCCTACACTAGAAGAGTCAACTTTGATCAAAGGTTGGACCAAGTCCTCATGGACATATGTGTGGAAGGAGCTCAATGGAAAATTGACTCAAAAGGCAAGCCGGTTCAACTAAGAAGGCTTGACCTCAAACCAGTAGCTAGAGGATGGTTGGAGTTCATTCAACGCTCAATCATTCCTACTAGCATCCGGTCTGAAGTTACTGTAGACCGGGCCATCATGATCCATAGCATCATGATTGGGGAGGAAGTGGAAGTTCATGAGATCATACCTCAAGAACTCTACAAGGTGGCTGACAAGTCCTCTAATTTGGCAAGGTTAGCCTTTTCTCACCTCATTTGCCACCTCTGTAATTCAGCTGGAATTAACATAGAGGGAGACATCCTCATTGAAGAGGATAAGCCCATCACTAAGAAAAGGATAGAGCAAACAAGAGATCATGGACCTCCACATGAGCATGAGGAGATTCCTCACCATGAAATCCCTGAGATGCCTCAGGAGATGCACTTTCCTTCACATAATTATTGGGAGCAAATCAACACTTCCCTAGGAGAATTAAGTTCTAACATGGGATAACTAAGGGTGGAGCATCAAGAGCACTCCATCATCCTCCATGAGATTAGAGAAGATCAAAGAGCTATGAGGGAGGAGCAACAAAGGCAAGGAAGAGACATAGAGGAGCTCAAGAGCACCATTGGTTCTTCAAGGAGAGGAAGACGCCACCCTCACTAAGGTGGACTCATTCCTTAATCTCCTTGTCTATTTATTTCCTATTTTTCGATTTCTGAGCTTTATGTTTATTTATATTTGTGTCTTATTACATGATCATTAGTGTCTAAGTGTCTATGCCTTAAAGTTATGAATATGAATCCATCACCTCTCTTAAATGAAAACTGTTCTAAAAACAAAAGAACAAGAAGTACATGGTTTCAAATTCATCCTTGAAACTAGTTTAATTACTTTGATGTGGTGACAATACTTTTTGTTTTCTGAATGAATGCTTGAACAGTGCATATGTCTTTTGAAGTTGATGTTTATGAATGTTAAATATGTTGGCTCTTGAAGAATAAGGAAAAAGGAGAAATGTTATTTGATAATCTGAAAAATCATAAAAATGATTCTTGAAGCAAGAAAAAGCAGTGAATACAAAAGCTTGTAGAAAAAAAAAGCGAAAAAAAAAAAGAGAAAGAAAAAGAAAAAGCAAGCAGAAAAAGCCAAAAGCTCTTTAAACCAAAAGGCAAGAGCAAAAAGCCAATAGCCCTTAAAACCAAAAGGCAAGGGTAATAAAAAGGATCCAAGGCTTTGAGCATCAGTGGATAGGAGGGCCTAAAGGAATAAAATCCTGGCCTAAGCGGCTAAACCAAGATGTCGCTAACCATGTGCTTGTGGCGTGAAGGTGTCAAGTGAAAACTTGAGACTGAGCGGTTAAAGTCAAGGTCCAAAGCAAAAAAAAAGAGTGTGCTTAAGAACCCTGGACACCTCTAATTGGGGACTTTAGCAAAGCTGAGTCACAATCTGAAAAGGTTCACCCAGTTTTGTGTCTGTGGCATTTATGTATCCAGTGGTAATACTGAAAAACAAAGTGCTTAGGGCCACGGCCAAGACTCATAAAGTAGCTGTGTTCAAGAATCAACATACTGAACTAGGAGAATCAATAACACTATCTGAATTCTAAGTTCCTATAGATGCCAATCATTCTGAACTTCAATGGATAAAGTGAGATCCCAAAACTATTCAAGAGGCAAAAAGCTACAAGTCCCGCTCATCTGATTGGAGCTAAGTTTCATTGATAGTTTGGAATTTATAGTATATTCTCTTCTTTTTATCCTATTTGATTTTCAGTTGCTTGGGGACAAGCAACAATTTAAGTTTGGTGTTGTGATGAGCAGATAATTTATACGCTTTTTGGCATTATTTTTACATAGTTTTTAGTATAATTTAGTTAGTTTTTAGTATATTTTTATTAGTTTTTAATTAAAATTCACATTTCTGGACTTTACTATGAGTTTGTGTGTTTTCCTGTGATTTCAGGTAATTTCTGACTGAAATTGAGGGACTTGAGCAAAAATCAGATTCAGAGGTTGAAGAAGGACTGCAGATGCTGTTAGATTCTGACCTCCCTGCACTCAAAGTGGATTTTCTGGAGCTACAGAACTCCAAATGGCGCGCTCTCAATTGCGTTGGAAAGTAGACATCCAGGGCTTTCCAGCAATATATAATAGTCCATACTTTGATTAAGGATAGATGACGTAAATTGGCATTGAACGCCAGTTCCATGCTGCATTCTGGAGTCAAACGCCAGAAACAGGTTGCAAAGTGGAGTTAAACGCCAGAAACAGGTTACAAATTGGCGTTCAACTCCAAGAAAGACATCTACACGTGTAAAGCTCAATGCTCAGCCCAAGCACACACCAAGTGGGCCCCGAAAGTGGATTTCTGCACTATTTACTTATTTCTGTAAACCCTAGTAACTAGTTTAGTATAATAGGATTTTTTACTATTGTATTTACATCTTGGGATATCTTTTTGTTCATCTCTGGACGTTTAGTTCTGAGATCATGGGGGCTGGCCATTCGGCCATGCCTGGACCTTCATCACTTATGTATTTTCAACGGTAGAGTTTCTACACACCATAGATTAAGATGTGGAGCTCTGCTGTTCCTCATGAATTAATACAAAGTACTACTATTTTTCTATTCAATTCAAGCTTATTCTGCTTCTAAGATATTCATTCGCACCCAAGAACATGATGAATGTGATGATTATGTGACACTCATCATCATTCTCACTTATGAACGCGTGCCTGACAAATACTTCCGTTCTACAAGCAAACAAGCTAGAATGAACATCTCTTAGATATCTAATACAGGGGACCGAGTCCGAGATATTAGAGTCTTCGTGGTATTAGTTAGAACCCATGGATGGCCATTCTTGAGATCCGAAAAGTCTAAACCTTGTCTGTGGTATTCCGAGTAGGATCTGGGAAGGGATGGCTGTGACGAGCTTCAAACTCGCGAGTGCTGGGTGTAGTGACAGACGCAAAAGGATAGTAAATCCTATTCCAGTATGATCGAGAACCGACAGATGATTAGCCATGCAGTGACAGCGCATTGGACCATTTTCACAGAGATGATGAGATGTAGCCATTGACAACGGTGATGCCCTACATAAAGCTTGACATGGAAAGGAGTAGGAATGGTTGGATGAAGACAGCAGGAAAGCAGAGGTTCAGAGAAACGAAAAGCATCTCTATACGCTTATCTAAAATTCTCACCTATGAATTACATAAGTATCTCTATCCTATTTTAATTATCTTTTAGTACACTATAATCTCTTAATACATTTGAATCCGCCTGACTGAGATTTACAAGGTGACCATAGCTTGCTTCAAGCCGACAATCTCCGTGGGATCGACCCTTACTCACGTAAGGTTTATTACTTGGACGACCCAGTGCACTTGCTGGTTAGTTGTACGAAGTTGTAAAACAGAATTAAGAATATGAACGTGCGTATTGAGTTTTTAGCGCCGTTACCAAGGAAGGAATGATCACGATTTTGCACACCAAAAGTCTAAACTTTGTCTGTGGTATTCCGTGTAGGATCCGGGAGGGGATGACTGTGACGAGCTTCAAACTTGCGAATGTTGCGCGTAGTGACAGTATGCAAAAGGATAAGGGTCCTATTCCGACGCTAGTGAGAACCGACAAATGATTAGCCGTGTGGTAGCTGTACCTGGTATTTTTCATCCGAGACGAGAAATCCGACAGTTGATTAGCCGTGCAGATACTGTACTTGGTATTTTTCATCCGAGAGGATCATACAGCTTGCCATTGAAGGAAGCCATGCATGTTTGGAGAAGAAGACAGTAGGAAAGCAGAGATTCAGAGGACAGAGCATCTCCGGAACCTCAACCTATTCCTCGTTACTGAATCACAAGTACCATTTATTTCATGTTATTTACTTTTCATAAACAAAATCATTTTTATCATTAATCTCCTGACTAAGATTTACAAGGTAACCATAACCTGCTTCAAGCCGACAATCTCCGTGGGATCGACCCTTACTCACGTAAGGTATTACTTGAACGACCCAGTGCATTTGCTGGTTAGTTGTGCGGAGTTGTGAAAAGTGTAATCATAATTTCATGCACCAGATATCCTAATAGCACATAGACACATACACAGAGAATGCACAAAAGCATATTCAGTCCGGCCTCAGGCTCCATAGGAAAAACGAACTGCTTTGATACCATAATGTAACACCCTACTACATATAGTTTTACACTTAAGTCGTAGAACAGAGGTAGTGTGGTGTTACGGACCTCTAATCCATAAAATAGATACATATAATAGTGAAAAGAGATAATATACTAGGAGCCTTGAAAAATGGGTAAACAAAAGTCACAAAATAATAAGCGCAACGCTCAAGGAATATGATTACTTGCGTGCTAAGAAACTTAGAAGATAAGGATAAAAATAAGCGACAGAGTAAAAGAAAGCCAAGAATACATCATAATTAGCTCCTGACTCAGCCCGCGAAGCCAAGGCTGGCCGGAGGTATATATATATATATATATACATGTGTCCCAAAATACACAAAATACAAAATAGGATCCTATCTCTCCCTCAACCTCTATGAGGAACAAAATAATCAAGTTTCTTGGAGAGAAAGCTAAGTACTTATATACATAAGCTGATAAACACCAAAAACCCAGGAACCGCTCCGCTTCAAAGATCCAGACGCCTAGCGAGGAGCCTCTCGACCTGCATCTGAAAATAGTAACACAGTATGGGGTCCGGTTCTCAGCATGGTAAAGGTGCCACGTGTATAATAAATAAGGTCCTGGGAATGCCAAAGGTAATCCTAGAACTTCGTCATACAATTGCAAAGCTTAATTTCTAAGCGGAAGCCATAAAAAGAGGTAGGTGGCCTAACGAATTCTAACCTTACATATTTTAAACCTAACAATAACTCCAAACCAATCCACCCTTCCTCCGCTCCTCCATCACCAATTAGTTTACACAGACAAATAAGCAAACAAGGCAAGCACAAGTAACTTACAAGTAATACAAATAACAAGTACAACAGATAGCATGTTATAATCACGTAGGCATTCCCAAATAGTTCACAAACAAGCAATTCAAATAATGTGCACATGATGCATGCCTGTCTTATGGCTGTTGATATCAACTGTCAGTTACGTAGCCATCCCAACATATTCTCAAGCTCAGAAAATACACCATGGGGAGAATCTCCAAGCTGACATGGGGAGAAGAGACAACATCCCAAGCTGACATGGGGAAAACAATACCCCAAGCTCAATAACAACAACAGAAAAAATCCCGGGTGAGATGGGGACAACACCCCAAGCTCAAGTTATTCAGTCATTTCTCATAATTATCAGTTTCATTCTCGAAACCAATTCATATCTCATCTCATCATTCTCAACTTTACTTAACTCATTGCTCATACATTTTATTATTCTTGATTGATTAACATCATCAATTCTCAACTTTTATTTCATTCCTTGTTTCTCATTTTTCTTTCTTCTCTTTATCTCTCAATATCATTGTTTTTAACTTTAACCCTTCCTAGGGGCAACTTACATTTTTTTTCATTTCCTAAGCTTGTTTAATCTAAAACCTTCTTGTGTTGTAAATACGTATGCACGACCTATTTTTCTTGGTAAGGTAACTCTAGAGATCCTAATCTTCAATTTAAGTTAGGTTTTGCTGAACTTGGATTAGAATTGAATTTTTTACAAGATTTAGAATTCTGCTATTGCATTTACAAAATTCTAGAAAAACAGACAGCAACAGTATTTTTATAAATTTTACAATAATTCTAATTCTAATCCGTTACCTCTAAAGTTTGCTGGGATTACATTCAACATTCCCAAGTTTAAAAATCCACAAGTTTCACGTTCATATCACTTCATTTGAGTAATTAATTATCAATTGGAAAAGATGCCCTATTTTTATGAATCAATTCAGAATTTCCAGCAAACAACCCATCTTCCAAATGACTTATCTAAGTCTAAAAAATAGGTATGGACCTGAAACTTATTCTCACTTAAAATAGACTGATAAATCTTTAAATTTCTTTTGGAAGCAACTCAAAATTTCATTTTAACCCAAAGTTATAGCATCTGGAAGTTGGTACTGCGAAACCAGAAAACCAGAAAAATCTGCAGGAACCACTAAACTTCGAAAAATCATATCTTCCAAACCACTTGGCCAAATTCCCTGAAATGTTTCTGGAATAATCTTGACTTATAGAAATTTTTTAAAAAAATAGATTTGTTCGAAAATCATGTCCAGATTATTCCCAATTTTCATTATAAATTTCTGTCCAAACAGATTAGGAATTTCTGCAGCAAGACTTCTCAATTTCACTAACCAAATTTAGTCCTCTAGGTTTCTAACTTATACTAATCCACCATTCCTCTCATTCATCACCATATCTACTTTAATTATATCATAACCCTAATCCAAAACCTACAAATTTACCACATATCAAGTCCCTTTTTACTAACACCAACCACTAGCACACTAGTACACACCATTCCCTAAAATCTATACATTAATTCTAAAATTTACCATTCCAACCACAAGCTACAACTTCTAAAACTTCATTAATTTACTTCTTCAATTCATTAATAACCAATCAAAAAGTCATAACCATAAAATCTCATTGACATATACAAACAACATCATCAATTCACCATTATTAATTCCAATAACACATTCTCATTAATTCCATTCATCTTATGACCATTAATTCCAACACAAGCCTAATCATCAAGTTACCATCAACATCACAAAACTAACCATTTAATGCTTAAAACCATTTGAACTTATATCCTATAGTTCTCTAGCCTAAGTTTTTACACAACTTTACATATTAAACGCACGAAACCTAAACCATACCTTGACCGATCACTTTATTTAGTCCAAGGCAGCCCCCTTAGGTCACAACACAGCCCCTCAAGCTTAGAGAAACTAGCCACAAGCTTAGCCTCAATCACCACCAAGCTTCCAAATGCTCACTTTTCAATTCCAATGCTTATATACAAACTTAATTCACACCTAATTCACATATATATTTCAAATTCAAATTTTACATAATGAAATCAAAATTGGATTAGGGTTTGAGTGATCCTTACCGTACCCACACGCGTAGCAACTCAAACTCAATAAGCTCCGCAAGCTAAATTGAACCTAGAACACCAAAATTGAACAATTTTCAACATAATTGTTCATGAATTTTTGAAAATTGGGGTAGCTAGCTGAGAAGAAAATAGTGAGTTACATACCAAATTGTTCCATGGGTTTTGTAGAGCTCGTCGTGATGAACGTGTAGTCGCAAACGGTTCGTCAATCGGAGCTCCGGATCAAACGTTATCTTTGTTTGAAGATCAACCTAGGTTTATGTTTGTGAGAGAGTTCCTTCCCCCATCATGCTGAGTTTCAGCGTGAAAATGAGTGTCACAAGGGAGGAGGGTGCTGTTTTGCTTAATTGGGCTGAGTTGGGTTGGGCCTTGGGCCTAATATGGGGCCGGTCCACTCGGTTTGGTCCGTTTGGCCCAATCTTGGGCCAAATTCTTTGAAATTAGTGTCAAAATTCTTATTTTAATTTGCTCTATCTTATTTTGCTATAAAATTTACTTTTCCAATTTATTTCATTAAAATTTAATTTATTGACAATTATTCGCTAATTTTACAGGGTTTACATCCTACCCACCTAATTAGGAATTTTGCCCTCAAAATTCAGATTCAGTTATCTGAAAAGTGGTGTGGGTAGTCCTTCGGCATATTCAGAATTTCTTGAAGCTGATCCCGTTACTCGAAACATCCATCTCCTTTCATTTAAACTTGTTTAGGTTGTAAGACATGAATTTATTTTAGAAGCGTGTTTCAGAAGTTATGAAATATGGAGTACGTCGAATAGGTTTGAAAGGTACGGAAGAAGGCTACTTGGCACGCCCCTGACCACCAAACTCTCCAAAAATTGGAATGGGCCAACATAACGGGGTTTAACTTCTAAGTTTTTGATTGCTCATCCGATTCCAGTTCGTTGAGGTAATCTTTAGAGATAGATATCCTCTTTTCTTCCAACTTGAGAAGTCTTCTTCTTAGATCCGCCTAATTCTTTTGTCGGCTTACATGGTGAGAATCCTAACTCAAATTTGCGTACTGTAAAGTCTCACTAAATATATATACAGGTGTCCCAAAATACACAAAATACAAAATAGGATCCTATCTCTCCCTCAACCTCTATGAGGAACAAAATAATCAAGTTTCTTAGAGAGAAAGCTAAGTACTTATATACATAAGCTGATAAACACCAAAAACCCAGGAACCGCTCCGCTTCAGAGATCCAGACGCCTAACGAGGAGCCTCTCGACCTGCATCTGAAAATAGTAACACAGTATGGGGTAAAAACTGGAGGTTCTCAGCATGGTAAAGGTGCTACGCGTATAATAAATAAGGTCCTGGGAATGCTAGAGGCAATCCTAGAACTTTGTCATACAATTGCAAAGCTTAATTTCTAAGCGGAAGCCATAAAAAAGGGTAGGTGGCCTAATGAATTCTAACCTTACATAGTTTAAACCTAACATTAACTCCAAACCGGTCCACCCTTCCTCTGCTCCTCCATCACCAATTAGTTTACACAGACAAATAAGCAAACAAGGCAAGCACAAGTAACTTACAAGTAATACAAATAACAAGTACAACAGATAGCATGTTATAATCACGTAGGCATTCCGAAATAGTTCACAAACAAGCAATTCAAACAATGTGCACATGATGCATGCCTGTCCTATGGCTATTGATATCAACTGTCGGTTACATAGCCATCCCGACATGTTCTCAAGCTCAGAAAATACACCATGGGGAGAATTCTTAAGCTGACATGGGGAGGAGAACGCCCCCAAGCTCAATAATATCCATGGGACGAATCCCAAGCTGACATGGGGAGAAGAGACAACACCCCAAGCTGACATGGGAAAAAAAATACTCCAAGCTCAATAACAACCACGGGAAAAATCCCGGCTGATATGGGGACAACGCCCCAAACTCAAGTTATTCAGTCATTTCTCATAATTATCAGTTTCATTCTCGAAACCAATTCATATCTCATCTCATCATTCTCAACTTTACTTATTGTTCATACATTTTATTATTCTTGATTGATTAACATCATTAATTCTCAACTTTTATTTCATTTCTTTTTTCTCATTCTTCTTTCTTCTTTTTGTCTCTCAATATCATTGTTTTTAACTTTAACCCTTCCTAGGGGCAACTTACATTTCTTTTCATTTCCTAAGCTTGTTTAATCTAAAACCTTCTTGTGTTGTAAATACTTATGCACGACTGATGCACCGCTATTTGGTGGTGCATTCTATGCTGAATTTAGGGGATTTTATCACCTTTTTTCCACATTTATCCACTGAAATATCATGGTTTTATATATTCTCCCTAATCTATGCTTAAGAGTGAAAACATATTTTTTAGGCCTTTAATTAGCCCATTTTAATTCACCTTTGATTCCACTAGATGCCTTGATGTGTTTGTTGAGTAATTTCAAGTTGAAAAAGTTAGGAATTGATGCACGGAAAACTTGTCTCATAACAAATTTCCTTCGGCAAGTGTACCGAATTTGTCGTCAACTAAAAACTCACAATAGAGTGAGGTCAAATCCCACAAGGATTGATTGATCAAGCAACTTTAATTAGAGGAATGTTCTAGTTGAGCGAATCAGAAATTGAGTTGAGAATTGCAAAAAGTTAAATGCGGGAAAGTAAATGGCAGAAAGTAAATTGCAGAATCTTAAATGGGAATGGGAGAATTGCTCATAAATGTAAATGACAGAAATTAAAGAGAATGGGTAAGATCAGAAATGGGGAGTTCATTGGGCTTAGGAGATGTTGTATTCTCCGAATCAATCTCATTTACATCTCTTCCTCAATCAATGCACTCATTGATCTCCTTGGCAATCTTAAGTGATTGAATTACAATTTCTTGTAATTCAATCTCTCAAATCTTGATCAATAGCCAATTCCTTGATCAATTGCTCATGAGAAGAGATGAAGTATGGTCACTGATTATACCACATGCATTTCCCAAATCAAGCATTGAGAGGATTATAGTCACATATCCATCCAAACCCAATTTGGTCCAGCATGAGAAAGCATTTCTAGCTTGATCTCTTCATTCCTCTTCCAAGGTTTAGAAGAGATCCAAGTATGAATAGTTTCTTTTCCAAGATAACTACCCAATTGGATGAAGATCGAAAGCTTTCAAGTAAAATCAAGAGAAAAGATAGAAGAAGAATAATGAAAACTAGTATTGATCCATCAAATTACAACAGAGCTCCCTAACCCAATGAAAGGGGTTTAGTTGTTCATAGCTCTGGAAAATGAAAACAAAGATGGAGAATACATGATGAAAACTAGAAGAGCAGAGAAAGTAAAATACAGGAAGTAGTTCTATGCTATTTTCCAACTCCCAGCAACTCCCTGCAACTCCCTAAAATAATTCAAAGCTACTCCTATATATACTACTCTTCTCATCTTCTAGTTGGCTCTTCAAGTCTTGGGCCTTTGGATCTTGAGTTTGAAGCAGTTCTCTTCTTTATTTGGGCTTGGCTTTACTTGCAGAGAGAAAGTGTGAAGTGGGCAGAGATTTTAGCTCAGGACATTAGGGTTGTTAACGTTTAGTGAAAATATGAGTTCGAGAACGTTAGTGACAATCAACTTTCTCACTAACGTTCCTAAGTAAAAGCCACGTTAACCTCAACGTTAGTGGCACACATGTTGCCACCAACGTTGCCTCTAGGTCTTTCGCACACGTTATTGGGACTTAACTTTCCCAATAACGTTGAAAAGCCCCCACTGCTCCTACGTTAGAGCCCACATTAACTTAGTTAACGTGGGCTTGCCATCCTTCGAGAACGTTAGTGACATTCAACATTGTCACTAACGTTCCAATGTGCCCCCATGTCTCACGTTAGAATCCACGTTAACTAGGTTAACGTGGCTTATAACGTGGCCATGCTTAGCCATCCCCAACGTTAGTGACAATGTTGAGTGTCACTAACGTTGGCTCATCATTCACTCATCCACGTTAGCTTCCACGTTAACTAAGTTAACGTGGGAGTTAACGTGGCTCATAGTGGCTTGTGTGGCTCCTTCCAACGTTAGTGACAATGTTGAGTGTCACTAACGTTGGCCATCACCTTCTTCTCTCACGTTAGCCTCCACGTTAACTAAGTTAACGTGGAAGTTAACGTGGCTCCTTGGGGTTGTGTGGTTGCTTCCAACGTTAGTGACAATGTTGGGTGTCACTAACGTTGTCGACCATTCTTGCCTCTTCACGTTAGCTTCCACGTTAACCAAGTTAACGTGGCATTGTGCACTTAGGCCAACATTAGTGACAATGTTGAATGTCACTAACATTTGCTTCCTTTCCCCCTTTTAACGTTAGAGGCCACGTTAACTAAGTTAACGTGGACTCTAACGTGGCCACTTGTGAGCATTGGCCAAAGTTAGTGATAATGTTAAGTGTCACTAATGTTAGCTCAAATTCCCTTCTTCACATTAGAGTTTACGTTAACTTAGTTAACGTGACTCTTAACGTGGGTAATGATGGCTTCGAGAGCGTCATTGGCAGTCACTTTTCTCATTAACTTTGCAAGTTACCTCCCATTCCTTGCTTCCTTTGGTCCTGAAATTAGGCAATAGAGTGCATCAAAGTTCTAGTCCAAGTCATGGGTAATGCAGAATACAATTTGTCACTAAACTCATGCAAAATCCTCATGAAATCATGTAAAATACACAATGTATGCTTGAATCAAGGTGTAAGTGAATATCTACCCAAAACTAGCTTATTTCCTAAGAAAATGCATGAAACTATCCTAAAAACAGTAAAGAAAAGGTCAGTGAAACTAGCCAAAATGCCCTGGCATCAGGAATGAATCAAAAGAATGGAGAGAAATGCATACAAAGTGGAGAAATCATGGAAAATCAAGGATTGGGAGAAATTCACCCCACGCGCACGCGTGGAAGATGGAAGTCGCCAGGTGACGCGTACGCGTACATGATGTGTATGCATGGAACGTAAATTGCCAAGCGACGCGTACGCATGACCCACACGTACGCGTCGATGCTCGCACGTGACTTCTTTAGTGAAATCGTGCCCAGCGATTTTGGAGGGTTTCCAGGCCCAATTCTGAGTGAAATTCTGGCGGGAAAGGATTAAAAGGACCAAGGATTGAAGGGGTTCACATCTTTTGGCATCTTTAGACACTTTTAGTTTCTAGTTTAGTTAGAGGTAGTTTCTAGAGAGAGAAACTCTCTCTTCTCTCTAGAATTAGGATTAGGTTAGATTAGAATTTCTTAGATCTAGGTTAATTTCATGCTTTGATTTTCTTTTCCTTTGTCAATTCTTGTTCCTCTACTTTTTCTCTTTCTAGTTTTGTATTTCATTCTTGTAATTCTTTAATTTTATGTTGATGCACTCTTGTTTCTCCTATTTTCTTTTTAATGCAATTCATGTTTCATGTTCCTTTATTGTTGATTTGAGTTGTTGCTTTTAATTTCCTTGCAATTAGTAGTTGTAGATTTATAATTCTTGCAATTTTATCTTGCTTTTCTTTTATGCATTTCAAGTGTTTGATTAAATGCTTGGAAGGATGTTAGAGTAGATTTTTCTCCTCTTGGCTTTGGTTGAGTAATTAGAGACTCTTGAGTTATCAAACTCTTTTGTTGATTGATAATTGAAAGTTGCTAGTTGACTTGAATTCCACTAACTCTAGTCTTTCCTTGGGAGTTGACTAGGACTTGAGGATTCATGTTTATTTATCCACTTGACTTACCTTCATAGTTAGAGGTTGACTAAGTGGGAGCAATGGACAATTGATGTCACAATTGATGATGATAATGAGGATAGGACACTACAAAAAAAAGGTTAAAATGGCGGTTTTTTATGGGAATTACGGCGGTTATAACCGCCATTATGACCGAAAACGGCGCTTCCAAGAAACGCCGGTATTCTGGGCGCCATTCTGGTTATTACGGCGGTTTTCAGAAAACCGCCGTAATAACAGTGGATAATACTATAATACGGCGGTTTTTTTACGGTAATAAGGGCGGTTTTAACCGCCATTTTAACCAGATAAAATGGCGGTTTTGTTTGTTTAAAACGGCGGTTACGAACCGCCATTTTTACCAAGATTTAATGGCATCCTTCTCATTTAAAATGGCGTTTCTAACCGCCGTTTTTACCTAGATTTAATGGCATCCTTCTCGTTTAAAATGGTGTTTCTAACCGCCGTTTTTACCTGGGTTTAATGGCATCATTCTCGTTTAAAATGGCATTTCTAACCGCCGTTTTTACCTGGGTTTAATGGCATCCTTCTCGTTAAAAATGGCATTTTTAAACCGCCATTTTTACCTGTATTTGATGGCATCCTTTTCGTTTAAAATGGCATTTCTAAACGCCGTTTTTACCATAGTTTAATGGCATCCTTTTTGTTTAAAATAGCATTTAAAATGAGATTGAAACTACGTATTTAAAGTGACATTTTTAGAATCTCATAATAACCAAAAAGCATAACCTTAAATCAAACATCATAACAAGATTTTTAATTCATACATAGTCTCCGAAAATAAAAAATCATAATCCAAAAACAAAGTATTAAAGATAACATTTTTCAATAATTTGTCTTAACATATATCTATAATACTTAATACATAAAATCTTTATCATACAAGATCATGCTTCTTTGTTGCTCGCTCCAGAAGACCTACTTCCTAACTCTCTTGGTGATGGAATCTCACTCTCTTGATCCAATCCCTACAACAAAAATATAATTATGAGCACAATAAAAAAAGATATAAAACTAAATCTGAAACTATTAATATGAAATTATTCAATCAAAAAAGAAAACTCACATACACTAACACAGTTTTTTATTTCTTTCCACCCAACAATAATCTTAACAAATATGGGGCTAACTGAAAGAATATTACACATGGAATAAGGTATTAAGAAGCAATATAGCAGTATTAGTCTTTTGTTGGTAGGCTTTTAATTAAGAAGCAATATAGCAGTTTAATTAAAAAGTTAATTTGATATTGACATGTAAGACATTATATTATATCAAGCAGTAAGGTGCATGGGATCAAGATATAAATTACTAAATCCGGTGAGGTCCAAATTAAAGAGGACCTACTTGCTAAATTTAGTTGTCGTCCAAAGGAGAAAGACTGCACAAGATACTGACTTTTCATGCCATCATTCAACGTTGAAGATGGAAAAAAGAGAAGAAGCTAAGGGTAGCAATTTTAGACTTTTATGAGAGAACAAGGAATAACAGGAGTTAACATTATATTTCTCTTCTCAAAAGTAAAAAATGATTTGTTGACTTCTTTATTCCTAGGCTCATGGCATCTAAAAAAACTAACAGAAATATTTAAGCCTCAACAAAATTTATTAAGAGAATAATACTGCCCATCTTTCCACTTTGTTGGTAGGCTTTTAATTAACAAAGTTAAAGCTAGCTTTCAAAGTCAAATTTTAAAATTGACCCAGATTCCCTTAAGAGTCCAAATATTACACATGGAATAAGGTATTAAGAACATAAATTGTATTTGTACCTGTGAAATTTGTTGAGTATGAAACATTCCAGCCAATTCCACTGGAATTTTACCTCCTTCCTTAGAAGCAATATAAGAGACTAGTGCTTGCAATTGCGCTTTAATGGTATCCAACTCTTCTTGCACATTTGGACCACAAGTAGATGATGTGCCAGCATCATTTGAAGAACCTAAATTCATCTGACTAATTCTTGTAGTGTTGTTCTTGAAAGCAATTGTTGGAACAGCTCCCATGCCTAAACCTCGAACACGACCAGGGTGCTCTTTCCCAAGAACTACTCCAAGAGCATCAAGAGGAGAATTAACGGTTGATTCCACCGCTTGTTGACTGCTATATGCTTCAATCTTCTCCTACATATATAAAAAGAAAAAGAAAGAATCAAACATAATATTATCTTATAAAAAAGAAAGAAAAAGAAATAAAAAAAGTTACTTATTGCACTTTAGTCTTACCGCTATTTCTTTAGCCTTTTCATTAACATAACTTTCATCTATTTTCTTGTGAGTGATGTCCCACATTTGAACCCTACTAACTTCTTTTCCCGTCTCTTCCGTCTAAAATTCAAGAAAAGTAGAAAGACTCAATCAAGAAATATATCATTCAATAAAAAGTATACATAAAATTAAGTAACTAACAGCAACAATTCTCAGCCAAACTAAACATAAAATTAAGAAATAATGGCAGCAAACTAAACATAAGCTGAAGATAGCAGTTCTCATCCAATTCAAACAAAACCATATAAATGATTACCAATTCAGCCCTTCTTCTTGCAATTGATTTAGCACCTGAAGTATGAGGAATTATTTGTTTTTGACGAATTTCTTGATTCCTCTTTGGTGCACGAATTGTGAATCACACTTTTCACAACTCGTACCACTAACCAGCAAGTGCACTGGGTCGTCCAAGTAATACCTTACGTGAGTAAGGGTCGAATCCCACGGAGATTGTTGGTTTGAAGCAATCTATGGTTATTTTGCAATTCTTAGTCAGGAAGTCTATTAGATTTATCAGTTGAATTGCGAATGAACAAGAGAGCATGGGTTAAAGGTTACTTGTTATGCAGTAATGGAGAATATGTTGGAGTTTTGGAGATGCTTTGTTTTCTGAACCTCTGCTTTCCTTTGTCCTCTGGTTCACGCACGCACGTCCTTCTATGGCAAGCTGTGTGTTAGAGCATCACTGTTGTCAATGGTTACATCCCCTCTTCTTGTGAAAATGATCCAAATGCTCTGTCACAGCACGGCTAATCATCTGAGGTTCCCGATCGTGCTGGAATAGGATTCACCCTCCTTTTGCGTCTGTCACTACGCCCAGCACTCGCGAGTTTGAAGCTCGTCACAGTCATTTAATCCCTGAATCCTACTCGGAATACCACAGACGAGATTTAGACTTTCCGGATTCTCATGAATGCCGCCATCAATCTAGCTTATACCACGGAGATTCTGATTAAGGAATCTAAGAGATATTCATTCAATCTGATGTAGAACGGAGGTGATTGTCAGACACACGTTCATGGATTGAGGAAGGTGATGAGTGTCACTGATCATCACCTTCTCCATAGTTAGGCGCGAATGGATATCTTAGATAGGAACACGCATGTTTGAATGGAAAACAGAAATACTTGCATTAATTCATCGAGACATAGCAGAGCTCCTCACCCCCAACAATGGAGTTTAGAGACTCATGCCATCAAAGAGTACAAAGTTTAGATCTAAAATATCATGAGATACAAAATAAGTCTCTAAAAGTTGTTTAAATACTAAACTAGTAGCCTAGGTTTACAGAAATTGAGTAGACTATGACAGATGATGCAGAGATCCACTTCTGGGGCCCACTTGGTGTGTGCTGGGGCTGAGACTTAAGCAATTCACGTGTATAAGGCCATTTTGGGCGTTCAACGCCAGGTTTGGATCCATTTCTGGCGTTGAACTCCAACTTTTAATCCTTTTCTGGCGTTGGACGCCAGAATTGGGCAGAGAACTGGCGTTGAATGCCAGTTTACGTCGTCTATCCTTGAGCAAAGTATGGACTATTATATATTGCTGGAAAGCCCTGGATGTCTACTTTCCAATGCAATTGGAAGCGCGCCATTTCGAGTTCTGTAGCTCCAGAAAATCCACTTTGAGTGCAGGGAGGTCAGAATCCAACAGCATCAGCAGTCCTTTTTCAGCCTGAATCAGATTTTTGCTCAGCTCCCTCAATTTCAGCCAGAAAAATACCTGAAATTACAGAAAAACACACAACTCATAGTAAAGTCCAGAAATATGAATTTTTCCTAAAAACTAATGAAAATAAACTAAAAACTAACTAAAACATACTAAAAACTATATGAAATTAACCCCAAAAAGCGTATAGAATATCCGCTCATCACAACACCAAACTTAAACTGTTGCTTGTCCTCAAGCAACTAGAAAAATAAAATAGAAGACTAATAGGTTGAGAAGCAAGAATATCTCAGAGTTTTTGAGTGAAGCTCAGATTCTAATTAGATGAGCGGGACTAGTAGCTTTTTGCTTCCGAACAGTTTTGGCATCTCACTTTATCCATTGAAGCTCAGAGTGATTGGCATCTATAAGAACTTAGAATTTAGATAGTGTTATTGATTCTCCTATTTTAGTATGATGATTCTTGAACACAGCTATTTCATGAGTCTTGGCCGTGGCCCTAAGCACTTTGTTTTCCAGTATTTCCACCGGATACATAAATGCCACAGACACATAATTGGGTGAACCCTTTGGATTGTGACTCAGCTTTGCTAAAATCCCCAATTAGAGGTGTCCAGAGTTCTTAAGCACACTTTTCTTTCTGATTTGGACCTTGACTTTAACCGCTCAGTCTCAAGTTTTCACTTGACACCTTCACGCCACAAGCACATGGTTAGGGACAGCTTGATTTAGCCGCTTAGGCCAGGATTTTATTCCCTTAGGCCCTCCTATCCACTGATGCTCAAAGCCTTGGGATCCTTTTTATTACCCTTGCCTTTTGATTTTAAGGGCTATTGGCTTTTTCTGCTTTTTTTTTTTGGCTGCTTTTTCTTGCTTCAAGAATCATTTTTATGATTTTTCAGATTATCAATAACATGTCTCATGTTCACCATTCTTTCAAGAGCCAACATATTTAACAGTCTTAAACAACAAATTCAAAAGACATATGCATTGTTCAAGCATTCATTCAGAAGACAGAAAGTATTGCCACCACATGTAACTAATGAGAATTTCTCTTATTAAAACTCGAAATTTTATTGCCTCTTATTCAAAAGATCTACTATTTTATTCATGTTTGCTGATGATGAGAAAAACAAACTATGGCTTAATTGGAGATAAAATCAAAATAGATACTAATTACTACTATATGACTCCTAAGGTGAACTTTTATAACGACACTATCACAGAGTTAAAGCAGAGATTGGAATTTAACAACCTTTGTTCTGGGAAATGGGTGTTCCTCTGATCCGTGGGGTGCTTGATTCTTCAAGAGAAAACTTCTGGCGCTTCAATTCCCTTAAGTCATGCCCTTGCTCCTCTTGTTCTTTAAACATATAGGTCAGCATTTGACTGTGTTCCTTCTGTTCTTTTATTATTTGCTCCATAGCTTCCCGTATCTTGGTGACAGACGTCTCAAGATACTCCCAGTATTCAGATTGAGGGATTTCTGGGAGAAATTCCTGTGTTTTCTTCTTGGTGGGATCCTCCTGCGCTTGTTGTTTTTTCATTGATGCTTTGGTGATTGGTTTCTCAACTGAGATATACTCAGTTATTCCCATTCTTACTCCGGCGTCCTTGCAGAGCAGAGAAATCACGCTTAGATAAGCCAACCTGGCCTCTTTAGAATTTTTGTTAGCAATTTTGTAGAATTCAGCTGAGATCAGCTGATGAACCTCCACTTCCTTTCCCATCATGATGCAATGGATCATCACTGCTCTTTTAACTATGACTTCAGAACGGTTGCTAGTAGGCAACAGAGAATGCCCAATGAAGTCCAGCCATCCTCTGGCGACTGGTTTGAGATCCTCTCTCTTGAGTTGATTTGGGACACCCTTTGTGTTGGTGGTCCACCTGGCTCCAGGGATACATATGTCCTCTAGAATCTTATCCAGGCCCTTGTCTGTTCTCATCATTCTCCTGTTGAAGGAGTCTGGATCGTCTTTCAGTTGAGGTAGCTTTAAGATCTCTCTGATCTTGTCAGGGATGGTATGAACAATCTTTCCTCTGACCATGGTCCGATATTCATAGAAAGCAGTTCTAGATAGTTTTTGCTTGTCAGTCTGCCACATATTAGCATAGAACTCTTGGACCATATTCCTTCCCACTTTCGTTTTAGGATTAGCTAGGACTTCCCAGTTCCTGATTCGAATTTGTTCCTGGATCTCCGGATATTCATCTTCTTTCAGATCGAATCTAACTTCCGGGATCACTGATCTCAGACCCATTATTTTGTTATAATGGTCTGAATGTTCTTTAGATAAGAACTTCCCTTGATTCCAAAGTGATTTTGGAACGCTCTCTTTCTTGCCTCTTGGAGTGGGTTGTTTTCCTTTGGGAGCCATGATCTTAGTGATCGCGGATAAACACACCAAACTTAGAGGTTTGCTTGTCCTCAAGCAAAAGAAAAGAAAGGTGAGGGATAGAATGAGAGCTAGGTGCAATTGTTGATGGGAGGGGAGGGAGGCCGAACTCAAATTTATAGGGAGGGAGGGTGGGTTTTCGAAAAAAAGAGATAAAGATATGATAAAAAGATTTATTTGGAAAAGATAAGATAGAAGATATGATAAGAGAAGATATAGTTTAAAATTGAGAGGATATGAAAGATTTTTGAAAAAGATAGATTTAGATTTTGAAAAAGATAAAGTGGAGGTTTTGAAAAAGATATTGATGAGTTAAAAAGATAGATTTGTAAAAAAAAAATTTTTGAAAAGAGTTGGATTGAATTTGCAAAGAGGCCTGGTGCTTATGGATTAAAATACATTTGATATTTTTAAGGTAGGGTTTTTAGAAATTAGGGATTTTAGAAATCAGGGTTCTTAACATGTTTATATAAGAAATCATGTATTAAAGTATGAAAACCAAGATTTAGAATGAAAAAATTTGAAGAAAAATGAGTTTTGTCTTCTCCCTGCCATCCTGGCGTTTGAACGCCCAAACACTGCCTGTTTTGGGCGTTCAACGCCCAATTGCTGCTCTCCTGGGCGTTCAACGCCCAGCTGCTGCCATTACTGGCGTTCAACGCCCAGTGGGTGCCCATTTCTGGCGTTGAACGCCCAGATTGCTACCATTACTGGCGTTCAACGCCCAGTGGATGCCCATTTTGGGCGTTGAACGCCCAAAATACACTTTTACTGGCGTTTTCTTGCCAGTGAGCTCTTTTTCTCTGTTTTGTGTGCCGAGTCCTTCTGTAACTCTGTGGATTTATACAAATGATTCCTCACCTTAGTGTCAGTGAACTGTATATAAACAAATAAAAATAAAAATAGGACAAAATGCTTAGAGGATTGTTGCCCCATGGCTGGGTTGCCTCCCAGCAAGCGCTTCTTTATTGTCTTTAGCTGGACCTTGCTGAGCTTTTAATCTAGCTTCAGCCTTGAGCACTCTTGCTCAATGTTGCCTTCAAGATAGTGCTTGATTCTCTGCCCATTGACAATGAACTTCTTATCAGAATCAATATCTTGAAGCTCCACATAACCATATGGTGATACACTTGTAATCACGTATGGTCCTCTCCACCGGGATTTCAGTTTCCCGGGGAATAGCCTGAGTCTAGAGTTAAACAACAGAACCTTCTGTCCTGGTTCAAAGATTCTAGATGACAGATTTCTGTCATGCCACTTTTTTTATTTCTCTTTATAAAGCTTGGCATTTTCGAAAGCTGTAAATATGAATTCCTCTAGCTCATTTAGCTGGAGCAATCGTTTTTCTCCTGCTAATTTGGCATCAAAGTTTAGGAATCTGGTTGCCCAGTAGGCCTTATGTTCTAGTTCCACGGGCAGGTGACATGCCTTACCATACACGAGTTGGTATGGAGAGGTCCCTATAGGGGTCTTGAATGCCGTTCTGTAAGCCCACAGAGCATCATCCAAGCTCCGTGCCCAATCCTTTCTACGGGTACTTACTGTCCGTTCCAGGATTCTCTTTAATTCTCTGTTAGAGACTTCAGCTTGCCCATTAGTTTGTGGATGATATGGAGTAGCCACCTTGTGGCGAATCCCATACCGAACCATGGCAGAGTAAAGCTGTTTATTGCAGAAGTGAGTGCCCCCATCACTGATGAGTACTCTAGAGACACCAAACCTGCTAAAGATATGTTTCTGGAGGAACTTCAGCACTATTTTAGTATCATTGGTGGGTGTGGCAATGGCCTCAACCCATTTTGATACATAGTCAACTGCTACCAGAATATAAGTGTTTGAGTATGATGGTGGGAAAGGTCCCATGAAGTCAATTCCCCATACGTCAAACAACTCAATTTCCAAGATTCCTTTTTGAGGCATGGCGTAACCATGAGGCAGATTACCAGCTCTTTGGCAACTGTCACAGTTACGTACAAACTCTCGAGAATCTTTATAGAGTGTGGGCCAATAGAAGCCACATTGGAGGACCTTGGTGGCTGTTCGCTCACCTCCGAAATGGCCTCCATATTGAGATCTGTGGCAATGCCACAGGATCCTCTGTGCTTCTTCTCTAGGCACACACCTACGGATTATTCCGTCTGCACATCTCTTAAAGAGATAAGGTTCATCCCACAAGTAGTACTTTGCATCAGTAATTAATTTTTTCTTTTGTATCCTATTGTACTCCTTGGGTATGAACCTTGCAGCTTTATAGTTTGCAATATCGGCAAACCATGGTGTTTCCTGAATGGCAAATAAATGCTCATCTGGAAAAGTCTCAGAGATCTCAAGAGAGGGGATGAGCGTCCCTTCTACTGGCTCTATCCAGGATAGATGATCAGCCACTTGGTTCTCTGTCCCTTTTCTGTCTCTTATTTCTATATCAAACTCTTGCAGAAGCAACACCCATCTGATGAGCCTGGGTTTTGAATCCTGCTTTGTGAGTAGATATTTAAGAGCAGCGTGATCAGTATACACAATCACTTTTGATCCTACTAAGTATGATCTGAACTTGTCAATGGCGTAAACCACTGCAAGTAATTCTTTTTCTGTGGTTGTGTAATTTTTCTGGGCATCATTTAGAACGCGACTGGCGTAATAAATGACGTGCAAAAGCTTATCATGCCTCTGTCCTAACACTGCACCAATGGCGTGATCACTGGCATCACACATTAGCTCAAATGGTAATGTCTAGTCTGGTGCAGAAATGACTGGTGCTGTGACCAGCTTAGCTTTCAGCATTTCAAATGCCTGCAGGCACTCTGTGTCAAACACAAATGGCGTGTCAGCAGCTAGCAGATTGCTTAGAGGTTTTGCGATTTTTGAGAAATCCTTTATAAACCTCCTATAGAATCCTGCGTGCCCCAGAAAGCTTCTGATTGCCTTAACATTGGCAGGTGGTGGTAATTTTTCAATTACCTCTATTTTTGCTTGATCCACCTCTATTCCCTTGTTTGAAATTTTATGCCCAAGAACAATCCCTTCAGTCACCATGAAGTGACATTTTTTCCAGTTTAAAACTAGGTTGGTTTCTTGGCATCTTTTCAGAACAAGTTTCAGGTGATCAAGAAAGGAGCTGAATGAGTCTCCATATACTGAGAAGTCATCCATGAAGACTTTCAGAAATTTTTCCACCATATCAGAGAAAATAGAGAGCATGCATCTCTGGAAGGTTGCAGGCGCATTACACAGCCCAAATGGCATCCTTCTATAAGCAAACACCCCAGATGGACATGTGAATGCTGTTTTCTCTTGATCCTGAGGATCTACTGCAATCTGGTTATAGCCTGAGTAACCGTCCAAAAAGCAGTAATAATCATGACCTGCTAGTCTTTCTAGCATCTGGTCTATGAATGGTAAAGGAAAATGATCCTTTCTGGTGGCTGTATTGAGCCTTCTGTAGTCAATACACATGCGCCACCCTGTAACTGTTCTTGTAGGAACTAGTTCATTTTTTTTATTATGAATCACTGTCATGCCTCCCTTTTTTGGGACGACTTGGACAGGGCTCACCCAGGGACTATCAGAAATAGGATAAATAATCCCAGCCTCTAGTAATTTGGTGACCTCTTTCTGCACCACTTCTTTCATGGCTGGATTTAGCCGCCTCTGTGGTTGAACCACTGGTTTAGCATTATCCTCCAATAAGATTTTGTGCATGCATCTAGCTGGGCTTATGCCCTTAAGGTCACCTATGGACCACCCAAGAGCTGTCTTGTGTGTCCTTAGCACTTGAACAAATGCTTCCTCTTCCTGTGAATTTAAGGCAGAGCTTATGATCACTGGAAAAGTGTCACCTTCTCCCAGAAATGCATATTTCAAGGATGGTGGTAATGGCTTGAGCTCGGGTTTAGGAGATTTTTCTTCTTCCAGAAGAATTTTCAGAGGCTCTTTCATGTCCTCTGAATCCTCTAAATCAGGCTGAACATCTTTAAAGATGTTTTCCAACTCTGATTCGAGACTCTCAGCCATGTTGATCTCTTCTACCAAAGAGTCAATAAGATCAACTTTCATGCAGTCTTTTGATGTGTCAGGATGCTGCATGGCTTTGACAGCGTTCAACTTAAACTCATCATCATTGACTCTCAGGGTTATTTCCCCCTGTTGGACGTCAATGAGGGATCGTCCAGTTGCTAGAAAAGGTCTTCCTAGAATGAGAGTAGCACTCTTGTGCTCCTCCATTTCCAGCACAACAAAGTCAGTGGGAAAGGCGAATGGCCCAACTCTGACAATCATGTCTTCAATCACGCCTGATGGGTATTTAGTGGAGCTATCAGCAAGTTGGAGACATATCCGGGTTGGTTTAACTTCTTCAGTTAAGCCAAGCTTTCTGATAGTGGACGCAGGTATTAGGTTGATGCTTGCCCCAAGACCGCATAAAGCTGTCTTGGTGCATTGACCTTCTAATATGCATGGTATCAGAAAACTCCCAGGGTCTTTAAGCTTCTCAGGAAAGCTTTTCAGAATGACTGCACTGCATTCTTCAGTGAGGAGAACTCTTTCTGTTTCTCTCCAATCCTTTTTATGACTCAAGATCTCTTTCATGAACTTGGCATAAGAAGGTATTTGCTCAAGTGCTTCTGCAAATGGAATCTTTATTTCAAGAGTCCTGAGATAATCTGCAAAGCGAGCAAATTGCTTATCCTGCTCCTCTTTCCGGAGTTTTTGAGGATAAGGTATCTTGGCTTTATATTCTTCAACCTTAGTTGCTGTAGGTTTATTGCCTACAGAAGTGGTTGAAGAAGCCTTTTTAGAGGGGTTGCTTTCAGCATTTGTGTGTCTGATCCCTCACTGGCAATTGAGTGCCAGAGTTAGAGACTGGAGTGACGTTAGATGCCAACTCCTTGTCTGTTCCTGGCGTCTGAATGCCAGAACTATGCCCATTTTGGGCGTTCAGCGCCAGATCTTGCCCATTTTAGGCGTTCAACGCCAGATCCTTGCCTATTTCTAGCGTTGAACGCCAGTCCTGCCTTGCTTCTGGCGTTGAACGCCAGTCCTGAGCATGGTCTGGGCGTTCAGCGCCAGCCTTCCACCAAATTTCTGGCGTTTTAGTTCCATAATTACTTTTCCCTGGGCTCTTACTGTCCTCAGGTGAATTTTGGGTGGTTTGCTCATTTCTTAGCATTTTGCTGCCTTGAGGTGGGGTATTTAATGTTTTCCCACTTCTTAGTTGAACTGCTTGGCATTCTTCTGTTATTTGCCTTGACAGCTGCTGCTTTGTTTGCTTAAACTGTTCGTCCATATGTATATTAGCCATCCTTGTCTCTTGTAGTCTATCTTTGAATTCGGCTAACTGCTTTGTTAGAAAGTCCAATTACTGATTGAATTCAGTAGCTTGTTTTACAGGACTGAGTTCAGCAGTTGCTGTTTTAACCTCTTCTTTCATGGAAGGGTCACTGCTTAGGTACAGATGCTGATTCCTGGCAACTGTATCAATGAGCTCTTGAGCTTCTTCAATTGTCTTTCTCATGTGGATAGATCCACCAGCTGAGTAATCCAAAGACATCTGAGCTCCTTCTGCAAGCCCATAATAGAAGATGTCTAACTGAACCCACTCTGAAAACATTTCAGAGGGGCATTTTCGTAGCATCTCTCTGTATCTCTCCCAGGCATCATAAAGAGATTCATTATCTCCTTGTTTGAAGCCTTGGATGTCCAGCCTTAGCTGTGTCATCCGTTTTGGGGGAAAGTATTGATTCAGAAATTTTTCTGTTAGCTGTTTTCATGTCCTTATGCTGGCCTTAGGTTGGTTATTCAACCACCTCTTAGCTTGATCTTTTACAACAAATGGAAATAGTAATAGTTTGTAGACATCCTGATCTATTTCTTTATCATGTACTGTGTCAGCAATCTGTAGAAACTGTGCCAGAAACTCTGTAGGTTCTTCCTGTGGAAGACCGGAATACTGGCAACTTTGCTGCACCATGATAATGAGCTAAGGATTCAACTCAAAGCTACTGACTCCAATGGAGGGTATGCAGATACTACTCCCATATGAAGCAGTAGAGGGGTTAGAATATGACCCCAGAGTCCTCCTGGACTGTTCATTTCCGCTTAGGTCCATGATGGAGAAAGGGAGATGATGTAAAATAGAAAAAATATTTTTATTTATTTATTTATTTATTTATTTCAGAAACAAAATAAATCAAAATAAAATAAATAAAGATGAGTGAAAGATTTTCGAAAAAGTGAGGAGAGAAAAAGTGGTTAGGAGATTTTAAAAAGGATATGATGAATTTTGAAAAAGGTTTTAAATTTTTAAATAAAAATCTGAATTTTAGAAATAGATTTCGAAAAGATGTTTTAAAATAGAGAGAAAAGATATTTTTGAATTTTAAGAAGAGAGAGAAAAACAATAAGATAGCACAAGATTTAAAATTTTTAGATCTAATGCTCCTTGTTTTCGAAAATTTTTAGGAGGGAAAAACACCAAGGAACACCAAACTTAAAAATTTTAAGATCAAGACACAAGGAAAACTCAAGAACACTTTGAAGATTCACAAGAACACAAAAACACAAAGGAAGAACACCAAACTTAAAATTTTTAGAAAACCAGAATAAATTTTCAAAAATTTTAAGAAAAATCAACAAGAAAACACCAAACTTAAAGTTTGGCACAGGATTTAATAGAAAAATTATTTTATTTTTTTTTTGAAAAAGATTTTAAGAAAAGGAAAATAAGGGTTCTAAAATTTTAACACGACAACAATAAGAGACTCTAAACTAAAAAAAGAGAAATTTTTCCTAATCTAAGCAACAAAATAAACCGTTAGTTGTCCAAACATGAACAATCCCCGGCAACGGCGCAAAAAACTTGGTGCACGAATTGTGAATCACACTTTTCACAACTCGTACCACTAACCAGCAAGTGCACTGGGTCGTCCAAGTAATACCTTATGTGAGTAAGGGTCGAATCCCACGGAGATTGTTGGTTTGAAGCAATCTATGGTTATTTTGCAATTCTTAGTCAGGAAGTCTATTAGATTTATCAGTTGAATTGCGAATGAACAAGAGAGCATGGGTTAAATGTTACTTGTTATGCAGTAATGGAGAATATGTTGGAGTTTTGGAAATGCTTTGTCTTCTGAACCTCTGCTTTCCTTTGTCCTCTGGCTCACGCACGCACGTCCTTCTATGGCAAGCTGTGTGTTGGGGCATCACCGTTATCAATGGTTACATCCCCTCCTCTTGTGAAAATGATCCAAATGCTCTGTCACAGCACGGCCAATCATCTGAGGTTCCCGATCGTGCTGGAATAGGATTCACCCTCCTTTTGCGTCTGTCACTACGCCCAGCACTCGCGAGTTTGAAGCTCGTCACAGTCATTCAATCCCTGAATCCTACTCGGAATACCACAGACAAGGTTTAGACTTTCCGGATTCTCATGAATGCCGCCATCAATCTAGCTTATACCACGGAGATTCTGATTAAGGAATCTAAGAGATATTCATTCAATCTGATGTAGAACGGAGGTGATTGTCAGACACACGTTCATGGATTGAGGAAGGTGATGAGTGTCACTAATCATCACCTTCTCCATAGTTAGGCGCGAATGGATATCTTAGATAGGAACACGCATGTTTGAATGGAAAACAGAAATACTTGCATTAATTCATCGAGACACAGCAGAGCTCCTCACCCCAACAATGGAGTTTAGAGACTCATGCCGTCAAAGAGTACAAAGTTTAGATCTAAAATGTCATGAGATACAAAATAAGTCTCTAAAAGTTGTTTAAATACTAAACTAGTAGCCTAGGTTTACAGAAATTGAGTAGACTATGACAGATGATGCAGAGATCCACTTCTGGGGCCCACTTGGTGTGTGCTGGGGCTGAGACTTAAGCAATTCACGTGTATAAGGCCATTTTGGGTGTTCAACGCCAGGTTTGGATCCATTTCTGGCGTTGAACTCCAACTTTTAATCCTTTTCTGGCGCTGGACGCCAGAATTGGGCAGAGAACTGGCGTTGAACGCCAGTTTACGTCATCTATCCTTAAGCAAAGTATGGACTATTATATATTGCTGGAAAGCCCTGGATGTCTACTTTCCAATGCAATTGGAAGCGCACCATTTCGATTTCTGTAGCTCCAGAAAATCCACTTTGAGTGCAGGGAGGTCAGAATCCAACAGCATCAGCAGTCCTTTTTCAGCCTGAATCAGATTTTTGCTCAGCTCCCTCAATTTCAGCTAGAAAAATACCTGAAATTACAGAAAAACACACAACTCATAGTAAAGTCCAGAAATATGAATTTTTCCTAAAAACTAATGAAAATAAACTAAAAACTAACTAAAACATACTAAAAACTATATGAAATTAACCCCAAAAAACGTATAGAATATCCGCTCATCACTCTTACAAAGATTCTGCAAAATAAATTTGGACACAATTAAATAGAGTCAAACATGCATTCAACATATAACATGCGTTCAACATATCACTGGTTCATTACCAACTCTATATAAAATAAAAGACGAGCAGGCAGCAAACTATAACTAAAGGCTTTTTATTACCAACTCTATATAAAATAAAAGACGAGCAGGCAGCAAACTATTAACTAAAGGCTGCTCGCAATGTAAACATTTCATTTTTGAACCTATCTAATATTTGAACACCATCATGCCACAACTCTTTTAACTCTTTAATAAGAGGTTGTAAGTATACATCTATATTTTTCCCCGGCATTTTCTCTCCAGGAATAATCATTGACAAGATAAGTGATGTTGGCTTCATGCACTCCCATGGAGGCCGATTGTATGGAATAAGCACCACTGGCCAAACGCTATAGTTTGTACGCATAGCTCCAAAGGGGTTGAATCCATCGGCTGCAAGACCAAGACGTACATTTCGAGGATCTTCGGCAAACCTATCATGAAGTAAATCGAATATTTTCCAAGCTTCAGAATCTCACGGATGCCTCATCTTTGAATCTTTCTTTTCTGCCGAAGCATGCTATTGCATTGATTGAGCAATCTTAGAACACATGAATAATCGTTGAAGTCTCGGTTTTAGTGGAAAGTATCGTAAGATCTTTGCTGGTTTCTTCTTTTTAGCATCGCTCCATTTAGATGTCTTGCATCTTTTGCATTCTTGCAAATCTTCATCCTCCCCCCAATATAACATGCAATCATTAGGGCAAGCAGGTATCTTGGTATAATTAAGCCCTAGTTTATTTATGGTTTTCTTGGCCTCAGAGAATGTATTTGAAATCTTTGCATTTCCAAAAGCATCTTTTAATAACTTGAGGATTTCGGTCATGGCTTTGTCGCTTATTCTATATAAGCACTTTATGTGATACAGACTAATTAAGAAAGACAGTTTTGAATACTTTGTGCATCCTTCATACAATTGTTCATTGCCATCTTCTAACAACTTGTAAAATTCTACATTTTCTCCATTGTGCTCTTCATTTTCTGCATTGTCTCCATCTCCATCTTCTATGTTGTCTTCATCTCCATCGCCATCTTCATTCAAGTCAGGTCCAGCAACTCCAAATGCGTCATTGAGCATTGTTACCATTGGATGCTGAGATGTCGAATCATCTTGTACAATATGACTAGTTTGATGAACTTGTGACCCAACTCCAACTACTTCTTCACCATGCCAATACCAAACTTTGTAGTTTTCTGGAAATGGCTTGACTATTAAATGTTCAAAAACTTTCTCTCTTGTTTGCCACTTGCCAAAACCACACACCGGACAAGGGCATTTAATCTGACGACCCGCGAGAGATCGATGCTCAAAAGCAAAATCCAAAAACTTGTTTAAACCATCTTTATACTCATGCGTGGTTCGTGGTTTTCCAATCCATGACTTATCGATTGACATGATTAAGAGGGACTACAAATAGGGATTTTAAAAAATCTATTCATTAAAAATCTATATATATTCTAAAGGCAAGAAATTTATTCTTTTATATGCAAATTAGATATTAAAAACTTACTTAAATAGTATTTAAAAGAAAATATAAGAAAATTATAATTACCTCTTTCAAATAATAATTTCCCTTCTTTTTTCTTTCCCAACAAATATTAAAACTTGAAGCTTTTAAAGTAAAGTAGCTAGCAGCAAGAGTTGAAGAAGATCTAAAACCTGTTTCACATGAAAAATTATCACCAACAAATTTATTAAAATTATCAAAATTAAACATTCAAAATTTCAAATAATCAGCATGCCTGTGGTCAACTAGAATGATATATATATATATATATATATACCAAAATTTTCAACTCAAAATAATAACATAACTAAATTAAGGCATGTACAATCAATATCTATACATCATGCGTGTATGTATAATCAACTAAGAATATATGAATGTTGTATTTTTAATAATTTAGGATTAATATCAAATTATATTATTAAAGGATTTGAACAATAAGAATTAATTAATACAACATTTATAAAAATATAATTCATTATATATAGAGTCCTAACTTTTTATTTAGTATAATAAATAAATATACCTAATAAATTAAATTAAATTTAAGCAGAACAAAGCACAATCATCCATTCTCCTAAACCGCACACAGAGAATCTATGCCTTGTGGACAGTGGCCACAAGATAAAGTAATACAAACCACTATAAGCAACTCAAGAATATATATATATATATATATATATATATATATTAAAGCGCGTTAAAGAAAGGAAGCTGCAAAAGGAAGAAGTAAAGCAATGGAAACCACCAAGAATTTGCAGCTAGAAAAGGAAGCTGAGCTTCTTGGTATTTTCCCTTAGCTTTTTTTTTTCTCTTGCTCTCAGGTCTTAACACATGGCAGTAGTAATAGTATAACAACCAAACTCACTAACCTGAACTAGAACTTGCAGTTTGAATTGACAACAATGAAAAGCATGTAAGCTTTTTAATCTAACCTTGTTCCTCTATTTTGCTTTCTGACTTTCAATTAAACTTGGTATGGAAAGCTCACACCCCATTTGAAGAAAAGTCTTGTTTGTTTATACTCATGAGAAACAGCATGTGTCCAAATGCTAGTAGTCTTGGGTTGGCGATTTTACATGACCTTTAAAGGACCAAGTACAAAAGTTAAATCACTAAAAATGCTAAACACAGTCTAATGTAAGTATGTAACCAAGAAATTAAATAAATAAATACAAAATCAAGTGCTTCCCTTTAGAGAGGTGCCATAAAGTGGTGTATATACAACCAGAAAAAAAAAAAGAACATGAGAAGGAAAAATATCACACGGCCAACTTCACCTTGTGAATATGATGGAATGGTTATTCTTATTCACTCTTTTCTTAAAAGATAATGATGCTTACCTCCTTAGACTAGAAACACAGATCTTGTTCTAATTTAGTGATTTTTCTGTCCCTTCTTTCCCTCTGTTTTCCTTTTTTTGTGTAATTTTTTAAGGGGTGGAGGAAGCTAGGTACTGTAAGTCTGTAACATTGTTAATTAAATTATGTTTCTCCAGGACTTATCAATAAGAATTTAACTTTATCTTCTTTTTTTTTTATTTACAAAATTGGATGCCCATTTTTACTGATTAAAAAAAGAGACAAGGATACAATATTTTCTGTTCAATGAAAGAAAAACTATTTTGTTATTTTGAATAATTAAAAACATAAATGAACAAAGTAATTCATGCATATATACATAAAAACCAAAGTGGCGTTAACTCAATATAAACTATCACAGCAGTAACAGGATACATAAAACAAAAAGAAAATGGATTCTCTCAATTTTGTCAAGTATAATATTTTATTATTTAATATCTATTTATATTTTTTCTTAATCTTACTTAAAAAATGTATAATGAAAAATCATACACAATTGGAAAAAAATTAAAAGGATTCATTTCCAAAGAGTAGAGAACTGAACTACAAATTACTTTGGGCTTTTTCGTTTCTTTACCCTCACTCATAGCATGTTCTGCTAAAAAATAAAATAATGAAGTATAGCATGAAAATATGAACTTTTATTATTACTCAACAATATTTGTTTCTGTTTACAAGCCATATATAATCAAATCGGTTGGTTATGGAATAATTAAGGGGATAGATATAATGCTTCTTTGTGCTATACTAAATACATCTATTTTACTTGCTAGTTCATCAAAAATATATTTTTTTATTAGAATTGGCCTCGTTTATTGTATAGGCAATGCTATTTATTTTAATTTTTCTCATTTCTTTTATATGGATACCAAATAGCAAGACTACAACACCAGTAGGCCCCCTTTAAACCACAAGAACACAAATTCAATTAAGGCAGCTAGGCTCTGATTAATAACAAATCCAGTCAGCTAGAACAAGGGAGAACAGAACCAATAACTGCATTAGTACTAAATCATAGTACCAGCAATATGTACTATATCTGTAATTAAAATAATAACCATACCTTGTGGATTTAGGAGGAACTTTCGATATTGAGAGTTTATCAATGTCGCTTACTACCAATTTTTTTCAGGAGTACCACCACAGTCACTGCAACAAAAATCTTTATGCTGCAAATATAAGAAAAAATAAACAAGATTGAGAATAAGCATGGCACAGTAGAATAATTTGAATAACAAAGTTAATTTAAAAATAAAAGTAGCTGCTTCTACTAATTTTCATGATGTGCAAAAAAAGATACACTCCTTCTGCATATTGATAATTCATTTTCGGTGCAATTGCAACAAGAAGAAGTATCTATTGGAAGTTGGAAACAACATCCAATATGTGCAAGATTAACATAGTAAAATAAAATTAATCAGGAATATAATTATAAAGCTATAGATGCAGGATAATGTAACAGTTTCCAAATCATACCTCTGATTAACCACCAGTGTAAACACTAGAATGCTGATGTTACATTGTCATAAGGGTAAACCAAATTTATAATGGTTCAACAACATAGAGACCAGTAATTATTATTATCAACTCAAGTTAATTAGTTCTATAAAGATTTAAGCTATAATTTAAGCTATAATTTACAAAACAAAGCTGGAAAAAGAAGAAATAGCACTCACATCTATGAAGCTATTCCCCTGCGCTAGGTTTCCATCATCAGACACTGTCCTTATCAAAATTCACATCACATTTTAACAGTTACAACAAATTTTTGAGTGAGAAGCGAATCCAAAAAGAGAGAGAGAGAGAGAGAGAGAGAGAGAGAGAGAGAGAGAGAGAGAGAGAGAGAGAGAAGTACCATCAATGGAAGGAAAGGGAGAACGAAAGAGAGGCACTAAGGATTTTGGCAGAGAAGGACAGCAAAAAGCTAGAGGAGACCTCACCGGAGGAGATCGTCGGAGGAGGAGGAGATCCCGCCGGAGGAGATCGTCAAGGAACGCATAGGATCGGAGATCGCCACACAATGGAAGCAGTAGTGTACGCAGGCGTCTTCAGCAATGACCCAGTGTTTCTAAAATTAGGGTTGGAATTGGGCTTTTATATATATGGGAGATACGGCGGGTTGGAACCGCTGTAATGACCTAAAATGCCACCAAGAACAAATCACTTAACGGAAGCAACAAAAAACACCACAATATCCAAATATTATGGCAGGTTTTTAAAATCGTCATATTATAAATGTCATTTTAAACTCTTTTTTTTGTAGTGGGACTTCTCATTCTCATTCCTTGCCAAGAGCTTTATTAGCTATTAGTTTAATTCTTGTAATTTATTTTTCTTGTTCTCTTATTCAAAACCCTAAAATATACATCTCATAACTAATAACAAGAACACTTCCCTGCAATTCCTTTGAGAGACGACCCGAGGTTTGAATACTTCAGTTATTATTTTTAGGGGATTGTTACTTGTGACAACCAAATTTTTGTATGAGAGGATTCTTTATTGGTTTAGAAACTATACTAGCAACGAGATTTCATTTGTGAAATTCTAAACTGCCGAAAATCCGTTCATCAAAATGGCGCCGTTGCCGGGGAGTTGCAAATGTGCGCTTGTTATTGGTTATTGTACATATGTGAATATTGTGAATATATTTGCCTTTGTTAGTTCTTGCTAGTTTTAGGATTTAGTTTTCTTTGCTTCTTATTTGATTTTATTTTTATTTGCTTTTGCTATCATGAATTCTCACTTGGGCTATGAGTTTAGTTCACATTATGTTGTAAAAAATGGAGATTATAATGAGGATAATCATCAAGGATGGAACAATCAAGGTTGGGAGGAGCCTCAAGCCTATGGACAACCTTTTTGGCAACAACCTCCTTCGGTCTCTTAGCTTATAGGTATAATTCCACTCCTAATGCATATCAATCCAATAGCTATGATGACTTCCTTGTAGTTACCAACAAGCTCCACCATATACTTATGAACCCCATCCTCAACATAGCTCTCAACCATACTCACAAGCCCCTTTTTACCAAACACCTTCATATGACCCCAATCCTTACCCACAATACCAACAATCATATGAGCCATATGAACCACATATAGAGCCACCACCATTCCAACATCAACACCTATAAGAACCACTTCCTCCATACTATTACCAAGATGAACCACCTCCAATGTATGCAAATTTTCACTCACAAGATGAATTTTACTTTCCACCACAACCCTCTATGGAAGAATATTCATGTCCGTCAATCCAAGAGCAAGATGGTCTTACCTATGTTTGCAAGTTGGAACAAGATCGCCTCAAGGAAACAATGGACCAGCTTCAAGCAACCATCCGTCAAAAGATAGACTCATGGGATTCATGCCCCATAATAATTGGGTTCAAGGATGATTGTGGGGGAGCAACCGTGGAGTGTGTTGTGCAACAAGTAGAAAAATTGGAGAGTGTTGAACCGCCAAAAATCCGTTCATCAAAATCAACGACCTATTTTTCTTGATAAGGTAACTCTAGAGATCATAATCTTCAATTTAAGTTAGGTTTTGCTGAACTTGGATTAGAATTGAATTTTTTACAAGATTTAGAATTCTGCTATTGCATTTACAAAATTCTAGAAAAACAGACAGCAGCAGTATTTTTATAAATTCCACAATAATTCTAATTCTAATATGTTGCCTCTAAATTTTGGTGGGATTACAGTCAACATTCCCAAATTTAAAAACCCACAAGTTTCAGGTTCATATCACTTCATTTGAGTAATTAATTATCAATGGAAGAGGCACCCTGTTTTTATGAATCAGTTCAAAATTTCCAGCAAACAACCCATCTTCCAAATGACTTATCTAAGTCTAAAAAATAGGTATGGACTTGAAACTTATTCTCCCTTAAAATAGACTGATAAATCTTTAAATTTCTTTTAGAAGCAACTCAAAATTCTATTTAAATCCAAAGTTATAGCGTCTAGAAGTTGGTACTGCAGAACCAGAAAACCAGAAAAATCTGCAGCAACCACTAAATTTCAAAAAATCATATCTTCTAAACCACTTGGCCAAATTCCCTGAAATTTTTTTGTAATAATCTTGACTTATAAAAAGTTGTTAGAAAAATAGATTTGTTTGATAATCATGTCCAGATTATTCCTAGTTTTCGTTTTAAATTGCTGTCCAAACAGATTAGGAATTTCTGCAGCAAGACTTCTCAATTTCACTAACCAAATTTAGTCTTCTAGGTTTCCAACTTATACTAATCCACCATTCCTCTCATTCATCACCATATCTACTTTAATTATATCATAATCCTACTCTAAAACCTACAAATTTACAACATATCAAGTCCCTTTTTACTAACACCAACTACTAGCACACTAGTACACACCATTCTATAAAATCCATACATTAATTCTAATATTTACCATTCCAACCACAAGCTACAACTTTTAAAACTTCATTAATTTACTTCTTCAATTCATTAATAACCAATCAACAAGTCATAGCCATAAAATCTCATTGACATATACAAACAACATCATCAATTCACCATTATTAATTCCAATGACACATTCTCATTAATTCCATTCATCTTATGACCATTAATTCCAACACAAACCTAATCATCAAGTTACCATTAACATCACAAAACTAACCATTTAATGCTTAAAACCATTTCAACTTATCCTATAGTTCTCTAGCCTAAATTTTCACACAACCTTACATATTAAACGCACGAAACCTAAACCATACATTGGCCGATCACTTTATTTAGTCCAAGACAGCCCCCAAGGTCACAACACAGCCCCTCAAGCTTAGAGAAATCAGCCACAAGCTTAGCCTCAACCACCACCAAGCTTCCAAATGCTCACTTTTCAATTCCAATGCTTATATACAAACTTAATTCACACCTAATTCACATATATATTCCAAATTCAGATTTTACATAATGAAATCAAAATTGGATTAGGGTTTGAGTGATCCTTACCGTACCCACACGCGTAGCAACTCAAATTCAATAAGCTCCACAAGCTAAATCGAACCTAGAACACTAAAATTGAACAATTTTCAACATAATTGTTCATGAATTTTTGAAATTGGGAGAAGCTGGCTGAGAAGGAAATAGTGAGTTACATACCAAATTGTTCTATGGGTTTCGTAGACCTCGTCGCGGTGAACGCGTAGTCACAAACGATTCGTCAATCGAAGCTCCGGATCAAAAGTTATCTTTGTTTAAAGATCAACCTAGGTTTATGTTTGTGAGAAAGTTCCTTCCCCCTTCATGCTGAGTTTCAGCGTGAAAATGAATGTCACAAGGGAGGAAATTTGGATCCTCTAAATTTTAAATTTTACTTTAGAGAGTAAAATTTGATCTCTCACCATTTATTTTATAGGTGGGACCAAGAGAAAATATGAGTGAGAAACCATTCAAGGATGAGAGATCAAACTTTACTCTTAAAGTGAAATTTAAAATTTAGAGGATCCAAATCCCAAGGGAATAGGGTGCTATTTTGCTTAATTGGGCTGAGTTGGGTTGGGCCTTGGGTCCGGTTCACTCATTTTGGTCCGTTCGGCCCAATTTTGGGCCAAATTATTTTAAATTAGTGTCAAAATTCTTATTTTAATTTGCTCTATCTTATTTTTATATAAAATTTACTTTTCCAATTTATTTCGTTAAAATTTAATTTATTGACAATTATTCGCTAATTTTACATAGTTTACAATATACACTTAGTCTAAAGATTAAGTGTTTCTTTGAGCGCCGTTAAATCGATAAAAAAGATTTTTTTCAATGAAAAAAGATCTTTTTTATTTTTTAGTGTATTTAGCAAATTTTTAATAATAAAAGTAAAAGCACTAAAAAAATAAAAAATATATTTTTTGAGAAGCTACAATTTACATTTTCTTTAAAAGTTTTTTTTAAAAAAAATAAATTTTCACATAATAAATGAATAAAAAAGTACTTTTATCTTATTTTACTCAAATATAGTACTTGTTTGAGCGCTATTAAATCGATAAAAATATATTTTTTTAAAGAAAAAGATTTTTTTTTATTTTTTAGTGCATTTGGTAAATTTCTAATAGTAAAAATAAAAACACTAAAAAAATAAAAAATATTTTTTTGAAAAGTTATAATTTATATTTTTTTAAAAGATATTTTTTCTTAAAAAATATGCTTTTTCACGTAATAAATAAATAAAAAAGTACTTTTTTCTTATTTTACTCAAATATAATTGATAAATAAAAAAAATTTTTGACATGAGAAATTTAAATATAAAATTATTTTTATTTTGTAAATTTTTTTTAAAAAATTATTAAAAAAATATTTTTTTAAAAAATAAAGTATAAATAAATTCATAATTAATAAATAAAAAGATTTTTTTACATAAAATATTTAAATATAAAATTATTTTTATTTTTATAAAAAATCTTTAAAAAAAATTATTAATTTTTTTTTCTAAAAATGACGTTGAAAACAAACCCTAAAACATTCCTTAAAAAAGGAAAGCTATATTATTGGAAAAATAAAAAACAAGTCAACCGAGGTGTGTGTATGACTCCATAATAATTAAATTCCTCTAGCCATAACCAAATTAAAAGAAGAACAAAAAAAAAAAAAAAAAGGAAACAACAACACTAGAACAGAATGGGTTTGGCTTGAAGTTTGGAAACATGTCTTTGGGATTGTGAGAGAGAAACAGAGCAGTGAGCAGTCAAAGCAAAGCATCAGTAACATTAACACTAACACGCGAAGAGGTGTGGTACTTTGAAATTTGAATCGCTGAAAAGTCATAGTGTGTGTCTGTGTGACTGAAAAGGGAAAACGAAGATGGAGAGTCCGCCTTCAGCTGGTGCCGCCTCTCCTACGGTGGGGAAGAAGAAGGAGACAAGGGGCCGAAAGCCCAAGCCCAAGCCTAAGGACGAACAACACACCAAGACCATCAAAGAAGGCAAGAAGACCCCCCATCAGCAGCACCATCAACAACACCACCACCACCAACCTTCGGTGGACGACAAGTACACTCAGTGGAAGTCTCTTGTTCCCGTTCTCTATGACTGGCTCGCCAACCATAACCTCGTCTGGCCTTCTCTCTCTTGCCGGTCTCTCTCTCTCTCTCTAGGGTTTTTCCCTTCTGCTCCGTGCTGTTCTCAATTTTAGGAATTTCTAAATTCTATTTTTTTTACTTTCAAATTTCGGTAATTAGGTGGGGTCCTCAGCTGGAACAAGCTACTTACAAGAATCGCCAGCGTCTATACCTCTCTGAGCAGGTAACTTTGTGTGTGTTATTTTGATTAAAAATTGTGCATTTTGTGTAATTAATTTTGATTTTGAAGGAATGATGTTATCGTAATCTTGTCTCGATGCAAAGAAAAACATTTTTTTTAAGGACACTAGTTAAGGTGCTTAAAAGAGAAAGTTTGTATGGAAAAAATAAGCGGTTCAAAATATTCAATTCACTTGGAATGCATTTATTAAGATAAAACGTTTAAGCACTTGATAGCAAATTTTTTAAATTTTTTATATTATGTTTGCTGAATAAAGTTATGAGAAAGATTAAACCTTTCCTTTATAAGTGGGTTTGATTTGACGACATTAATGTTATTGAGACTTGAAAGTCCCCTTATTCAGTGTTTGTTTAATGGCTTCTTGTGCATGCTGCTGTGTGCTGCTGAGAGGAAATTAATGTTGTAAGAGAAATTACACCTTTTATGATCTTGATGTGTATTTCATAATAACTTTAATGTGTCTATGTTCTTTTGAGCTGAAAGGAAAGAAAGAAAAGACTCACTGTTCTTTTTATGTGTTGGTAGACTGATGGAAGTGTTCCAAATACACTGGTCATTGCGAATTGTGAGGTTGTTAAGCCTAGGGTCGCAGCTGCAGAGCACATTTCACAGGTTTGTTAATCATATGTGAATGTGATATATAGCTTATTATCTTTGAATGGTTTTACTTTGGTGTTTGAAATTCAATTAAGCATTTGGGAACGCCTTTTGGTATCAGTTTAATGAAGAGGCGCGCTCTCCATTCGTCAAGAAGTATAAGACCATTATACATCCAGGAGAGGTACATATTCACCTTTCATATCGATAGAAATTCAAAAGTGGATCCATTATTTTCGCTAACAAGTTACAAGCTTATGCAATTTTGTCCGGCTTTCTTTTTTGCTTTTATTTTCTAGTTATGGTCATTGTTATATTTTGACTTGAACTTGGTTTTGTTGATAATTGATGAGATAGTGGTGGTTGATCTGATCTATGATGCATTTTATAGGTGAATAGAATTAGGGAATTGCCGCAGAACTCTAAGATAGTGGCTACTCATACGGACAGCCCTGATGTGAGAACTTTACCTTTTACTTTTGTGCATATTCTTTGGAGCTGGTTTGATTTCTTGGTTTATGGTGTCATGTTTCTAATTGGCCAAATTTCAGGTCCTCATTTGGGATGTTGAAAGTCAACCTAATCGTCATGCTGTCCTTGGAGCTACAAATTCTCGTCCGGATTTGGTATAGTTTGATGGTTATCCATTAATATTCTAGATTATCCCATCTCTAAGTGTTAAGTGTAATTTGTGACATCAGTTGATGAAGGAGATCCATGTAACATTGGGATGGTCATCTTGTTTCTTTTTTTGGGTATTTTTTTATTGAGACGGAGTTAACTTTGAATTAAGTGGCACCTCTACTCAGTTCTTTCAAACCATTGTCAATAAAGAAACTCCAATGCACTATGTTTAGCATGGTTTCTATCATGTGAGATATTGAGACACATTTTTCTTATTGCAGGTGTTGACTGGACACCAAGACAATGCGGAATTTGCCCTTGCAATGTGCCCAACTGAACCCTATGTGCTTTCAGGAGGTTGGCATACTTATTTTCTTAAAACAATCATGTCAGGTTTTTAAAATCCTGCTCATCTGTTATTGTGGTTGTTGCAGGAAAGGACAAAACGGTGGTGCTGTGGAGTATTGAAGACCATATAACATCTTCTGCCACAGACTCCAAATCTGGGGGATCCATTGTCAAATCAAACTCCAAATCTGGCGAAGGCAATGATAAATCTGCTGATGGCCCTTCTGTTGGACCGCGAGGTATCTACTGTGGGCATGATGAAACTGTGGAGGATGTGACTTTCTGCCCTTCTAGGTAGATTTGTTAAATATTTCTTTAGTTATCCACAAGTGGCTATTCTCATTTGACTTTCCACCTTATTATGAACTCTTAGGCTGAAGTCTACGGTGTCCCCTACAGCTTTACTAGTCTTAATTTGCTTCTTGTTCCTTTATTTACCTCCATATTATTCCTTATAAATGTGGTAGCTATACCCTTTTTCAAGCATTGTTGATGATGGAAGAAAATATTCTGTGTTTTCAATTTATGATTTAGGGAGTTAGTTATTTGTACTGCAATAGCAACATATATATTGGCCTGACATTATTGTGATCATACTGAAGTGCACAGGAGTTCTGTAGTGTTGGAGATGATTCTTGCCTCATATTATGGGATGCTCGTGTTGGCTCTAGCCCTGCAGTTAAGGTATATTATCTAATATTCAGTCATGTAATTGATTTTGGTTCCCTTGATCATCTAAGTTTGAAGTTTAAAGCATGTTTTTTAGTGAACAGAACCGTGTTTTCAAATGGACTTGGAGTATATCACCCATGCCATTGAGGTTTTCAAATTGAGCAAATAGCCAAATATGCAATGTACCTATACTTCAAGATATTCATATGCAAAAGACTTCTAATTTCAAACTAAGATATAGAATGGTAATATATCATTCTTTTATATAGATTTTTATATAAATAAATTTAATTATATTCTTTTCCTGTTCTATGCATTTGGTGACAGGTTGAGAAAGCGCATAATGCTGATCTTCATTGTGTTGACTGGAATCCACATGATGTTAATTTGATTCTTACTGGGTATGGTTTGCTGTTGTATATTATTATTATTATCGTTAATAGTGGATGCAGATGAAGCACCCATCCCATTTGACTTGTCATCATATTTCTCCAGGTCAGCAGATCATTCTGTTCGCATGTTTGATCGCCGCAATCTCACCTCTAATGGAGTTGGAACACCAATCCATAAATTTGAGTGTCACAAAGCTGCTGTTCTTTGTGTTCAGGTAACTGCTGACATGATTCTCTCCCCCTTACCCTTCACAATCCTTCATTCATTCTGGCATTATTTCTTCCTAAAGCATTATAGATGCTTAAAACAGAAAGGAGTCGTGAACACATTCACCAAGTCATAGTTTGCAGTCTAAATATGCAACCACCTTCAATATAATGCAAAAATTAACAAGTCAAATCCCAGTTAAAGTTTAAGCCTAAGCCTTCGATTAACAAGAATTCAAAGGTTGAGGAATAACATTGAGAAAAGAGAGGAAGAATGGAATGGGATTATGGGAATTGATGTGATTTCAGGAAAGTGTCTCAGTGTCACGGTAATTAGAAAATAGGAGAGAATAGACACGAGGAGCTTGGCTAAGCGATGTATCAGAGGCGATAGGAGAGACTAGAGAGCATCAGGTAGTGGCTATGAGTATTAAAGGCGGATCATTCAAATTATCTAGGCTTTTGGCTTTGAAGCTTAAACGTAGATAATCAACACAAAACTAACACAATGACAACACATCTTAAAGTTGTCGTAACAGAGCCACAACATATATATATATATATATATATATATATATATATATATATATATATATATATATATATATAAGAGATTAGTAGTTAATTCTGAAAACAAGGAAAGTAAGTCTTGATCATCAATTTTTAGGTGAATAGTTAATATTAAATATATAGTAGTAACATTTATATCCATCGCCTCTCACATAAGAGTAAACCTCTCTTGTATTGCAATTACGGTTTCTACGTCATAGGCTAATCACTAGTTGCTTAATTCAGTGGTCTCCAGACAAAGCATCTGTATTTGGAAGCTCAGCAGAAGATGGTCTCTTAAACATCTGGGACTATGAGAAGGTATAGTTTCGATTGGATTGTGCTTTGCTTCTTTGTTGCCATGAAGTCAATGTGTTGTAAAAGGGTTTCTTTCTTTCTTTCTTTTGTTTTTTCCCCCTTTTTTCCCTTTTTCTTTTGGTAATGCAGGTTGGTAAAAAAATAGAGCGCTCCGGAAAATCTGTAAGTTCTCCTCCAGGGTTGTTTTTCCAGCATGCAGGCCATAGGTATGAAACCACTATCTCTTTTACCTCTTTGGCACACTTCAATTCAATATATTTATTTCAAACAACTAACCCTGTAGTTATAGGTCAGAGATTACCTTTACTTTGATAATTTATTAAGACTTACTAAGGCAAGATGTTATGAAAAATTTTCAGAATCTGAAACTATTGTTCTTCTTGTCATCTGAATCTGAGTCTTTACTTTTAGGTTATCTTGGTATATATTTATCTTACCTGATTCTCTGTTTTAATATGGTCATCTGCAATACTTAATAGACGTGATATGATACCAACTTGATTATGATTTTTGAACATCACATATCGTGCAAAACATTGTGCCTGTAAAATATGCGCAAAGGATTGTGTTTAGTCACTTGCTGATCCCATCCATTCTAGATGTCATTTCTAGTAGAATTTTGGTCTCCTTTATATAGCTGCAACACCAAGTTGCTTGTTTTCTTTCTTGTATGGCATTTTGTGTAATTCTGAACTGCTTCCTTTTATTTCGCTAATGAACTTCGAATTATATGCAGGGACAAAGTAGTTGACTTCCACTGGAATGCACAGGATCCATGGACAATTGTTAGCGTCTCTGATGATTGTGAAAGTACTGGTGGAGGGGGAACATTACAGGTACAGAAACATAAAACGGTTATTCAGTTGAAGAGTCTACTTGTCGAAACAACTTAAAATGTTGGACACTCAAATTTTTAGTGCCGTTGAGGATGAACCTCTAGAAGGGCAATATCTCACACTTGATAATGCATGTAAAATTTTAAGATTTGACTCTTTTGAAATGTGTTGTATTTTTGAGAGTAAGTTCAGTGTCTGAATTGCTAATTAGAAAATCAATGGCTTCACACTTAATAAGAAAAAAAAAACATTTATAACTACCATATAATCTACAATTGTTGATTTTCTCACCAATAGTTCAGACAATGCATTTTACAGGCTAAAGTGGTGATCCAAATATTTGAATATTGGAATGTGCTTATTGGCTTGTGACAATGTTAGTTCTTTAAGCTGATGATTCAAAATTCATTTTTGCAGATATGGCGCATGAGTGATTTGATCTACAGACCGGAAGAGGAGGTTTTGGCGGAGCTGGAGAAATTCAAAAGCCACGTTGTGGCGTGTGCCTCGAAGACCGAAAAATGATAATATATTCCCAATTCCTAGTCCGAGTTCGTTCCTTCCTTCCTTATGATCTGGACTATGGATATTATTTATTTTTATTTACATTTTGCCCTGGATTTTTGGTAGCTTTATATAAATGTGGTTGTAGGGAGAAAGGATAAACTAGGAACATTAGATTGCGGCATAGAATGACTGAGGCTTTGTGACTATGTTCCTTAAATTGGAATCAGTTCTGCATAAAACTTGAATGTCATGGATCCTTGGAAATTTGAAATTGGAAATATTAGTACATTTCTCAGTTCTTCAACCAATGAATGGAACACTGACACTTTTCTGGAGGCTTTTTTAAGATGATGATGGATATATATATATATATTGACTGGAGAGAGATATATAGATTAGCTAGTGAGTAGTTAAGAAAATCTTATACCATAATTCCAGAGGAAGGGAGGATGGGGCGTAAAGAGTAAGGCTTGTTTTAATAACATGTTTCTGCTTTCTTTGTCCTCGCCATTAGAGTGATGGGTATCGAGACAAGAAAGTCGGAGACTGAAAAATTGTGGAAACAAATTAGACGAGTACTCCTTAGCATTACCTAATAATTAAGTCTAATTAATACTTTTTAACAGTGTGTTTAAAAATTCTTTGAAATCTCAATTGAATTTCTGTTTGAAAAAAAAAAAAAGAAATTAATTTAGAAAGAATTTAATTCAATTCCATTTGTTTTTTCCATATTAATTTTCACATCAGATTTGGAATTTCATTCTATTAAGATTTTTCTTAAATGGTGAAATGTTTAAAATATTCTTATAATTTAATTATTTTTTTATACCTCTCTCACCCGCTTTTTTTCACACGGTTACACTCTTCACGCCTCCCACCCCTTCCTCTTTACATCCTTTGTGATTGTTCCCTCTCGTCACTGTTGCTGTTGGAGATCGAAAGCTGGCGAACAGCTGCCTTTCACCTTCGCCGCCGACAATGATGCCGTTAGCATTCCTACTTTCGGATAGTATCACAAAATTCTTCACTCATCCCAATTTTTAATTTTTTTTTTGTTTATAATATTTGAAGAGGTAATTAAAATTTGAGTATTTTAAGGAAAAAAAGAGAAAATAGATTTTTTTTTAATAAAGAAAAAACAAGGTCAAAAGTTTTTGAAGTCAGAATTGAAGTTTTGATCATAGAAGAATATGCTATGCTTTTTCTTTGTTTTAGGGAAAGAAATTATATTTGATTTAATCTATTGGTGTAAAATCATATCACGCCTGAAGATTCTGACTTTTTGAGCACACTATGCAATTTTAAATGTGTTTTTCTTTTTTTTTTTTTCAGATGAAATTGTTGTTACTTGCATAAGAATCTTTATATTTATAAAGATTTGTGAGTATATTTTGTTAAACCTTGAATTAAAATATTTGTGAATTGTTAGTAGATAATTCACTACAAGAAAAACGTTGAGTACCATTAGATTTACCGACAGAAAAACAAATAAAATCCAATGATACACTGTTTACCGTCGGATTTTGTGTCGAAATAATCTGACGGAATAACCTCGCCGGTAACAAATTACCATCAGATTTATGCATCCGACGGTAATTTGCGTCGGAATATAGATATCAAGAAAACGAAATCTGTTGCAACTTACCATCAGAAAATTTTCGAAGGTAACATTGATGCCAAATTATACGACTTTGCGCCACCTTACTGGCGGATTAATCCGATTGAAATATTTTTTCTAATTTTTTTGGAAAATTAGCTAGGCTGTTATCATCAGTATATTCCGACGGTAAATACTTTTTTTTTCGTCCATTTATAATGTATCCTGATAATTAATAATTAAAACAGTGTTTTAAACCTGATGTGAAATATCATATATACAAATTAAAAATACGGAATGATGGTAATCGAAATATCTAAAACAATGCTAATTATATTACATTCTTCTCAAAGTTTGGTAAAGAAATACATAAGATAGAACTATATTTACATTAACACTATTCAGATTCATCACCTTCTTCCTCTGGTTCACCATCCTCCTCTTTCGAGGTAGTTTCCTGATCTTCCTCTTATTCTTTGCCATCGACCCCGTCTTCCTTCTGGTGGTAGTGCGTCGTCATCTATTCTAAGGTCGATGATGTCATCATCCATAACAGTCGACCTAAGGGTGATTGAATTACTGGTATCAACCACCATTTTTGAAGTTGGGTCATCAATCTGGTAAGGTTCCTAACTCTCTGTCCCATTGGACTCAATGCGACCTCTTGGCTTAGTCTTAACCACAACCACCTAACTAGACTTGCATGAACCCGGATAAGGCAAATAGTATACATATCGTGGATTTTGAGGTAGAATAAAAGGATCGTAGTGCCTATATTTCCTAGTTACATTAACTTCAGTGACATCGTAGTCCTTGTGCTTTCGTGTTCCTTGTCGCGAACTTGGATCATACCATTCACATTTAAACACGTACACCTTATATGTAGTACGACAGAAATACTCTAATTGAATTATGTTGTGCAACACACCAAATCAATCAGAATGACCACCGCCTGAATCCCCACGAACCCAAACTCCGGTGTTATTTGTTTTCTTTCCAATGGATCATTGTAAAGAATGGAATCGATATCCATTAACATTGTATATCAGGTAGCTTGTACTCTTATTAATTGAGCCCCAACTAAATGCAACTAGTTTCCAATTTGTTGTGTTAGCTAGATACACACTAACATATTCTCTGAACCAATGTGAAAAATTGTTCAATGAGGTATGAGAATTTGTCTCTTGGTATAATCTATATGATAGAATAGGATAAATAAGTTTTGATTAGATTAAGAAGTTAATATCTTACTGATTGCAATATTTATGAAGACTTAAAAAACTCACATGAGGTATGGTGAAATCTAGTCATACTTAAGCAACACATGCAGATGTGTGACATCGATTTCCTTCTACTTTAACCAGTAGTCACTGCCCACACCCATTGCAGATCCTTTAGGAGTAAAGATTGGATATGTTGTTCCACTTGACGAGAATTTTTCCCTCTCATCGTTCCTTCCAACCCTTGTTCTACGTGACTCAATATGAGGCTAAAAATAAAATGCGGATGTTTTCTTAGCTAGGAATGCTTTGCAGATGCTGTCCTCAATTCGAGCTCTGGTCTTCACGGTGTGCTTGAATGAACCAATCATCCTCTCAAATGGGTACATCCACCTAAATTGGATTGGCCCACATAGTATTACTTCGTATGGTAGGTGGATTGCTAAGTGTTCTATAATGTCAAAAAAGGATGGAGGGAATATCCTTTCTAGCATACAAAGTATGATGAAAATGTTCTTGTCCATGATTGTGAGATCATTAATGCTAAGTTTAGTAGCACAAACTCCCTAAAGAACTCACTTATTTCTGTGAGAGGTTTCCAAATGTTGGTTGGAAGTTCTCTGAACACAACAGGAAGCAAAGACTCCATGAAGACATGACAATCATGACTCTTCAATCCAACAAGCCTATCCTGTGAGACGTTTACACACCTGCTCAAGTTAGAGGCGTAACCATCAAGAAACCTCAATTCTCTAATCCACTTACAAATATTGTCTCTGGTCCTTCGTTATAGCAAACACCACCTTTGTTTTAGCCAACCGTCCTTTCTCAAGTCTCTTTAAGTTCAGATATGGCCACCTACAAATGTCCACCAAGTCTAACTAGCCTTATCGCTATCTGTTATTTGTTCATCGTCCATTACTGTGTGCAGGATATTATAAAATACGTTTTTTTCAATGTGCATCACATCAAGACAATGTCGAACCAAGTTGTGTTTCCAATAAGGTAACTCCCAAAATATACTCTTTTTAGTCCAATTATGCTCCCTGTCATATCCCGGAGGTCTTAAACCTGACCCATTATCGATGATACTTGGGATTCCACCGATACGAAGCCAAACTTGCCTGCCACCCAACATCATGGGTGCCGCTTCTTATTCAGTTTTATTCTTTTTAAAGAGTCCTTGTTGCGCCGAAAAGGATGATCTATGTCGAGGAATCTTTGATGGCAATTAAACTACGAATTCTTACCGCCATTCTTCAACCAAAATGCCTTTGTATCGTCCATACAAATGGGACTTGCCATTCTGCCCTGAGTTGACTAACCTGATAACATCCCGTATGCAAAAAAGTTGTTACTGGTCCACATCAACACAACATGAAGTTGAAAGTTTGTCTTCGTCAAAATATCATTCATTTCTATACCATGGATCCACAACTCCTTTAACTCATCCACCAGGGGCTGCAAGAAGATATTTATTTTGGCCTTTGGATTGCTGGGACCAGGCATGATGCAAGTTAGGAACATGTATGGGTCCTTCATGCATATTTTGTGACTCAGGTTATAAGGTGTTACCACTACAGGCCAACAAGAGTACGCGTTACCGAAATTGGAATTTGGTGCAAACCCATCAAAACACAAAGCTAGTCTAATGTTTCTAGGCTCGCTCACAAATGTAGGATGGACCTAATCAAAATGCTTTCAAGCTTTTCCTTGTGACGAGTGCGTCATGATTCTATCATCTTTCTTGTTGTTACTATGCCAGGTCATGTGAAGGGTTGATTTTATCGATCCATACAATCGTTTTTGCCTAGGGATTAAAGGCAAGTAGTGCATCCGTTTCATTGGAACTCTCTTTAACTGCCGTTTACCGATTTGTTCTCTCTCGGCTTGAAACCTCGGTGATCCACAAAATTTACATTCAGTTAGGTCTGCATCCCTCTTGTAATACAACATACAACCATTCAAACAACAATCAATTTTCACCAAATTTAGAGCCAATTTCGAAACTAACTTCTTTGCCTCGTAGTGGCTCCAGGGGATGCCAGTAGTCCCGATAGGTACCAGTTCATTGCAAAGTGTGACCCACTTATCAAAAGATTCTTGGGTATGATTTGAATCTGACTTAATACTCATCATTCTAACAAAATGCAGACAACTTCGAATGAACGCACCCCTTGAACAAAGGTTTTGCGGTAGATTCTAACATATGATACAATCTCTTTGCCTCCGGGTTAGGCTCTTGTTCAGCCTCTTCCAACTTTGTAACACCTATTGCATCAAACACCATCTTGTTGTATCTCTATTGGTTATCCTCCCAATTCATTTCTTCCATGTTTAGTTCTCTCAGCACTCGAATCCTCGTTGATTGACCATCAAACCTATTCAAAGAGGGAGACTGGTTAATTTCCTACTCGTCTACTTCTCTATGTTCCGTCTACATCCAATACCCATCCTTGAACCCATTACGGTAGACTAATGTTATTAAAATTTTAATGTCATCATTGTTAATCTAATATTTAAAGGTACAAATTACAGAAGTATACAATATTTTTTTTGACAGTTTACCTCTCAAAAAGAATCCGTACACATCATTGTAAAAGGTGATAGTTTGATAGGAGAACAAAAATAACAAGAACATGTATCAATAAATAGCGTGGACACGTTAGTTCCATGGCCATGGATTGGTTTTTGGAGTTATGCATCGGGACGGGAAGGAGAGTGATATATTTAGTTGTAGTGGTTCCAATCTTCTCACTAATAGTGAGATATTTTTTTTAACTTTTATATTTTTTTATTTCGAAATCACATATCTCGCATATAGCGAGATAATTCTTTTAAAAGCTGTTGAAAGTATTCTCGCTAATAGCGAGATGAAGAAAATTAATAAATTTAATAAAATTTATTTTTTAAATTAAAAACTCACCTTGTTAGTTGAGAAAAAATAGAAGAAAATATTTTTTTTCCGTGAAAAAGTGGCTATGTATAGTTTTAGAAGCAAGTGATATGATATTGTCAGTAATTCATAAAGAGCGAGAAGGTCTCTTTGGCAGGTTGATTTAACAATTTTAGTATCTCATTTTATGAGAAATAATAATAATTTAGTATTATATGTAGCTAAAGTTGACTATTTTATAGTGAAAAATCCATAAAAATATTTTTTTTCCTAATGGAGACTACCCAACTTAGATGAAAAAGACACTCATTCTTTGTCTCCTCTCAAAATTGTGTTTTCTATTTTTCTACCATTTTTTCTTTAATTTCAATGTCTCCTAGATTTTTAGTTTAGAGTGGTGTAACAACTTTTTTATGAGTAATGGAAGGCAACATGAGTTTATTAGTGCATTTTGATGGTGAGGTTATACCATACACAACTGAAGGTGTGAAATTTGTTTGTAGGGGTCTAACTTTTTTTATTATTCCTTGCACGATGTTATTTGTAGAGCTACAAAATAGACTATGTCAATACACATACGATGATATTTCAAAAAGAGTCAGAAGCATTTTATACAAGCAGTTGGTGTTATGCCTCGGTGGTGTGATATAGTTTCAATTAATGAATGTGACCGACGAAGCCATTATGCTAGAGATGCTAATGCTTTATCGATAGAGTCAAGCTCAAGTGCCGACACTAGAGTTGTATGTTGAGTTCAATTAGTTGGCTGTTAGCGTACCCACGAGCATGCTACACTAAAATATTATGTGAAATATGCCCTTTTTAAGCATTTTCATGAAAGGCGATGGGCTGAGTGTATCCGGTGAAGCTACATGAGTCAGAAGAAAATATGCTCTCTCATTCACACTATCGCATTGGTGATTACCGCTTGTACTACCACGTGGGGAGTCATCATCATCATCACCATCATCGCTGTCACCCATGCTTGCGTCATCGGATTCCTGCTCATCCTCTTCGTCCATAGACATTCACACAAGAGACAGCATTATTAACACCACGACGAGCATGAGCATCTAGTGACATACGACCAGGTTCTGCTTCATGACAGACGGAACCTGCATGTGATTTCTCTTTATTCTATGGTTGCTGTTGTCGAGCATTGCTTATCACTGATGTGGCAGGATTCCAAAATAGAAATTGAAACTGGTCCGGTTCCAACTCTAAAAAATGAGATATTGAAGAACTTTCAACATTCCCTTCTTGATGTTGCTGCGAATAAGGTGGTTGAGGTGGATCCTGTGGTAGATAGTATAGTGGAGGAGGGTTGTTCTGTGGTGGATAGTAGAGCGGCAGTGGATGATAGTGTGGTAGATAATATGGAGGTGGAGGTGGATAGTGTGGCGGGTACTGTGGTCACTACAAAAATAATGATATAAAATGGCATTAATATTATGGGGGTTCTATAAAAACGACCTAATATTTCAATATTACGTCGTTTCTTACTGTTGCCGTAATTAATTTGTAATTAACAGCGATTGTTTTGGATTCTGGCAATTTTAAAATGCCATTATCAACTTGTATAAAATTCCCAACCCTAAATTAACTCCTCCTCATTCAGTCATTCCTTCATTGAAATGCTGCCACGGTGAGAGAAATCTTGAAGCTCTGCCACTGCGATCTCCTCTGTCACGGTCTCTCCTCCGGTGACAATCCTCTCCAGCGACGACCTCCTCCGGCGAAGTCTCCTCCAGCGGCGACCTCCTCTTGCAACATCTTCTCCAATGGCAATCTCCTCCTGCGATGATCTCCTCCTACCAGCGACGGTCTCTTCCGGCAACGTCTCCTCCAGCGGCGACCTCCTTCTGCGACGTCTTCTCCAGTGACGGTCTCCTTCGGCGACGTCTCTTCTAGCGACATCTCCTCCAGCGGTGATCTCCTCCTGTGGCGTTCTTCTACACTGGCAATCTCGTCTATCCAGCTATTGAGCTGCGAGTTTCTCCTCCGGCAGACTCACGAGTAGGTTCTTCTCCCTATTTTCCTTTGTTCTCTTGAAAATATTTCATTCTAATCGATTGTCTTAGGCTTGCCTTAGATTAGATGAACAAATTTAATTAATTTGGTTTGAATATCGGCATAGTAATCAAAATATTTCTTGTTCTTCATTCTCAGCATGTATATGCCATATTTTGTTGTTCAATTTCCATAAAAGAAAAGAGGAAAACACTCTGGAAATTGATTGAAAGAGATTGATGGTGAAACCAAACACAATCTCAACTATTTCAAAATTGACTATAACTAAATTGTTTCATCATCATCTCTTCATTGCTGTTTTAATATGGCTCTACTAGTGTCAAATGAGTTAAAACTTGAAAAGGTGATTAATTAGATGGTTGGATTTGTGTGTTCTATGTCAAATGTCAAATATGTGACACTTTCTACCTTTGGGAATGGGAGAAATTAGAAGTTACTGAATTAACAATTATCATACTTGCAGAACTTTAATAACTATTTCAGGCTTTAATCTGTGTTCCGCATATCAGAACACTCGGAGATGCTCTTATAAACCGGCTGCGATATCCTCAACAAGCTGATGGAGAAATGAGCCCCAACTACATCTGAGAAGTCACTGGTGCTAGTGGTAGTAATGCAGGAAAATTTGTTGTTCTTCACCTTCGTTTTGTTAAGGTATTTCACTTTTATTGATAATCTTAAAGATCTATACGAGATTGTAATGTATGTCTCTTATTTTAATTTGTATCAAAATGCATTGATTAAGAATAGATGTACAAAAAATGACTAGATAAAAGAAATTGAATGGTGGGAATATATATATGATGAGGCGCAACAGTGTTTTCTCAACCAAGGAGGCGCATCAACAGTGGAAACATATATATATATATATACGAAGTACTTGAGAAAATCGAAAAAGGTGCTTTTGGTTCTGCACTTCTTGTCAAGGACCAGCATGAGAAGAAAAAGTGAGATACAATTATTTCATTTCATTTCATTTCAGATCAATTTTTTAAACACTATTTCAAGACATGTAATTGTTTTGTGTTAATAGCTTAGCTGGATTTGATACTTCTTCTCATGTGTTACTAATATTTAACTTGGCCATGCAGCATCATGGAAATATTGTAGTGGATGATGTTAATGACGGAAGGATGATCTTCTAGGATTTTGCAAATAAGGGTTGGCTCAACTGGTAAGATCAAAGGAATTGGGTTTGATTCTCTTTTAGTCCTTGGTTGTAGACCATCTATAATAAATACGCTGAGATGTCATTGGGGCTCTCGGCATGCACTGGCCTAGAAGTAGAAATGATGCAACCTTGATCCCACTTTTCTTTTCTCCACCAAAAGAAAAGGAAGTATACTTATGTTTAGCTGTATGTCTTTGACTAGTTAAGTTTTTTAGCCTTGAATCTCTTTTTACTACATATAATATTTAATGTAGAATAACTAGTTTGTAGTGATGAACTTGTTTGCAATCTATTACAAATTTGATCTTGCATTCTTCAATTTTAATTTTCTACAGTTTTGAAGAGCGTCTAACTGCACAAAGGAGAGAGAGAGAGAGAGAGAGAGAGAGAGAGAGAGAGAGAGAGAGAGAGAGATATGACAACAGCTGAACTTGGATTCAAAAATCCGTTAAGCATTCATTGTCTTCTTTGTCCATTGTTATAAGAGAGGAGGAAGGAGTATATAACTACCTAGAAGGGAAAGGGAAGAAAAAAATGTCATATATCTTTGTCCACTGCTATAACAACTTCAATTTGGCTGATCCCCAAGCATTCACAGCCACTAGAAGATACATCACAACACCCTTTGCTGCTAAATCTGGAGAATTTTCACTTAATTCAGTGTGCTCTCTTCTCTTAATCTACACACCTCATATTCATTTAGATTATATATTTATTTATACTAACAAATGGCCTGCTATTTATTTATACTAACAAACACTGGTTATTTATTTTGGAGTATATGACAGGGGACGGAAAAGAATAAGAAGAATGGGAATATATTTAAAAGATGGAAGTAAGTTATTCTCCCTCGCATACTTTCTCATGGAAGTAAGAATGGGAATATATTTGAAAAATCTATACACATTTGTATATATTTATTTTCAAGGAATAAAAATGGGTTGACTTTATAGTGATGAATTGTACTATATTAGTATTTTTTTTTGTTTCTATGACATTGTGATCCATGATATAAGTATATAATATTATTCAAGTAATTAAGGGGTCTTGATCACTTGTTTAATCCAACAATCACTATCTGATCTTCTCTTCATTAGTAACAATAATATAATATAATATTATATGCAACTATAGCTATTTTTATTCTTGTACTTTTCTTTTATTTTAAATAGTTTATTTAAAAGAATCAAAAGAGTCCAATATCTTTAAACAAATTAACAGGCTCCATTTATCAAATCTCTTATACAAATTATGATGGTACTGGACATGAATTTTGTTACTTCATTCTTAATAGTAATCTTTAAGAACCTTCATGTTAAGATTCAATAAAAAATTGATATGTTGCTCAATTGGAGCCTTAGGTTTTTAGCTTTTATCCCCTCATTGAGAGGTGACTTAAAATGTGCACAGAAAATGTGAAATTTTGCACATGGTGTTTGTTAGGTAGCAACTTTAGGCAAAATTTTTCTGAGTGAATAGATCAAAAGCACATGGTGTTTGTTAATTTCTTACTTTTTTTAGTAGAATCATAAAAAGAGAAATGATGAATCTTGATAGGTGGACCTAGACCTTGGAAACTATGAGCGCTTTATGGATATCAAGTTGACTCGTGATAATAACATAACCACTGGGAAGATTTACTAGGCAAGTTTCTTTTTTTTTTCTTTCTTTCTTCACACTCCAACATGTTTTCAATAATATATGATGTTGTTTACTTGTTTCATTTCATTGTTTTCTCCTCTTTTAGATTCTGAACCAAAAAAAAAGGAAATTGCAAATGTGAAAGTCAAATGCATTGCTTGTGCTAGCCGCATTGAAAGGTAAATGCTATAATTTATCTGATTTTCCGCACGTGATTTCTATGTTGTCATACTTATTAGATTTTCTTTTTTACAGTAGGGTTGTTAAAGGAGTTGTTTCTAAGAAGAATGTGACTCATCGTCGCATGACATCAAAAGTTGATAAACCTCGCATGTTGATCCTTGGAGGGGCTCTTGAGTACAGGCACTCAAATTGTGCCTTCAATTGATCATCTTTCATCACCAAAGTTGGGTTACTATGAAGCTTTTCATGTTGAAAAGTTTGTTGAAAATCTGAGCAGTTCTGCTGCTCAAGGTAGTTTAGGGAACTGGATGGTAGATTTGACTGATTAGTGTTTATTGCAATACTTGTATTTTGGTAAGTTTAGTAAGACAAGGTTTTGTATAGGAGTTATTACTTTTGATTTTCAATAATAAAAAATTATATATTATATTAATATTTTTTTATGAGTTCTATAATATTTCATTTATGGATTATGATTTTTTGCTATTGTGAAATTTTAATCACAAAATTATTTATTTAACGCGATAAAAATGACGGTAAAAAATTATTTTTTAAACGATAAAAAATGTCACTGTCAGGGTAAAACGGCGGTTCAAAAATACCATTTTAACCAATCAAAATGCTACTGTCAGGGTAAAAATGACAGTTCAAAAATGCCGTTTTAACCAACCAAAACGCCACTCTGTCAGGGTAATAATGGCGGTTCAAACCGCCATTTTAACCTATGCAAAAATTGCCATTTTAACCCTCGAAAAAAACGGCAGTTTGAACCGCCGTTTTAACCAACTAAAATGCCACTCTGTCAGGGTAATAATGGCGGTTCAAACCGCCATTTTAACCTATCCAAGAATCGCCATTTTAACCCTGGAAATAACAGCGGTTTGAACCGCCATTTTAACCTATTCAAAAACCGTCATTTTAACCCAGAAAATTGTGGCGGTTTTCAAAAAACCGCCGTAATAACCAGAATGGTGCCCAGAATTATGTCGCTTTATGAAACCGCCATTACTTCAAACCGCCGTAAATACAAAAAAAACCGCTGTTTTTACCAGAATTTTTTGTAGTGGGTGAATAGTGTAGGGGTGATGGGGCGGATAGTGTAGCTATGGTGGTGGTAGTTGTCGTGGTGGGGGTGGTTGTTACTATGGCGGGATCGTTGTTGTGATCAAATGAATCGACCTAAACTTTGTTGCATACAGTCAAATGACCACCAAACTCTCACCTTTTCCAATCATTGTACTCAATCGTAGCTGAATAAGGATCTGCATGAAAATCATTCGTTGTGGAATTCTCTCTAGTATGTATTTTGTTCACCATGCAACCTGATATTGTGATGCTCCTCCAAATCCTCACTATATTATTCCTCTTTTCGATGCTTATGGACTCCTCTATCCATCTAATTATCAATTCAATCTTTAGTGGATCTCTACCAAACTAGGAAACATTCCATTTCTAAATAATAGTTCCCCACACCACCCAAGACCAAGTGTAAGAGAAGAATAAATGATGAATGATCTCCTTCCCAATTCCGCAAAGCACATACCAACCATCCTTCTGAGTAACCATTCCCAATCTGCATAGTCAACCCCTAGTATTCAATCTTTCCAATATGATAAACCATATAAGTAACTCGACACAGGGTGATACAAGGCCCTTCCATAGTTTATTTGAGAAGTTGTAGATATTTTATTCAACACCTCTTTCTCTATTCTTATAAACATCTAAGAATGATTTCACTCAGTAATCATCTTTTGATTCAAGCCTCTATAACAACTTATCCACCTCATCTTTTTTAATCGTCACCTTTGATAATGAGTGCATCGAACCTACAAAATCCTCTTCTTCTCAATCCCTTAGTTGCCTCCTCCATTCTAAACTCCAAATCCAGTTTTGTCCATCCCACATATTGCAATTACTAATGCTACAATTTTTATTCTGAGCTAATCCAAATAATCATGGATACTTCTCCCTTAGCCTACCCTTTTTGAACCACCAATCAATTCTATCTAAAAATTTCGATAAGCCTCTCCCTCACCAAGATGCAAATTTGATTTGGAATGAGAATCACATTTTTGGCTTGTGTGTTCATGAAACTTGGTGATTCTTGTCCTTTTGGGGAGCTCTAGCTTGAGTTCTAGTTAGGTTTCATCACCAATTTCAGTGGGTAAAGGTAAGAGCCACTTTTTTCATGTGTTCATCAAATTTTACAAAACCTTAGTGATTGAATATTGTGTATATTATGTGGAGATAGTGTAGATTGAGTATTAGAGGCATTAAGTTGATCATTGGTGGTGCTTGAACTTGGCGGAGGTGAACTTGGAGATTGGACTTGGTGGTGTAACAATCCGAGTTTATAAAAATTAAATAATAAATTATTCATGATTTATTATTTTATTTAAAAAAAATTATTCTCCTAAAAATAATTAAATTAAATTTTATGATACTTTGAGTTTAAAATTCATTAAGATTTTTAAATAATTTTTATTATAATAAGATATTTCAAAAATAATAATAAAATTATTATTATTATTATTATTATTATTATTATTATTATTATTATTAATAATGGCCGAAGCCATAAAGAAACAAAAATCAAGGAAAAGCCAAACGTTGCTTGTTTATATATAAGCATATATATACATAATGTGACACATTTCTTTTATTCCATTAATCACCTATCATCATTCTTCATTCCTTTCTTATCATCACCGTAACAGAAGAAAGGAAATAAGGAAAAGAGAGTCCGAAGCTTTCATGGAAGAAAATCGTAACTTCCACTGAAATTCCGGTTTTAATTTTTTGCCATCCGTAATTCCAATAAAAAATTTAATATGATAAAAGTGTTCGTATTTTCCTTCTTTACGTGTTGGTGTCACTTTTATTCTGTAGAAGTTGATAGGGACGTAGCTCCCCTTCTCTTTGAGTTCGGCCAATTGAAATTCTATGAGGCACAGACAATTTCTGACGTTTTCTTCTTCAGCAACTCAGTCGAAAAGCTTCTCCGGAGCTTCGAGTATTTTAATTTCGCATGAAGGTAGGGTTTCGAGTATTTGAATAAGTAATTTGATGTTGTGATTGATTATTGATTGAGTTTATATTGAATTTCTGTGATATATTGATGTATTTGTGAAGTTTATAACTTGGCTGTGATGAAACCAGCAGGGACCACTACAAGAAACACAGTTAAAATCGACAGCAAAATCGACGGTAGTGGTGGTCGCTATTAAGTTTGTCGATTTTTCAAAATTCTAATAAAATTGACGGCTTGCCAGGCCGTCGATAATAATTCAATAAAATTGACAACCTTTCTGTCTATAATATGAGGCTGAGAATTTTACCTTTTTAATAAAATCGATAGGTTTGCCGTCGATATTTGATTCATTAAAATTGACAGCACAGCCGTCGATTTAATTATTAAAATATTGACAAACATGTCGTTGATTTTTTTATTTTTCTTTGTCTATTTTAAATTTAAAAAGCGACAAGGGTGTCGTCGATTTTAATAGCCATATTTTTTTATTTTTTTATTGAAAAAATAGTTGACAATTAATACAAATAAACTTTTAAATATAGAAATAAAATTTATACTAAATATTAAATAACGAGGCAACTAAACTTTTAAATATAAAAATAAAATTTGTGCTAAATATTAGATATAATCAATTTACAAACTTATCAAAATAATAAATAATCCTCTAAAATAAAGATTCAACATAAAAATTCAAGACAACATAAATATGATAGTCCTATAGGTTATAATATTTTGAATTGGTTAGACATACACACTCAACACAAACTACTAACAGTGTTAATAGGATCAAGAATTTCTGAAGGGACCCCTTCAACTTCAATTGGGATCTCAAACCCAAAAATCTCAGTCTTCTTGTACTCAGCATTTAAGAGGCTTCCAGAGTAAATAGCATCAATGATTTTTCTTGTGTAGGGTAGCTTGATACAGCTACCATAATCATACCTGCATTAAACAAGTAAATAATCCTATTAAACATGTAATCAACTAAAGCTTTAAAAAGGACAATCATTCCGACGACGCTTACCTGCCACCAGACCAACCCGTGTTAACAAGCCAGCCTGTTATTATGTGTGACACTGCACTCCATACACTCCCTTCAAAATTGTAACTTCTAATTAAAGCTCTCTGAATATCATGATGTAGTTAATAGTATATATACTGTTATTTTTTACCAGAGATAGTAGATTCCACCATTTTATTTTATTCAACTATCATGATAATTTAAGGCGAAAATTCTTGTTGCATCAAATTTTATCTATCAATTCTAAAAATACTTCACTTCTGTTCTTCACTAATTCATAAACTCCATAGCTTGACCACAAAGGGTAATTAAAAGTAAGAAGGTCTAATAATGGAGGATCAGAAATTAATTAAAAAACTAAAAATAGTAAGGAGGCAATATAGCAGTTCAAAGAAAGCGTAACTATATATTATATAATATTTATCGGTATTAAATTATTAATTATATATGCTTTTTCGAGAAGAATGAATATATAGAAGAAAGTAGCAACACTTATTCTCTTTGAAGGTCCTCCTAAAACATCACCAGAAGAAAAGCTTTGAATTAATAGAGATTCATCATCAATTACTCCCTCCACCACCATTATATATATGGGACCTATCAGCACTTTTATTATTATTATTTTTGGTAATCACAACAATAACATTAATTTTGGTCCCATTTACTTAATTCTTAATCATTAACACAATTGACTGAATCCTACAAATTCTAGTAAACTAGGATTTTTGGTCCCATGATCATTTAGGTATAACTAAATTCAGTCAATCTCTTCATTACTACTATCCAAGCCAAGAATATAATACCTTGCCATAACTGATTAAGGGATTAACTATCAAATCCCTATCTTCTCCGAACCTAGATAGAACAACTAGCAGCTAGCAACTAAGTTTAATAATTTGATAGAAACCATTTCCAAACATATAATTATCTGCAAAGATTTCAAGAAAAATACAATGACAGCACTTCTATAAGAATGTTTCGACATTTAGGAAAATTGGCTGCCAAGGCCATGTCAATGGAATTTCAACTACACCAAACTGGCAAAATCGTTCTCCTCCCCAACAGCCAAGTAAATCCAACTCCATAATAGATATATCACAGAGCCAAATTACAACAATCATGAGGCAATTGAGACAATAAGTTAAAACAATATCTACAAACAAGAACAAAAAAAAAGAGCGCTACTTATCACCTTGGCACTCAGCACCAGCTTCACATCTTCTCTGATCTTCAATGGAACACTTCATATTCAACAAAATTACACTTTCAACTCCAACAAGCTCTTCAACCCCTACCAAAATCCTGAATCGCCACGGATCAGTATTATATTTGGTGGGACTAAAAAAATATAATTATTAAATTTCCAAGACTACCAATCACACCAAATAAAAGATTAAATCAAAATGCATTTCTCAATTCTCACAAAAACCTAAAACCAGGAACACTAACCTTTTGCTGCATCATACCTAAGATCAGGGTCAAAAAGTTTAACCATATTAACATATTCACCTATTTTAATAACCTTCAGTGGATCAATAATTCCAACTTTAACCATATTAACATATTCACCTGATCATGAGAAAAAGAAGTTAACAGGACAATTAGTGATGCTGCTTGACCTTATCTTTTGACATATAAACATCAATAAAAAAAACAAGGAACACTAACCTTTTGTTGCATCATACCTAAGATCAGGGTTGTTCTATTCCAATAGTTTGCCAACAACAACAGCACCTTCAACTCCCGCATTGGTTGCAATTGTGTGCACAAGAGTCTGGGATATTTTTCGATTTAGTTAGTAGTATATGTTAAATTAAATTGAATCTGACAACAGCTTTAACAGATAAAAGACAGGAATTAAATTAAACTAAAAGATTAAGGAAGAGAACCACACATCCAATCTAATCTAATCTAATCTTAATGGTAATCACTACTACTCCTACTACTACTAAGTTACCTTAGGTACATGCACAAGATAGAGAAGTGCAGGTTGTCTATGGACTTCATCAAGGCTGATTTTACTAAGAACTTTCTCTTCATTGATATGCTTTGGCAATGGAAGCTGAACCAATATACCTGATTGCATACATTTTTTGCCCCAAACATGAGCTAAAAATAAAAGCTTGGAATGGTAACAAGTAACATAAATCTAATACTGTGAGCATCAGAGTTTGACATTGAACTGGTGAACTTGCTTAATCAAATCGGATTTGGAAACTTGTTTAGGAAGGTGACGAAGAGGATTCTAGCTAGTTTAGAATTTTTATAAGAATATAATCGTGTTGTAAGTACAGCTTCTAAACCGGCAAGGAATCCCTTTCATACAAACGTTTTGGTTGTCACAAGTAACAAACCCCTTTGAAATTGATAACCGAAGTATTTAACCTCGGGTCGTCTTCTCAAGGAATTGCAGGGAGGTATGTTCTTATTATTGGTTATGAGTTTTGTAAATTGGGGGTTTTTGAAATAAGGAGTAAGTAATTTAAATGACAAGAAAAATAAATTAATAATAATAAAACTCTTGGCAAGGTATAAGAACTGGAAGTCCTATCCTAGTTATCCTTATCAATTGTGATGAGAATTGGATTTTTCTCGCACTTTGTTAACCTTTAACTATGAAGGTAAGTTAAGTGGATGAATTTATTTTGATTCCTCAGGTCCTAGTCTTTCCTTGGGAAAGGCTAGAGTTATTGGAACTCAAATTAATTCTTGAAGAATTCCAATTTTCAATCAACAATGAGTTCGATAATTCAAGTGTCTCCAATGACTCAACCAAACCCAAAAAGGAAAATTCTAAATTAAATTAAAAGCATTCATAAATCTGAAACACATCAAACTACGTTTAAACATAAATTCAAATCTAACATGGAAAGGTTTATAAGCTAAATTTAAAAGATAAATATCAATTAAAGCAATAAAATAAAGTAGAAAAATAAATTAAAGGAACATTGAACCTGATAAAAAGAAACAATCATGAAAGTAAGAGAAATCTTAATCCTAAATCCTAAGAGAGGGGAGAGAACCTCTCTCTCTAAAAACTACATCTAAAACTAAAATTATGAATTATGAGCTTATGATTATGAATGAATGGATTCCCCCACTTTATAGTCTCTAATCTGTGTTTTCTGGGCCAAAAACTGGGTCGAAAACAGCCCAGAAATTGCTGGAGAAGAAATCTGCCACGCTGATTTTCATCACTGCGATGCGTCCGCGTGGAGCACGCGTTAGCGTCGCCTAGCATCAGAGCAACTATGGCATATTATATATCAAATCGAAGCCCCAGACGTTAGATTTCCAACGCAACTGGAACCGCATCGTTTGAACTTCTTTAGCTCAAGTTGTGACAGTTTTAGTGCGAGAGGGTCAGGCTGACAGCTTTGCAGTTCCTTCAACTTCTTGTATTCCTTCCACTTTTGCATGCTTCCTTTCCATCCTCCAAGCCATTCCTGCCCTGTAATCTCTGAAAACACTTAACACACATATCAAGGCATCTAATGGTAATAAGAGAGGATTAATATTAGCAAATATAAGGCCAAGGAAGCATGTTTTCAATCATAGCACAAAATCAGGAAGGAAAAAGTAAAACCATGCAAATAGTATGAATAAGTGGGTAAAGAGTTGATAAAATCCACTCAATTGAGCACAAGATAAACCATAAAATAGTGGTTTATCAACCTCCCCACACTTAAACATTAGCATGTCCTCATGCTAAGCTCAAGAGAAGCTATAAAGGAGTGAAGAGGAATGGTAAAATGTATGAAATGCAATCCTATCTCTATGAATGCAACTAAATACAAAATGTTTCTACCTACTTGGTGAAAAGTAAGTAAACCTTTCAAGAACAAACATGAACTGGATTTCACTAATTCAAATCATAAAAATGAAGTACAAATAGACTTGCAGAAGAAAATAGCTCATGAAAGCCGGGAACAAAGAATCGAGCATCGAGCCCTCACCGGAAGTGTATACACTCTAATCACTCATGTGTTTAAGGTTCGATTCTCTCAATTCTCCACTAACCTTGCTTTCTAAGGCTTGCTCTTCATCTAACAATCAACATAAATTTAATGCACAGATACACATATCAAGAGGTCTTTTAAGGGTTGTAATGGGGTTAGGGTCAAGGTAGGATTGTATTTGGCCAAGTGGACTAAAATCTGAATCCTTAATTAACTTAAACTTTCCACCTAACTTTAGACAATCCATGTAATCATAATACCACATCTAACTATCCATTAACCATGTTTTCCACATATTCATGCATTCTAATTTCAAGTACAGCACATATGCATTGCTCTAACCACTTACTTTGGGACATTTTGTCCCCTTTTTGCTTAATTGTAATATTTTTTTCTTTTCTTTTTTTTATATATATATTTTTTTTTCTTTTATTTTTCTCAATGCATATGATTAAATTATTGGATGTATGAATCATGTCCTAAACATTTCTTTCACATTTTCAAAAAATTCTAACGTACTCAATTCTCAAACCAAATGTTTCTAAACCCACTTTTCCCCACACTTAATTCATAAGTATTCTCACTAGTCTAAGCTAACCAAGGATTCAAATTAAGGACATTATTGTTTTCCGCTTAGAGTTAATGATGTGCTAAAGTAAAGAACAAATGGGTATAATAGGCTCAACATTGGTTTGCAAGGAATAATGAAAGGGTAAGGCCATATGGGTATGTAAGCTCAGTGAAACAAAGGCCTCAATCATGTAAGTGTATGCATACATCAAATAATGGAAATATAGAATTAAGCAAGACAAAGATCACAATTTTAGAGAGAAAAATACATACTAAAACAGAATTTTGGTTGATAAAATACAACCAATCGAATAGGCTCAAAAATCTCACTGGTTTTGTATGTTCGAGCTCTAAACCATGTTCCAGTATAATATTTCTTCAAACAAGTTTAACATTAAATTTTATTCAAATTAGTAAAATACTTTAAAAAGTTTCTTGAAAAAGAAAATATTACTTTAACCAAGTGGTGGTAAAATATGCACAAAAAATATCAAACAAATATGCAATCAAACATGTAAATGCAATAACTAACAAGGAAAATAAACCATTGGTGTTGAGATAGAAGAGTAACTAACCCATGGAGATCGATATCGACCTCCCCACACTTAAAGATTGCACCGTCCTCGGTGCATGCTGAGATGTACAAGTGGACGGATTGCTACAACTGACGCTTGTAGATAGAGGCGCCTTAGCTGGAGGTCTCTTGGTTCCTCTCCGTGCCGGTGTCTTGTTAGTGGCCTTCTCTTTTCCTTTCTTGGTACCCATGCCTAAGGAAGAGGAAAAAGGAAGAGTGTGAAATATAGAAAACTCAGACCGGAAGGGAGAAAATTCCAAGTGATAAGGAATGCCAAAGGAAAAATGATAGCCCAACTACATGGTAGCTACAACATGTAGGGAAGACAACAATAAAGATCAAAAAGGGCAATTCAAAATAATTAGATGCAAGAGGGTAAAAACATGCAAATAATAGGCATGAGAAGCATAGCTCAAGCATCAAGTAATAAATGTGCCAAATTAAAGAGCATGTGTAATGATGACAATTGTGAATGATAATCCCAAATACATTGGGTGTGCAAGTTAAAATAGGGATGAAAATAATGTAATCCAAATATATATGAGAGCCATAAGTAAATGTCAATTGTCAAATCTCTCCTCAGAGTAGCCACATGCTCAAATAAAATAAGGTACTATCCAAATAAAACTCCAACACCAACATAAAAATGCATGAAAAAGAATTGAAAAAGAAACCAAAAGAAAAGAACAAATAAATGCATTAAATTAAAGGGATAGAGTAGAGGGGGAGAAGAAGAGAAAGAAAGAAGAAAGAAGAAGAAAGAAATTAGGATTTGGGGAAGAAAAGATAAGATATCTAGCTGATCTGGATAAGCTGTGCGTTGCTTTTGACGCGGACGCGTGGGTCACGCATTCGCGCGGATAGCACTTCTACGAAATGACGCGGACGCATCATCCACGCGGTCGCGTGGATCGATCTGTGCCATTAGCGCGAGGGCAGCCTCGCGGTCGCGCAACTCTCTGTTTGAAGCTCATATTGCCAAATATCTGGGGTGACGCGTTTGCGTGGGTGACGCGATCGCGTGAATGGCCATATTTGCAAAACGACGCAGACGCGTGGGGCACGTGTTCGCGTGGTAAGGCTTGTGCTTCTAGCACCGTTCCAGCCCTACTCCAGCACAACTTTCGGCCATGCACCCCTATTACGTCGATTTGTTGGAGCACGCGTTCGCGTGGGTGACACGGACGCGTGGGAGGCTATTTTTCCAAATGACGCGGTCGCGTGGGTCACGCGGACGCGTGGGCATGTTTGTGCCTAAAGCGCGCCTCCACCCACGCTTTCGCGTGACTCTCTGTTCAATTCTCTTTTTTTTCAAAACGCACTGGTGATGCGGACGCATCAGCGACGCTGCCGCGTCGCATACGTATTTTTTTTTTTTTAATAATGCAGTATGCATAATGCAATGCTAATATGAATGTTATGCAAAACTCCAGGTTCAATACAATAAAATAAAATAAAACTCGAAAACAAATAAAACTAAATAAAAAAATGAAAAAAGAACGATCATACCATGGTGGGTTGTCTCTCACCTAGCACTTTTAGTTAAAGTCCTTAAGTTGGACATTTGGTGAGCTCCTTGTCATGGTGGCTTGTGCTTGAACTCATCCTGAAACTGCCACCAATGCTTGGACTTCCAATGGCCTCCGGGATCCCAAACTAGGCACAGAAAGCCTTCAAGCAAGTTAAAGCAAGTGACAAGGCCCCAAGAGTGTTGATTTCCAGAATGAATTCTGGGGTTCCAAATCTTGCTTTTGCACCCGTCTTGTTGAGCAATATTGTTCCATCTGGGTGGCAGGCAATCTGAATTCTCACTAAGGCGGCCAAACAACTTCCTAGACCCATTCAGCTGGGCTTTACACCAACCTTTGCATTTAAACTTTGAGCTTTCCACCATATTGAATCTTGCATGACGACTCCTACCACTAACATCTTCCTCTTACGCTTAATGCCACAAAGAGCTCTAAGTTGACCATCCGTCTCCAGTAGCCCATATTCAAGTGGAATTAGAAAGCTAAGGGATATGAATTTTAACCACTTGAATGTTGTGAAGAATGATGGCAACTTAGGGGGAGGTATTTCTAACGAATTTACAGGCTCCACTCCCTTGTGCTCTTCTCTGACAACTTTCACCTCTTTGCAAGTTTCTTCAATATCAACCTCTTCCTCTTGGTAGCTTTCTTCCAATTCAATCTCTTATTCATTGCTCACCAAGGGCATGGGAGGCTGTGCTTCTTTTTCTTCTTTAATCTCCATCTCTTGACCAACCTCTTCCAAGTCTTTAACTATGATATGCCTTGGAGGTTGTACACCCTCCTCAGCATCAAATGCAACCATCTTGGAAGGAGGCTCTATGACCTGACTTTTCCATGGAGGTTCAGCATCTCCTAAGTCTTCAACCATTTCTTCCTCTGCAACTATTATGGCTTCCTCCACTTGTTCCAATATAAAGCCATGTTCCTCATTGTCCACCGAAGTTTCTAGTGTCTCCTTCATGCTACGCTCTTCTTTTGATTCTCCACATGTAGCCATGGGAGCACTTTGAGTGTCCGAGTATTGGGAAGCTAATCGACTTATCGCTTGATTTAGTTGATATAGAGTTGCATGAAATCGATCCGCTGATTCCTTGAGATGGTCCCTTGATTCTTGTTCTGCTTGGATTGCATGATTAGGATCATATGGCTCTTGGGTAGATGGATGTGGGTGCTCTTCTATGGATGGTGGTGGTGGGATAGAGAGATCATTCAGTGGTTGAAAAGGAAGTGCACTAGAGCTTGAGAGTTGATTGTTGAAGGTATATGGTGGTCCGATTTGGGCGACGAGAGCTTGTATAGTAGAGTTTAGATCGGTAAGTGCTTTCTCCATGGAGGTTTGGGGTGGGTAGGAGGGTTTATTTGGCTCATAAGGTGGTTGGTATGGTGGATACGGGTTAGGGTCATATGGAGGTGAATGGTGGAAAGGGGCTTGTGAGTATGGTGGTCCAAAGTCATGTTAAGGAAAGGGTTCATAGGCATATGGTGGTAGTTGTTGATAGTCCATTGGAGGTGGTTGTTGCCATGAGGGTTGATCCAATCCTTGTGGCTCCTCCCATCTTTGATTGTTCCAACCTTGATGCCTGTTCTCCTTGTAATTTCCTCTTCCTGCAACATAATTGTAACCAGACTCATAGCCAAAGGGGTGAGAGTTCATAGTAGCAAATAAAAATTAAAAACGAAAATAAAAACAAATTTAAATTAAAATGTTATTTAAATTTTGAATTTGAAAATTAAATTTTGAAATTTGAATTTTAAATTTTTAAATTTGAATTTTGAAAATTTTTAAATTTGAATTTTGAAATTTGATTTTTGAAATAAGATAAGATAAGATAAAAATTTTAAAATAAAAATCTGGAAATTTATTTTTATTTATTTTTTTATGAAAATTTCGAAAATTCAATTAAAATAAATAGAAAATATATTTTTTAATTTAATGAGGAAAGAGAAAAATAATAAAATGACACAAAACTTAAAATTTTTAGATTAAAACGAAGAAAACAACTAAGAACAGCTTGAAGGTCAAGATGAACACGAAGAACAACTTGAAGATCAAGATGAACACTAAGAACAAATTTTTGAAAAAAATTTTAATAACTAAATAAAAACCAATAACCTCTTAATTTTACGAAAAAGAAAAAAAAACAAAAATAAAAACAAATAAACAAGCAAAAAGCAAATATTTATAATAACCAATAATAAGGTACACGTTTGCAATTCCTCGGCAACGGCGCCATTTTGACAAAGAGGATTCTAGCTAGTTTAGAATTTTTATAAGAATATAATCGCGTTGTAAGTACAGCTTCTAAACCGGCAAGGAATCCCTTTCGAACAAACGTTTTGGTTGTCACAAGTAACAAACCCCTTTGAAATTGATAATCGAAGTATTTAACCTCGGGTCGTCTTCTCAAGGAATTGCAGGGAGGTATGTTCTTATTATTGGTTATGAGTTTTGTAAATTGGGGGTTTTTGAAATAAGGAGCAAGTAATTTAAATGACAAGAAAAATAAATTAATAATAATAAAACTCTTGGCAAGGTATAAGAATTGGAAGTCCTATCCTAGTTATCCTTATCAATTGTGATGAGAATTGGATTTTTTTCGCACTTTGTTAACCTCTAATTATGAAGGTAAGTTAAGTGGATGAATTTATTTTGATTCCTCAGGTCCTAGTCTTTCCTTGGGAAAGGCTAGAGTTATTGGAACTCGAATTAATTCTTGAAGAATTCTAATTTTCAATCAACAATGAGTTTGATAACTCAAGTGTCTTCAATGACTCAACCAAAGCAAATTCTAAATTAAATTAAAAGCATTCTTAAATCTGAAACACATCAAACTACGTTTAAACATAAATTCAAATCTAACATGGAAATGTTTATAAGCTAAATTGAAAAGATAAATATCAATTAAAGCAATAAAATAAAAGTAGAAAAATAAATTAAAGGAACATTGAACCTGATAAAAAGAAACAATCCTGAAAGTAAGAGAAATCTTAATCCTAAATCCTAAGAGAGAGGAGAGAACCTCTCTCTCTAAAAACTACATCTAAAACTAAAATTATGAATTATGAGCTTATGATTATGAATGAATGGATTTCCCCACTTTATAGCCTCTAATCTGTGTTTTCTGGGCCGAAAATTGGGTCGAAAACAGCCCAGAAATCGCTGAAGAAGAAATCTGCCACGCTGATTTTTGTCACTGCGACGCGTCCGCGTGGAGCACGCGTTCGCGTCGTCTAGCGTCATGGAAACTATAGAATATTATATATCAAATCGAAGCCCCAGACGTTAGCTTTTCAACACAACTGGAACCACGTCGTTTGGACCTCTTTAGCTCAAGTTATGACAGTTTTAGTGCGAGAGGGTCAGGCTGACAACTTTGCAGTTCCTTCAACTTCTTGTATTCCTTCCACTTTTGCATGCTTCCTTTCCATCCTCCAAGTCATTCCTGTCCTGTAATCTCTGAAAACACTTAACACACATATCAAGGCATCTAATGGTAATAAGAGAGGATTAATATTAGCAAATATAAGGCCAAGGAAGCATGTTTTCAATCATAGCACAAAATCAGAAAGGAAAAAGTAAAACCATGCAAATAGTATGAATAAGTGGGTAAAGAGTTGATAAAATCCACTCAATTGAGCACAAGATAAACTATAAAATAGTGGTTTATCAGAAGGTCAATGTCGAAGGACTTAATCCCTAATTCAGCACATGTTTTTCTCTTCATTCCCAAATAACTCTGAGTACTTCCTGTTCCCTACTATCACCACCGCCAGACTCAGAACCTGAAACAACACCATCACATTACATTATTCTAATTTCCAATTTTGATTAGGTTAGATTGGGATTGGGATTGGGATTGTGTAACTTGCCATAGTTTTGAGAGGGAGTGCACTTCCTCCGTGATCTCAGATTTGATAGTTTGTGCCACCGCCTAGCCGTCGATGACGGAGTGACAGCGGCGTGATTGTGACGGAGCGACAGCGACACGAGTGTCACACATTGACGACGGGCACGGAAGCAGCAGAGCGACGACAGGCACGGGGCCATCGGAGCGACGACCGGCGCTGGGGCAGTGATAAACCTCGTTTTGACGGTTTATCCTGTATTGATTTTAAGAGATTTTATCACCTTTTACCCATATTTATTCAATGAAATAGCATAGTTTTGTGATTGTCTCCTTATTTGTGCTTAGATGTGAAAACATGCTTTTAGACCCTTAATTTGATGGTTTTAATCTCCCTTTGATTCCACTAGATGCCTTGATATGTTTGTTAGTGATTTCAGATTGAAAAGGCTAGGAATGAACCAAAGGAGTGAAGAGGAAAGCATGCAAAGTGGAGAAATCATGAAAAGTCAAAAAAGTTGAACTCGCCCATGGACGCGCGCGCGCACCTGGTGCTTGCGCGTACGCGTCGGTGCTGGTTTATGATTTTTTAATGAAAACGTGACCAACGAATTCTCAAGGGTTGTAGGGCCCAATCCCAACCAACTTTGGCGCCAAAGATGCTATTTAAAGCCAAGGATTGAAGAGCAAGGGGGATTCCAATCATACACACTCATTAGGATTAGTTTAGAGTTAGTTTCTAGAGAGAGAAGCTCTCTCTTCTCTCTAGAATTAGGATTAGGATTATGTTTAGTTCTTAGATCTAGGTTTTAATCTTTGCTTTCTTCCACTTCTATCTCTCAATTCTTTGTTGCTACATTCATCTTCTTCTATTCTTTTGTTATAATTTCCTTTATGTTGTTCTTATATTTTGTTGTAGATCTAGTATTGTTCCTTCTACATTCTTCCAATTCAATAAGAGGTAATTCATAATAATTGTTCTTCTTTGCTTTTCTATTGTTGATCTCTTGCCTTTGTAGTTGTAGATTCCTTTAATTCTTGCAATTAATAATGTTTACTTCTATTGCACTCTATGTGTTTGTTGAAATGCCTCTTCTAGATATAGTGTAGATTTTGTTCCTCTTGGCCTAGGTAGAGTAATTAGTGACACTTGAATTATCTAATCCCTTTGTTGATTAATAATTGGAGAGATTGCTAATTGGTTTGGAGTGCACTAAAGCTAGTCTTTCCTTGGGAGTTGGCTAGGACTTGTGGCTCAAGTCAATTCATCTACTTGACTTTCCTTTAATTAGTAAGGGTTAACTAAGTGGTAGCAATGAACAATTCTCATCACAATTGAGAAGGATAACTAGGATAGGACTTCTAATTTTCATACCAAACCAAGAGCCTTTTATAGTTGTTAGTTTATTTTCATTGCCATTTACTTTTCATGCTTCTTATCCAAAACCCCAAAATAACTCATAACCAATAACAAGACACTTTATTGTAATTCCTAGGGAGAACGACCCGAGGTTTGAATACTTCGGTTATTAATTTTAGGGGTTTGTTTTAGTGACAAACAACTTTTTGTATGAAAGAATTAGTGCTTGGTTTAGAAACTATACTTTACAACGAGATTTTATTAGTGAATTTCTAAACCGTCAAAAATCCGTTCATCAAAATAGCGCCGTTGCCGGGGAATTGCAATGGTGTTATGTTATTGGTTATTGTATATATGTGAATAGTGTGAATATGTTTGCTTTTGTTAGCTCTTGCTAGTTTTAGGATTTAATTTTCTTGCTTCTTATTTGATTTTGTTTTCATTTTCTTCTTGCTATCATGAATTCTCACCTTGGCTATGAGTTTGGTTATCAACATGTTGTAGGAAATGAGGACTATAATGAAGATGTGTATCAAGAATGGGATGACCAAAGGTGGAAGGAGCCATATGCATATGATCAATCTTCATGGCAACAACCTCCACCAATGCACTATGAAGAATATCCATTCTATGATGCATACCAATCCAATGGTTATGGTGAATCACCTTGTGACTTTCAAGAACCACCACCATATGCCTATGATCCATACCCTCAACATAACTCTCAACCATACTCACAAGCCCTTTCTTACCAACCATCTTCATATGACCCTAATCCATATCCATCCTACCAACAACCATATGAGCAATATGAACCACATATAGAGCCACCACCATTCCAACATCAATATTTTCAAGAGCCACCTCCTCCACATTATTACCAAGATGAACCACCTCCAATATATGAAAATTTTCAACCACAAGATGAATACTACTTTCCACCACAACCTCCCATGGAAGAATACTCGTATCCATTGATCCAAGAGCCACATGATCCTAATCATATTATCCAAAAGGAACAAGAGTCAAGGGATCGTCTCAAGGAAGCATTGGATCAATTTCAAGCAACCATGGAGTGTGTTGTGCAACAAGTGGAAAGAGTGGAGAATATTGAACCACCAAAACTCTACCAAGAAGAACCATCTTCCTACTATGAACCCTTCCCCCAAAATGATGAATCATTCCGTCCACCCCAACCTCCAATGGATAACATCCTTGGTGTTCTTGTTCAAGGGCAAGAAGAGATGAAAAGGGATGTGCAAAATTTCATGGCCGCCTTGGATGCGGTAACAAATCAATTAGCCTCCCAATGCTTGAACACTCAAGGAACTCCCATGGCTACATGTGGAGAATCGAATGAAGGACAAAGCATGAAGGAGAGATTGGAAACTCCGGTGGGAAATGACGGAAGTTGCTTTGTATTGGAATAATTGGAGGAAGCTTTAATTGTTGAAGACAAGGAAGAAGTGGTAGAAGACTTAGGAGATACGGAGCCTCCATGGGAACATAGAGTTGAAGAAAATCCCTCCAAGATGATTGAAATTGATGCTAGGGAGGAAAATGCACACCTTCCAAGGCATATTCCATATGAAGACTTGGATGGGATAGAGCAAGAACTGAGTTCCCATGGCAATGAAGAGCAAGCATCAAGTCCTAGTGGTGGAGAATCCTTTGAACTTGAAGAACCTTCTCCCGGTGCATTTGAAAAGGTTGTGGAGGTAAACTCCTTTCACCCTCCCAATTATAGTTTGATTAAGGGAAAAGGCTTAGATAGTTTGAGTATTAATGAACAAAGGATTGAATTAGAGAAATCTTGTGAAGAGGTGGAAGTCCCTAGAAATAGAAGAACGGGGGTTGGTTATGCTTTGTCAAGATCTTTGGAAGCATCTTTGCCTAGGTGGCCATCTACTCCCTCACTTGAGTGGGTAAAATTTATTTCTATTAGCTTTATTGTCCCACTTGAGTATGGCTTGCTTGAAACGGATGGTCAACTTAGGATCCTTTGTGGGATGAAGCGTAAGCGAAAGATGTTTCGTAGTTGGCGTTGCAAATCAAGGCTCATTATGGTTGATGCATCAAACATGAGATATAAAGGTTGGAGTAGTGCTCAAATAGATGGGTCTAGGAGGGTTGTTGGCCACTATATAGAGAATTCACCTTACTCACCACCCGGTTGGACTAATAATGATGATCAACCTCAAGACGGGTGTGAAAATAAAGTGTGGGATCCCGGATTACAAGAAGAGGATCAACTTTGGGAGCCCCAAGCTTGTGAAGAACTCCATCAAGACTTGGCTCAATCCATGAAGAATCTTGGGGCACAATGGAGAACCAAGCATTGGTGGGAGTTCCAAGATGAATACAAGCACAAGTCACCTTGATGAGGAGCTCCCCATAAGTCCAACTTAAGGACAATAAACAAAAGTGCTAGGTGGGAGACAACCCACCATGGTAAAATCTTTTCATTTTCTCTTTTATAAATATTTGGTAGAATTGGTCTAATTTCATGTTTTGTTTAGATAGTTGAGTTTAATTGGTAGTTTAGTATGTTAAATAAGGTTTTATGGTATTTTGGTAGCTGTTTGGAGGTTTGGAATGCTTGTATTGATGCAAAAACATAGCAAAAATTTTTGAAAAAACAGAGCACCATCCACGCGTACGCGCACTTCAAGCATTCTCGACCACTTACGCGTCCGCGTACATGGCGCGCGCGCGTAGATGCAAAAGTTCCACTCCCCGCTAGCAAACCCGAGAGTTAGGCCTTCACTGTGCGAATGTTGAGCCCCAGGCCCAACACCATCCGCGCGTCCGCGCACCTGGCGCGTACGCGCCCATCATGCTGAATTCGCAATACACGCGCAAGCGCACATGCCGCGCGCGCGTCGATTAGGCCACCTGCACTCTTGGTACTTTTACCAGAGAGTTGTGCCAACTCTGGGCCAACATTAGGCCGCCGGCCTGGCTAGCCATTCACGCAGATGCGCAAGGTACGCGTCCGCGCCCATGCCCACAACCCCATCTACGCGTGAGCGCAGAGTACGCATCCACGCCTCTCTCTCTATTCCACCACCCGCGCGCCCGCGCCATGTGCGCGTTCGCGTGGATGCCCTTTCTTCCATCCAATTCTTTTCTTCTCCTCTTTCCATTTCTTCCCTTCTCCTTTCTTCTTCCCTCCTCCTACCCCTCATCTAACACTCCCAAACACCATCAATAACCAATTATTTTAGTTACCTAGTTAGTTAGTTAGTTAGTCGATTAGTTAGTTTTAGTTTAGTTTTCATTTTATTTTCTATCTTTTTCATTGTAAGTGTTGGATTGTTATTCTTGTTTACCATTAATTGCTGCTGGGTATTAAAAAGGGGATGTTATAATCTTTGTTGGATTCTATGATTGAGGTTATATTTTGCTACTTGGTTTTGAGTTTTTCATGCTTACCTTTTGAAAACTACCAAGTGATGAGAATTGCCTTCGAACTTGTAATTCTTTTGAATTGCATGATTTGGCCACCATGTGATTTGAACCGTATTCTTTGATTAGGCAATCTCTTGATGGATGATGTTGAGCATTTACCTTAATGCATTGTATTTCATAATTATATCCATCCATATGTTTGACTTGAATGCTTTCATGCTTCTCTAATGCTTGTCTTACCTTACAAGCTTACTTAAAGCATCTCAAGCACACTAGGATAAGTGACGTGCATGCTTCTTTTGTGACATAGCTCTTTATACTAATGTGTGTTCTAAACCGCACAATTTAGAATTCACACACCTAATATTTCTTAATGTCACACTAATTCACTCACTCAATTCTAGTGATTTACCTCATTCCAACAATGTATGCTTCCTTGCTTTTATATCTTCTCATCTTATGGTGTTGTATTTTTGTTTTTCATGATAAATGCACCACAAGCAAACATGGAAGCAAGAGTAAGAACACGCAGCAATCCAGAGACTCGCCGTACCCCCTTGCTCATCTTTGAGTGCACCGAGGACGGTGCAAACTTTTAAGTGTGGGGAGGTCGTCCGACCGGTCGGCAATTTTGGGTGACAAATTTCTAATCCCAACACTTTTGCATTTCATTTTAGGTTCTTAGGATTTTTACTTTCATTTTCTTATTTTTGCATATGTATACACAATAAGCTTAGTCAAAATAATGAAATTTTTCAAATAATGAATTTTTTCAAAATTTCTATCTATAGGGCATCTCAATTGATTTGAGTGAAAACTTTTCATAGAACTTGCTTGAATTATATATATTATGGATCATGTTTTGAGCTAAGAACACAAGCTTGTGAGATTTGAGCCTAATAGCGTGGTTACATCTTATAACCACTTATTTTCCTTCTTGTGTGCATTATTCTCTTTCTATGATTGTAATCTTTGATTTGTTTGATTCTTTATGTCCATTATTTTGTGTATTCATGCATTTATATGATTGAGGCCATCATTTCATTAGCTCACTTACCCAAATGGCCTTACCTTTTATCTTCCTTTGTTAGCCAAATTTGAGCCTACGCTTAACCCACTTATTCTTTAATTTAGCACATTACTAGCCTTAAAGCGAAAAACAATAAATGTCCTTAATTTGGATCTTTGATTAGCTTAGGCTAGTGTGTGTGAGTATCATTCAAGTGTGGGAACCTTGGGACATTGGGTGAATAAAAGGGTAGTTTTGTAATATTATTGGAAATATTGGAAATTGGGTACATACTCATGTATTGATCAAATGTAAAACCTTATGCATTGAGGTTCTTGTATATAAAAAGAAAAAAAAATAATAACAAAAGAAAAAGAAAAAGAAAAGAAAAATAATATGGAAAATAAAAAAATAGAAAAAGAAAAAAAAAGAGAAGAAGAAAAAAATAATAAAAAAGGGACAAAATGCCCCAAAGCAAGGTCCAATAAAATCAATGCATAAGTATTGCGAAATGAAAAAGAAAATGCATGAGTATGTGAAAAAGTGAAGAATGGGTAGTTAGGTTAGAACTTAGTTGTATAGGATGTCATAGATTAGGTGGGAAGTCTAAGCTTATCAAAGATTCAAACTTCAAGCTCACTTGACCATATATGCATCCTACCTTGACCCTAACCCCATTACAACCTAAAGAAAAGACCTCATGATACTTGTATGCATGCATGAAATGTATGTCGATTGTTAGAAGAAAAACAAATCTTGGAAAGCATGATTAGGGGAGAATTGAGAGAATCGACCCTAAACACTTGAGCGAATAGAGTGCAAACACTACCGGTGAGGGTTTGATGCTCAATTACATGTTTCCACCTATGATCATCTCCTTTCATGCAAGTTTGTAAAAATATTTAATAGCTCAATTCAATTGTGGATTAGACTTGCTAGTCCTTAGCCCTTGTGCATATATACTTCTTGGGAATTGATTTATTTTGACCAAGCAATTGCATTCATTTAGATAGTTGCATATAGGTAGATTGCATTTAATTAGTTTCCATTGAATAAATGCCATGCCCTTTGCTTCATTCTTGGTTTAAGCATGAGGACATGCTTGGTTTAAGTGTGGGGAGGTTAATAAACCCCGTTTTGACGGTTTATTCTGTATTGATTTTAAGAGATTTTATCACCTTTTACCCATATTTATTCAATGAAATAGCATGGTTTTGTGATTGTCTCCTTATTTGTACTTAGATGTGAAAACATTATTTTAGACCCTTAATTTGATGGTTTTAATCTCCCTTTGATTCCACTAGATGCCTTGATATGTTTGTTAGTGATTTCAGATTGAAAAGGCTAGGAATGGACCAAAGGAGTGAAGAGGAAAGCATGCAAAGTGGAGAAATCATGAAAAGTCAAAAAAGTTGAACTCGCCCATGGATGCACGCGCGCACCTGCGAATCACCCCATGGACGCGCACGCGTGCTGTGCGCGTACGCGTCGGTGCTGGTTTATGATTTTTTAATGAAAACGTGACCAACGAATTCTCAGGGGTTGTGGGGCCCAATCCCAACCAACTTTGGCGCCAAAGATGCTATTTAAAGCCAAGGATTGAAGAGCAAGGGGGATTCCAATCATACACACTCATTAGGATTAGTTTAGAGTTAGTTTCTAGAGAGAGAAGCTCTCTCTTCTCTCTAGAATTAGGATTAGGATTATGTTTAGTTCTTAGATCTAGGTTTTAATCTTTGCTTTCTTCCACTTCTATCTCTCAATTCTTTGTTGCTACATTCATCTTCTTCTATTCTTTTGTTATAATTTCCTTTATGTTGTTCTTATATTTTGTTGTAGATCTAGTATTTTTCCTTCTACATTCTTCCAATTCAATAAGAGGTAATTCATAATAATTGTTCTTCTTTGCTTTTCTATTGTTGATCTCTTGCCTTTGTAGTTGTAGATTCCTTTAATTCTTGCAATTAATAATGTTTACTTCTATTGCACTCTATGTGTTTATTGAAATGCCTCTTCTAGATATAGTGTAGATTTTGTTCCTCTTGGCCTAGGTAGAGTAATTAGTGACACTTGAGTTATCTAATCCCTTTGTTGATTGATAATTGGAGAGATTACTAATTGGTTTGGAGTGCACTAAAGCTAGTCTTTCCTTGGGAGTTGGCTAGGACTTGTGGCTCAAGTCAATTCATCCACTTGACTTTTCTTTAATTAGTAAGGGTTAACTAAGTGGTAGCAATGAACAATTCTCATCACAATTGAGAAGGATAACTAGGATAGGACTTCTAATTTTCATACCAAACCAAGAGCCTTTTATAGTTGTTAGTTTATTTTCATTGCCATTTACTTTTCATGCTTCTTATCCAAAACCCCAAAATAACTCATAACCAATAACAAGACACTTTATTGTAATTCCTAGGGAGAACGACCCGAGATTTGAATACTTCGGTTATTAATTTTAGGGGTTTGTTTTAGTGACAAACAACTTTTTGTATGAAAGAATTAGTGCTTGGTTTAGAAACTATACTTTACAACGAGATTTTATTAGTGAATTTCTAAACCTTCAAAAATCCGTTCATCAGGCAGCTGAGCAACGATGGCGCGGAGGTAGTGGAGCCACGACGGCGCAGTGGCGGGAGAGAAGATGGCGCGGCGGCAGCAGAGAGGGAAGGTTGTTGAAATGGTGGAAGTGAAAGGGCAAGGCGGTTAGTTAATTTTTCAGGTAAAATGTAATTGGGGAATTGAGTGAAACAAGGGACGCGGGAAGTAAAGGCGGGGTGGTTTTTTTGTTGATAAAGTTGACAGTAAATTTGTCGCTTTTAGTTAAAATAAAAATCAACATTCTAACTGTCTATTTTATATAATCAATCTATACCATTCATTTAATTTTAAAAAGAGATCTCCATCCTTTAATATTATCGACGACAAAAGCTGTCGATATTATAATTATTAAAATAGACGACCTGTGTGTCGATTTAAAAAAAAATTTCAACCAACTATTCTGTCGACAATGTAACGATAAAAATGGTGTTAAAAGGTTATCAAAATAATAGACGACATGGCCGTCGATTTTAATATTTTATTTCTAATCATTCCTTTTTCATTTTATCGACGACAAGCCGTCAAAAAATATCGACGGAAATTCTGGCCGTCGATTTTTGGCGTCGATAATTACACTGTTTCTTGTAGTGGACTGAACTATTTTGGTGATTTTTGGACTGAAATATCGTTGAGAATAAAGTATAAATTGGTGAGGTGTGATGGCCGAGAGATTAAATTTAAAAGTTACGAAGAATCGGTAATCGAAAAACTCGAGAACGGATTAAAGCACAAGTAATATTTTAAGAGAAAAAGATTAAGGGTTTCAGTTTTGATATAAAAGAAAGATTAATAATTAAATTTTATTTTTGAAGGGTAACATTGTATTGTATATAAAAATCGATATACTATTTGTAATTATATAAGTTTTCGGGTATTTTGGGTAATAAATAAAGTACAGGGATAAAAATGGACATTTTGTAAAATTTTAGGGTTATTTTTATAAATATTGAGATAAGTGAGGTTTTAAATATAATTTTATAAAAATATTCGATTAAAAATGAAATATTTAGAAGTTTGAAGTTTAAAACGTAGATAATAAGAGTTTAAGAATAAAAGCTTTACGAAGCTAAGTTTTTTTTAAAGAAAAGCTATAAATATTATTTATTTATCATTTAAATTATCTTATTTATATTATTGTTATTATTTTATTAAGAATATTTAAGTCAGAGAAGAGCAAATATAAGAACTCTTAAAAGTTTTAGAGGACGCAGTTGATTTAAGAATTTTATGATTTCTTTTCATAAGACATTAGGAAAAGTCGAGGGAAGAATGTGAAATTGAATTATGATAAAGAATTAAAAGATTGAAGAAAAGAAGAGAGAAAGAAAAGGAGTAAGAAAATAAAAGAGAAAGATGAGAAAGAAAAGAAAAGAAAAAGAACAAAAAGAGAAGGATGTATTAAGTAAAAGGATCTCTGCCACAGAAGAGCAGAAAGCAGTGACGAGAAGGATGTATTAAGTAAAAGAATCTCTGCCACAAAAGAGCAGAGAGCAGTAACTGAAAATATTTTAATGAACGTCTGCCACAGTAGAGCAGATAGAAAAGAAGGTATTAATTAAAGGGATCTCTACCGCAGTAGAGTAGAGAGTGAAGATTGAAAAGAAATTGAGTGATGTTGAGCCTTAGTGCCAAGTGTCTAGTGAGGACAGTGATGCATAATGCTCACTGGAGACCAAAAGGAAGGTTCTCCCATGAGGACGGCAATGCGTAACGCTCATGAAAGGGACGTTGGCTGAGATAAGGACGACGGTACGAAACACTTATCTCAGGACCAGTGTCGGGAATCAGGCAACAAATCGATACATGAGCTCATGGCCTGTATAGGACTAGACATACATCATACTTGTTTGTGCATATTTGTTTGTGATTGTGTTTTCTTTGATTGTGTGTGCTTGTGATTGGATTCTATGTTCTGTAATTGTTGAGTTTGATTATACTTTGTTGACTGTTGTTATTGACTGAGAACATAATGAAATGAACTTAACTTCTAACCCCGACCCTACTAAGAACTCCCCAGTTCTTACCCCCTATTTTCACCCCTTTCAACTACAGGTGCAAAGGTTTAGTGCGGAGTTACAAGAGCATAGAAGATTATGTTTACAATTTGAGTTGTTAGATTTTATTTTCCTCTCGTCGTTTATTGTTTTTAGTTTTTAGAGGGGATAGGACTTGTATTTTGAGAATCTTGAAATAAGTCTATGTATATAATGCTATGTGAATATATATCTTTGTGATTAAGAGATTAAAAGTAAAATCTTTCCATTTTCTTAATTAAGGATTTCGGTTCGTATTTGCAAAGGCTCAATATTAAATAAATATAGTATAAAATTAAAGAAGTAGAGGTAGGTGACACCCGGACTTTTAGTGCGATCATGAGATGCTAAAAGTTAGGGTGCTACAGGTGGGATTCAAGATTTAGGACTTGATTTTGGCTTTCTAACAGGTATGTTTAAGTTTCATTTAAATACCAATATGACATGAAGTCCTAGGCTAGATGCCCCTAGGAATAAGTTTGAATTGTGTAATTGGGTGAAATTCAAATATTGTAATTGATGAAGTGTTCGTTTTGATTTTGATTTGGTGATTGGTTGTTTATGAGTTGTAAGAATGTGGTAGAAGCATGATGATTGAAATTATGAATTGATAAAAAGATGAATTATTGAGTTGATGAGTTAATGAATGTTGGGCCGGAGGCCGTGAATTTTAGGTCAGAGGCCGTGAAAGGTAAGTCCAGATAAGTGTGATGGATTGAAATGTGTTATTTTGATATGAATTATGTTTGGATTGGTAATTATTGAATTTGTATTGAACATGTGAAAAGTTATTGGATTTTTGAGTTGTTGATTGAAGTGGTTTGGAATACATGATTAGGCTTGGAATTGGACGAAAATGGGTGATTTATGTGATAAATAATTTGATATAATTTGAGAGTAATGATGGATTATTGAGGAAGTCTAGAATGTGGTTTGAATTGGTTGTGGATATAATGAGGATTTGGTGAATTTGTGAAGGAAAATTTTTAGATGGATTGATAAAGTGGAAGTTAATTTGTTAGGTGATGAATGCTGAGAGGAGTAGAGAATGAAGGGATCTATGTTTAGATTGTTTAGGGATGAATGTGGTATGGGTTTGGTTTGATTTGGATTGTGAACTTGGAAATGAGAAATTTTTGTTTTTGGGTAAAAACGAGTTTTTGTCCAACTTCGGCGAGTCATAACTCGATCCTCGGAGTTGAAAATTTAACGAAATTAGATTTTTATGAAAATTTATTCAATAATCTCTCCAATGGTTCAAAAATGGTTGAAAAATGAATTTTGTAGGAAAAATTATCAACATTTGAAAATCTAGTTTCAAAACTAAATTCTGCAGAAGTTGCATAATTTTAAGGTCATGCGTTGCATACGCATGATGGGCATTCCAGAATTTAAAAGATTTTGTGTGCGTACCGTGCGAGTACCGTGCGTACGCGCAAAAGTGGACTCATGCGTACGCATGAGGCATGCGTATGCACAACCACCCAGTTTTGCAGAAAATATATTTTTGTGTTTTTAACCATTCTTCGAGCCTTCTAAACCTCTGTAAATCTTGTTATGAGTCTAGAGCCGGTGAAATAAAGGGTAAAGGAGCTAAGAATGAGACTGAACGAGTCGAGACAGTAAATTGAAGAAAGATGAACTAAATGTGAAGTGAAGTATGATGAGGAATGATGATGAGTGATAATTGATTTTTGATTGAGGTATGATGATGATTATGAGATTGAGAGATAATGATGATTGAGTATGATCAAGATATGATTAGGACAATAAGGAAAATGAGTTAGGGTGATGACTGAGGATGATTATGATTATGAATGGAGTGAAATGGAACTGAGAAGGAAGTCAATAATAAAATTAACTCTGATTTGAGATATATCTGCTTGGGAAGTATAGTGGAGTGATTCCACTTGCCGCAGTAGAGTGATTCTACTTGCTCCCAGATATGATTGCAATGCAGTAGAGTGATTTTACTTGTCGCAGTAGAGTGATTCTGCTTACTCCCGAATGGGATTGCAATGCAGTGGAGTGATTCCACTTGATCTCAGATGTTGACCCTCTGTCGCAAGATGTGGCCGGATACTTAGAACTTTCTGGATTTTATCCTCCAAGAGGTGTCAATCACTCTTGAGAGATGCGCCCATGCAGGGACTGTCCAGCGTTAGCTACCAGACATGTCGAATTTGGCTGTATAACCGACAGATAATATCATCGACCATAGGGCAGGCATACATCATTTGCATTTGTTTGGCTTGTTTGGGTTTGCTACTTGTCATGCCTTGTTTATTTGTAACCATTAAATAATTATATACTAATTGCTTTACTTGAAATTACTTGTGAATTACTTGATTGCCTTGCTTGTATTTGTATAACTGAGAGGTCCCTCATGTTGTTGTCGATTGACGTTGAGGGCTGTTCTGTTTGGAGTTTGGAGAATTATGGAACTTGGAGATAGATGTATTAGATTAGAATCCCTTATGGTAGTTGCCTAATTATGGATTAGTGAGAACCTACGATGGAAATAATGATGTGTGGAGTTTAAGATTGCTTAGTGAGTTTCCTGTTGTCTTATATTGTATCTATTTGGCATTTTTACCGTACTATGAACCCATGAGTCGGGAGTTCTCATTCCATATATATCTACTATTTTTTAGATGCAGGTCTTAGAGCTTCACGGTAAGTTGGAGTTCGTCTGGAAGATGGCGAAGTTATTTTGAATTTTGTTTTTTATCTTGTTTAGATTTCTCTCTCCCTCTTTATTTTGGAAAACTCTAATGATGTATGTATGTATATTCTTTTGAAAATTTTCCTATAGAGGCATTGATGTATTTTGGGAGAGATAGAACTGTTATCAACTATTTTTACTGCTGTAACCCTGGCTGACCAAAACTTTGCGGATTGTGACTAGTGGCTATTATACATAACTACATATATTCTGTCTTTACTCTATTCCTCCGTTAAGTTTTATTTTACCCCGCTTATCCGATCGCGATATTTTCGATGCGTGTGTGTTTGTGCTCACGATTTTCTTTTACTCTTTTCAGGCTTTTCGTTTATTAATTTCTTCTAAATATATATATATATTATAACTCTACCTTGAATCGTACCACCTTATTATCATTAACTTATGACTCAAACATAAGAATATAAATATTAGGATATTACAACTACTATTATTGTCATTGTTATTTTTGTTGTTGTTTATGTTGATGTCATGGCTATTGTTATTAGTGATATTATTATTACTATTATTGTTGTTGCTACTGTTGTTATGATAAAGATTTTATGATAATTAAAATATTGAGATTATAGTTGTGAAATTATAAGAATATTGTTTAGAAAATGTATTAAATCGAAAGAAACATAAGTAGATACTTATTTTAAAAAATTAATAATTAATCTTAAACATCTTATTAATTTAACGCATATAAATTTCTTTTTAAAAAAAAAAAACTAGGCTTTGGATTATGTTACTACTAAAATAAGGAAAGTTTTATGATGTAAACAATAAAAGAATTCACAGCTATAAGGAAAGTTTTTTTTGAGTGACGCTTGATGGCCTATTGTTTTTGGCAGGTTCAACTTGACCAACAATTAGTGTGATACCACTAATAGTTCTGATTAGTCTCTCTTCAATAAGTGAGATTGGAGACTTAATCTTCTCTTATATATTCTAGTGTTACAACCAAAATATGCCACGTCACTTTTTTTATTATAATTAAAATCAAATCTTTTTTTCTAAAATTAAAGAATTTTTTTCTTTCTTACTAATTTTACAATTAAAATGTGCCACATGTTACTCTCTCGTTGTAATTGAAATTAAATTTTTCCTTCCAAAATTAAAAAATTCTTCCCTCCTCCATACAATTTTACAACCAAAATGTGCCACATGTCACTCTCTCATTGCAATTGAAATCAAATCTTTCCCTCCAAAATTAAAAAGTTCTCCTCTCCTCCATCTTCCTTTCTCTATCTCTCTCATTCCTTCAACCACTCTATCTATTTTATATATCATTATTAATATTAATATTAATATCAATGACTAATTACTAATTTGACAATCAAAATGTACAACATGACATTCTTTACTTGCATTAAAATTGAAATATCAAAATTGAAATTGAAATATACGTATATTATGTCATATATTACTATCTAATTTAATAATCAAATGTGTCACATGACACTCTTTTATTAAAATTGAGCGAAAATATTTTTTTCCAAAATTAATAAACTCCTTTCCTAAATTCTCTCATCTACCTCTCTCCATTTTTCTATTTCTCTCTACCATTTTTACTCTATATATAATTTATATTTTATATTAGTAATATGACAAATCAAAATATGTCATCCGATATTTTTTTATTATAATTAAAATAAAAAAAATTTCTTCCAAAGTTAACAAATCTCACTCTCATTTTTCATCTTTATCTTTTTCTCTCTATTCTCTCATTCTCTATTTTTTCTACTTTTCTGTTCTACAGAAAACAAAATAATATAATTCAAATAAAAAATAATAATATTATTATATACATATTTTTTCTATTTTTTATTTAGTTTTAAATTTTCACTGTTTATCTTTTTAATATATATTTTCATTTCTCTTCTTTCAAATATTTATTACATATAATTTGGAGAGAATACTAATGTTATAACTAAAAAGTTAGAATCAAGATTTAATTGTTTTAAAAAAATTAGTTTTGAGTTAATTTTATAACTATCCGTATAATTTTTTTATACTAATATCTAATTATATTTATATAGAGAGAGAGAGACAAATATTATTTTTAAATAACAAGTATAAAAATTAATTATTTTTATTTGTGCAATAGACTTAACACCTAATTAAATGTAAAAGTATACACGTTAAATTATTTCAAATTTTAGATAACGAATGTTAAAATTAATTATTAATAAAAAATTAGACTTTTTTATATAAAAATAATAATTAAGAATCTTATTATTTGATTTTTTATCTATAAATACATTGGTTTTCTTAGCCAAAGACTTTTGTCAACCTACGACTTTTTTTTGTAAAAATAATTTAATTTTATAAATTTTGTGTCATGCATAATCTATACTATCAAAACAAAATGAACTGTAGTTTTAAAAAATGTATATTCCCGTAATGGTATTACGGATGAAAATATGTTAATGTTTTTTTTTTCTTTTGGTCATTAGTTAATGTTTAATAGGGAGATTTTTTCTTTCCGTTGGGCCAACACAAAAATAATCCGATCCATTCATGGAATTGGACCATACAGGCTTATAAGTCAGCCTTTCATTTTGTTTTTTGTAACTATTGGTTTTCATGTAAATAAGTCATTGTTGATTGATTTATTAAAAATTAAAAATTATATTTAAATTATAAATTATATCTTTTGGACACATGCTAAAATTATAAATTAAAAAAAGTTTTTACTAATAATAATTTATTATGTATCCTCAAAGCACATAGTAGCTAAACTTTTTTTTAAATGAAAGATGTTATTTTATTTTGAATCTTTTATTGAATAGGTATTTTTATATTTATTCAAATATTAATATGATTAGTCGTTGTATATATTTGTATTTGATAATAATTATCTCGTTGGTCATAGACTAAAAAGTGAGGAAAGTAAAAAATTTTCATCCAAAATAGTTTTTGACTAATAAAAACTAAAAATGATAATTAAATACGACGATAAATTAAAGGTTGATACACTATGATTTATTTTGTTTTCTATTTAAATTATTTCATTCCTATGATTATTTAACGTGGTGACTAAAATTAATGATCATAATATATATATTATATCAATCTTTAATTTTATTTTAATTATTTTTCCTGATAAAATAAATGTTGATATACTATATTTATTTTGTTCTCTAATTAAATTATTTCATTTGTATGATTGAAAAAGAAATCTCTCATTAAGCATTAATTTAGCTTCCAATCACACTTACAGAAAACAAACCACTTAGAACTATTAGTGATACCAAGAAGGCATTACTATAAACGCCCACCACATAAATATTTTTTAGAAAAAGTTTAGGTGCCAACATTTTTATTAAAATCTGATCAGCACTTAATCAGTAAAAAAAAGTGAGTAATTTCATATCATATTATCATTGGATGAAATCTCACACCATTAAAAACACCAACAATAACTAAATGATAACTACAAATCACAAAACTTACTATTTCCTAACACTCTATTTTTAATCATCTACACCATAGAATTTTTCCTAAAATATTGTGGCAGTAACAAATCCACTCCTATCATTTTAAAAGCAAAATTCTAATGATAAATTTACAATTCCAAGCGATTTTGTTATTTTGACCGTAAGGTGTGAAATTACATGTTTTGGGCCTACATGTGACAACGAAGATCTAATTCATTGGGCCAACATGCACAAATCAAATTTCATATTATTTGTTCATTGCAAGGGTCTCTCATCTATGACCAGTGCCAGGGATTTTTTTTAATTCATGTTGATTGCTTGTACAAGAGCTTTTAGTTAGTAATTCTCTCTAGGTTGGGTAACGATGTAACCTTGCATAATATTGTGTGTTGATTTTAACTTAATCTAATTGATGCCCTTTTCATTACGTCACTAATCTATTATTCTATTATATATATCTAATTTTACAACCAAAATAAATCACATATCACTCTCTCATTACAATTAAAATCAAATCTTTCCCTCTAAAGTTAAAGAATTATTCCTTCATTCCTACTAATTTTACAACCAAAATATGCCACATGTCATTCTCTCATTGCAATTGAAATCAAATCTTTCCCTCCAAAATTAAAGAGTTATCTTCTCATCCCTACTAATTTTATAATCAAAATGTTCCATATGTCATTTCCTCATTACAATTGAAATCAAATCTTTTCTTCCAAAATTAAAGAGTTCTCCCCTCCTCCCTCTCCCTTTATCTATTCCTCTCATTCCTTCAACCACTCTATCTCTTTTATATATCATTATCAATGAATAATTATAAATTTGACAATCAAAATGTGCAACATGACATTTTTTAATTATATTAAAATTAAAATATTAAAATTAAAATATTAAAATTAAAATTAAAATATAGCTATATTATATATTGTTATCTAATTTAATAACAAAATGTGTCACATGACACTCTTATTAAATTTGAGAAAAAATATTTTCCTCTAAAATTAATAAACTACCTTTCTAAATTCTCTCATCTATCTCTCTCCCTTTTTCTATTTCTCTCCACCCTTCTCACTCTATATATAATTCTGATATATTTATATATTATTATATAATTTAATAACCAAATGTGTCATATGACATTCTCTTATTCAAATTGAGAAAAAATATTTCCTTCCAAAATTAATAAACTCCCTTTTTAAATTCTCTCATCTATCTCTCTCCCTTTTTCTATTTCTCTCTACTCTTTCCAGTTCCCACTAGGGGTGGCAAGCGGGGAAGCCCGCCCCGCCCCGCCTAGTGAGGCGGTCCCAAAATCCCAGCCCACCCCGCCTAACGGCGGGCTGGCGGGCCGATGGGCTAAGCCCGCCAAATATCTTCTTTTTTTTTAACTATTAAATAATATATATAAAAGTATAAAAAAATTTCTTCTATTTTTTTACTTTTAACTATTATAATTTCTAAAAGTATAAACAAATTATAATTTTTATATTCACAAATATTAAAGTCTTTGTAATTATAAATATCTAATAAACATAATTATAAACCAAGTTTTCATCCAAAATATAATTATAAATATTGTTCCCAAAGTAAAATAAATATAATTCAAAACATAATTATAAATAGTCTCTAAAACAAAATAAACATAATCTAAAACACTCAATTTTCATCTTCATTCTCTTGTAAGTTGGGGTGGGGGAAGTTGGGTTTTGACAAAAAAAATTGTAAAAATACCCCTTGATAAAAAAATACTAAGCCCGGCGGGGAAGCCCGCCCCGCCCCGCCAAAACCCGCGGTTTAAGCGGTGCGGGTTAGGCGGACTTTTGCTATTTGGCGGTCCTAATTTTCCAGCCCAACTCGCCTTTTTTAGCGGTTACGCGGGCCGACCCGGTGGGTTTAGACCCGTTTGCCACCCCTAGTTCCCACTCTATATATAATTTGTAATTTATATTTTATATTAGTAATTTGACAAATTAAAATAAAATTTTTCTTTCAAAATTAACAAACTTCCTCTCTCAGTCTTCATCTTTATCTTTCTCTCTCTTTTCTCTCATTCTCTATTTTTTCTATATTTTTGTTCTACAAAAAATAAAATTAACAAAATAATATAATTCAAATAAAAAATATTATTATTATTATTATTATTATTATTATTATTTTAGTTTTTTTATTTAGTTTTAAATTTTTACTGTTTATCTTTGTAATTCATATTTTTTTAAATATTTATTAAATATAATTTAAAGAAAATACTAATGTTATGATTAAAAATTAAAATTAAGATTCAATTGTTTTAAAAAATTTTAATTTTGAGTTAATTTTATAACCTATCAATATAATTTTTTTCATGCTAATATCTAATTATATTTTTATATACATATAGAGAAAAAATATTATTTTTAAATAGCAAACATAAAAATGAATTATTTCTATCTGTGCAACAGACTTAACACCTAATCAAAAGTATACAAGTTAAATTGTTTTAAATTTTAGATAACGAATATTGAAATTAATTATTAGTAATAAATCAAACTCTTTCACATGAAAATAATAACTAAAAATCTTATTATTTAATTTTTTATCTACGAAAATCCTGGTCTTCTTAGCCGATGGGAACTTTTGTCCTCTACAATTTTTTTGTAAAAGTAGTTTGATTCTATAATTCTTTTGTGCTATAATCTATAATATCAAAATAAAATCGACATAATTTAAAAAAATTTATATTTTCGTAATGTAATTACGAGAAAAAAATACTAGTTTTAGTCTAAAGGAACTAGCAACTCTTGGAATAATATGATGACGTGGGTAATATACATAATTGATAATTGGTATAGGCTCCAAACATAGAATGAAGTAGAAACCACAATTGTTAGTTATCAAGCAAGAATTATAAACTAGGAATTGTTTGAGGTTACTGTTAAGATTTTACAAAATTTAAAGTCTTTAATTCTAGGGTTTATGTTAAGGAACTAAACTAATTTAATATTTGAAGAGGATTAGTACACCAAGAATCTGAGTCAGGGATTTATTTATTTATAATTTTCTCTTACCAGTTCAAAATTTTTAAAATACATGATTTTATGATATAATATCAAAATTTTTACGATAAAAAAGTTTGGAATTGGAGATTTTCACTCCCAAAAAACTTAGCATAAAACAAAATAAAAAAAATTATGTACAATACACTTCAAACTCAAAAAAATAATTTTTGAATAAATAATTTTATGACACTCATCATATGGATATGGGTAAAGAAATTTTTTTATTAATTCAGATATCACATCTTTTTTGTTCGAAAAACAAAGTTAATGAAATTTTTAATTAAAAACTTCAAACCCTACCCTTAGAAAGATGCATATGATATATATACATAGGGCCCAAAGGAAAATAAAGGTTTTCATCATGAAATGTTAATGTTAATATCATCATATAATATACGAGAGTCACATAACTAATAGTCAGGCATTGGTGGTGACGATGAAGAGAAAGAAAAAAAAAACATTGAATAATGACGATGATATGGAATAAATAATTCGTACTCACAGTATCCTTTCTTCTTTTTGCTTAAGATACAAACATCAACACATAATGACATAATCTTTTATGAGATCACTTTACAGATTTTGTTTCTTGCAGGAATCCAAATAAAGTAGCTGCTGATTATTGAATGAAGATGACATTGTTAAGGAATAGTTTCTAAGCAACTTAAGTATCTAATTAGATATCAAAAAAATAAAAATAAAAAAACCTTAAGTATTTAATTTGAGTAGACTAAAAACGGAAATATTTGGTAACAAAAGAAATCAGCAAAAAACAGTCATAAGTTATCTTATTTAGTATTCATTAATTGTTATGACAATTAATGAATGCTAAATAAAGCAAGTTCTGGCTGTTTTTTTTTGTCTCCTTAGTATTATTCGACTAAAAATCATTAGTCATAGTGATAATATTTGTGTTTTATGTAAAAAGGATATTGAATTAATTTTTTGGTTGTGAGTTTATTACCTGATAAGTGTGATGTGTATGGATCATACTCTTTGATAGAGCGTGGGTCATTCCAAGTAGAATCAGATAATACTTTGAGAATTGGACAGAAGAGTTTAATAAAAAAAAAAGAATAACAAATAATTGATTGAATTTTTTTGCGATAGCTTAGAATATTCGAAATGAAAGAAATGAAAGAATATTTAAAAATAAAGAGACAGATATTGACATCTTTATCAACAAAACTTTTTTGAGTTATAAAGAGTGATATGATATTAATCTATTTAGTTATTGATAACAATGTCAAAAATAATAATGAGTTATTTGTACCTTGATTTTGCTGTTTTTATAGTTTTTTTTTTTCTGTGTCTGTTGTTCTATTTTACTGTATTATTTAAAAAAAAATTAGAATCTGAATAAATATGTAATTAATAACTTAATATTATTGTTTATATTCATTAATTAATGGGAGTGTCATATGATATGCATTACATTTGAGACAAAATAATCTCAGGTGATAAGCATTTGCTTTTTATGTTTTAAAGCCCACAGAATCACATTAGCCAAAATAGTTCCATCATGATCATCATGGATTCCAATCAATTTGGGACTAGTGTACCCTTTGTCCTCAACCACACTTTTGTATGTGACTTGAAAGAAAGAAAAAGAAAAGGATTGTAGTACAACTAATGCTTATTATAAACTATAAAATTATAACACGCCTTCCCCCACACCCCTTAATAACAAATCAAAAACAGAAACATAATAAATAAATAAAGCGGAATGGTAGGGAACAATAAAAATTTTGAATAATACGAACAACCACTAATTAAATGAAAATACATTACACTTTAATTTAATGTTACTAATTAAATTTACTTTTTTAACTCTATTAATTCATATTATTTACACATTGTTCAAAAATCTTGTGGATTATCTATATTTTTTCATAAATAAACACATATGAGAAAAAAAAGAAATAGTATCGGATAAAATCATGGCACATTTTCCACCATTTTATCTAGCAGCCTTAGGAATAATTATTATTAATTTATTATTGTCATTATTTTAGATTGGATTAAGAAACTAATGAACATGATGTGCACTATTCTATCATCCAAGACAATCAAACAAAAGTTTTTTAACAGAAAATTTATATATCAATGTCAAAATAGTTTAAAAAAATGTCTCCTCCGACCCCACTCCCTTATATTGCTATCGCTAGTCTTTTTTATTGTTATTTTTCTTCTTTTTAATACATTGATCCTAGACCTCTCTTAATGGTAATGTTCAAGAGTCCCGCTATCCGAGTACACTATGGATAACAGATATCTTTCTAAAAGATGGTTAAACTGATTTTTGGATTCACTAAGGATCGAATTCTTGAACTTTTAGATCTAGAATTTTAATATTATGTCATGATACTACTTATCTAAAAGTTATAACTGATAAAAAAAAATAACACTAATGATTATATTTTTAATACTCTCTAAATCTCCATTGTATACATTATACAAATATTTTATTAGTTTCTCATACTTTTTCATATAGAATTATTAATATTTGATAAAGAAATAAAAATAACGCTAAAAAATATATAAATAAAAAAATATAAATAACGCACTTCAGAAAAGAAAATAAAGGCATGTGCTGATTAAACGGAAGAAGAAAAAAACAAGAACATGTCCTGATTAAATAATTGCCATGAATTGTAGCCATTTTTTTTTTGGTGACTTGAATTGTAGCCATTTGTAGGCGCTATCTCATGTGACAAATATCCCATTTATTATTATTATTATTTTTTTGTCTTAATTATCTCCAAGGAAAATCACATTAGGTCAATGAATCACTCACCTCAAAGGTTACTTCCTTTTTCTTATAAAATAAATAAAAAGGATAATGTGTTTAAAGTTTAATTAAAATATGAAAAATGTTACTTGTACAATAAAATTCCGTCTTTGGTCAATCTTTAAAATTTAAATAATATTTAATTAAAATATATTTTTAATTTGTAGCTAACATGTTAATAATTAAAATTAATTTAAATTTTAAATACTAGAATTTTTCTAACTTTCTATCCAGTTCATAAAATAGTTATTTTATCATGTTTTTTATTTTATTTGTACGTTCTCCTCTCTCTCATACATTCTTCTCTTCTTTCCCACGTTCTTTACACAAATCTCCATAGAAGAGTATCACTCATCTACAGGTAAATTTATTATTTCATATTTAATATTTTATTATTATTAGATGAGTCATACTATTTTGTTTCTATTTCGAGTGACTTACATGCTAACTCAAAACTCATTTATCATATTGTTGAATGAAATTTTAATAAGATTATATCAACATTTGAATTAAACAATAAATGAATTATCAGTCTATGCATCAATATTCTTTTCTTATTCTTCCCTTTCTTTTTTTTTTCTTTTATTTTTTTAATCTTTATCTCTAGAATTATTAGAGAATACCACCAATATAAAATAATTAGACGAAATTAAAGATAAATAAAGGAGCAATTACAGGTATTTGGAAGAAAAAAAAAAAAGATAACAAATAAAAATTTAATAAATATTTATAGTTTTCAACAATTTTTTTTTATTATTAGTTGGATTTTTCATTACTTATTTGAACATTAACGCTTTTAAAATTATTAAAATATGTGCGTAAAAATTATTTTTTTCAATTGTAAGTTGTAACACATCTAAAATTATTAAGTTATACAAAAATATTTTTTAAAAATATCCAAAATCATAAATCTAAAATTTAAATTTAAACATTAAAAATAAAATTAATTTTTTATATCTTATTCGATAAAAACTCATCTAATATTTCTCTTTATTTAATAGTTAAATTTTTCGTTACTTGTTTGATATGAATATTAATGTTTTTAAAATTATTAAAACGTATGTTGTAAAAATTCGTTTTTGTTTTCAATTGTAACACATCTAAAATTATTAAGTGATATATAAAATATTTCTAAAACACATCTAAAATCATAAATCAAAAAATTAAATTTAAACATTAAATATAAAATTAATTTTTTTATATCTTATTCAATAAAAATTCATCTAATATTTTTTATTTTTTTATTATTTGTTAGATTTTATCGTTATTTATTTAAACATTAACGCTTTTAAAATTATTAAAATGTATGTTTATAAAAATTGGTTATTTTTTCAATTATTACACATCTAAAATTATTGATTTATATACAAAATATGTTTGAAACACATCTAAAATCATAAATCTAAAATTTAATTTATTTAAACGTTAAAAATAAAACTAATTTTTTTATATCTTATTCGATAAAAATGCATCTAATATTTCTTATTTTTTTTATTAATATTTTTAAAATTATTAAAATGAATAATTAAACGAAGTTTTTTAGATCTTATTCGATTAAAGTATATCTAACATATTAGTTTAAAATATGATCTCTTTTAGGAAGTTTTAGATGTGTGGGTTAATAATTAAAACCCTTAAGATTTATTTTTTAAATTTTAAAATTAAAATCTTCAATTTTATTGCATTTAATTTTTGAATGTGTATTTAAATAATAATCTATTAATAATTAAAAATGGTAAAACTGAAACAAAAATTTTAAATTTTAAATTTTAAATTTATTTAATTTGTATTTTAAATATATATTTAATTTTAAAAAAATACTAAATCTATCTAAATATATTTGTTTTATTTTTTTTAAATTATTATAATAAAAAACTAAATAAATGATCACTTGTAAAAAATACCTAGTCCTACTGTTTCAAAGCCCCACAATTCACCGAAATACAAGCATCGATTAGCTGACCTCTCTTCCTCAACAAAACAGAAGGAAGGAAATTAAAAATAAAAGAGAAGAACTTTTGGTTTCATAAGCTTTATTTTTTTCCTCCCTTTTTTCTTGTTCTTTTTCTTCCAATAAAAAAACTTAGAGAAAATATTATGCTTTGCTTTAATATATAAACAATATAGGAATGGATGTGGATCGGGTGAAATCAAATTTATTTTAATATAAATATGAGATTAATAAATTTTTTCCGAATCTAATTTAAAATTCTTATTCAATCTTAAATTCGATAAAATCTACTTTTGAACCACAACAATACTTAGTTTAGATCGGATAAAAATCGGTCTAAATAGAATTTATACCAAAATTATAATATTAAAAAATATTAACAAGTAATAATAAAAAAATAGAATTAAAACATAATTATCACTAATTTTAAAATAAGTCAATTACACATCAATAATTCAAAGGACTATTAAAATAAAACTAACATCCAACACAACATTTACTTAAAAATAATTTAGAGTCTCAAAATAACTAACAACAAAATATTAAAGTCACAAATAACTACAATAATGTTAAATTTCATAAAATTTAATTATGATTGATCAATTGATTCATAGTTTGGTGTTGAGATTGTGAAATTGGTTTTTGTGGTGTTGATGCGTTAGTTACATTTGTAAAACATGCAAAAAATAGCTTTTTTTTTTCTATACAAAATATTATTGTATGAATTAATTAATAAAAAAAAGAATAAAGGCATCATCATGTAAATTTTTAAATTTTTAGGTTCAATCGAGCCGACGAGCCGACTGCCAAGTGATTCGAGCTCTGTCTCTAATCCAATTGATGATTTAGCCAGGTCAATTTTTCAGACTTTGAGCCTAATCCGAGTCATAATAAAGTTAAGACAAATTTAACCTAAACCAATAAAGTTTAAATTAAGTCTTTGAGCCAAACTGAATCACAAATACCCTTAAAATAACGTATGAAAAAGCGATAAAAATATAATATTTTAAAAAAATTAGAAAATATCAAAACAACCTATCACCCCTAAGCTATGAAGTATGGAGGACGCGACATGGCATAACACACACACACATGAATTTTATTTTTCTGTAAGACACAGGATGTCATATAAATAAAATATAAAATATTTTTTAGATTAATTACAATAATATTTTGATACATTAAAAAAAATATTGAGTTCTGTCGTATTTATTATTAGATTTACCGATAAATTTGACAATAAATTTACTGAGAAAATAAAAACACCGTCGGATTCTACTTTTCGACAATAAATTCGTCGGTAATATTTAGACGGAAAAAAAGAGTAATCGGCACGCGTATTACCGTCGGATTTACAGGCGGATAAATCCGACGGTAACATGGGTTAGTGAAACGTTGTGTTTTGGAGTACCATGAAACTTTACCGGCGAATAAATCTACTAGTAAATTCAATGGTAATTGTGTCCTAAATTCAAACTGTGAATCCTCTCTCCCTCATTTCCAATCACTCAGTCTCTCTCTCCTCACCGTCTCGCCTCTCTCTCTTTAACCCTCTCATCTCTCCCTGCCCCCTTCACACTTCCCCTCCTCTCTTTCTCTCTCTCTGCCAAAGCACCTCTGCCAGCTGTCTAGCCGCTGTCGTAGCGCCGGCCACCACCAGCATTTTGTCATTGTTGCTCCCTCTGTCTCCAGCAACACTTGTTGACGTTCCGGCAACCACCTCCAACGCATGATCATCTTTTATTTTTTATTTTTTGTAAAATTTAGGATTAATTTAGATTTTAGTTTTTAATTAGTATTATGATTTAAGTTTTTGAATTTATTAACGTTTTAGGTATTATGATTTATGTTTTTGAAGTTTATATAAATGATTGAGTGGAAGTTGATTAAAGATTAAAAAATGATTAATAATAGTTCTACTAGTAAAATTTATTAGTAGCAATACTTGAAGCCTCTTGGTGGGTGGATTAGGATTTGAATCCCTTATTTGTTGCCTTAATGATTTAAAAAATTAATAACTTAAAAGACAATTAAAGATAACAAATTAAGAAAATTTATGTTAAGTAAATTGTTTGATATTTGAAAAATTGAGTAAGGTTAAGAGATTTTTGGTTTGGATGGAACCCTTGAAAAGTAGAGAAATTCAAATTTTATGAGAGGTTCTGTCGAATTTTTAATAAGATTTTGAATGAAATTGAAAAGTAAGAATGATTGGAATTGTTGTTGCAAATTTAAATTTTATAAGATTTTGATTAATCCTAGGTAAAGATTTTAATTTTAATGGTTGAAAATTTGAATTTGAATTTTAATTCGTATGCTCTTTGCAGACATGACGACAAACAGAGGTGTCACAATCGGCTGCGTGGTCATGGTAGAAGGAGGGTGTCTACTGGTATTCTTGGGACTTCTTGGTCATCGCCTTCTATTCCGACTACCCATGGAATGTCATAGGCAATAGGTGAAAGGATCAACAGTTTATCATGGTCCCTAACCCTAACTACATGGTTCCTTCTGCACCCTTAGACGGTTTGGCGCGAGACCGCATCTGAACTATACAAGAACTGCGTCTACGGATTTGTATTGTTCTTCGCTGATAATCTCCACACTTCTGTACCGAGACATTCATTCGCCTCTGTCACCAGTCAGCTCATCGATCCGAGGACGGCGTCAATTTGAGGGAGTAGGTGCTGGAGCTCTTTTGGAGCCTTCACCAACAGGCCGTGCAGCTGCAGCATCCTGAAGAGAAGTATCAGGAGATCCTCACATGCGTATTAGACACAGATTCTCTCAGGTTGGAGTGGAGGTGGGAGCTAGAGCGGTTTTAGTGGATGGAGCAACAGATGATGGTGTACCAAGAGCATATGCGGGCCAGTGGCAGCGGCACTGCTAGTGGCAGCGACATTGCTGGTGGCAGCGGCGCTACTACAGGGACACCGATATCACTGCATAGCCTGCTGCCTCTTCAGGACTAGAGGGATGATGACGACGATGATGACTATCAAGATCTTTAGATATTAGAGTTTTGTTGTAAACTGTTTCATTGTATATTTTACCTTTTTTTACAGCTAATTTTTTTTTATAAACTTGATATTTAATTTGTCATATTTGATTTCTATTATTAAGAATTTAACTACTAATTGTGCAAAAAAATAAATTTAAATAATAATAAAAAAAGAATTTGACCACCTATTGCGTAAAAAAAATAAAAATTAGATTTACCGAAGGCAGTATCCGACGATAAATAATAGGTGGAAAAGAATATTGTGGAGTGCCAAAATTACCGACAAAATTTTTCCGACGGTAATTACCGATGGATTAAATAAATAATTAGTCAAATAATCCGATGGTACCTATTGACAGATTAAAAAATTCGACGGTAATTTATTACTGGCAAGAGTTATACCGTCGAATTGATTAAATACATTATTAGCGGATAATTTTGGTTATTCTGCCGGAAAATTCAACGGTACTTAACATTTTTCTTGTGGTAATATTTTATTGATATTATAATATAAATTAATTTTTTAATTTTTTTAATTATATAAAATATTTAAAATAATTTTTATCTTAATAAATAATATATATTATTTCTAAATTCATTAAATAAAGTTAGATATATTGACACATAATGATATTTAAGTATCTAAAAATATTTTTTTATTAAGATACAATTAGATAAATAAAATATACCTAATGATTGAGTGTCAAATAAGTATCGTATCTAATTTAAAATATATTTAACAAATAGACACAATAATTTAATAAAGTGTCCATAGTTCATAACCCTCAAAACTAAGGTTATAACGCGAATTCCATTCTCAAATAAAAGGATCCTATCTCTGTTATTTCATTTTTTCTTCTTATAAGTTTTTCTACCCGTCTCTTAGGGCATGATTAACCAATTAAATTAAGAATTAAACATTTTTAAAACTTTTGATTTTTTATGTAAATTAATTTACCTTTTTTATAACTAATAAACACAAATTAAGTCAAGACAAATGTATAATAACTAGAACTAACATAATAATATTAAGACAATTGTTTGAAATTAGAAAGTAAATTACAATCTTTGTATAGGTGTTTCTTTCTGCATATTTTTAACTCATGAAATAGTTATACATTTAATTTACCCAACATAAAGTTTGGATAAAAATAAATTTTAAAACACACATTAAATATATTATAAAATTACATAAGTATTTCTCAACTTTCTTAGTCATATAAAAATAAAAATAATGCGATAAAGTAACTATTTAGTGTTTAATTCAAGTATAGTAGTACTCTATATTTAAATAAAATATATAATAAAATTTATTTTATATGTTAAATATGTATAAAAATTAATTTATTATATAAAAATAATAATTTACCATTTAATTTGTAAAAGATATCGAAATAATTGCTTAATACTAAAACTAAAATCACAAACCTTAAAGTGACATGGTTTGCATTAAATAAAGTTGTATTTTGAGCGATTGAATTTACACAATTCTAATTGAAATTTTGTGAATACTTGATAATTTCTGTTTTTTTATTAACAAAAATAAAAGTAGATTTTTCAATTATTAATAAACTAAAAATTGAATATTTTAAAAGTTTTTACTTTATCTTTTTCTATTTATATAATAATGACTTACGACTAAAAGAACAAACCAGCAATGTGTAACAAGAAACAAGGGCACGGATTTGGTAAGCCGACCTTCTTTTGGGTATCGAAACGCGAAAATTTGTTTGGCTTATTGGTGCGTTTTTTTATTGAGGAGTCGTTAGATCTTTTATATTTTTTAGTCCAACGGTCAAGATCATTTTAAATATAATTTGATGTGATTGGCTAGCTAATAATTTTTTGCAGCTTTTATATCAATGAAATTACTTTAAAAATATTATTTTCTTGATGGTTATTGTTGTTATATCAAAAATATATGTGGATTTATATCAAAAGATTAGAAATATGTTAATTTAAATTAATTAGAATTAAGTATCTCCTATTATGTTAATGTCATCTTCAACTCCTTCAAGAAATTTTCTGAAATGGTAGTGTCCAAGACCATGCTTAATCCCCCACTTGAACTCCCCAACATACTTGCTCCCATCATCACAAGTATGAACTCCACAGCCAACCATTCCCCGGCATAAACATCCCCAGTGTAGAATCTATAAACCCCGAAACCGTGCCTCAATCCCATCTTAAACTGCCCTTTATACCTGCTCCCTCTTGCCATGTCTCCACCCCAAAACCCTCATGCTTCCCATCCACCCAATCCCCTTCATACCTTCCACTCATACTATGATAATAAACCCCACTCCCCAACACTTCCCCTTCCTTATCTCCCCCTGGTAAACGTTGCCGTTCGAGAATACCTGCTCCTGAAAATCCGTGGATCCACCATAGGAGGAGCCCTGCTGTTTCTGTTTCTTCCTCCCCACGGCCCAGAAGACTGGCAGCAGCGGCCGCAGCCTGAATCGGACGTGCCCGATAAGACGCTGCCGAAGCCACCATGATTGAGTGGGGGAAGGAGTTGGCAGCGCGACGACAGAGCGAGTAGGAGAGGCGGTGGGGAGGTTTCAGTCGTTGTCGGCGAACGGAGAAATAATGGAAGGGGCGGTGCTTCCGACGGCAAAGAAAAGGGAGGAAGAAAACCTGGAAGAAGAGAGATGCGATAGTAATAGTTAATTAAATACTGAGTATAACTAACTTTAATAATTAAGTTAAATATATTCACTTAAAAAATTAAAAAACTGACCCTTTATTTTATAAAGAATTGCCAAAAAAGACTCGAAAAAAACAAATATTTTTATTGAGTAAAGTATCGTTTTTATCCCCAACGTTTGGGGTAAATCTTATTTGTGTCCCTAACGTTTAAATCGTCCTATTTGTATCCCTAACGTTTGTAAAAGTGATTCAATATTATCCTGTCGTCAATTACACATCATGAACGCTTTAGTTTGAGTTTTAAAAACATCTTCTTGAAGTTAGAATATAAATGTTTGGAATAGAATCAATGATCTACTCCGAAAAATAGCTCATCAAATGTTAAAACTAATTCCTATAACATTTACATAATTCACTTTTCTAAGGACATAATTGAATCTAAATACAAATAGTGGGTATAATATTAAAATCTACCACATCCAAGTGAGACCTAATTGAGAATGAATACATCCAAGTGAGAATAATTGAAAAATATAATCTGATTTGTTAGTATAACTGATAGTAGGAGAACATTGAATCACTTTTATAAACGTTAAGGATACAAATAGGATGATTTAAACGTTAGGAACACAAATATGACTTACCTCAAACGTTGGGAACAAAAACGATACTTTACTCTATTTTTATTTGATACTTTATGGCTGATCGGTGTGCCAAACAAATTTTTGGTGTTTCGGTACACAAACGTCTCCTGCGTACCGAATCCGTGCCCAAGAAACAAACCAAACCACTAACAATGCGACAACTCTACTCACATAGGTTTTTGCCTCATTCTTAAATTATGAAGTATTCATTTAGGAAAATGATAGGTAAACAATGATCATCTTGAACAATATGAACAATCATCAATTAAATAAAAATACATTACATCTCTAAATTAACCATCTAAATTTTAATATTAAAATAACCATCTATACACCTAGTAAAATAAACATCCAAAATATATTTATTATTCGCATTGTTTAATATTTTTATTATCTACCTATATTTTCCCATTCATAAAACATCAAATAAAATTGTGTTTCCATCATTATTGTTATGGGATAGGCCTATCCATAGCTCACAATATCTATGCCAGGCCTAGAATCTTTTGTTATGGGACTCATTAATTAGGAGAATTCAACCCTTTCCTCTTCAAAATAAATCGTATCTATTTAAACAAAAGAATTCCACTTTTCTAGCTAATACCATGGGTAATGTTTTATAGTTCATCCACTTAAAAGATGTTATCCTTTTTGACATTTTAAGTTTTACTATTTTGTTCTTAATAGGAGATATATGTACTCTTATAAATGTCTCTAACCAATGCAAAACTTTAATAAAATCTGCAATTTTTATCTTTAGTTATTCTTATTTGGTAATTTAGTTGACCATCGAAAAAATCTCTACGATGCAAGTATACTCACTATCCTCATTGCTATCTGCCAAATTGAAAGACAGACAGTTCATCCATCTATCCAAGAAAATTACTAACTACATATATCATTATATAGGAAATCGATCAAAGTATCATTTTAATAATTTTTCTCTTTAGACAAATTTCTAGCAAAACTTTTTTAGCTATCAACTAAAGGGTCTACCCTATATCCCTAAATGCCTTCCTAAAGAAAATTCCCAGGCCCAATGTGATAACTTACTTAACTATATCTATCATCTTCATTGGTCATAATTGGCTCTCTAAAAATGAAAGGACTTTATATTCTCATTTAGTTAGAAAGAATAAAGGGATAGAGATCTCTTAATCATCTATCATTAAACTTTTAATGTAAGATTTGCAAAAAAGAAAAGCAGGATGATTATGATGAAATTAAAGAAGTTGGACACGTAAAGTTAAAGAAACCTTTGTCCAAAGGTGAAAATGACAGGAATTATATATGATTTTTATTAGAGAAGGAGAATAATTATTAAAGTACTTCCATTCCAACTGAATAAACAGAAAAGCAATAATCTTTGGGATTGAGTGGTACGTATATTATATGAACACTTGTCCTCATTGGTTATTGTCTAAAGGAAAAAAAAAAAACGTAAAATTCACGATGTGATTTATTTACATTTCAATACCAATAATTTTATATTTATTTGATCAATTTCAACTTATGAATATGACTTCACTTTTAAAATGCTACTAATTATTATGTGCATTATAGGACTAAATATGAGTCAAATAACTAGACATAATAATGTTTCAACTTTACTAATTGCTTCAACAAAAGCTAATTGAAGGAAACAAATGAGGTTGCTTGTGAAAAGCAGTAGTAAGGTTCAACATACAGTTGGTGTTACATTTATTAAGTTTCATGTTCTTTTGCCTAAACTTGATTAAACACTTAGCTTGGTGTTGAACTTTCTTTCTCTCCATTTAGGTCTAGAGCTTTAATTACTATTTATCAAAAAGAGAAAGAAGTTTAACGCTATACTTTATTAATACAAAGATTTAGTTATCTTGTACTTGGCACATCTTAATAGTAAATAATAAATTTTTTAAAAATATATTTTGCATATATTAGAAAATTTTTTATTACAATAAAACCTTTTTCCAGTGTGCACTTGTCCTACTAGCTAGTCAAGATCAACCAAAATCCAAGGGCTAAAACATTACATCTAGGGTTTGAATTAGCTAGGCTTAGTTGTATATGTGACATTACTTAATTCTCAAATTGATGAGAGATTATCTCTTAAGATCAATAAATGTTTTTAGTAATAATTTGACAGGATAATAGACACATCAACTTGATTTGGGCACAAAAGACCAGAGGTATTGTGGACAATATTATTTAATATATCCCAGTTAACAGGGATTATTATATTATTGTTTAATTAAGTTGGCCATAATAATGATGATTAGAGGCTAAAAGTGATGTTTTGATAATTAAAATTTTAGATTAGCAGGTGGAAGGATATAGGAAGGTAGATTCTCATTTGTTCCTTTTTGTATGAGACGATGACTAGATGACAGATTGGTCTGTGATATGCAATCATTAATGGCTGATTGAAGCCCACACGCACCAAAAACAGAGAACAAGTGGGCCATTTTAGTCTTTTTTTTTCATCATCATTATTAGAGTAAATATTTAAATTGATCTAAAAACTTTTAGATCGAACACTTTAATTGTTAACAAATTTTTATTTTTTAAAAGACTTTAAAAATTATTTTTTTCAGACAAATTGATCCTTTTAATCCATCACTTTCAATCACTTTTTTTATATTGTATAAGATAAATAAATTTTTAACAAATTTTATTATAAAATAATTAGATACTCAAAAATAATATATGGATCCATGTGTATGACAAAAATAATTCTTTTAGAAAATAAAGAAGTCAAAGTTTTCAATTTAATTTTTTTTTAGGAAATAATTTGGGTACTTCCTATGTATTGTAAAAATAATTAATAAAATGGTTGATCCTCGTATCCACTAAAAGAGCTGATGAGCAAAAAACTTGATATGCTCGAATATTGGTAAGTATATTAAATTTCTCCAAGTAATATCATATTGAGTGGATATCGTTTTCACGAGGATTAAATTATTGATTCAAACAACTTTTAATTGAATCTTCTAATTCAATCAATCGAACCTTTACAAGAGAAATAATGTGAATATTGAAACAATAAAGAACAGTGAAGGAGAGAGTTTGATGTGAATGAATGAATGCTTATAAATTTGAAGAAAGAAAACAGTGAATAAAGAGTGTTAAAGGCTTCGGAGATGTTTGACTTTTAGAAAAGAAAATCCTTATGTTTCTTCACTTTAATTCATGCAAAAATATTTTCACGACAAATCATATATAATCAAATTTCAATTCCTTAATAATTCAATTTCTCTTAACTTATTTAATCGCCAATTACTTGGTCAACTAACTAAAAAAAGAGGTTAAGCACAATTTCGATTTAATGCCGTACAACTTTTAAAATATTATTCCTAGTTAAGCTGAAAATTATGAGAAAGAGTTTCAAGCTAATTTCGATATTAAATTTTTTAAAATAATAACAAAATCTAAAACAGAATTAGAATATTTTTCAATACTTTTAATTATGAGTAAAGTATCGTTTTTGTTCTCAACGTTTGGGGTAAGTCCTAAAGTTATCCCTAATGTTTAAATCGTCCTATTTAAGTCCTTAACGTTTCAAAATTGACTCAATGTTGTCCTGTCGTTAGGGATCTGTTAATAGAATTGACGGCAGGACAAAATTGAGACGATTTTGAAACGTTAGGGACTTAAATAGGATGAAAACGTTAGGGACAAAAATGATATATAAAAAAAAATTTTAATTTTATCCTTCAATAATATCAATCTTCTACGGTACATAGCTATTCAATTATCTTTTAATCACATCTAAGTAAATTACACTTAATCATGAAATATTTGTAGAATGACTAGAATCACATTACTTTATTGTATATGTAATTTTTTTCCCACAAGTTTATGTACTAGTCATTTTACAAACATTTTATGATGAATAAAAATCTTTAAAAGTAAAATTATAAAAAAATAAATTTATTTAGAATAAAAGTAATGTGATTAAGTAGTGTAATTTACTTAAATGTGATTAAAAAATAATTGAATAACTATGTACCGTAAAAGATTGATATTATTGAAGGATAAAATTAAAATTTATTTCTATGTATCGTTTTTGTCCCCAATGTTTTCGTCCTATTTAAGTCTCTAACGTTTCAAAATCGTCTCAATTTTGTTCCGCCATTAATTCTTTTAACAGTTTCTTAATGGCAGGACAACATTCAGTCAATTTTGAAACGTTAGGGTCTTAAATAGGATGATTTAAACGTTAGGGACAACTTTAGAACTTACCCCAAACTTTGGGGACAAAAATAATACTTTACTCAAATTTTAATTACTAAAGATGAAGAACGAGACTCAATCTTGAAAAAGTATAAATGCATAAATCAAAATGAAAGAAATAATTAGATTACCAATCCATGAAAAATCAAACAGAGCTCTTAACCTTTAACAAAAGAGGTTTAGTTATTCATGATGAAGAAGAAAACAAACTAAAACTAATGATATGCTGGATGACTTCCAGTTCGATCCTCCTTTTGTGAACCATATGTTCACTTATTTATTTCCTAACTTCTATATTAGAATTCAAATTCAAAAACTAAATCTAATCTTATCTTTGAAGGATAAGATAAATAAAAATAATAATTCAAATCTAAACTAAAACTAAATCAAATCTTATCTTTCTAGAAGAAGTTAATGATAACTAATCATTTGAATCTTGAATCTTTTAGTTGATTTGGAGCTTCTTAGGAGAAGACAATGGGCTGGCGCTAGACTTGAGTGATTGGCGCCTAACTTGGGAGAATTCTGGACCACTGGGAGTGAAAAAATCACTTAAAGGCAGACTTCATGAGTTGGTGCTTGGCGCCCATGTTGTAGGTTTCAATGGGCGCTGGGCTTGAATCATTGAAGTTGCGCGCTAGCCCATGAAGTGTCTTCGAAGGCGCTAGGCTTCATGGTTTGGGCACTGAACTTGGATGCTTGAAACTAGGCGCCACCCCTGGTCGCTGCGCTTGGAACTTGGGCGCCTGGCTTGGTGTCTTGAAGTTGGGCACCCTCTTGTTGGTTTGCATGCTGGCGTTGGGCTTCAAATATTTGAAGTCTGATGCCAACTCCTTTTTTTCTCCTGAGAGTGCACTTTGTGTTTTCTTGTTTAATTTTTTTCTCTTGATTTCTTTAAAAACAAATCCTGAAAACACAATAATCTTAAAACAACTTTAAACATATGATTAGATATGAAAACTTCATAAAAAACATAAAAACTTTGATTTAAACCTAGAAAAATAATTCAAAAAGAGATATTCAACTCACTAAAGATGCCTAAGCATCAAGAGCAGATATTTAGGTAGTGTTTGTTTTGAAGTACTAGGATTGAGACTCGGAGACTGAGACTCAGTATTATGTTTGTTGGCCTAAGACTGAAACTAAAATTTTAGTCCTCCGATACAAAATTCCAGTCCCTTTAGTACCTCCAAAAAGTAGGGACACATAGGACTGAAATTTCGGGGACAAAGACAGAAACTTTAATAATATTTTTTTCGAAAATATCCTTGTTTAAATTTTCAAATTCCAATTCTGCACTCCCATAGCCAGCGTCCCCTATTTCTCCTAACAACATCATCCCCTTTTCCTCTAGCCACTGTTGCTCCCATCTTCTTCAGCCACCACCATCCCCCTCTTCAGTAATCAACACAGCAACAAGCAAAAGTAACATAGATTGAAAATCAGTTATCACTATTGTGGTTCAATAATCAACATTTTGTTCTGCTTCTTGTTACTTCAATTGGAAAATTAGTTATCGCTATGGTGGTTCAATCATTGATTGTTTATGGATACTGCAACAGCTACCTAAGAGGGAAATTGGGGCAATGGAGTGGGGCAACAACTCGGATTTGAGTGGGGAGGAGGAAGAGGAGGGAACATTTGGCCTCACTGACGCCATCGCCGATAATTTCCCTCTTCCATTTCCCGTCGAGAACCTTCTTCTACAGACAAAGCCAAGCGATGTCATAAGAATTTGAACCGACAGAGAATAGGTCGACAAGGGTCAGTGGCGAAGTTGTCGAAGAAGACAAGGAGGACTTTAGTGTCGGAGGAGCGGAGGCTAGGAGGTTATAATAAGCGCCGCGGTGGGAGAGGGACCTTGGCTGAGGGAGCGCTAGGAGAAGATGATGGTGAGCAGAGGAAGTGGAAGAGGGATAAGGGAGTTGGAAAGTGTTGGAAGAGAAGGGTCACCTAAGGGTTTTTTTTTAATTTTTTTAATTAATAAGCGTAATTAAATAATTTTTTATTTTAATCTCTTTATTTACTTAAATCAAATAGGATATTGAGACATAATTCAGTTATATACACTTGATATCAAACACAAAAACTTAAATAAATCTCTGTCTTTCAATCTATATTTTCCAATCTTTATCTCTTAGCTTCATTCTCTCCTCCAAATACAACCTTATATAACAATACGTTATTAATAGTAGCCTAAAACTTGTGCTATTATTTTCTTTTAAAAGATAAAATTAACGAAGAAGGTGGAATTCTAAAATCTTTAAGATAGGGAAGGGGTGGAGGTTGGAAAATTCTTACAATAATAGAGTCCTCTATAATATCATAACATGGGCACTTTGATTTGACCACACGCTTACCAAACAATATATATTCTTAGATCATCGATCCATATATCATTTTCTATATATAAGGCAAATTCAAGAGGCTAAGGTATAACCTATTCACAAGAACTAAAGTTAGCGAGAAAAACATGTTTCTTAGTACATGCAATATGACGTTGTTGTCAATATGATTCATATTAACTATGTTAGTTGTATATTAAAAACAGTCATCAAAATTAATTATTAATATAAATTATATATTAAAAATGAGTTAAATAATATATAAATTTAAAATGGCTATTTTGATAGTTAATTTTAAGGGATAAGTATTGTTTTGGTCCTTAAGGGATCCAGAGATCCATTCCCCTGAGGTAGTGTGTCTGTGTGAAACAAAACACCAGTCCTTGTTTATGGAGATGAAGGTGATGGAGTGTGATTTTTCAAACAGTTTTTGTGTTAACTTGACTGGGACAGTAGGCAGTTTGGTGGTGATAGGAGAGGGATGGAGTGCAAGTGGAGGTTCAGAATAGTCCGGAATTTTATATCTGGTTTTTATTTGAGGATCAGCAGGGGCAGGTGGTGTGGGAGGTTCTAAGATTTTATTTACATAGTGATGATTATATAAGAGAAAGCCAATACGAAGAGGTCTTGAACATCATCAGTCGAATGGAGGAGAGATATGCAATTATGGGTTACTTTAACGCCATTGTGGCAGCACATGAGGAGCATGGTGGTCGAGAAGGACCTCTTTAATCAATGCATAAAGTCCAGGAGTTTATAGGGGCGGTTTGGTAGATATGGTGTTTATTGGTGAGCAGTTCACATGGTGGAACCGAAGTTGTCACGAAAAGGCAGTTAGAGAGAGGCTGGACAGGGCACTATTATCCCCTATGCTAAGGTAAGAATATCCTATGGCAACTATTTGCATATGGAAGATACTAGTTCTGATAATGGACCTCGTTTGCTACTTACTAATCCAACAATGGGGAGGAGTAAAAGACAATTTAGATTTCAAAAAAGGTGGTGCGAAGTGGCAGTAGTGGATAATGTGATGAAGGAGGTTTGGAAGATAAACCCAATAGGCTCTCTAATGTTCAAGGTGTTTGAAAAGTTAAAGAGATATTACCATGAACTAGTGAAAAGGCAAGCCACAGGGGTCTCTTAAAGTAAGAAAAAGATTGAGCAGCTGGAGACAAAAGTGAAGACCCTAAAGACGCTCTCAGACATGGTGGACAAGGAGGAAATCCTTAAGACGGAGGATGAAATAACTGAGGCCTTACTAATGGAAGAGAGATTTTGTAAGAGAAAGTCTCAGATCAACTAGTTACAATGCGGAGACCAAAATACTAGATTTTTTCATTCTAAGACTCGAGTTCGGAACCAGAAAAATAAGATATAGCAGCTATAGAATGAAAATAGAGTTAAGTGCACAACCCCTAAATCTATTGGGTCCCAGACAGAAAGGTATTTTGAAAAAATGTTTACTTCAGGAGAGCCTATCGATTCGTCTAATGTGTTGGAAGATTTGAGGAGGAAAGTATCGGCTGATGCTAACAGAAATTTGACAAGGCCGGTGCATGATTTTGAAATTAAAAATACTGTATTTTCTATTAACCTGAAGGTAGCGCCAGGTGATGATGGATTTTCAGCCAAATTCTTTCAATTCTATTGGTCCACCATTGGAGCAGACATATACGAAGCTGTCAAGAGTTTTTTTTTTAGGTAATAAAATTTTGAAAGGTTTTAACTATACGCAAATTTGTTTAATTCCAAAGGTGTCAAATGCTATTAGTCTCAACACAGTGTTTTATAAAATAATTTCAAAAGTTTTGGTGCATAGACTCCAATCCCTTAATGAACAGAATCATGAGTGACTCTCAAAGTGCTTTCGTTCGGGGCAGGCTGATTAGTGACAATATTTTGATGGCCCATGAATGTATGCATTTTCTAAAAGGTAAAAACTATGGTGATCATGACATGGCTCTAAAAATTAACATGAGCAAGGCGTATGACAGGGTGAAGTGGAATTTTGTGTGGTTTATGATGAGAAATCTGGGTTTCTATGACAAATGGATAGCATGGATAAATGAGTATGTGTCTACAACCTCTTATTCTGTTATTATGGATGGTATTCCTATTGATTTTTTCAAACCAAGTAGAGGGCTCCGTCAAAGGGATCCCCTCTTTCTTTATCTTTTTCTAATATGCACAGAAGGACTATCATTTCTGCTCCATAAAAGAGAACATGATAACTTATTTCAGGGGCTTCGGCTGAGTAGTAAATGTCCACACATAAACCACTTTTTATTTGCAGATGACTCACTTCCTTTTTGTAAAGCCAATCAACATAGCTGTGAGAATATACTGACTATTCTACAGTTGTATGGTGATATTAGTGGATAGATGATTAATATGAATAAATCAACAATTTTTTCTAGTAAAAACACTTCTCCACAGGTGAAACAAGAACTGGCTGGTTTATTAGGAATACCAAATGTAGGTTCACAAGACAATATGTTGTCTTTCCTTCTATAATCACCTATTCAAAGAAGAAAACATTTGGATATGTGAAGAAAAAGATTGCTAAGAAGCTAACATAATGAAAACATTTTTTATTGTGCAGTGGAAGAGAAGTCCCAATTAAAGCAATTAGAACAGCAATACCGATATACTCTTTAAGTTGTTTTAAATTTGTAAGACCTGGAAAAATAATAAATAATTATTTAATAAACTAAAAGTGAACTAAAGGGTTAAAAATTTAAAATTTTTAGTTTGAAAAATTATCGGTGAAGATTTAACTTAGAGAGTTAATTTGAGCGCGAAAATATAATTAGTTGCAGAAAAATACTTGACTGTACCGATTTAAGTCTATCCGGTAATGCATGTAAGAAAACTAAAACTGTAAAAATAATAAAAAAAATATTTAGAATAAAAATTGAAACACTTATCTTAAAGATTTTAGCCCAAGGTAGGGCCAAAGGGCTAAATTTACAACGAGCCTCAATAAAGCCCAAGCCCATGACCTTTAAAACCCTCCAAACCCACCAAATCACACTCATTCCCCCATTTGAGAGGAGAGAGCACGAAGAGGAGAAGAAAGTGAAGAAACCGTGCCCTAACTTCACTATTCACTCATATACTCAAATCCACATATCTCACATACTCTTTCGAGGGTTACCTAAAACGTTGAGTTCGGACCGGATGTGCGATCCGGGTTTTCTCCGAGTGTTGGTTTTCGGCCTTTTGGCGTTGAGTCCCCCTCATCCGAGCTCCTTGTGAGGTTGGTGGGTGGTACCTGCAAGAGACTTTGATGCTTAAGTTAGCATGGACTTTAGGCAGATTTTTAGTAGAATTGGAACATGAGTTATACCTGGAGGCTCCAATGTATTTATAGTAGTGTTGGGTGATCTTATTCAGGGTAAGATTCTTATCTTATCTTATCTTTTGGCAACCGTCTCTTGAGTGGCGGTGGCCTTTGCTGTTTTGGGCCTCTTTGGCTCTACAACTGTAACGCCCATATTATGAACCTGTTTCTCAACTGTGAGCCTATTGTAACGTCAAGCTCTACAATGATTTTCGAGTGCCAAAAATATACATGGTTACGACCATGAGGCATGTAGGCTAAATGTACGCAGTTGAGAGATTATATTCAAGTTTAGTCTCGAGTAACGTCAGGCTGTGGGTAGTCAATCAACGTGTGAGCTCATGACATGTGTTAGGGTTATACATCCATCATGCTTGCTTGCTGTATTTCTCTGTAACTTGTGATTTTGTGTGTTTGTGACTGCTATTATTTCCACTATTGCTTTTCTAAGATTGTATATTATATCTATTGAGTAACTTAGTAGCGTAATAACGACACTCCTAAAGTTTGGTACCCGAATCCCCTAGTCTTCCTCTTTACACCCTACTAGAAACCTTAGGTTCTCACCCTCTTTTATCCCATGTTCTACAAATGGGCTTGGAAGTCGTGTTGTTTGAGTTCCCGGCACTGTGCCACTATGAGGACCCTATATGGGGTAGCACCATCATATGGGGAGAGCCACATATGTATATGTACATCCTTCCTAACCAACCATTCTCGCACCCTCTGCTCAGTCCTGAGTTTGACCCTAATATGCCCTATAATTTTCTGTTATTTGAGCTGCATCTTGGAAGACTTCATTGCCCATTTCTGCCACATCCACTGTATTAAATGTACCCAGAACCATAGTCTCCTATAGCATTCCATCTAGAATATCCTTACTAGTTTGACCTAACACCCGAGTCAGTAATACCTGTGAAGTCCATGCCTAATTACCAACCTTTAAATCCGATAGTCGAGTAGTTTGGTCCCTTAGGAGAGGTCCTAGCCGCAACCATACCCAATGGCTTCCTATCGACTTTGTCTGAGGAGGAGCCGTCGAAAGACACCACGACTCGGGAGGATCACATGGTTGTAGATCTAGTCTCCAGTTCATTAGAAGAGGCTAAAGTGGGAGATAGAGAGCCGGGGCAGTAGCCCAACGATCATATATAATAGATCTTATATGCAGCACTTTTGGAGACACCCGTAGGATGTTATGCTATTTAGTAATTTGGTATTTTTCCTCATTTTTGATAGTCTTTTGCGAGGGATAGGACTTTTACTATTTTTTGGTTGGCAGGTTCCAGAGTAGGGGCTCTTGTGTGAGCCAGAGCCTGGGTTTCAACTATGTACATATCTACTTAATATGTATGGGTACTATGTATATATATGGGATCGTATATCGTGACTGATGGTATATACAAAACTGAGCCCTAGTAGCCATATATGCATTCTTTATGTTTTCTGTTTATATTCAGCTTTCATGAAATGTGCTTATATGTTTTTTGCCTCTAATATTTTGTAACGAAGTAATTCTTTAAGAAGACACCCAATATACGATTTTGACAAGTGCTACAGGCTCATAAATAATACGTAATATATATGGTATAGAGCCTCATAGGTCGACTGAATAGTAACGCCTAACTATTAGCATTGGTCATGACGTGATAAGAGTTGGGTCGTTACACTTAACGTTTTATTTTTCGGCTTCGAGTAAAAATAATTACTGACGAGTCAAAATGTTGTGCTTCAATAAACTAGCATTATTGATGAACAAGCCGTCAGTAAAATTATTTAGCGCAAAAAATAAATTGAGTTTTTTTGCCAGCATTATTGAATGCTGATGAAATATTTCTAATTATTTAAAAATATATAAATTAAAATTCGTTACCAACTACCTAGTCTTCAACACTTTAATTCAAATTCAGTAAATAAAATAATAAAATTAAATTTTGTCATCAATGAACAAGACATTGATAATATATTTTCATAATTAAGAAGTTAATTAATTGTTTAATATTTACCAATTTGGTTATCAGGTAAGTTTAGTTCATTGTTAAATAGATGTGTCATTTGATGCGAACATTTACCCACGATTAGGTCGTCAGTAATAGTGATCCTCGAAATTTGCCGATGACCATGGGCTTTTGCCGATGGGTTTTCCGCCGCTAATAGATCGACTCAAATGAGCCATAAAGCCAATTGTCAAACTTGCGTCTCTCTAATAGTAAATTTTGTCATTCTATTGACTTAGAGTTAATTTCTTTGACGTTAATATAAAGAGATAGAAGTTGAGGATGCATTCTACTATGATTTCTATGATGAAGATGATATGCTCGTCTTAACGAAGATGAATTGATCACATTCAATCACAAAGAATTACTCATGTGCACTAACGAGGAGATTTAGTGGAATTAGACAAGATTTTAGTAGATATTCTAATGATTAACCAGGAGAACTAAACTTTGAAGAAGTTGTAGATGATGACTAATTACAAGTAAAAATTGATTGATGTTACCAATACTTGATAAATCAACTTGCATAATTACTATCATGCTAGAAGAACCAAGAAGCATCATTAGTTGCTAAGTTTAAAAGTCAAAATATAACTTGAATAATGGTCGATGATCAAATGACAAGAAAAATGAAGTTTTCTACAAAATCTTAGAGAATTCAAGAATGCTACAAGTCACTTACAACATATTAAAAGTTTTTAGAATGAAGTAGTTAAATATGAGTTGCAAAATTTGAATACATATTAATGGCAAGTCAAAGATTGTCAACAATAGTGGCTACATATATATTCATGAGTCATCATGCTTATCAAAAAAATTAGTATAGTCATCACCTCTATTACAACTCATGCTTTGTTGTTAATATCTAATAATAACCTTTCTTAGCAACTATGTCCTTATATTTTGCCTATATAAGGCTTAAAACCTATGTAATTTTATCATCTCTCCATGAATGAAAGTGCATTTAGTTATTAGAAATTCTTTACTCCTTTGTGAGTGAGTTGCTAGTGAGTCTGAGAGCAAGAAAATACGATAGTGTCATTTATATCAACGAATTATTCTGGGCAATTAATTATGGGTATTATACTTATATTTGGTATTATAGCTGGTTTAATGAGCCAAGTGTTTGGCAGGTGAGGTGTGGAAGAATTCTCGCATAGTTATTTGTTCAAAGAGTCAGTATGACAAACACTTTCAATGTTGTGTGGTCCAGTCCTAAATTAGATGGAAAATTTGTCTATAGTTATTGGGAGACTTTGATGTCTACTCATTTGAAGGCTCAGAATCTGTGGTATTTTATTGAACGAGGTTTGCAAGAAGGAGCTGATGCTGCCTAATAGAGGAAAGATCAATTGGTGCTATCTCAAATTCATCAAAGTGTTGATTATACGATGTTTAGTGTAACACCCTAACATTCAAATTCTTAAACTTGAGTCATAAGTCAATGATAATAAGGTGGTATGACTCAAGCTGGAGTTATAATACAACATAATTAGAAGAAATTATTAAACGAGGAGCTTGAAAAGATATAAGAAAATCGCAAGTGCAGACATATACATATTGAAGAAATATAATGCATTCGGATAAACATGGTAAGAAAATAAAAACCTAAAGGAAGAATAGAGTAAAATAGTTGATAACAGTTCCTATGTCTCCCAAAATATATCAAAGCCTCTATAGGCAAGGTTTCAAAAGAAAATATTTACATATACATCATTAAGTTTTCCAAAATAAAAGGGAGAAATCTAATCAAAATACAAAACAAAATTCCAAATATCTTCACCATCTTCCACACGAACTCCAACTCACTGCGGAGCACCAGGACCTGCATCTGAAAAATAAGAAATATATATATATATATATATATATATATATATATATATATATATATATATATATATATATATATATATATATATATATAATGAGAACTCCCGATCCATGGGTTTCTAGTACGGTATAAATGCCAAATAGATACAATATAAGATAACAAGAACTCTCTATGCAATCCTAACCTCCCATACATCAGTCTTTTCATCCTAGGTTCTCACTAATCCATGATTTTGCAACTATCCTAGAAAATTCTAATCTAATTCACTTTTCTTAAAATTTCACAACTCTCAAAAACTCCAAACAGAACAGCCCTCTGCGTCAACTGACACCATCATGAGGGACCTCTCGGATGTTCAAACACAAACAAGTGAAACACAAGTATATTCAAGTAAAGCAATTAGCACATAGGTATTTAATATGTACAAATAAGCAAGCCATGACAAGTAGCAAAATCAAACAAGTCAAACAAATACAAATGATGCATGCCTGCCCTATGACCAATAATATCATCTTTCGGTTATACAGCCAAACCCGACATGTTTGGTAGCTAACCCTAGACAGTCCCTGCATGCGCGCATCTCTCAAGAGAAATTTGCATCTCTTGGAGGAATTATCTGGAAAGGTCTAAGTGTCCGGCCACATCCTACAACAGAGGGTCAACAAATATCCAGGAGGAATAAAGAACGGGAACCTCACCTTCCACCATCTCTCTGGGGTCGCACTTTACAAAAATAAGTATTCAAATTCAAGCAATCATGCTCAATTCATAAACATAATCAAAATAATCATCATCATCATTTCTCATATCATAATCATACTCATCATTCTCAATCAAAATTAATAATCATCATTCCTCATTATCATAATCATACTCATCATTCTCAATCAGAATCAATCATCATCATTTCTCATTACATTTAATCCATCTTTCTCAATTCATTATCTCAACTCATTAAGTCTCATCCCTAACTCCTCTACCCTCTATTATACCGACTCTATACTCATAACAAGTTTTATAGAGGTTTAGAAGGCTAGAAGAATGATTAAAAACTCAAAAATTCATTTTCAGAAAAACAGGGTGGTCACGTATGCAAGTACCTTCTGCGTACACATGAATTCAGAATTTGGCAAAGTCGCGTACGCAAGTGCCTTCTGCGTACACATAAATTCAAAATTTGATAATGTCGCGTACGTATCCAACCTCTCGCATATGCGAGGGTACTGAACAAAAAAACTTGCTCACGTCGCATGACACTGTCGCGTAAGCATGAGTTTCAAAAAGGCATTGTCGCGTACGCATGCCATGGTCGCATACGTGAGAGTGCTGGGCAGAGCCCTAGACTTGCGTCACGTGACTGCTGCATACGCATGTATACCAGATTTTCAAAAAAGCTAATATGCTGCAGAAATTAAGTTTTTCAACTCAACTTTAAACTTTCATAACTTTTTCTTCAAAATTTATTTTTCAATCATTCTTGAACCATTGGAAAGATTAATAAATAAATTTTCATAAAACATATATTTTTGTTAAACTTCTAACTCTGAGGACCGAGTTACAACCCACCGAATTTGGTCAAAAACTAGTTTTTGCCCAAAAATAGAGTTTACCAATTTTTCTAAAGATTCACAAGCCACATCAGTTTCTACTCAATATAATGACCCCCAAACTATCCCAATTCACTCATTTACAATTAACTAAGTTTAAGCCTACTCAATTCACATATTACAACTCTAAATAATCAATTTCACATCTCAATTTCAAGCATAACATTCAATCAACTTACCAAGCTTATTTTTCCTGACCTCCAACCCAAAATTCAAGGCTTCCGGCTTAACATTCATTATTTCAACTCATAATTCATAAATACACAATCACCAACCAAATTCAATTTCAACATTTCATTACTTACACATATCAATTCTATCCAATTACATTATTCAAACTTATTCCTAGGGGCATCTAGCCTAGAATTTCATATCACATTACATGGTATCTAAATAAAACTTAAATCATACCTTGATATCGGCAGTTCACACCCAACACTCGAACTTTCTTCCGAACGACACCCAAGTTCGAACCTCCACTCCAAGGCTCACCCAAAAGCTCCGTAAACCAATTCAAGTTCCCAAAGTATACCAAAATCACCCAACAACTCTAATATAACCAATTTCACACATATATCAACCTAGGACTCATAAAATTTGATCAAGTACTAGGGTTTAATGATTTCTTACCTTATCCACTGAATATTGGTGATTAAACCCAGCAATAGCTCATACTAGAACACTCCTAAACTATTAAAATTACAAGATTTCTCAATACCCAAAGCTCAAACTCAAATTTGATATGTACAGCAAAAATGAGGCAAGAAAATTCGAGATTCTTACCAACCTATTTAGATAGAAACATAGGGTTTGTTCCCTCTTCCTCACTCTATTTTTATTTCAGCATGAAACACAAATGAAGGGGGGTTTAGTGCTGAACTTGCACAAGTGTATGGCTTATGTATGAGGGCTTGCGCCCAACTTGGGTCCGGTTCACTTGGTTTAGCCCGTTGGCCTAACTTTGGGCTAAAACTTTTAAGATTAGTGTTTTAATTTGTATTCTAATTATTTTTACTTCTCCAATTATAAATTTTAATTTCTTAATCCTCTTCACTTATAATTAATTTCTTCATTCACAGTAACGGGTATATTTAAGCTAAGCCGGTACAACAAGCTATACGCATTTTTACGTATTTTTTCGCAGAAAAGTTATTTCGCACTCGGAAAAATTCTTCGAATCCAAATATCATCGTTAAATTCTGAAATTATGAACTCTAAATTTTCTAACCCCTTTGGCCTTTATTTAATTAATTACTTATTTAATTACTGTTTAACCGGGTTTTGCATCTTACCCACCTAATTAGAAATTTTGTCCTCAAAACTTAGTTACCTGTGAATAATTGCGGATAGTCCTTCCTCATGTCTGTTTCCAACTCCAAAGTATGCTCCTCGATGCCTGATCGACTCCAAGCCACCTTAAGCAATTGAACTTCTTTTCCGCAGAGCTTCTTAATGCTCACATCATCAATTCAAACCGGAGCAACTTGAAAAGTTAGATTCTCTTTCAGCTGAAGTAATTCGGGGTCTAATACATGAGTCGCATTTGGGGTATACTTCTGAAGTTGCGACACATGAAATATGTCATGCAAGTACGAAAGATGTGGCAGTAAAGCCACTTGATACACTACGGATCCGATCTTTTTCAAGATCTCAAATGGACCTATGTATCTAAAATTTAATTTCTTTGTCTTGACTACTCTTCCAATCCCTGTTGTAGGAGTAACTCTCAGGAATACATGCTCACACTCTTCAAACTCTAACGGCTTTCTCCGTCGATCCGCATAACTTTTCTAACGGCTTTGCGCAGTGAGAATTCTAACTCTAACTCTAACTTTGGTAACACTAAAAAAATTCCTATTAAAGAAAAAGGAAATATATCAATTAGATTAAAGGATGGTTCTTTGAAATACATTTTTAATGTTTTCTATGCTTTTGAACTTGATTACAATTTATTAAGTATGGGACAGTTATCTAAGAAGGGATATAAGATGATAATTTAATATAGACATTGTACTGTGTTTGATAACAAAAAAAGATTTATTGATAAAGTAAAGATAACTTCTAATAGAATCTTTTCATTGAAAATTCAACATGCACTCTTTCTTGCATGAATTCTATAATATTTGATGATAACTGGCTGTGACATATGAGGTTTGGGCACTTTCACCTTTTTGGCTTAAATTACCTATCAAGAAAAGGACTATTTCTAGTCTACGATGCGTTCATATTCTTAATTATGTTTATAAAATTTGTTAATTGGGAAAGAAGCACAGAGATCCATTTCCTACTAGAAAGTCATGGAGGGCAAGAAGATTACTTAAAATTATGCACTCAAATCTTTGTTCCTTGAAGTTCCAAGCAATGGTGGTAGGTATTTTATCATTTTTATTGATGATTTTAGTAGATATACATGGGTATATTTTCTGACGCAAAAATCAGAAGCATGTGATGCATTCAATACATTTAAGGCGTTTGTTGAAAACAAAGTGACTGTATAATCAAAATTATCAAAATAGAGGGAGGGACATAATATTTTGCTTGTTCAAATTACTTTAAGCAACATGGCATTCAACACCAACTAACAACTAAATATACTCCTCAGCAAAATAGAATTGTTGAAAGAAAGAATAGAACCATCATGGATATGATCAGATGTATACTCAAGTCAGAACAAATGCCTAAAAATTTTTGGGTGGAAGCAATCATAGCTGCAGTACACATTTTGAATAGATGTCCAACAAAGCATGTTTGTGATAAAACTCCTGAAGAAGCTTGGAGTGAAAAGTAGCTTTCTATTTATCATGTCAAAGTTTTTAGGTGTATTACTTATGGTAATATACTGGATCAATTAAGAAAGAAGTTAGATGACAAAGGCGAGAAGTGTATCTTTATTGGTTATAGTATAGATTCAAAAGTATACAAGTGGTATGATCTAGAAACAAAGAAGGTGATCATTAGCAGAGATGTGACATTTGACAAGAAAAGCATGTGGTATTAAAATGCAAAGACAAAAAAATAGCCGATCATAATTTCAAATACTTATGTTAAAGAAAAAGAAAGACAAACTAGACATATCCAATTAACCAAAATCATCTAAAAGACTTTAAAGAGAGTAGAGATACCTACTAGATTGGTAGATTATGAAGTTGGCAATGGTAATGATCCATCAGATGAAGAAATTATCAATTTTGCAATATGAAGAAACTATCAATTTTGCATTATTTTCATATTGCAAGCCAATGAACTTTGAAGAAGTCTCTAGAGACAACAATTAAAAAAAGTAATGGATAAAGATATTCATGCGATTAAGAAGAATAATACATGGAAACTGATAAATTTACCTGTAGATAAGAAATCAATTGGAGTAACGTGGATCTACAAAACTAACTACAAATCTAATGGTGAAGTTGATCATTTCAAGGCAAGATTAGTTGCAAAAGGATACAAACAAAAATTAGGTATTGATTACTTTGAAATATTTGCTCCAGTTGCTTGATTAGACACTATTTGAATACTTATTTTACTCTGGACTCAAAATAAGTGAAAGATACATCAAATGAGTGTTAAGTCAACATTTTCAAATGATATTTTAAAAGAAGAAGTGTATATTAAGCAATATGCAAGATATGAGATTCTTGGAAAAGAAGATAAAATTTATAGGTTGAAGAACACTTTGTAGAATTAAAGCAAGCACCAAGAATATGGTGCAAGAAGATTGATTCTTATTTCATTTAGAATAGTTTCAGAAGATGTCTTTTGGAGCATACTCTTTACATCAAGTTCGTTGAATCTGGAGATATCTAGATCACGTGCCTTTATGTTGATGACTTCATCTTTATCGACGATAATTTAAAGATAATTATGGAATCAAGGAGGCTATGATAAAATATTTTGAAATGAAAGACATGGACTTGATGTCTTATTTTTTTGACATCGAAGTTGTTCAGAAAGATGATGGAATGATTTTGAAGAAATTTCAAATAGAGCATTTAAAATCATTTTTCACTTGGGTTAAAGAAATGTTCAAGTTGTTGAGAGAAGATAAAGGAAGAGCAATAAAACTCACTTATTACAAAAAGTTGATTAGAAGTCTAAGATATTTGACTGCACTAGACTAGATATCGTGTTTGGAGTTTAATTACTAAACAGATTTGTGGAGAATCTTTATACAAACCATTTGCAAGAAAAAAAAAGATTCATTGATATATCAAAAGTATGTTAAATGATGATATTTATTATGAAAATACCAATGAAGTGAATATTGTCGGTTATACTGATAGTGATTGGACTTGAGATATAGAAACCAAAAAAAGTACTTTAAGATTTACACTTCATCTTGGTTCTGGTGAAATTTTATGGTCTTTAAAAAAACAGTTAGTAGTAGCACTTTTCATAATAGAATTAGAGTTAACAGCAATAAATTATGCAACGCAAACAATTTGGCTAAGAAAAATTCTTAAAAAATTAAACGAAAAACAAAGTACTCTAATATTAATATTGTGATAATAAATTAGCTATTGCACTTTACAAAATTTGAAAGTCACTAGTTGCCAAATTTAAAAGTCAAAATACAACTTGGATAATAATGATCAAATGACAACTCATATGAAGTTTTATACAAAATCTTAGAGAATTTAAGAATATTACAAATTGCTTACAATATGCTAGAAGTAAATAAAATACAGTAGTTAAATATAAGTTGTAAAGTTTAACTATATGTTAAAGACAAGTCAAAGATAATCAATAATAGTGATAGTGGTTAAATATATATACTCATGAGTCATCAAGCTTATAAAAAATAACTAGTGCAAGTTAAACTTTTTACAAGTTTTAACACTTTTATTACAATTCATGGTTAGTTATTTATAGTCAATAATAACCATTTTTAATAATTAAATATTTTTTCATATTTTGTCTATATAAATACATGTACTTTTATCATCTCTCCATAAATTAAGATGTATTGACATATTAAAAATTATCTTTTACTTTATAAGTGTGTTGGCGGTAAATTTAAAAAAGAAAATATATGATAAAAACATTTATATGAGCAAATGATTTTGAGACTAATTAATTGTGAATGTTATACTTATAATTAAGGCCGTGCAAAAATTAGACAAAGTCTTTGCATGAAAATATATAAGACGTTTGAAAAGTTAAGATAAAATTTAAAATATCAATGTGTAATCACCAAGATCAAACATGAAGAACAATCCCCATCTTGGATTTAAAGCTGAAAAAGTTGTTACGGGATACAATTAAAAAATATATTGATGTTGATGAAATATTTTCACAAATTATAAAAATGACATCTATTTATGTAGTTTTCAGAGTATAGTAACGAGTCTTTGACTTGGAAATTAAGTAATTGAACACAAGTTTTAAAGAAGATCTACATGGATGTAAAAGGATCAGATATGTTGAAAAAGATTCTATTAAAAAAAATATTAAACAGATTCTTAAAAAATTTTAGGTTAGACATTTTTGTCTTTAAAAAATTTTTATTAAGTTAAAATTTTTAAATTTTATAAAAATAAGACATATATAAATTTTTTTAATCACATTTTTTAAGATATATTTATCCAAATAAAATCAATAACTCTAACGAAAGTAAAAATTTATGTCTTGTTTTTATAAATTTCAAGGACTTTGACATAATAAAATTTTTTAAAAAACAAAAATATCCTAAGTGAATTCTGTAGAAACCTATTTAAATATATATTCTAAAAAAAAGTTTGAGTCATATTAGATTAGTAGAAGAAAAACAAGTGTTAGGTCCTCATAACTAGCATTTACAATTGTTAGAAAAGGGTTCTCTTTTAATTTATTAGTGGAGGAGAAGAGTTATTATGAGTAAAAAAAAAAAATGAACAATCTACCATAGGTTTTTCTTTTAAAATATCGTGCCACTCTTTTTGACTTATATCTCATTTTTTGTGTTGTTGTGAATCTCTTCTTGTTGTTAGTGTTGCAAGTGTGAGGAGTGTTGAAGTTAGTTCCACATCAAAGAAAGCAAGGAAGAGTGAGGAGTTTATAAGATGAGAGACCCATTAACTTAACACCTTAAGATTTTGAGTTGGATGTGGTGTCTTCTCATCTTATGTTCATTAATGTTGCATACAAAAGTTAAAAAACGTCATTCTCTTTATGATATCAACACCTGTTTTTTTATTATTGAAAAAAAACCCAGTCAGTCATGTCTTCTGAGTTCTTTAATGGTTCCAGAAATAGTCCAATCTCTATCCCAAGCCTTCAACCAAGCACACCATACCTGTCATGTGAACTCACAAAACAGAAATAAATAGTTCTTTAATGGTTCCAGAAATAGTCCAATCTCTATCCCAAGCCTTCAACCAAGCACACCATACCTGTCATGTGAACTCACAAAACAGAAATAAATGCTGTACAGATTCTATCTCCTTTTTACATAATACACATATATTATCACTGTTAAGAACAACGCCTAGTCTACTTAACCTTTCTTTAGTATTAACTCTACCAACTAGCACGAACCATCCAAAAAGCTCAATTCGTGGAGGTACCACCCCTCTCCAAATTGAACTAGTGAAATTATAGCTCGTAATCTCGTCCGATAAAGTCTCCGATTGTAGTACCTGCAGAAAAGAGTTAGTAGAAAAAATACCTTTATGATCAAACTTCCAAACAACATTTTCCTCTCTACCAGTTGATAGCTTTACTGGCCTTAATCTCTCATGAAGATGATGGACAAGTTCCAACTCCCATTGGAACAACTCTCTCCTCCACTGAAAATTTCAAACCCAATCTAATCCGTCCCAAAAATTCACACTCCCTAATCACGGATCCCTGCTGATTTGAAATAGAGAAGAGCCTTGGAAAACTCACTTTCAAGGAGCCACCTTGGACCCAGTTATCTTCCTAGAAAAGTGTTCTTCCTCCATTTCCTACTTCTATCGCTAGGCCACTAACCATTTTTTTCTTCACCCTCTACTCTTTTACATTCAACTGACAGATGTCCTTCTAAAGGCCTCCTAAAAGTAAGACATATATAAATTTTTTTATCACATTTTTAAAGATATATTTATCTAAATAAAGTCAATAGCTCTAACGAAAATAAAAATTTATGTCTTGTTTTTATAAATTTCAAGGACTTTGACATAATAAAATTTTTTAAAAAACAAAAATATCCGAAGTGAATTCTTTAGAAACCTATTTAAATATATATTCTAAAAAAAAGTTTGAGTCATGTTAGATTAGTAGAAGAAAGACAAGTGTTAGGTCCTCATAACTAGTATTTACAATTGTTAGAAAAGGGTTCTCTTTTAATTTATTAGTGGAGGAGAAGAGTTATTATGAGTAAAAAAAAAAAATGAACAATCTACCATAGATTTTCTTTTTAAAATATCGTGCCACTCTTTTTGACTTATATATCATTTTTTGTGTTGTTGTGAATCTCTTCTTGTGCCCTATTATTTCATATAGTAGGAGTTAGTACCGGAGTTTATGTGTTCTTCTCCGTATTACATTTTAAAATATAAAAATATTATAAAAGTATATAACATACTTTTTAAGAAAAGTCAATTCTTTGATTTGTCTACTCGCATATATATTTACTAAGAATGTTAGTATTACATTTTCCAAAAAGAGACATGGCAAAAAGCATGGAGTACAATATAACATAAGAAAATTTTTAAGTGTTTCAGCAATATTAGTATTTTAATAATTTTAATTATTAATTTTATATATATATATATATATATTCTACAATAAAGATCAATAATCATTAAAAGTTTTTATAAATAAAAAGATATGATGTATAGCACAAATCACCATTTTATTGTAGAATGTAATTTGAGTAAAATTTTAAGATGATTTTTGAAATTGGTGTCGTGCACTAAAATTGTCCCTAAAATTTAAATTATAAAAAAATATTTTTAAAATTAATCAACGTGACCCACGTTAATTTTTTAACTATTTTTTGTTAATAGTGTACTAATATGATTTGATAATATAAACTGTTATACGTATCATATAAGGAGTTGGCTTAGTGATAGACCTAAAATATTTTAGTTATGAAGACAAAAATATACTAAAATAAATTTTACTAAATATTGATATATTTATTTTGAAACTAAAATCATATATATAACTACCCCAAAAAACTAGACCTATATATAAAAACTAAAAAGTATATTAATTTATAATAATAAAAATTTAATTGATATAGTTTTATTTCTTTATTTATTTTAAAATAACTAAATATTATATTTATATATATTTTTAAATTTAATTTTAATATATTATTACTTTAAAAAATATTAATTAATAGATAGATAACATTCTTTCTTATCTTCACTAATTTTTTAGAAAAAAAAATACTAATGATTTCATTTATGTTTAGGAAATTAAGTTTCAGCTTAGTAATTAATTACTTGGTTAGTTTTAAAAAATATATTATTAATATTTATTAATGTTGAATTTGTTTATTTATTTATTAGTTTTTAGTTTTGATACTTATAATAAGATAAATATTATTTCATATTAAATTTAATAATATAAACTTTCTTTTAAATATATATTTTAATAGGGCAAAGATAAAATATATTGATGTATCTCTATTTATTAATTTGTTTCCAAACTTCTAGTGGAGACAAGTGCTCCCTTCCTTCTCACCTAGGTTCCTCCCTTTGGATCACATGTAATGATATATCCACAGCTTATAATGCATAGACATTAATACGGACATGACACAATATGGGATATGCAAATATGCAAATTTAAAAATTTTATAAGACACAAAGATATAGTATATTTATAAAATATAAAGTATTTTTTAGATAAATTATAATAATATTTTAGTATTTTATTGATATTAAAATATAAATTATTTTTTAATTATTTTAATATTTTTTTAATTATATAAAGTATTTAAAATATATTTTGTTTTAATAATTAATAATATATATTATTTCTAAACTCATTTCAAGAATACATGTTAAGAATAAGACTGGACACGCTGACACGTGATGGTATTTAGGTGTGTCCAAGTATATTCGGAGAAGAATTTTTTATTTTTTTTATTAAGACACAATTGGACACAGAAAACACGCATGTTGGACGAGTATTGATGTGTGTTGTATCCGAAATGTGTCCGACACAACGACACGACAAATGAAGGAAGTGTCCATGCTTCATAGTCCATAACTCATCGTGATATACTTACGTGTACAGTTGTATTATGTGTCACAATGCTACTTAACAACATGTCAGTTTGTATCACGTGTTGCATTATTTTTTGTTCATGTATCATTTGTCATATCAACATTGTATACGCACCAAATTAATCCCTAATTTTGCACTAAATGACTTATTTTAATTTCTAAAATTGAATATCGTGCACCAAATTAATCTCTGTACTAGTTCTTTTCTCATTTTTTAATATACTCATTTTAATTCAATTGTTTTTACATGTTAACTATCGTCTATCATTGTTGTGATAAAATGCAATTTTCTTGGTGGAGATACAATGTAAAAGGGGAACCATCATTGTAACTTGGTTCTGCTAGTGGACAGTCTTTTGAATCTAAGAAGGCAAGAAACTCAATGAAATCAAATTCAAACCCTAGAGTGGGGATTGTGGAGGCTTTAAATTGATAAGAATACAAATAGCAATTGATAGCAACAGGGTAGAGGTAGGGCAAGTTGTTAAAAATGGTGTATATATTTTCATGTAATGTCTGTCATATTGCCTATATACGTACTAGGCTAGGCAAGGCAGGCAGGGAGGGAAGGGGGACCAGTCATTTTCATGAATCCTGACCATGCGAACTTCTGACCAAAAGATCACTGCAATCAGATGGCCATAAGCATCTACAAAAATTCTGTCTCATTGTTAAAGGACATTTTGGTTATTGGTCTGATCGACCAGCAACTGTTGATAGAGTTTCAATGGGAGGTTTTGCAATTATGGGGCCCTACCCTATTTTGCCTATCCAATTCTCTCTTCATGTGAGTCACATACACTTCAGCCAGCTCATTTATTGTCCCAAGTTACTCTCACTCAAACAAAAGGAATGCTTATGCTTTTGGCTTTTCCTGTTAAGGGCTTTTGTTAATGTCCAAATGATTCATTTCAACAATTAATGATCTTCATTCATGTGACTATGTGAGAGTTATTTTAGGCCTAGAGCACAATTATTGTGCAAGTCCCATTATATTGCTTTATGCTCCAAATTCAAGTTGACTAAAATGAAATTAAACATACAATGATCTTGGGGGAAAAATATCTTACCAATTAGTAACTTTCTATACCATATATCATTGACCATATCTCTTTTTTAAGGTAGCAATAATAGCATTGAAGTTTTCAAGTTTTGAACTGATATGCTTTTCTGCTTGAAAAGAACACGTTGGTCTGATCAGTTGACAAAGCTATATTTCATTTCATTGAATAACTAGTGAAGAAAGTGATTCCAAGGTGGAAAGAACCGGGTATGGCGGATCCTGTCCTTTGGGAAAAGCCAGAGTTAACACATGGTTGTAGTAGCATCCCAAGCATTCTAGTACTATATGAGAGAGAGAGAGAGAGAGAGAGAGAGAGAGAGAGAGAGAGAGAGAGAGAGAGAGATCACCTAGATCTATTTGAAGATTAAATAGGAAGCAAACGAAAAGAAGCTACACTCATAAATGAAGAGAAATAAATATTGGGGTTGGGTTGGGGGAAGGGAGAAAGAATTACTTCAAGCAGTACAGCTAAATGTCCACATCTCACTATTCATCTTGCTACTCTTTCTAATTTTGATTTCTCTCATTCACTCACTACTTTCCTTAAAGAGAAACAAAGATGTTTTAAGATGAAAATGGGAATTATATCATAGAGATTAATGTTAAAAATTTGATAAAAACAAAAAAGGAACCAAAAATAATAATAACGATAATAATACTAGTTGTTATAAATCCCAACACAGTGATAATGTTGAAGAAGCCTATTGGCTTCCCTAAGGCCACTGAAGTAAGCTCCATGAGTTGTAGAATAATGAGTTCTGTGAGTTGCTTCCCCTGCAAACAAAATTTGAAGAGGGTATGATGAGGCTGAAGGGTGACAATTGCTATCTTTTGGCAATGGCTCAGCCATTGTATCTAAATCATCACCACTTGATCCTACTGCAACATAACTGTATGATCCTAAGAATAGTGGATCAGTTCCCCATTTGCTCTTCATCACACTGCTGAATCTCACTTCATTTTCCTGATATCTCTCCTCAGAAGAATTAACATTCCCATTGCACAATTTATGTGAATCTGAACCTTTCTGCCACTGGGAATGTGATAGGAGGCTTGAGACTGTAGTTGAAACCCCATTAATGATCTCTTCATCCTTGAGTGATTCAAGTGCTAGTGCTTCCTCCCCAGCAAACCAAGACAACAGGACCGTAGAGTTGTTGTATATGGGAAAAAGGGTAGCTGTTCTCCTCATCCACCATGGTATTTTCTTGTGCCTCATCTCAGAGTGAGGTGAATGGAAAGCCATTTGCAAGAAAGGGAACCCTTTGTGGTTAACATGGTGGTGTTGTGTTTGTGTTTGTTGTGTTGGACTCAATTGCATAAACAACTTGTTAACAACGCCAAAACCAAGTCTTGAAATTGCCTCAGCCTTTGATGGTGGAAGAGGAGGACAGAACATACCTGAATCTGAATCACCTTTATCATGATCACGGATAGCAGCTTTTAGCACCCCAAGTGAAACAGTGACAATGACATGATCAGCAGAAATAGAAGAACCATCACTGAAATGTAGCTTCACAGGCCTAGAACAAGAACAACAAGAACCACCATTCTCCACACAAACCTTTCTCCCTCCTTCATCAATGTCCCTCTGGTTCTGGTTCTGGTTCTGTGGCTGCCACTCAATCTTAGTGACTTTCCTACCTAGCTGAACTAGGCCTGGTGGCAACACAGAAGCTAAGTGCTCAATTATGCTCAAGTAGCCCTTAGCAATTGTGATTTCTTCATCTGGGAACATTATGTATTCACTCTCAGCCCTGTAATCCAGACTCATAAGGTTACCAGCTGATGTGTATGTCCTCTGAGTGTTCTCATGCATTGCAAAGATTGCTTCTTCAAGTAACTTCCTTGTCCAGTTCCCATAATACCCTTTGACATCATCATCATCATAATCATCATGCCCCTTCTTCATCACTGAACCCCAGTAAGCATCAAGGCCCTCTCTGAGAAAGGAACCAACACTAAGTCCCCCAGAACCACTTTTGGCCTTTGACATGCTGAAAGCCTTAGCAGCAAGGCTATGGTAATAGCCAGTGTTGTCCTGCTCAGTGAGAAGCTTCATCTTCCCTTGGGAATAGTCCATGAGATGCTTGAAAAGTTTAGTGATAGGATCAACAATGGAGGGTTGTAACTGGAATCCACCTTCAGCTACGGTGGTTAGCTCTTCTGAGTCCCCATCCATGCACTCCCATGGCTGGTCAGAGTGCAAAGAATGGATTTCTTGAGCAATCTTGTGAATTGGGCTGCCCCCAATTCCATGGATCCAAGTAGCACCCATCTCAATCCTGTCACCACCAAACTCTGAGGTGTTTATTCTGCCACCAATCCTTGTTCCACCTTCAACAACACAGAGCTCAAATAAGTCCTTTGAAGCTGTTGCAGTGTAGAGCTTGTTGGCAGCTGTGAGACCTGCCATTCCTGCTCCAATTATCACAATCCGTGGTTTCTTCACCACCATTGTTGTGTTGCTACCTTCTTGCTAAAGCTATAAAAAATTAAAAATGATTAGATGGATAGATATGGATCTTCAGCTATGTGTATGGTTACTTGTCACTCTTCGTTTCACAAACAAAAACACAAACAGGTGGTGAGCAACAATAACAACAATAAACCAATCTCACAAACTTGAGAGAGAAAGAGAAACAAAATAACTGCTATAAAAATTCCAGAGAATGGTATAATACAAGTGGTGTGAAGGTGAGATTTGAGTTACTGACAATGAATTTATAACTGGTCAGTGGTCACTGAAACACTGCCTTTTTTATTTTCTTTCTTTCTTTCTTGCAACATTATTTTCTTTTTGTTTTTTTGGGGCAGTGAGGTCACTTGCTAACTTACAGTAAATAAATTAATTATTAATGACAATATATTAAATGTAGTAATTCAGTATCAACACATACATAGATAGAAACAGTGAATCTATTAAATAGAAGTAGAAATAAAAATGCTAAAAAATCGGGTCTCTAAAAAAGAAAAATCTTGAGCAGTTTCAAAATAAGATACGTAAATAAACATAAACCACTTAGGCATAGTGACTTGGCCTTTCACTAGTGATGCCTTCTTTTTTATTAGACACATTTTTGTTAGTACTTTAAAAATCCCTAATAAAGACAGGCCTCTACTTTTCCTTTTAGCACTTTAACACATGCATGTTTTTCTTTTTTCTTTTTTCTTTTTTTTCTTTTGCTGCTTTGCTTTGCTCCATAAATCTTGCATTCTTCAGATTTTTCTTAATTTGAAGTGCATTTACTTTATTGTGTGGTTCACAGTTTCATTTTTGAATCGATTTCCCCTTTAATTTTATAATTGTTATATGAACATTGTATACGTGACATGCTGATGCTGACAATTTTAATTACGATCCAGAGTATAGCATAAAAAGTTAATTCATAATATTTAATTTTATGAGACAAAATAGTCACGAGTGAATTTAATGATTAATTTAAATGACTTGTAATAATAACATACTAGTAATATATGAACAAATTATATTATAACATATAGCACTAAATTGATACATGAATAAATTGTGTTGTATATATGACATAATTGTCTATATTGACATGTCGTGTTATTAATAGATATTTTATCACTACATTATACGTAAATGAATCATATTCTAACACGTAACATTATCTGTCAACATCAGCATACCATGTTAAAATAATAAAAATTATTCTAGAGACTAAAATAAGTTATAAAGTGAAAATTTATGATTCAAATTCAGATAATTAAAAATTTAAGCACCAATTTAAAACTCGAGACAAATTTTAAAGATCAATTTAAATATTTACTCACCCAAGAACATGTAATTTCTTCCTTATTAAAAAATTTTGATTGACCAAAGACAAAAAAAATAATGAAGGAGAAGTATTTCTACATAATTATTTTTAGTAGTTTATTTCTTATTTAAGTTTTTTAGTCATTTCACATGTCATATATATATATAGAAAAATTCTAAATTTATAATCCTCATTTGCATAACCCTTCTTCAATTCAGAGATTCTTAACACTAGCACTGTCTATACTCGATCCAACATTTCTGTAGCCACTCCCCTCGACATTCTCCCTTCTCACCGAACCATCACCTCTCACTGTGTTGTCACTCCTCTCTGAGCCGTTCGCGATATTCTTTCTCCTATTCGAAGGTGTGTTCGTTTTCTTCTCCGCAATTCCGCCATCCTGCCCATTCTTTTCTCCACTACTGCATCCCCCACTTTGTCCACTATTTTGTGTTCTGCCTCACCGACACATCCCCTTACTGCGTCAGTTTGAAAAAAGTGTCTGTCTGCCATCGACAGCATTGCCGTCATAGCCGCCAATTATCCATTCTTCTCCTCCGTTTGATTCTCTCTCTCTGAAATCTGTTGCATATAAGATTTATCCTACATCTTTGTGCTTGTTTTCTCTGAATCTTTGTACTTAAGATTTTATTTACATATCCATATGTAAAATATTATTTGTACAATAATTATGCCTGAGCTTGGAGAAATTATTTAAGTTTTAAAGAGGGTTGCTGCTTTATTAGCTTAATTTTGCTGATTTATTATATTTTTTTCTGTTTGATTTACCTTTTTTGTTTGCTAAAATTTTTTTTTAGGTATAAACTTGAGAATCTAATTTAGTATTTTTGTGTAAAATTTTATTGTTTTTGCATAGAATGGATACTTGCAATTCTACTTTTATGAAAACTAATGATTAATTAGAATTATTGGAGACATTATAATTATCGGAGATATGAAGAATGGGACTTTGCGAAGAACGCCGAAAATAAGAATAGAGAACAATATTTTCCCACAACAAGAATCGAAAATGGAGACAGAGAGCAAATTTAAAAGTAAGAATGGGGAGTAGAGAGGCATCCCCGTCCCTTCCCCCACCTTGCTCGATTGTCATCCTTAAAATTTTGGAGTGACAATAGAAACGGTGACAAAATTTTATAAAAATGCGAAAAAAAATTTTAAACTCCAATTCTAAATTTTCCTATAGAAAAATTTATTTATAAATAGAACAAAAAAAAAAAAATGGAGTCAAGAAAAGCTTCCATTGTGCAAATTCCCAATAAATGAGTATTTGGAGCTCAAGTATAATTATTTTTCTTCCATTTCTGAATTTTAATGAGTTTTGTCTTTCTTTTCTGCATTTTATTTCATTGTCGTTTTTGTCATTCTGCATTATGTTCATGCAAGTCTTTATATTCATGCCATTATTATTCAAACACTTGTTATATTTTTACACATTTTAATACAAGTTATTCATTGTTCATGTTTTTACATAATATCTCTTGCTTGCCTGTTTTTAGTTTCGTTTTATTACTTTGAGCAATTTAAGATAATTGATAGCTTCAATTATTAAACTTAAGGCAAAGTAGCAGTAATTGAAAACTGATAGGAGCATGAAGCATCTTGAACCAAACCCCACTGCAATAAATGCACACGAGTGAGTAATAATTTCATAGCCAAACACCGAGCTACTAACCTATAAGACTATATGGTTTTGTTTAATCTTGAGAATAACATACGTTAAAATAACGAAAACATGACACAAAAAATAAGAATATAAAAATTAATATTTTTTATATTTTGTTTAATAATGATAAATTAAATATGAAATATAATAAATAATAAAAATTTATTTTATTTTATTTTCTACACATAATTTAAAATAAAAAATATAATAATAATATTCAATAATAATAAAAAATAAATTGTGTCTCAATTTAATATTTTTTATATTTTTTTGTTAGAAATAATATAAAATATATTAATTTAATATTCTAAAAAATAATATCTTTATTCATGTCTCATTTATCAAACAAATTTTATATTTCTATATCTATATTTCGCTATTACATTCGTATAACCAAATACAGCCTATATGACTATCCCCTTTGCCAGGTTTATCACGGAGAAAATTAAAAAAAAAATGACAAAACAAAATTACATTGATGATAAGATAAAAATAAATAAAAATATTTAATTGAACGGAAAGAAAAAATAGAGAAAAGGTTGATAGTGCCTTTCACCAACCTCACATGTAAATAGAGGGAGGGACACCCCACCAACTGAACAAGTCAATGGTCCTGATCAAAGGATGGCCCGTCCTTAGATCACTCATCACCCATTGCACCGTACAACTCTAACTATTACAATCAAATTACTGCATACTACACTATACTCTTCTCTCACTCTCTTTATTTTCCTGTTCAGTCTCTGCTAACTTTTTATATTCAAAGCTCCAATTTAGAATCACCCATTTAAAACTTGAAAATGGGGTTGCAATGTTAATTGGTCATTACCAATTAGTACATCACTTTTCTATAAAAAAGAAATAGTTCTTATGATCTAACAGTACATTTTAAGAATATAATAATAAAAAATATAATTCTAATAATTTTTAATGAAATATTTTTTATAGTGTTTTAAATTGTGTTTAAAGTCTAAGATATATATATATCAAAGCAGCGCTAACATTGACAACTGATAAGTTATGCTTCTAGCATCATGAAGTTCAGAGCTTTGACCAAAATTTAGTTCACATTGCAAGCTTCGAGTGATAAAGTACAATTAATGTGTGTCAAATTTTAGGTAAACAACAACAGTAGCAATGCACAAGTATAAGGTTAGCTATGCAAAATTCCTTGACTAAAGAAAAAAAGAACAATTAAATGGATCTAGAGGAGAAAAATATTTAGATTTTAGAGACAAAAATATTTTTTGAAGATAAAATTTCAATTCAACTATATATTTCTCGTTTACAGTTAAACACCAAAATTAGATCATTAAATACGAAAAGAAAGTAAAGTAGTAATAATGAAATTATAAAATATAAAATTATAATGAGATACTATATATTATAACATTATTAATTAATATAATTTATTAAGGAGTATCTTTGGAACATTTTATTAAGAATAGTATAAACCTACAAAAAATTATCAAAAAATAAAATTTTATGTTTCAAGAATACTGTATTAAATACATGCAAAATTCAAAATAAAAATTATATTAAAAATAAAATTTAACTAATTTATACTCTAAAAAAATACATTATAATTATTTTAATAAATACATTAAAAATTTAAATATTTTATATTTTCAGTAAATTCTTTTAAATTTATAATTTTAAAAGAAAAGAAATATCCAAGCAAGTGGGTGTGATATTTATGGTCAACGGGGGTTGCAAATGTGATAAAGAAGAGAGGAATCCTTAATTTGGGAGCGGTAAGCACGAAGCATCCCTATGATGCCTCGTATGTGTTTATTAACTGAAGGTTGACCCTTCTCTTCATGTTATATTTGTCTTTTTCACATTGTTTATAGTACAACTGTGCCAATAAATTACTACTGCAGTACTATATCAGTAGTAGTCTATCTATTTAAAATTCATTAATTAAGTGTATTTGACTCTTATCAGATCATGTTCTCTCACACTAACCTAAACTTCAAATTTTAATTTTTGGGGATATATTACTGTTTTTTACACTTCTTTACAGTAAGGGCAGAAAAATATTTTTAATTCATTAATACATAAGTAGATATTAATCACCTATAATTAAAATATTTAATTTTTAAATAAGAATTTAAAATATATAATTTCAAAAGATATTATTGAGTTAAGAACCAAATAAAAGAGATAACTTAATCAGCAAAAACAATCAAAACTATTCTAGTGTGTATTCTGTTATAATTAAGTATAGTCTGTTATAAATTCAGTTAGTTTTATTGTGTGATACTTTGTTATTATAAACTAAGATGAATAATGTTAATTCTATTCATATTTTGATATTCTTTTTTATTAGTAATAAAGTTTATCTTTGTTCTTTCTCTAGTTCATTGCACTTTCAATTTTCTAACGTGATATAAGAGAAAAGCTCAGATCTAGAGACTAGTTCCACCAAAAATAATTCAGTAGAAATTATTTCATCATGATGACCCACCATGGCCATAAATCTTTCATTCCTCACCAATGGTGCTACAAAATTTCTTCTAATTGGAGATAAGCTTAATGAAACAAGCTTTTTTATATAGCAACAACTTGCCTTGTTCACAATAAGGGCAATGATCTTAAGAAACAATTGATCCCTACAATATATGATTCTAACTCAGATCATGTGTGAAAATGTGCCTTTCAAGACCTACAAGAAGTGGAAGTTTTATCACAATCTGCTTATAACTTGGCTTCTTCAATCCACGGATGATTCATTCAAAACAAAGATGATAAGATGCAATTACGCTTATCAAATCTAGGACAAGATTGAAGAGCATTTTGCAAAATTTTTTAAGATAAAGATCAAGCAATTGAAGACTGAATTGAAAAACGTCAACAGAGCTAGCTCTTCATCAAGTGATTATCTCAAAAAGATAAAAAAAGGTTGTGGATATTCTTTAGTAGTTGTTGGTCATCCATTAACTCTTGATAAAAATTTTAAAGCCATCACTAATGGCTTGAATCAAGAATATTCCATATACATTTTCTTGATATCTAAGTCAGATACCACAAGCCTCATTGATGCATGAGCTCTATTGATTTCTCATACAAGCATGTTAGAGAGGTTCAAGAAGCCTAGTCTTGGGCTTGTTCAATCCAATTTCATGCAAACAAGCTCTTAATACAACAATAGAAGTAATGATAGGGGTTTTGTAGCAAGAAGAGAGCGTGGCAGAACCTAGAGAGGTGGAAGAATAAGTTAGAATATCAACACTCGACCTCAATGCTAAGTTTGTAAAAAATTTGGCCACATTGCTCTAACCTGTTTTTATAGGCTTGATCAAAGTTTTTAAGATAGTTGAGCATCAAATTCTAGTTCATTAAACTCTTCTATTGCATCACCTCCAGCTTCCTTCCACAATCCCACAACTTATTTTACTGCACCTGCCATACTCTTTGACACATCTTGGTTCCTAGAGACTGGAACCTCTCATCAAATCACACTTGATCAAACAAGTCTTCTCTCTTCATTTGATTTTCAAGGCACATAGCAGATGAAATTAGGTAATGGACAGAGCATGCCTATATCACGTATTGGTCATTCTAACTTAATTTCTTTGGATCACAAGAGATTTATTTTAAAACAACTTTTACATGCTCTTAATATTTCTCAAAATCTAATAAGTGTTTATCAATTTACAATAGATAACAACTATTATTTTGAGTTTCATTCTAATGCTTGCTATGTCAAATCTCAGAAAATCTACCAAATTCTACTCTAAGGATGTCCTAAGCAAGGAGTTTATGAATTTGAAAGGTAGTTGTAGCTAAATCTCCTTAGTTACCTCTAATCCTATTGATTGGTAATCTTTATAACAATCAATCAGCAATAGCAAACAATCACAACAAGTCACATATCACAAACACAGAGCACGATCACAGAGGATATATGACAAACATCATGATCCATGTTTGTCCTACACAGGCGATGATCTCACGTGTCAGTTTACTACTTGCAATCCGATATTACTTGGGAGCAATTCCCAGATATAGCTTTCGAATTGCGTCAGTCTTTGTATATGTGTCGAATGGTTAAGAATATCATCAATCGATGATAACAGGCAATCATCGCAAAGTTTGATGTCATAATATATGCATAACATAAAATAATATTTAGTGGTCAGTGGGTGTCCCTGCATTCAAACAAACCCCAGTGGATAGGTTAAAACCACAAACCCCGTATACAGTTTGTGCAATGGGCAAGCAAAACGAAACCCTCGGCCTTACCAGGAGAACAATCAGTCGTTCATCAAACTTGAGACATTTGCTTATCATCATTTTGTTATAAAACTTGTAGGATTATTCTTTAGTAAGTATTCTGTTTTTCTTTTTGTTTCATTCTTTCTTATTCTATTTATTCTGTTTTAGAAAAAGAGTGAGTGTTTAAATGAAAAGAGTCGATATTTAAGTCAAAAAGAGAGTTTAGAGACGAAGAAAGAGAATAATGAAAAAGAGAAGTCAATGAGAGAAAAAAAAAATTAAAAGCAACAAACGCACTTTTAAGAAAGATCTAGATGATTCTAGTTTAGACAAAAGTGTATTAGTGTCATTGAAGTCTAAGAAGTGTTTATTTCACATATATCTAACCATAAATTGCCTAATTTTTTTTGTCAAATTTTTAAAATTTTGCATATTTATTAGTGAATTTTGAAAGCATTAAAATAGATAGAAAGAGAGGGGGAAAAAAAATAAATTATAAACTTTAGTGAACAAGGACGTGAAACATGTCTCAAAACCTCAACATATGACAAGGTGTTGTTTGTTTTGCGTTTGATAGTTTAAGGGTTCTTAAACAATAAGCATGCAAAGTGGACTAAATTGTTTGAATTTTTTTTATATGTGATTGAACAAAGTAATGAAAATGTATTTATTAAAAAATTCAGGTATGATTTAATCACTATTCTTATTCCTAAACTAATAGAATTTGAACATATAAAAGATTGTTATGAAACCGGTCCTGATTTTTGTTCAATATATGATGCTTGTGCAAATAGAGGTTTAAAGGATTCTAATGGAATGAAAAGTATTCCAAGTATGTTAGCTAAGTATTTTTATTGGTCTCATAAGCATAAAAGTGTTAAAGAAATTTATTCTTATTATGTTGCATGTATGCAAGTTAAATCTAAAGGTTTATCAAATTTATTATGCATTTTTTTATTTATTCCTACTCATATATAAATTGATATTTCAATAAATTTTGTGTTTGGTTTATCTAGAGTTAGAAAATATAATTATAGCATTGCTTTTATACTAGACAAATTATTATGATGACATTTTTAATTATATATCAAAAGACTAAAGATTTTACCCGCATTGTTGAGTTGTTTTCCAAATAAGTTAACTATGTGGTGACTTATGATAGTTGTTTAGATGATCATGTATTACATGTTAAAAGTATTTTGGATAATTATTTGCTAAATATTGAGCTTTCTTCTAATTCTGTAGTTTATTATTCTATTGGATATTATTCTGTGAATTTTTGAATGATTTTAACTATTTAATTATTTTAGATTTAATGTTTTTATTTTTGAGTGATGATGTTACTCTATATGGTGAAAGTAAGATTGAAAATGTTAAAATTGCACATATTAAAGCTCATAACATAGTTAATAAGATGGACATAGCCACTATTCAGTAAGTAAAGAAGAGCCATCAACATATGGTCTTTGAACCACTATAAGAAAGTCATCAGATACCGTCGAATTTATCGGCGAATTTATAAAAAAAATCCGCTGGTAACTTATTTATCGTCAGATTTACCGGTAGAATAAATCTAACGGTATAAACTATTACCATGGTACAAAGAGTTTAGGAAAGAAACGAAGAATTATTTAGAAAAGTATTATTTTGTTATTCATATTTCTCATTTTGTGATTACAAAATTCTTACCAATATATAGATCAAGAGTATGCTAAGAGTACACTCGTTATAGAATAATATCCTAATAAATTACATTAATTTTTTTCTAATCCTCTTTGATATTTTCCTGATTTTGTTCCCTAATTATGATATTCTAATACTCCCCTCAAGGTGAGTAGTGAGATCACCAATACTCAGCTTGGTTAGAACTTTAGCAAGAGCTTGTCTTGAAACTGCTTTAGTAAGAATATCAGCCAACTGGTCTTCTGATCTCACAAATGGAAGCTCAATAATTTCATTCTCAATTTTTTCTTTGATAAAGTGTCGATCCACCTCAATATGTTTTGTTCTATCATGTTGTACAGGATTCTCTGAAATGCTGATTGCGGCTTTGTTGTCACATTTCAACTGGCTTGGCAATTGTGGTGGAAACCCAATCTCAGTCATCAATTGTCTTATCCACAATACTTCAGTTATGCTTTTAACGATCCCTCGAAATTCTGCCTCAGCACTTGAAAGAGCTACAACTTTCTGCTTTTTGCTTTTCCAAGTTACTAGGTTGCCTCCAACAAGTGTAAAGTAACCAGCTGTTGATCTTCTATCATTTGGGTTGCCCGCCCAATCTGCGTTAGTGTATGCCTCAACCTTCAAATGGTCATTCCTTTTGAAAATGATTCCACTTCCTGGAGCTCCCTTCAAATATCGAACTATCCGCATAGCAGCTTCCATATGATCTTCTTGTGGCTTATGCATAAACTGACTTACTATTCCCACAGCATAAGCTATGTCAGGCCGAGTATGTGATAAGTAAATTAGTTTTCCAACCAGTCGCTGGTACCTTTCCTTATCTGCTAGGGTGGCACCTTCTACCATCTTCAACTTGTGATTAACTTGCATGGGCGTATCTATTGGTTTGCAATCCACCATTCCTGTTTCTGCCAAAAGGTCCAAAATGTACTTTCTTTGGGAGATAAAGATTCCTTTACTGGATCGTAGAACCTCTATTCCTAAGAAATATTTGAGTCCTCCCAAATCCTTCATTTCGAAGTCTGTAAATAGGTTCCTTCTCAATTTTGCAATTTCTTCAGCATCACTTCCCGTTATGATCATATCATCCACATAGATTATTAGGCAAGCGATTAAATCTCCCCGTTTTTTCAAAAAAAGGGTATGATCAGAGTTGCTTTGCTTGTACCCATACCTTTTCATGGCAACTGTAAATCTTCCAAACCAGGCACGTGGAGATTGTTTAAGCCCATAAAGAGCCTTCTTTAATCGGCAAACTTCATGTTTTCCAAATCCCGTTGAGAAACTTGGAGGAGCTTCCATGTACACTTCTTCTTTCAACTCTCAATGCAAGAAAGCATTCTTGACGTCAAATTGATGGAGTGGCCAGTCTTCATTTGCTGCTATTGAAAACAACACCCTGATAGTATTAATCTTTGCAACCGGTGAAAAAGTATTAGTGTAGTCGATACCATAGGTCTGTGTATAACCTTTGGCCACCAACCTTGCCTTGTACCGTTCATAGTGCCATCTGCCTTGTGTTTAATGGTGAAAACCCATTTGCACCCGACTGGCTTTTTTCCTGTCGGTAGGATACACTTTTCCCAAGTTCCATTCTTCTCTAGAGCTTCCATTTCTGTATTCATGGCTTTTCGCCATTCAGCTTTCGCATTGGCTTCTCGGACAGTTCTTGGAATGTCTTCTGTTAAGAGTCTGGCGGAAAAAGCCTTTGCAACATCTGTCATTCCTTCTCTAGCCACTCTTATTGGGTATCTTGAGTTACGGAGAACATGTTCTGGTGAGTACCGATCAGGAGGAATCCCTCTGTTTCTTCTTGGAGGAAGAATAAAGGTATTGGGCTCTAGTTCTTCATGTTCCAGTGCTATACTGTTATTGTTAGTGGCCTCATTAAAAACAGGGAGTAAATTATTAGATTGACAATTACTTACCTCTTGTCTGACATTCTCAAAAGGACTCTCACTGGTTGTATGTACCGAGTTATTTTCTACGTTGAGTGAAGTATGCTCGGTGGCTCCATCTACTTACTCTGTTTGAACAGTTTCTAGGCAACAAAGGTTATTTAGCCAACTTGGTGATTCTTTATTGTTCTCCCCCTGAATGCCATGTTGGCGGCTAAAATAAAATTAGGATTCTAAAAAATCACAATCCATGGTCACATGAATACGACGAGTGATTGGATTGTAGCACCTATACCCCTTTTGGTGTGTAGCATACCCAATGAAAACACATATTTCTGCACAAGGATCAAGTTTGGTTCTATTGGCTTTGGGAATATGGACAAAGACGGAACATCCAAATACTCGAGGTGGTAAGGTTAGAATAGGCGGGATTGCAGTTTGAGTAGCCAAGACTTGTAAGGGTGTTTTGTGGTGGAGAACTTGGGTAGGTAGGCGATTTAGTAAGTAGGCAGAGGTCGCTATAGCTTCAGGCCAAAAAATTTTTGGAACTTGTGCATCAAAAAGCATGGCTTGGGTCATCTCAAGTAACTTACGATTTCGCCGCTCAGCCACACCATTTTGTTGGGGTGTATTTGGGCAGGAAGTTTGATGAATAAGACCATTTTTCATAAAAAAATCGCGCATTGACTGGTTTATAAAATCTCCACCATTATTTGAGCGAAGTACTTGGATTTTCTTGTTGAATTGAATTTGAATCATTTGGTAGAAAGCAAAGAACTTATCAGGCACTTCAGATTTGTGTTTTAAAAAATATACCCAAGTCATGCGAGAGAAATCATCCACAAATAACACAAAATATTGAAAATTATTATGGAAAATAGGAGCTGGACCCCACACATCTGAGTGTATTAGAGAAAAAATGGAATTGACTCTAGTGTTGGTTGGAGGAAAAGAAATTCTGTGATTTTTTGCACGAATACAAGTTTCACATTTGAGGGGTTCAGTACTACTTGTAAAAAGACTAGGAAATAGTAACTTGAGGTACCCAAATGAAGGATGTCCGAGACGCCTGTGCCATAACCAAAGTTGCCTAGTAACCGTTCCGTGAGCAAGCATGGCATGACCCTGGTGTGCTACTTCATCAACGTAGTAAAGGCCTTCTCGCTCAGTACCACGCCCAATGATCTCCTTCGTAAAAATGTCCTGTAAAAGACAAAAGGTAGAGTACATGAGTACCACACAATTTAGTTCCTTTGTTACTTGGCTAACAGACAATAATTTTGATTATAGTTCAAGGACATAGAGGCAATTTTTTAATTTCAATTTTTCTGAAAAAGTAATGGAGCCTCCTCCTTTAACATCAATTAATTCTCCACTAGCTGTTTCAATATGAGCTTTTGAGGGTATAGTCAAGCTATTAAAATCATGGAGGTCATGAGTCATAGTATCGGTAGCCCCACAATCGAAAATCCAATAATTTATCTTTTTAATTGGATTCTGATTTTGGGTATCCCCTTTATATTGAGTCGACGGTTTGGGCTGAGCAGGCATGGAGTTCAGTAGTTCTTGCCCTTACCGTCGCTGCTGCCTTGCCATAGTGACTTGCTTCTTCTCTTCTGTCCTCGCCACCGCTGCTGGTAACCTCTGGGATGCTCACGGCTCGCTTATTCTGATTTCTTGATGACTTGGGATTATTTTTCCACCAATCTGGGTAACCCACAATATTAAAGCAGTTTTCTTTGGTGTGTTTCTTCTTTCTTCTTACACCAATTGCTTTTTTCATCAGAGTTGCCCATAATGGATAATCATATCCGTTTAGTTTGAAACCAATTGACAAATTGTCGGAATTGGTTTGTGATGATCGCATTCCAAAACTATTGCGTAGCATATTTGCAATTTGTAAAGAAATGGTTGATTTTGAGTCCCTAGAACCTAACTCTGCTCTGATACCATATTACCATAGTACAAAGAGTTTAGGAAAGAAATGAAGAATTATTTAGAAAAGTATTATTTTGTTATTCATATTTCTCATTTTGTGATTACAAAGTTCTTACCAATATATAGATCAAGAGTACGCTAAGAGTACACTCGTTATGGAATAATATCCTAGTAAATTACATTGATTTTTTTCTAATCCTCTTTGATATTTTCCTGATTTTGTTTCCTAATTATGATATTCTAATATAAACCTCATCGGTAACTATTTATCGTCAGATTTTTTCGTCTGTTGCTAATTACTGGCAAATTTAGCAGCGAATATAAACTTTTAGTTGGCAAAATTCTGGAGCTTGTTACCGTTGGATTTTTTTCCAGTAAATCCGACGGTAAACTTAAATTTTATTTTTTTATTTTTTTAAAAATTCAATATATAATCTTAAATATTTAAATTTAATAATTTCTAAACTAACGAAATTCAAAATTTTACAATTTCTTATATTAAATTTCTTTACATTGAGATGCTATAGAGGTATTCCTTTACTAGTTTTAGTGCATGACAAGAATTGCTAACATATTCTTGCAGTGAAAAAACTGGAGGAATATGTTCTTAAGGTCTACTATGAGTTATTAAATTTTTATGCTAAGACAAAATAAAAATAAATGATGCTCTACATACCCAAAGAATTCAAGAACTTCTTCAACTTGGTTTGCAAGGTCATCCACACAAAGTAATGGCTCGTTCAACGAAAGCACATTAGCTCCCAACAACAATAACTATTAAGCAAATGAGAAAGAGTCTATTAGACTCTATGAGTGATTGAGCAGAGAGCATTCATGGCTTTTTTTGTTTCAAGAATATGAGGAAGCAAGTCAATATCAAAGCTACGAAAAGGGTTTATAATAAAGAGTAAAGTATTAAATTGGTCCCCCACATTTGGGCGTAATCCTATTTTGGTCCTTAAAGTTTAAAGTGTCCTATTTGAATCCAAAAAAGTTTCATTTAGCTTCAATGTAGTTCCACTGTGACGTCAAAGTTAAATAATTAATGAAATATCCTACATGGTAACAGTACAAGAACAAACCCTAAATTCAAACAATGTTGAAAAAAAAATCAAAAGAACCTAATCAAAGAAAGGGACTTAGTATAGAATATGGTGACAATAGAAGGAAGGAATGACGAGGCGGCAACGATGAGAAGCGAAGATGCTGCTGGAGCCGACGATGAGGCTGCTGGTGGTGTTGCCGATTTTGTTGGATGCGGCAACGATGAGAGAAGACCGATTGGAGAAGGCCGCGACGGTGATGAACAAGCGTGGAGCAGGAGGCGCCGACACTGTTGAACGAGCGTGGTGTAGGACGCGATAACATTGAGGCGGTGACAGTGGCTGAGTGACAGTGACTAGCGATGATAGTAACTGAGGGTGGCGGTAGCGATGGGGGCTGACGGCGAGATACAAAGAGAAAGGAGAGAGAAGTGAGGTTGCTGATGTTGAACAAATGAAGGGGAAGGGTTTACAAATTCAAATTTAGGGTTAATTTTACTGGTGAATTTACCGTTGGAAAAATTCACAGGTAACGCATAGCCTGTGACCAAAACGGTGCGTTTCATTTGATTACCTTACCATCGGATTTTTTTGCCACTAAATCCGACGGTAATGGTCATGCCAATTTTCATTTTTTTCCTCCAATTATCTTCGGCAAATTTACTGTAAAAAAAAACTGAATCCAATGGTAACTTTTTTACCCGTCGAATTTATTACCAAATCCATTGGTAAATCTGCCAGTAAATCTTCCGCAAACCTCTGACGCTAAATCTGACGTTATTCAGCATTTTTCTTGTAGTGAACTAAGAGATTGGGTTTGGATTCATTGGATGAAAGAAAAACTTTTTATTCAGAGAAAAACTACACTTATCGCTAGAAAAGATGGTCCATTCCAAGTGTTGAAGATTATCAATGACAATTCCAACCAGATTAAATTTCTTAGTAAGTATTATGGTTCAGTTGTGTTTAATGTATCTAATTCTTTTTCTTTTGATATATATATACAAATAATCTTTTTGAAGAGGAAAAGGCTGATCCGTGCTCAATAGGACATTTTGAGCCAAGAAAAAGAATGATAATCTAGTCATGTTCATAGATATGATTACTAGAAGAATTATATTTTATCAGTCTTGGAGATCAAGGAGACCAATAGCTTGTCTCAAGAGTAATGGTGTTGACTTAGCAGCACTCATACATGCAAAAATGCACCAATTATTAGCCAAGAAAGAGAAGATAAGGCCTATTGGGTTAAATGAGGATATCAACAGCCTAAGAGTTCTTTTTAAGTTCATTGGGAGATACAAAATTTGAATTTATTTAATTAGAATTAAATTTAATTTGTTGTTAGGATTTGTCAAAAGGTTTGATTTAGTTTTGATTTATTTAGTAGTATTTTTAGGTGTTTAAAATTTAAATCTAATGTAATCTAATCTAATAAGACTAAATCTGATTGAAATTGATTATCATATATTTAAGTGTTTAAAATTTAAGTCAAATCTAATCCAATATATGAGGATCAAATCTGATTTAAGTTAATTAGCAAATCTTAGGAATTTAATATTTAAATTTAATCTAATATAATAAAATCAAATATGATTTAAATTAGTTAGGATTGATCTTAGAGTCATAATTTTAGTTTAATTTTATATTTTGTTATTTTATTCTAAGAAGATCTGGCCCACTTTTAAGTTAATCAATTAGGGTCTATTTAATCCACTTTTTAAGATATTTTATTTAGTTTTCTTAATGAATAAATGTTATGGGTGCTATTATATACGAATCCTTTATGTATTCAAGTGAGGTGAGTGATTTGCTTTGCTTGTTGCATGAAGAAATTGAAAGATCCAGCCTAACATAATTTAGTGTTAGTTCTTTCAATTTTGTCCCTTTAATCTAGGTTATTGAGGACAGGTTCTTTGAAGGTCTAGTAGGGATGAACATGGGGTCGGGTGAAGTTTAGTTCGTCTTAACGCAAGCCCGACCCTAAATAATGATCGGACATATTTTTAATACCCTTATCCGGCCCTAAACTCTGTAAAATCACACTTCTTTTAGGCCACACTAAAATCGAATCTACAATGGGTGAAGCCTGAATCTTGATAAACTTTATCTAAAAAATTATGATGACACTTCATTATAAAGAAGAAAAGAACGTACTTGTTGTCAAGAAGTTGATATCCTTACTGAACTTAAATTTGTCCATAAATTTTAATTTTATGGTTCTTTGATATGTTTTCTAATTCAACAAGTTTGATTAAAAACAAAACAATAAGCTTATAATTAATATAATATAATAGTAAAATTATTTAAAAGACATATACCTTTTATAATACATCATGATATCACCATAGTTTGGATCCTACATCTTTTAAACCTCTAAATTTTTTAAAATAATTACTCCACAACATTGCAATATTCACATAATAACAATTTAAAGTCTAATAATAATAATAATAATAATAATAATAATAATAATAATAATAATAATAATAATAATAATAATAATAATAATAATAATAATAATAATAATGCCTATTACACACTAAATATTCAAATTTTAAAGGACAATTAAAACAAAGTAACAACCAACACAAAATTAACATAACAATAATTTCTAGTGTGATACCAACTAATAACAACAAAATATTAACTATTAAGTAGCAAACAACTGCAAAACTAAAGTCATTTGATTCGTAACTTACTCTCAAGGTTGTGAATTTGATCCTTATTGTGTGGATGAGTTAGTTATATCTGCAAAACATGTAAAAATTAGAGAAAAAATCATAAATGGTCTCTGACAATTACCTCGAAAGACAACGAGGCTTTCAATAAAAAAAACTATCTTTTTCGGTTCTTGAACTTTATTTCTAAAAGACTGGTTAGCCCTTCTGTCAATATTTTCTCTCTGTATTAATGAAATAAGTCTACATAGTATGTTAAACTGTTGATGTATCCGTTAAGAACCAACTAGGATTGAAGAATTATTTTTGGTTGGAGTTTCATTGTCTTTTAGGGTAATTGTTAGTTCTTTTATTTTTTTGGTTACCTTTTTAAAATATATTGACTAAATTTACTGTGTAGAATTAAGAAATATTAGTGATTTTTAAATTATTTTTACTTATAAAAATTAAATAGAGGATATATTAGTGATTAACGTGTCACATAAGCAAGTTCTAGAGAAAAATCATTGATAGAGGGCTAACCACTCTCATGAAGTTAATTATTAAGAGCCGAAATGAATATTTTTTTTCTTGGGGGCCTTGTAGTCCTTTGAAATAATTATTAGGGGGCGGGATGGGTATTCACTCTGAAAATTAACCTCTCACGATTATTACATGAATTACATTAATTAATAACAAGGAATAAAGACATCATAGAGTGAATGTACCATTAACTATCTTGTCACTACTATCAAATTGATCAAACTCGAGTTCTTAAAATATATGCTTAGAAGGATACAACTAACTTTGAGTGCAGACCAAAACTTTCGCCATTTTTGGTGATAAAGAGCTATGGTAAATATCTACCATATATTCATCGGTACTAAAACATGACTCATATGCGACAGTTGAAATTGGGATACCAAAAACATCATGGGCTATAAGAGAAAGAATCTTATATTTTGATCCATTTAATTTCCACCAAGGCAAAGCATCAAAATTCTCATCTTCCACATCCATTGGATCTTCAGCCAAATATTTTTTAACATCTGATTTGCTATTTGCATTAACTTTTTTTCTTTTTTTTTTCACAAGTTCACTCTATTTTCAACAACACCTTTAGCACAAGATAGACTACTAACTTTGTCATCCAAAACATCTCCGGAGGAACCTCCACCATCATCAAGAATTTTATCTTCTACAATCTCTTTTGAATAAAATTTGTATAATGTGTCCAATGTGAATTTCACAAAACTAGTCATATTATAGTAGCCGCTTCTTTATTATATACATCCTCCAAACTCCAAGAAAGATAAGATAATCAAGTTTGTATCGAGAATCTAAAACAATGGCAACAAATATCAAAGGATTAAACTTGTCAATTGGTGTCAATATTTATCGTATTTAGTCTTCATAGAGCATGCCATAATTTCCAACAATTCAGAATTATTGTGTTTTCAAGATGTCAATTGAGAATATATAGATGCAATTCATGAAAATATTTGTTTGAAGTAACATGTAAAGAAGATGAGAAACACAAAGTTATCTCATAGAAGATTCTCAAAAACTCAATGAATAACCTAGCATGTTGCCAACTAAGTGCCGTAGGTGGATCAACTTTCTTTTTACCTCCCCTATCCTCTCAAAACCATCTAAAAAAATTAGATTCTTTATCATAAAGTCTATTAAGAGCTTTTTCAAATTTCTTAGCATGTTCCAACATTAGATAGATAGAATTCCATCTAGTTGGAACATCCAAGCAAACAAGACTTTTAGACTCTATCGATTCAACCTCAATGCATTCTTTAACTTTTTTAATTCTTTGGGGAGAAGATCTAACATACCTAACTGCATTCCGAATGCTTTCAATAGAAGAATGTTTCTCTTTGATTCTTTCATTCACTATCAGGTTGAGAACATGAGCACAACACCTCATTTGCAAATATTTTAATTGGCAACTCTGATTTAAAATAGTTTAACGGATGATTTAAAAAGCAAAAGATTTATGTCTTTTTAAAGAGGATTGATTTTAAAAGAAAAGTGGAATATGAACTTGGAACAATTGAGATATGAGGATTCTGAATTTTGAAACAAAGATGAGTTTGTTTTCTGGTTTTAAAAAAAAAGTGACTTGTGGCGTGAATGATAAATGATTTGATATGAATTGTAATGAAGTGCGAAAATGATGATGAATAAATGAATATGTGGCCTTTGCACTTCTTTTATTTGAGATACGAGTTTTCCTGGGTAAAGTATCGTGGCTTACCACCACGTGTTCCAGGTTGAGACTCGATACTCTGTTGACCCTACAACGTAAGGGTGATCGGGCACTTATAAATTCCTGGGAATGGTACCCCATTGAGCGATTTGATATATATATGAGAAAAGCTATGCATAGACTCATAGGGATGTGCGTCAGAGAACAGTCCAAGGATTTAGCAAACTGGACTTGTCGGGCTAGCTTGATAACCGACAGATGAGACTCATCAGCCATAGGACAGGCATTCATCATATGCATTGATGTGACATTGTTTGGGTGTACATATTGTAATTGGTTTGCCTATGTGTATAATTATGTCTAATTGCTAATTGCTCTACTTGATGTAACTGCTTAATTGTGCTTGAACATTCCTACTTGTGTTTGTGACTAAAAATTAGTTGGATTGGCTATTGTTTGAATTGTTTGGGCCTAGGGCCGTGGTTGGTTATGAGATGTGACGAAGGCCGTGCTTGGTGTGTGTTTTTGGTTTAGAAAACTATGAAAAACTAAACTGGTTCAGCATAGACTTAATGAACTTAGGCTTGGAACATTTTAGTCATTCCTGCTGTCTAAGAAAAACTTTTAAGAAGGCTTTTGAATTTCTGAGAAATTAATAGTTTTCCATTTTAGAAAGTATTTCAGATTTTGAATATTAAATCTTTGACTTTTGAAAAGAAGCATAAGGCGGTTATTAATCACTGTACTTTAAAAACAGTTTTATTTTCGTATCTTATTATAGCAATTCTGTAACCCTATAGTGAGAACCCTTTTGAGGACGATGTTCTCACTCCCCTACAGGTCTTTTCTTTTTATGTTATGGACAACGAAGTTTGAAAGAGCTTAGTTAATTCGTTTCTATTTAAATGCTATGTTGTGTTGTATTAGTTACTCTTTTTCCTCGCCTTTATCCTCACAAGTGTTTATAAGAGGGATAGGAATTTGGATTATGTAATGATTGTTTTGTATTAATTTTATATATATATATATATATGTGGTGCACGAATTGTAAATTACACTTTTTACAACTCGTACCACTAACCAGCAAGTGCACTGGGTCGTCTAAGTAATACCTTACGTGAGTAAGGGTCGATCCCACGGAGATTGTTGGCTTGAAGCAATTTATGGTTATCTTGTAACTCTTAGTCAGGAAAACAATAAAATAATTCACTTATCAAATTTGATTGCAAGGAATAAAAGAGCAGAACACAAATTATACTTGTATGCAATGATGGAGAATATGTTGGAGTTTTGGAGATGCTTTGTCTTCTGAAATTCTGCTTTCCTCTGTTTTCTAATTCACGCACGCACATCCTCCTATGGAAAGCTGTGTGTTGGTGGATCACCGTTGTCAATGGCTACCATCCATCCTTCCAGTGAAAAGGGTCCAGATGCGCTGTCACCGCACGGCTAATCATCTGCAGGTTCTCAATCGTACCGGAATAGGATTTACTATCCTTTTGCGTCTGTCACTACGCCCAGCACTCGCGAGTTTGAAGCTCGTCACAGTCATTCAATCCCTGAATCCTACTCAGAATACCATAGACAAGGTTTAGACTTTCCGGATTCTCTTGAATGCTGCCATCAATCTAGCTTATACCACGAAGATTCTGATTAAGAGATCTAAGAGATATTCATTCATTCTATGGTGGAACGTAAGTGGTTGTCAGGCACGCGTTCGTGGAGGAATGATAATGATTGTCACGTTCATCACATTCATATTGAAGTGCGAATGGATATCTTAGATAGGAACACGCATGTTTGAATGGAAAACAGAAATACTTGCATTAATTCATCGAGACACAGCAGAGCTCCTCACCCCCAACAATGGAGTTTAGAGACTCATGCCGTCAAAAGGTACAAAGTTCAGATCTAAAATATCATGAGATACAAGATAAGTCTCTAAAAGTTGTTTAAATACTAGACTAGTAAACTAGGTTTACAGAAAATGAGTAAACTAAGATGGATAGTGCAGAAATCCACTTCTGGGGCCCACTTGGTGTATGCTGGGGCTGAGACTTAAGCTAATCACCTGCATAGGGCTGTTTTGGGCATTCAATGTCAGCTTTGGATCCTTTTCTGGCATTGAACTCCAACTTGTAACTTGTTTCTGGCGCTGGACGCCAGACTGCAACATGGAACTGGCGTTGAACGCCAGTTTATGTCATCTATCCTTGAGCAAAGTATGAACTATTATATATTGCTGGAAATCCCTGGATGTCTACTTTCCAATGCAATTGGAAGCGCGCCATTTGGAGTTCTGTAGCTCCAAAAAATTCATTCTGAGTGCAGGGAGGTCAGAATCCAACAGCATAAGCAGTCCTTTTTCAGCCTGAATCAGATTTCTGCTCAGCTCCCTTAATTTCAGCCAGAAAATATATGAAATTATAGAAAAACACACAAACTCATAGTAAAGTCTAGAAATATGAATTTTGCCTAGAAACTACTGAAAATAAACTAAAAACTAACTAAAACACACTAAAAACTATATGAAATTAACCCCAAAAAGCGTATAAAATATCCACTCATCACAACACCAAACTTAAACTGTTGCTTGTCCTCAAGCAACTAGATAAATAAAATAGAATACAAATAATTTAAGAAGCAATAATATCTCAGAGTTTTTGAGTGAAGCTCAGATTCTAATTAGATGAGCGGGACTAGTAGCTTTTTGCTTTTGAACAGTTTTGGCATCTCACTTTATCCATTGAAGCTCAGAGTGATTGGCATCTATAGGAACTCAAAATTCAGATAGTGATATTGATTCTCCTAGTTCAGTATGTTGATTCTTGAACACAGCTACTTTATGAGTCTTGGCCGTGGCCCTAAGCACTTTGTTTTCCAGTATTACCACCGGATACATAAATGCCACAGACACATAATTGGGTGAACCTTTTCAGATTGTGACTCAGCTTTGCTAAAGTCCCCAATTAGAGGTGTCCAGGGTTCTTAAGCACACTCTTCTTTTTGCTTTGGACCTTGACTTTAACCGCTCAGTCTCAAGTTTTCACTTGACACCTTCACGCCACAAGCACATGGTTAGGGACAGCTTGGTTTAGCCGCTTAGGCCAGGATTTTATTCCTTTAGGCCCTCCTATCCACTGATGCTCAAAGCCTTGGGGTCCTTTTTATTACCCTTGCCTTTTGGTTTTAAGGGCTATTGGCTTTTTGCTCTTGCCTTTTGGTTTTAAGAGCTTTGGCTTTTTCTGCTTGCTTTTTCTTTTTCTTTCTCTATTTTTTTTGCAAGATTTTGTATTCACTGCTTTTTCTTGCTTCAAGAATCATTTTTATGATTTTTCAGATTATCAATAACATGTTTCATGTTCTTCATTCTTTCAAGAGCCAACATATTTAACAGTCTTAAACATCAAATTCAAAAGACATATGCACTGTTCAAGCATTCATTCAGAAGACAGAAAGCATTGCCACCACATGTAAATAATTAGAATTTATCTTATTAAAAACTCGAAAAATATTGCCTCTTATTCTAAAGAAATTCTTCTATTTTATTCATGTTTAATGATGATGATAAAATTAAATTATAGCTTAATTGGAGATAAAATAAAAAATATAGATACTAATTACTACTATATGACTCCTAAGGTAAAACTAAAATAAAAACAGTTATCACAGAGTTAAGGCTAAGATTGGAATTTAACAACCTGTGTTCTGGGAAGTGGATGTTCCTCTAATCTGCGGGGTGCTTGTTCCTTCAAGAGATAATTTCTGGCGCTTCAATTCCCTTAAATCACGCCCTTGCTCCTCCTGTTCTTTAAGCAAATAGCAAAGAATGCTACTTTGTTCCTTCTGTTCTTTCTTTATTTGTTCCATAGCTTCTTGCATCTTGGTAATAGATGTTTCAAGATACTCCCAGTATTCAGATTGAGGGATTTCTGGGAGGATTTCCTGTGTTCTCTTCTTGATGGGGTCATCCTGTGCTTGTTGTTTTTCCATTGATGCTTTGGTGATTGGTCACTCAACTGAGATATACTCAGTTATTCCCATCCTTACTCCAGCGTCCTTGCAGAGCATAGAAATCAAGCTTGGATAAGCTAACTTGGCATCTTTGGAATTTTTGTTTGCAATTTTGTAAAATTCAGTTGAAATCAGTTGATGAACTTCCACTTCTTTTTCCATCATGATGCAATGGATCATCACTGCTCTTCTAATAGTGACTTCAGAACGGTTGCTAGTGGGCAGCAGAGAATGCCCAATGAAGTCCAGCCATCCTCTGGCGACTGGTTTGAGATCTTCTCTTTTGAGTTGATTTGGGACACCCTTCGTGCTGGTGGTCCACCTGGCTCCAGGGATACATATATCCTCTAGAATCTTATCCAGGCCCTTGTCTGTTCTCATCATTCTCCTATTGAAGGAGTCTGGATCATCTTTCAGCTGAGGTAGCTTTAAGATCTTCCTGATCTTGTCAGGGTGGGTATGAACAATCTTTCCTCTGACCAAGGTCCGATAGTCATAGAGAGCAGATCCAGATAGTCTTTGCTTGTCTGTTTGCCACATATTAGCATAGAACTCCTGGACCATATTCCTTCCCACTTTCGTTTCAGGATTAGCTAGGATCTCCCAGTTCCTGATTCGAATTTGCTCCGGGATCTCTGGATATTCGTCTTCTTTCAGATCGAATCTAACTTCCGGGATCACTGATCTTAGACCCATTATTTTGTAATAATGGTCTGAATGTTCTTTAGTTAAGAACTTCCCTTGATTCCAAAGTGGTTTCGGAACACTCTCTTTCTTGCCTCTTGGAGTGGGTTGTTTTCCTTTAGGAGCCATGATCTTAGTGGGTATGGTTTAATGATCACGGATAAACACACCAAACTTAGAGGTTTGCTTGTCCTCAAGCAAAAGAAAAGAAAGGAGAGGGATAGAAGGAGAGCTAGTGTAGGATGGTGGATGAGAGGAAGGAGGCCGAATGGGTTTTTAAAAAGGGAGGGGGGGTTTTCGAAAATAGGGAGAAAGATAAGATAGAAGATATGATTTAAAAAAAAAATAAATATGATAAGAAAAGATATAATTTAAAATTGAAAAGATATGAAAGATATTTGAAAAAGATAAATTTGGATTTTTGAAAAAGATAGTATGGAGATTTGAAAAAGATATTGATTAGTTGAAAAGATTTTTGAATGAAAAGAGATAGATTTGTTTTGAAAATTTTGAAAAAGAGTTGAATTGGATTGAAAAGAAGGATTTGTGCTTATGGATTAAGATACATTTAATATTTTTAAAGAAGGGTTTTTAGAAATTAGGGATTTTAGAAATCAGGGTTTGTAACATGTTTATGCAAGAAATCATGAATTGAAACATGAAAATTAAAATTAAAATGAAAAATTTGAAGTAAAAAACGAATTTACCTCCTCCCCACCATCCTGGCATTTGAACGCCCAAACGCTGCATGTTTTGGGCGTTCAACGCCCAACTGCTGCTTCTCCTGGGCATTCAACACCCAGCTGTTGCTTTTTTCTGGCGTTCAACGCCCAGAAGATGTTTTTTTCTGGCGTTTAACGCCCAGATGGCTATCCTTACTGGCGTTCAACGCCCAGTGGATGCTTCTTTTGGGCGTTGAACGCCCAAAAAAGACTATTACTGGCATTTTCTTGCCAGTGAGCTCTTTTTCTCTGTTTTGTGTGCAGAATCCTTCTGTAACCCTGTGAACTTATACAATTGACTCTTTACCTTAGTATCAGTGAACTTTATTAAACAAATAAAATCAAGAATAGGGCAAAATGCTTAGAGGAAGTGATGCCCCATGGCTGGGTTGCCTCCCAGCAAGCGCTTCTTTATTGTCTTTAGCTGGACCTTGCTGAGTTTTTAATCTAGCCTCAGCCTTGAGCACTCTTGCTCAACATTGCCTTCAAGATAGTGCTTGATTTTCTGTCCATTAACAATGAACTTCTTATCATAATCAATATCTTGAAGCTCCACATAACCATATGGTGATACACTTGTAATCACATATGGTCCCCTCTACCGGGACTTCAGTTTCCCGGGGAATAGCCTGAGCCTAGAGTTAAACAACAAAACCTTTTGTCCTGGTTCAAAGATTCTAGATGACAGCTTTCTGTCATGCCACTTTTTTTATTTCTCTTTATAAAGCTTGGCATTTTCGAAAGCAGTGAATCTGAATTCCTCTAGCTCATTTAGCTGGAGCAATCTTTTTTCTCCAGCTAATTTGGCATCAAAGTTTAGGAATCTGGTTGCCCAATAGGCTTTATGTTCCAGTTCCACGGGCAGGTGGCATGCCTTACCATACACAAGTTGGTATGGAGAGGTCCCTATAGGAGTCTTGAATGCTGTTCTGTAAGCCCACAGAGCATCATCCAAGCTTCGTGCCCAATCCTTTCTACGGGTACTTACAGTCCGTTCCAGGATTCTTTTTAGTTCTCTGTTAGAGACTTCAGCTTGCCCATTTGTCTGTGGATGATATGGAGTCGCCACCTTGTGGCGAATCCCATACTGGACCATGGCAGAGTAAAGCTGTTTGTTGCAGAAGTGAGTGCCCCATCACTGATTAGTACCCTGGGAACACTAAACCTGCTGAATATATGTTTCTTGAGGAACTTCAGCACTGTTTTAGTATCATTGGTGGGTGTGGCAATGGGCTCAACCCATTTTGATACATAGTCAACTGCCACCAGAATATAAGTGTTTGAGTATGATGGTGGGAAAGGCCCCATGAAATCAATACCCCATACATCAAACAACTCAATCTCCAAGATTCCTTGTTGAGGCATGGCGTAACTGTGAGGCAAATTACCAGCTCTTTGGCAACTGTCACAATTACGTACAAACTCTCGGGAATCTCTGTAGAGTGTAGGCCAGTAGAAGCCACGTTGGAGGACCTTGGTGGCTGTTCGCTCACCTCCGAAATGACCTCCATATTGTGACCCATGACAATGCCATAAGATCCTTTGTGCTTCTTCTTTAGGCACACACCTACAGATTATGCCATCTGCACATCTCTTAAAGAGATAGTGTTCATCCCACAAGTAGTACTTTGCATCAGTAATTAATTTTTTCTTTTGTTGCCTGCTGTACTCCTTGGGAATGAACCTTGCAGCTTTGTAGTTTGCAATGTCTGCAAACCATGGTGTTTCCTGAATGGCAAACAAATGCTCATCAGGAAAGGTCTCAGAGATTTCAAGAGAGGGGAACGACGTCCCTTCTATTGGCTCTATCCGGGATAGATGGTCAGCCACTTGGTTCTCTGTCCCTTTTCTGTCTCTTATTTCTATATCAAACTCTTGCAGAAGCAACACTCATCTTATGAGTCTGGGTTTTGAATCCTGCTTTGTGAGTAGATATTTAAGAGTAGCATGATCTGTGTACACAATCACTTTTGATCCTACTAAGAATGATCTAAACTTGTCAATGGCATAAACCACTGCAAGCAATTCTTTTTCTGTGGTTGTGTAATTTTTCTGGGCATTATTCAAAATACGGCTAGCATAATAAATGACATGCAGAAGCTTGTCATGCCTCTGCCCCAGTACTGCACCAATGGCGTGATCACTGGCATCACACATTAGCTCAAATGGTAATGTCCAGTCTGGTGCAGATATAACTGGTGCTGTGACCAGCTTGGCTTTCAGCGTTTCAAACGCCTACAGACACTCTGTGTCAAACACAAATGGCGTGTCAGCAGCTAGCAGATTGCTCAGAGGTTTTGCGATTTTTGAAAATCCTTTATAAACCTCCTATAGAATCTTGCATGCCCCAGAAAGCTTCTAATTGCCTTAACATTGGCAGGTGGTGGTAATTTTTCAATTACCTCTATTTTTGCTTGATCCACCTCTATTCCCTTGTTTGAAATTTTATGCCCAAGGACAATCCCTTCAGTCACCATAAAGTGACATTTTTCCCAGTTTAAAACCAGGTTGGTCTCTTGGCATCTTTTCAGAACTAGTTTCAAGTGATCAAGACAGGAGCTGAATGAGTCTCCATATACTGAGAAGTCATCCATGAAGACTTCCAGAAATTTTTCTACCATATCAGAGAAAATAGAGAGCATGCATCTCTGGAAGGTTGCAGGCGCATTACACAGCCCAAATGGCATCCTTCTATAAGCAAACACTCCAGATGGACATGTGAATGCTGTTTTCTCTTGATCCTGGGGATCTACTGCAATCTGGTTATAGCCTGAGTAGCCATCCAAAAAGCAGTAATAATCTTGACCTGCCAGTCTTTCTAGCATCTGGTCTATGAATGGTAAAGGAAAATGATCCTTTCTGGTGGCTGTATTGAGCCTTCTGTAGTCAATACACATGCGCCACCCTGTAACTATTCTTGTAGGAACCAGTTCATTCTTTTCATTATGAACCACTGTCATGCCTCCCTTTTTGGGGACAACTTGGACAGGGCTCACCCAGGGGCTGTCAGAAATAGGATAAATAATCCTAGCCTCCAGTAATTTGGTGACCTCTTTCTGCACCACTTCCTTCATGGCTGGATTTAGCCGCCTCTGTGGTTGAACCACTGGTTTAGCATTATCCTCCAATAAGATTTTGTGCATGCATCTAGCTGGGCTTATGCCCTTAAGGTCACCTATGGACCACCCAAGAGCTGTCTTGTGTGTCCTTAGCACTTGAATAAGTGCTTCCTCTTCCTGTGGATTTAAAGCAGAGCTTATGATCACTGGAAAAGTATCACCTTCTCCCAAAAATGCATATTTCAGGGATGGTGGTAATGGTTTGAGCTTGGGTTTAGGAGGTTTTTCCTCTTCCAGAGGAAATTTCAGAGGCTCTTTCATTTCCTCTGAATCCTCCAAATCAGGCTGAACATCTTTAAAGATGTCTTCTAACTCTGATTCGAGACTCACAGCCATGTTGATCTCTTCTACTAAGGAGTCAATAAGATCAACTTTCATGCAGTCTTTTGATGTGTCTGGATGCTGCATGGCTTTGACATCATTCAACTTAAACTCATCATCATTGACTCTCAGGGTTATTTCCCCCTGTTGGACATCAATGAGAGTTCGTCCAGTTACTAGGAAGGGTCTTCCTAGAATGAGAGTAGCACTCTTGTGCTCCTCCATTTCCAGCACTACAAAGTCAGTGGGAAAGGCGAATGGCCCAACTCTGACAATCATGTCTTCAATCACGCCTGATGGGTATTTAATGGAGCCATCAGCAAGTTGGAGACATATCCGGTTTGGTTTAACTTCTTCAGTTAAACCAAGCTTTCTGATAGTGAATGCAGGTATTAGGTTGATGCTTACCCCAAGATCACATAAAGCTGTTTTGGTGCAATTACCTTCTAATGTGCATGGTATCAGAAAACTCCCAGGGTCTTTAAGCTTTTCAGGAAAGCTTTTTAGAATGACTGCACTGCATTCTTCAGTGAGGAGAACTCTTTCAGTTTCTCTCCAATCCTTCTTATGACTCAAGATCTCTTTCATGAACTTGGCATAAGAAGGTATTTGCTCAAGTGCCTCTGCAAATGGAATCTTTATTTCAAGAGTCCTGAGATAATCTGCAAAGCGAGCAAATTGCTTATCCTGCTCCTCTTGGCGGAGTTTTTGAGGATAAAGTATCTTGGCTTTATATTCCTCAACCTTAGTTGCTGTAGGTTTATTTCCTACAAAAGTGGTTGAAGAAGCCTTTTTAGATGGGTTGTCATAAGCACTTGTGTGTGTCTGATCCCTCACTGGCATTTGAGTGCCAGAGTTAGAAGCTGGAGTGACGTTAGACGCCAGCTCCTCATCTGTTTCTGGCGTCTGAACGCCAGAACTGTGCTTCTTTTGGGCGTTCAACGCCAGATCCTTGCTTGTTTCTGGCGTTGAACGCTAGTCCTGAGCATGGTCTGGGCGTTCAGCGCCAGCCTTCCACCCAATTTCTGGCGTTTTAGCGCCAGAATTATTTTTCCCTGGGCTCTTACTGTCCTCAGGTGGATTTTGGGTGGTTTGCTCATTTCTTGGCTTCTTGCTGCCTTGAGGTGGGGTATTTAATGTCTTCCCACTTCTTAATTGAACTGCTTGGCATTCTTCTGTTATTTGTTTTGACAGCTGCTGCTTTGTTTGCTTCAATTGTTCTTCCATATTTATGTTAGCCATCCTTGTCTCTTGTAGTCTATCCTTGAATTCGGCTAACTGCTTTGTTAGAAAGTCCAGTTGCTGATTGAATTCAGCAGCTTGTTTTATAGGACTGAGTTCAGCAGTTACTGTTTTAACCTCTTCTTTCATGGAAGGGTCACTGCTTAGGTACAGATGCTGATTTCTGGCAACTGTATCAATGAGCTCTTGAGCTTCTTCAATTGTCTTTCTCATGTGGATAGATCCACCAGCTGAGTAGTCTAGAGATATTTGAGCTCTTTCTGTAAGCCCATAATAGAAGATGTCTAACTGAACCCACTCTGAAAACATTTCAGAGGGGCATTTTCATAGCATCTCTCTGTATCTCTCCCAGGCATCATAAAGAGATTTATTATCCCCTTGTTTAAAGCCTTGGATGTCCAGCCTTAGCTGTGTCATCCATTTTGGAGGAAAGTATTGGTTCAGGAATTTTTCTGTCAGCTGTTTCCATGTCCTTATGCTAGCCTTAGGTTGGTTATTTAACCACCTTTTAGCTTGGTCTTTTACAGCAAATGGAAACAGTAATAATCTGTAGACATCCTGATCTACTTTCTTGTCATGTACTGTGTCAACAATCTGTAAAAACTGTGCCAGAAACTCTGTAGGTTCTTCCTGTGGAAGACCAGAATATTGGCAGCTTTGCTGCACCATGATAATGATCTGAGGATTCAACTCAAAGCTACTGACTCCAATGGAGGGTATGCAGATACTACTCCCATATGAAGCAGTAGAGGGGTTAGCATATGACCCCAGAGTCCTCCTGGACTGTTCATTTCCGCTTAGGTCCATGATGGAGAAAGGGAGATGATGTAAAATAGAAGAAAATATTTTTATTTATTTAATTATTTATTTATTTCGAAAATGAAATAAATTAAAATAAAATAAATAAAAATAGGTGAAGATTTTCGAAAAAAATGAGGAGAGAGAAAGTGGTTAGGAAGTTTTGAAAAGGATATGATGATTTTTGAAAAAGGTTTTAAATTTTGAAATAAAAATCTGAATTTTGAAGGTAAATTTCAAAAATTTGCTTTAAAATAGAGAGAAAAGATATTTTTGGATTTAAAGAGGAGAGAGAAAAACAATAAGATAGTACAAGATTTAAAATTTTTAGATCTAATGCCCCTTGTTTTCGAAAATTTTGGAAGGAAAACACCAAGGAACACCAAACTTAAAAATTTTAAGATCAAGACACAAGAAAACTCAAGAACACTTTGAAGACTCACAAGAACACAAGAACATGAAGAAAGAACACCAAACTTAAAATTTTTAGAAAACCAAACTAAAATTTTCGAAAAACAAAGAAAAATCAACAAGAAAATACCAAACTTAAAGTTTGGCACAAGATTTATTCAAAGAAAAATTATTTTTGAAGAATATTTTAAAAATAGGCTAGCCAATTACTAAGAACATAAGCACCACGCTCTAGCTAATTGAGCTATAAGTTTAAAGTGTTTTAACAAGGTATAAATAATAAAAGACTCTAAACCAAAAAGAAAAATTTTTCCTAATCTAAGCAACAAAATAAACCGTCAGTTGTCCAAACTCAAACAATCCCCGGCAACGGCGCCAAAAACTTGGTGCACGAATTGTAAATCACACTTTTTACAACTCGTACCACTAACCAGCAAGTGCACTGGGTCATCCAAGTAATACCTTACGTGAGTAAGGGTCGATCCCACGGAGATTGTTGGCTTGAAGCAATCTATGGTTATCTTGTAACTCTTAGTCAGGAAAACAATAAAATAATTCACTTATCAAATTTTCATTGCAAGGAATAAAAGGGCAGAACACAAATTATACTTGTATGCAACGATGGAGAATATGTTGGAGTTTTGGAGATGCTTTGTCTTCTGAAATTCTGCTTTCTTCTATTTTCTGATTCACGCACGCACGTCCTCCAATGGCAAGCTGTGTGTTGGTGGATCACCGTTGTCAATGGCTACCATCCATCCTTCCAGTGAAAAGGGTCCAGATGCGCTGTCACCGCACGGCTAATCATCTGCAGGTTCTCAATCGTACCGAAATAGGATTTACTATCCTTTTGCGTCTGTCACTACGCCCAGCACTCGTGAGTTTGAAGCTCGTCACAGTCATTTAATCCCTGAATCCTACTCGGAATACCACAGACAAGGTTTAGACTTTCCAGATTCTCTTGAATGCTGCCATCAATCTAGCTTATACCACGAAGATTCTGATTAAGAGATCTAAGAGATATTCATTCATTCTATGGTGGAACGTAAGTGGTTGTCAGGCACGCGTTCGTGGAGGAATGATGATGATTGTCACGTTCATCACATTCATATTGAAGTGCGAATGGATATCTTAGATAGGAACACGCATATTTGAATGGAAAACAGAAATACTTGCATTAATTCATCGAGACACAGCAGAGCTCCTCACCCCCAACAATGGAGTTTAGAGACTCATGCCGTCAAAAGGTACAAAGTTCAGATCTAAAATGTCATGAGATACAAGATAAGTCTCTAAAAGTTGTTTAAATACTAGACTAGTAAACTAGGTTTACAGAAAATGAGTAAACTAAGATGGATAGTGCAGAAATCCACTTCTGGGGCCCACTTGGTATGTGCTGGGGCTGAGACTTAAGCTAATCACATGCATAGGGCTGTTTTGGGCATTCAACGCCAGCTTTGGATCCTTTTCTGGCGTTGAACTCCAACTTGTAACTTGTTTCTGGCGCTGGACGCCAGACTGCAACATGGAACTGGCGTTGAACGCCAATTTACGTCATCTATCCTTGAGCAAAGTATTGACTATTATATATTGTTGGAAAACCCTGGATGTCTACTTTCCAACGCAATTAGAAGCGCACCATTTGGAGTCTTGTAGCTCTAGAAAATCCATTTCGAGTGCAGGGAGGTCAGAATCCAACAACATCAGCAGTCCTTTTTCAGCCTGAATCAGATTTCTGCTCAGCTCCCTCAATTTCAGCCAGAAAATACCTGAAATTACAGAAAAATACACAAACTCATAGTAAAGTCCAGAAATATGAATTTTGCCTAGAAACTACTGAAAATAAACTAAAAACTAACTAAAACACACTAAAAACTATATGAAATTAACCCCAAAAAGCGTATAAAATATCCGTTCATCAATATGTGTGTATCCTTTGTAAGTATTGATATTCGTATGGATGTATGTTACTTATTAAAAAGGTCCTTTGAGCAGTTATATGGTTTAAGTTTTAAACAAGCTCATATTTTTGTATTAAATATTGAAAAAGTCATCGTAATTTTCGAGCTATTAGAGTGACGTAGCCGGAAGCGTGATATTCTAATAGTGAGGGTGTTACAAATCTAGTATGATCTCATGATATATTATTCATTCCCTATGTGAACCATCCGTTCACTTGTTTATATTCTACTTCTAACCTAAAATTAAAATTCAAAAACTAAATCTAATATTATCTTTTGAAGGATAATATAGATAAAAACAATAATTCAAATCTAAAAAACTAAATCTTATCTTTCTAGAATAAGTTAATGCTAACTAATCATTCAAATCTTGAATCATTCAGTTGAATTTAGAGCTTCCTGGGAGTGGATCATGGGCTAGCATTGGGCTTGAATGATTGGCGCCTAACTTGGGAGAATTTTGGACCACTGGGAGTGACAAATTTACTTGAAGGCGGGCTCCGAGACTTGGCGTTGGGCGCCAGGGTCATTTTGAATCCCTGGAGGTGCAAGATGCATGAATGCTAGGCTTGGGACTCCTCAAGTTAGGTTCCATCCCTTTGTGCCTTGTCGAAGACACTGGCTTGGCCTTCCTAGAATTGAGCACCCAACTTGGGCACCGGTCTTGGAGGTTTGGGCGTCGGGCTTGGAGTCTTGGAGCTGGACGCCGATTTCTGGCGCTGGACTTGATCCGTGCTGGCATTGGGCTTGAGTCCTTGAAGCTTGACTCCAACTTCTCCTAGGAGTGTACTTGTGTTTTCTTATTGAATTCTTTTATCCTGCTTTCTTTAAAAACAAAGCCTGAAAATAAAATCATTCTAATACAAATCCAAACATATGATTAGTTACAAAAACTTCACTAAAAACATAAGAACTTTTAATTAACTTAAGAAAACTATTCAAAAATATATCTAAAAACTACTAAAGATGCCTATGCATCAATTTTTCATCAACCAAATATTGCTATTAAATCACAAATAGTCTCTACTCAATAATTACAAAATATCCATGTTTTCTTTTTCATATACAATAAAACTAGGTGTCCAAATATTTTTTATCCAAGTTTTCAACCAAGTCATTGCGCACTTCTTCTCTTTTGTACGTCTGTGGGCGCTGCAACTTCTTCATCTTACTGCTGATTCATCTTCTTTTTCCTCTTGTTCCACCTCCTTTGTTATTGTCGTCTTCTTTTTCTCGCACTTCTTTCTTCAACATCATTATCCTCGTCGTTGCTACAACCGCCGTCGTAGTCGTCGCTACCACCATCATTGTCGCTTCTTTCTTCAACGTAGTTGTCATTGTCGTTGCCGCCACTGCTTCTGTTATTGTTGTCGCTATCAGCATCGCTATCTTCTTTTTTGTCTTCCGCCTCCTAATCCTCCTTTATCATCATCTTCATCGTCCTCGTTGTCTTCATCATCTTCTTCTCCTATATATATGTTTAGAAAACTAAAGCATAGAAATTTTGATGCACGCACTACAAGAAATGTGCTTAATACCGTCGAATTTAGCGATGGAGATTATCGGCAGATTTAGCGGTGGATTTTCCAATGGTTACGAGTGAAAATTCATCCCTCGAATAAGTTACCATTAGATTTAAAATTGTGTAGCTAAATTCGACAGTAAATAGAAGAACGAAAATTAACTTTATTAGAGCCAAATTTAGCATCAAATTTTCTGATGGTAACTGATAAACCACTATTTCATGGTTTATCTTGTGCTAATTTGAGTGGTTTTCACCAACTCTTTACTCACTTATTCATACTATTTGCATAATTTTACAATTCCTTCCTAATTATGTTCTATAATTGAAAACTTGCTTCCTAAGCCTTTAAATTGTGTACTTTAATTCCCCTTTATACCATTCGATGCCGTGATCTGTGTGTTCAATGTTTTCAGGCTTTACAGGGCAGGAATGGCTTAGAGGATAAATAGGAAGCTTGCAAAAATGGAAGGAACACAAGAAATAAAGGAGACAACCAGCGAAAAGCGACGCGCACGCATGGCTCACGCGTGCGCGCAAATTGGAGTTTTGCACAGTGACGCGTGCGCGTACCTGACGCGTACGCGTGACATGCGCGATCTGTAGAAGTTACAGAAAATGATGGGGGCAATTTTGGGCCGAGTTTGGACCCAGTTTCCGGCCCAGAAACACAGACTAGAGCCAGGGAACAGCAGAGACTCGAGAGACATTCACATTACGCATAATTTTAGTTTAGTTTTGGAATCTTAGAGATAATACTACTCCTTCCTCTAGGGTTCTTCACATTCATAGTTTAGAATTTATTGCTTTTGTTTTGGATATTGAGAAGAGTCATTTACCTCCGTTTAAACTTCATTATTCTAGTTTGTTTTCCTACTCCTTTACTCTTTTATTTTCCATTAACCCTGTTTGGATAAGTATGTTTATGATTTTGGGATTTATTAATGCAAAGAACCATTTTTACTTTTAATTAATTTTCAGTTATTATTTATCATGACTTCCTTTTATTCCCTATTTAATCCTGTGAGAGTTATATTCGTGTTAATGGAGTAGTTTCTTAACTTGACTTGGGGGTTGATTAAAAGGAGACCCTAGAGTTGAAATGCTCAAGTGATTGGTTAAATTGGAAGTTGTTGACTAACTTCCTGGTCTCTGACTCTAATTCTTCTTTTGGAAACGATTAGGACCTGGGATTCAAAGTTGGTTAGTTAGTTACTTGACTTTCCTTTATTCTGTAAAGGATAACCAAGTAGAACAATAACCTTTCGATACTACACTTGAGAAAATCCAACAAGGATAGAAGTTCCAATTATCATTTCCCCGGTCAAGGCTTTTATTTGAATTATATAAATTCTCTCGTTAATTTTCACTGCTTAAATTTACAATTATTTATTTTTCTATTTTTCAAACTCAAAAATTTCTTGGAAAACCTCTGACCAATAAGCTGCACTCTTTTGTCAACTCGTTGGGAGTCGACATGGGATTCATACTCCCAGTATTTTTATTCTAATTTTGTGACACCCTTTCTAAATTGATAAGCAGATTTTAGCTGGTTAAGAACTGTACTTACAATGCTGTTCTTATATTATAAATTCTTAATCGGCCAATTTCTGCCCGCATCAATTTTTGGTGCCGTTGCCGGGGAGTTACAACAGTGTGCTAATTTATTGGTTGGAATTTATTTATTTGCATTTTATTTTATTTTATTACCATGAGCTGTATGTTTCTTTCATTGAATGACGCGTTCGCTGCCTGATCCGAGCTTAGCCGCATCTGATCCGGAAATTGAAAGAACTATTTCACATATTAGGCGAGCTCGGCGTCGGGTAGCCTCTGAGGGTGGTGAATTGGTTATTGCCAATTCACCAATCTTATCTAAGAGCGAATTTGAACCGACATTTGAGGAAGAACAAGCCCTTCTACTACTGATTCAGTTGATTTACGTGCAGGTAATATGGCAGCACCTAGGAGGGTTACTCTCCAGGAAGCTGGAGCCCCAGACTTTACATTGCAATCGTATCAAGCGCGTCACCCAAATCTGGCTGCAGATTTTGAACTGAAGACTGCGCTAATCAACTTGATACCTAAGTTTCATGGCTTACCTGCTCAGGAGCCTATAAAGCACCTCAGGGATTTTTAGATAGCCAGTTCTACTGTCAGGCATCATGGTGCAGATGAAACTTCTATTTTGCTAATCGCCTTCCTATTTTCTCTTGAGGAAAAGGCGAGAAAGTGGTACTACGTTCAACCTAAGGCAGTTGTTACCAACTGGGATATGCTCAGGAGAGAATTATTGGAAAAATACTTTCCAGCTGAAGTTACAGATAGACTGAGAAAGGAGATCTCCTGCATTATCCAAGGTGAATCAGAAACCCTTTATGAGTACTGGGAACGTTTCAAGAACCTTCTGGATGCATGTCCCTACCACATGATTGACAAGTTGGTGTTGATCAGCTACTTCACTCAAGGCATGAAGCCTCAGGATAAGACTACATTGGATGGTGCGAGTAACGGTTTCCTGAAAAAGTACAAGACCGCAGATGAAGCGTGGCAACTGATCAGCGACTTAGCTAAGTCCACTCGAAATCACAGGCACAGGAACAACCATCCCAAGACTGTTGCAGAGGTTTCCTCTAGCATTGAGACTACTGCTCTTACACAGTCTCTGTGTGAGATGACCAACCTACTAAAGCAGATACATCTGAACCAACAATCTCAACCCCTCCTCACCATAACATAGTCAACAACTGGTTCCTCAGAGAGCATGTGGAATATGTGCTGATTATAGTCATTACACTGATGAATGTCCACATCTCCAATAAGAGGACAACACTTTAGTAGCTACTCACAATTTCTATGACCGTCTGAATCAAGGATACTATCAACACAGCAGCAACTATAAACAAGGTGGGAACTATAACCAAGGTTGGCAAGACAACTCCAACCAGGGATGGAGAGATAATTCCAACCAAGGCTGGAGGGACAACCATAACAGAGGAGGCAGAGATAACTAGGGAAATCAGAGGTGGAATAATAACAACAATCAGAATAACCGGTATCAGCAGAACCAGAACCAGACCTACAGAGCACCTCACCTGAGGCAATCCCATGCGTCTCAGAACAACCAACAGCAGGCCCCTCAGATTACTTATCACCCTTCCTCTTCTAATGACGAGTTGCTTCAGTCTATTGAGCAAAGACAAAAGGCCATGGAGAACACACTTAGCTCTACTTTAAATGGTCTGACCTCTGCTGTACAAGCTCTTGCCTCACAGATTGGTTCCATAAACACTTCCAACAACCAGCTCTCAAGTTCCAGTGGAATTTCTTCCCAACCCTTACCCAACCCTAAGGGTGGCATTAATGCCATCACTCTGAGGTCCGGAACCACACTGCAAGAGAAGAATCAGGAGGAGCCAAGCCCACAAGAACACGCCCTAGTTGAGGATATGGTTGAAGTGGAGGATGTTGAAGAGGAAGATGAAGTGCAAGACATGGTTGAAGAAGCAGCAGCTCAACCAGGGACTGGCGCACACGAAGAAGCAAAGGCTACCAGAGACGCCATCCCCGTCCCATTTCCGCACCTTGTAAGGAAGTCCAGAAAGCAGATGGAGCTCGATCCCAAAATGGTAGAAATCTTCAAAAAGGTTGAGGTAATTGTTCCCCTTTTTTATGTTATTCAGCAAGTACCTAAATATGCAAAGTTTCTAAAGGATTTGTGCATACATAAGGATAAGATTAATGAATTAGAAACTATTCCTTTAGGTAGTTCCACATCTGCTTTAATAGGGGATATACCTGAGAAATGTAGTGATCCAGGGCCATGCATGGTTAACTGTACCATTGGTGGTGTAATATTTTCTGACCGCATGTGTGATCTAGGAGCGTGCGTGAGTATTATGCCTTTGTCTATATATGATACTTTGAGGCTCCCTCCCTTAAAAAGGTCAGCAACTCGTTTTGTGTTAGCAGATAAAAGCATTATTACAGTGGTTGGAATTGCTGAGGACGTGCTGGTGAGCATTAAGGGGCTCACATTTCCCATTGAATTCTATATCTTGGAGATGCCCCAAAATGACTCAGGAAGACCGTCATCCATCCTACTCGGAAGACCATTCCTGAAGACCTCAAAGTTCAAGTTGGATGCATTCTCAGGAACTTATTCTTTTGAGATAGACGGCCGAGCAGTAAACTTCAACCTGAATGAAGCTATGAAGCACCCTCCGGAATACCATTCCATCTTCCAATGCAACATCGTTGATGAGACCGTAGCAGCAGTCCTGCAAGAAGAAGTAGAAGAGATGCACATCGAGCAAGGTCCAAGTGTAGGGAAACCCTCTGAACACAATGAAGACACTTTGCCATCATCACTCACTCCAGAAGATCTAGCGCCCAATCAGGAGCAGAAATTGGAGTTAAAGCCTCTTCCACCCCACCTCAAGTATGCTTACCTTGAGGACAATCAGAAGCTCCTAGTTATCATTGCAAGGGAACTCACATCCCAACAAGAGGAGCAGTTGCTTGCTGTGAGCACAGAATATTTTTAGAAGAGGGAGCAAGGCCTGTCCGTCAACCCCAAAGAAGACTGAATCCCACTATCTTGGAGGTTGTCAAGAAGGAAGTGACCAGATTACTTGAGGCATATATCATCTACCCCATCTCAGATAGCGAATGGGTAAGCCCAGTACAAGTGGTGCCCAAGAAGTCTGGAGTCACTACAGTGAAGAATGAGCAAGGAGAGCTCATAACAACTAGAGTGCAGAATTCCTGGAGGGTTTGCATTGATTACAGGCGCCTCAACCAGGCCACTCGTAAGGATCACTACCCCCTACCATTCATTGATCAAATACTGGATTGCCTGTCAGGTAAATCACATTACTTCTTTTTAGATGGTTACACATGCTATTTCCATATTTATATAGCTCCTGAAGATTAGGAAAAGACTACTTTTACATGTCCCTTTGGAACATATGCTTATAAGAGGATGCCTTTTGGCTTATGCAATGCACCAGCTACTTTCCAAAGGTGCATGATGAGTCTTTTCTCTGATCTTATTGAGAGCTGTATGGAAGTTTTCATGGATGATTTCAGTGTATATGGTGATTCTTTTAATCTTTGCTTGGATAGTTTAGCTAGAGTATTAGACAGGTGTGTTAGTTCAAACCTTGTTTTAAATTTTGAAAAGTGTCATTTTATGGTTAAACAAGGTATTGTTCTAGGACACGTTGTTTCTAATACTGGTATTTCTGTAGATCCAGCTAAGGTAAATGTCATTTCTAGTCTACCTTATCCCTCCTCCGTGAGGGAAGTTTGTTCATTCCTTGGTCATGCAGGTTTCTACCGGAGATTCATCAAGGACTTCAGTAAGGTAGCATTACCTTTATCCAGACTGCTGCAGAAGGATGTTGAGTTCGAGCTGAGTGAGGACTGTATGGAAGCGTTCGATCAGCTGAAGATCACCTTGACTCAAGCCCCAATTGTGAGAGGACTAGACTGGAGCCAACCCTTTGAGATTATGTGTGATGCCTCCAACCATGCTATAGGAGCGGTGCTGGCCCAGCACGCAGGTAAGGATCCTTTTATAATTGCTTATGCATCTAAGACCTTAGACGCTGCTTAGTCTAACTACACCACCACTGAAAAAGAGCTTTTGGTTATTGTTTTTGCTCTGGATAAATTCCGAGCCTACTTACTTGGTACTAAGGTGGTAGTGTACTCAGACCATGCAGCTCTAAAATATTTATTATCTAAAAAAGAGTCCAAACCAAGGCTAATATGTTGGATACTGCTGTTGCAAGAATTTGATTTAGAAATTAAGGATAGGAGTGGCTCTCAGAATTTGGTGGTGGACCATTTGAGTCGCCTTGAGCACATTAAGGATGACTCCACTCCTATCAATGATACTTTTCCATTTGATAGCTTGCATGCAGTATCTGAAGTAGTTCCTTGGTATGCACCTGTAGCTAATTATCTAGTTAGTCATACCTTCCCTCCCAATTTCACTAAGCATCAGAGGGACAAGCTGAAAAGCGAGTCCAAATATTATATATGGGATGATCCATATTTATGGAGGTATGGTGTTGACCAGATAATTAGAAGGTGTGTGCCTCAATCAGAATTCTAGTCTATTTTAGAGGCCTGCCACTCCTCTGAGTGTGGTGGACATTTTGGCCCTCAAAGAACAGCTAGAAAAATTTTAGACTGTGGATTCTGGTGGCCCACTCTTTTTAAAGATGCTACTGCCTTCTGTAAATCTTGTTCCCCATGCCAGAGGTTTGGTAACATATCCAGGTGGGATGAGATACCCCAACAAATTATGTTGTTCTGTGAGATTTTTGATGTTTGGGACATTGACTTCATGGGTCTGTTTCCAAACTCTAGCGGTTTCTTATATATATATTGTTAGCTGTAGATTATGTTTCTAAATGGGTGGAAACAATTCCTACCCGTATTGATGATGCTAACACTGTTGTCTCTTTCATCAGAAACCATATTATCTGTCACTTTGGATCACCACGAGCGATCGTGAGTGATCAAGGCACCCATTTTTGTAACAGGAGACTGACCGCTCTACTGAAGAAGCATGGCGTTATTCACAAGGTAGCAATAGCTTACCACCCCCAGACTAATGGGCAAGCAGAGGTGTCTAACAGAGAGATAAAGCGTATCCTGGAGAAGATAGTAAAGCCTCATAGGAAGGACTGGAGCACCAGGCTACAAGATGCGCTTTGGGCATATCGGACAGCATACAAGACACCTATAGGGATGAGCAGTTTCCGCCTAGTTTATGGAAAAGCCTGTCACCTCCCAGTAGAGGTGGAACATAAAGCATTCTGGGCGGTAAGAGAGATCAACATGGGATTTGAGAAACCTGGTGCTGAATGGAAGATGCAGCTGGCAGAACTGGAGACCCTTCGACTAGAAGCATATGACAACTCCAGGCGATACAAAGAGAAGATGAAGGCTGTGCATGACAAGCACATCAAAAGGAGAGAGTTTAGACCTGGGGAGTTAGTTCTCCTTTACAACTCCAGACTGAGGCTCATGCCAGGCAAGCTGAGATCCAGATGGGAAGGTCCCTACAGAGTAGAGAAGGCAGAGCCATACGGAGTCTTTCACCTGCGTCATCCTTCAAGCTCCAAATTCATCAAGGTTAATGGACATCGCTTAAAGCTATATCATGGTGAGAAGATGAAGAAAAACAAGGAGCTGGAGATCTTCCTCTTGGAAGATCCACCAACAGAAGCAGATTGAGCTTGTGGGTCGTCCAACTTAAGGACGTAAAAGCAAAGTGTTAGGTGGGAGACAACCCACCTTGGTACGATCGTTTTTTCTCATTCTTCGTCTATTTTATTTTAATTTTCTTATTAGTAATTCATAGTTTATGTATATACATCTGCAGGCTGCATTTTGCATTCATCAAAAAAAAAAAAGCACACGACGCACAAGCGTCACTGACGCATACGCGTCATATGTGTGTGCGTAAATAACCAGGGTTGAACAGAGAGTTGCACGGGAGTGGCGCAGGAAGGGTGCATTGCACACAAACTTACTCACGCGTACGCGTCCCTGACACGTGCGCGTCATTTGAAATTTTATCATTCCACGCGGACGCGTCACAGACGCGCACGCGTGGATGAGGAAATCGGCGTAAATGAGTATCTGGGCAGAGAGTTGTGATGGTGTGGGGATGAAACTGTGATAGGTGCACAAATCCTATCACGCGTACGTGTCATTTTCCAAATCCAGGCCATCCATGCGTGCACGTCCCTGATGCGTGATGAGCGGATAATTTATACCCTTTTTGGCATTGTTTTTACATAATTTTTAGTATGTTTTAATTACTTTTTATTAGTTTTTGTTCAAAAATCACATTTCTAGACTTCACTATGAGTTTGTGTATTTTTCTGTGATTTTAGGTATTTTCTGGCTGAAATTGAGGGACCTGAGAAAAAATCTGATTCAGAGGCTGAAAAATGACTGCAGATGCTGTTGGATTCTGACCTCCATGCACTCGAAGTAAATTTTCTGGAGCTACAGAAGCCCAATTGGCATGCTCTCAATTGCGTTGGAAAGTAGACATCCTGGGCTTTCTATCAATATATAATAGTTTATACTTTTCTCGAGAATTGATGGCTCAAACTGGCGTTCAAAGTCAGCCTAAAATATCTTGGCGTAAAACGCCCAAACTGGCACCAAAGCTGGCGTTTAACTCCAGGAATAGCCTATTCACAAAAAATATTCATTGCTCAGCCCAAGCACACACCAAGTGGGCCCCAGAAGTGTATTTCTGCACTATCTACACTTAGTTACTCATTTTTTGTAACCCTAGGCTACTAGCTTAGTATAAAAACTACTTTTAGAGATTTATTTTAGGTCTTTTATCTTTTGATCAGTTTGATCATAGACTATTGTACACGTTTGGAGGCTGGCCTCATGGCCATGCCTAGACCTTTCACTTATGTATTTTCAATGGTGGAGTTTCTACACCCCATAGATTAAGGTGTGGAGCTCTGCTGTTCTTCTTGAATTAATACAAATACTATTGTTTTTCAATTCAACTCATGCCTACTTCTTATCTAAGATATTCACTCGCACTTCAACCTGATGAATGTGATGACCAGTGACACTAATCATCATTCTCACTTATGAACGCGTGCCTGACAACCACTTCCGTTCTATCTGCAATAGCTTGAGTGTGTATCTCTTGGCCTCCTGGTTCACGACGCATGGTTGCCTCTCCTGACAACAGAGCATTCCTTTCCGTGAGATCAGAGTCTTCGTGGTATAGGCTAGAACCATTGGCAGCATTCCTGAGATCCGAAAAGTCTAAACCTTGTCTGTGGTATTCTGAGTAAGATCTGGGAAGGGATGACTGTGACGAGCTTCAAACCTGCGAATGTGGGGCACAAGTGACAGTGTGCAAAAGGACAATGGTCCTATTTTGACGCTAGCGGGAACCGACAGATGATTAGCCATGCGGTGACAGCGCATATGGATTTGTTTTCATTCGAGAGGATCATACAGCTTGCCATGGAAGGAGGTAACGCATGGTTGGAAGAAGGCAATAGGAAAGCAGAGGTTCTGAAGCAATAAACATCTCCAAACGCTTATCTGAAATTCCCACCAATGAATTACATAAGTAACTTTATCTTATTTTATATTTTATTTATATTTTAATTATCAAAACCTCATAACCATTTGAATCTGCCTGACTGAGATTTACAAGGATGACCATTGCTTGCTTCAAGCCGACAATCTCCGTGGGATCGACCCTTACTCACGTAAGGTATTACTTGGACGACCCAGTGCACTTGCTGGTTAGTTGTGCGGAGTTGTGAAAAAGAGTTGAGATTAAGATCATGCGTACCAAGTTTTTGGCGTCGTTTCCGTGGATTGTTCGAGTTTGGACAACTAACGGTTTATCTTGTTGCTCAGATTAGGTAATTTTATTTTAATTTTAAGCTTTTTATTTTCGAAAAATTCAAAAAAATAAAAAATAAAAAATATACAAAAATATACAAAAATTTTATTTTGTTCTTCAGAATTTTTAAGATTGAATTCTAGAGTTTCATCATGATCTGTTGAAGTCTGGCTGGCTGTCAAGCCATGTCTAAATTCTTTTGGACTGAGGCTTCCACTTATCATTGCAGGAGCCTTTTGATTCCTATCAATTTAGCTGTTGTATGTAATGCTCTGCTGAAGCTTGGCTGGCCATCGGCCATATCTAATCTTTTGGACCGAAGCTTTCACATAAAGCTTGGCTGGCTATTAAGCCATGTCTAAATTTTTGGACCGAAGCTTTAGACTAACATTGCATGATTCCTGGAATTCTTATTAAAATTTTTGAATTTCTTTATTTTCTTTTTTCAAATAATTTTCGAAAAATTTACAAAAAAAAATTTAATTAATAAAATCATAAAAACCAAAAATATTTTGTGTTTCTTGTTTGAGTCTTGTGTCAAATTTTAAGTTTGGTGTCAATTGCATCTTTTTAATCTTTCTTTAAATTTTCAAAAAATTCATGCATTGAGTTTCTTCAATGATCTTCAAGTTGTTCTAGATGATTGTCTTTATTTGATCTTTACATTTTCATGTTTTGTGTCTTTTCTTGTTTTTTATATGCATTCTTGAATTGTTAGTATCTAAACATTAAAAATTTCTAAGTGTTCTTGGTGTTCATCTTGACATTCAAAGTGTTCTTGCATGCATTTATAGTTTTGATCTTAAACTTTTATGTTTTGTTTCATTTTTGTGTTTTTCTCTCTCCTCATTAAAAAAATTAAAAATAAAAAAATATATTTTCCTTATTTTGCTCAATTTTCGAAATTTTAGATTGATTTAGTCAAAGAGTTTTAAAATTTAGTTGTTTCTTGTTAGTCAAGTCAAAATTTCAATTTAAAAATTTCTATCTTTTTCAAAAATCAAATCTTTTTCATTTTTTTTTATTATTTTTGAAAATTTTCAAAATCTTTTTCTTAATTTTGTTTCATATTTTCAAAATTAATACTAACAGTTAATATTTTGATTCAAAAATTTCAGGTTGTTACTTGCCTATCAAGAAAGGATCAATCTTTGAGTTCTGGAATCATATCTTTTGGTTTCTTGTTAGTCAAGTAATCAACTTTAATTTTTAAAATAAAATCTTTTTAATTTTCTTTTCAAATCTTTTTCAAAATAAGATTTCAATCATATCCTTTTCAAAATCAATTTCAAAATCTTTTCTAACTTCTTATCTTTTCAAAATTGATTTTCAAATCTTTTTCAATTAACTAATTGACTTTTTGTTTGATTTTAAAAGTTTACTGTTTCAATCATATCTTTTTCAAAACCAACTAACTACTTTTCTTTCTCTAATTTTTGAAAACTCCTCACCACTTTTTCAAAATTCTTTTTAACTAACTAATTGTTTTAAATTTTAATTTAATTTTATTCTTTTTTATAATTTTCGAATACTAACCAATAATTAAAATAAAAACAAAAATATTTTCCTTTTATTTTAATTGAAAATTTGAATTCTCTCTCTCTCATCTCTTTCTATTTATTTATCTACTAACACTTTTCTTCTTCTTATAATTCGAACCCTCTCTCCCTCTCTGTGTTCGAATTCTCCATCTTCTCTCTTCTCCATTCTACTCTTCTATTCTTCTACTCACATAAAGGAATCTCTGTACTGTGACATAGAGGATTTCTATTCTTTTCTGTTCTCTTCTTTTTTATATGAGCAGGAGCAAGGATAAGAACATTCTTGTTGAAGCTGATCCAGAACCTGAAAGGACTCTAAAGAGGAAGCTAAGAGAAGCTAAAGCACAACACTCTGGAGAGGACCTGACAGAATTTTTCGAAAAAGAAAAAGAGATGGCCGAACCCAATAACAATGGTGGAGATGCAAGGAAGATGCTTGGTGACTTTATTGCACCCTCTTCTGACTTTTGTGGAAGAAGCATCTCAATTCCTGCAATTGGAGCAAACAACTTTGAGCTTAAGCCTCAATTAGTTTCTCTGATGCAGCAGAACTGCAAGTTTCATGGACTTCCATTGGAAGATCCTCATCAGTTCTTAGCTAAATTCTCGTAAATCTGTGACACTGTTAAGACCAATGGGGTTAATCCTGAGGTCTACAGACTTATGCTTTTCCCTTTGCTGTAAGAGATAGAGCTAGGACATGGTTGGACTCACAACCTAAAGATAGCCTGAACTCTTGGAAAAAGTTAGTCAATGCTTTCTTGGCCAAATTCTTTCCACCTCAAAAATTGAGCAAGCTTAGAGTGGAAGTCCAAACCTTCAAACAAAAGGAAGGTGAATCCCTCTATGAAGCTTGGGAAAGATACAAGCAACTGATCAGAAGGTGTCCTTCTGACATGTTCTCAGAATGGAGCATCATATGTATATTCTATGATGGTCTGTCTGAATTATCCAAGATGTCATTGGACCACTCTGTGGAGGATCTCTTCATCTGAAGAAGACGCCTGCAGAAGCCCAAAAACTTATTGAAATGGTTGCAAATAACCAGTTCATGTACACTTCTGAAAGGAATCCTGTGAATAATGGGACAACTCAGAAGAAAGGAGTTCTTGAGATTGATACTCTGAATGCAATATTGGCTCATAACAAAATATTGACTCAGCAAGTCAAAATGATTTCTCAGAGTCTGTTTGGAATGCAAGCTGCATCAGGTAGTACTAAGGAGGCTTCCCCTAAAGAAGAAGCATATGACCCTGAGAATTCTGCAATGGAAGAGGTGAATTACATGGGAGAATCCTATGGAAACACCTACAATCCTTCATGGAGAAATCATCCTAATCTCTCATGGAAGGATCAACAGAAGCCTAATCAAGGCTTCAATAATAATAATGGTGGGAGAGCACGGTTTGGCAATAACAAACCTTTTCCATCATCTTCTCAGCAACAGACAGAGAATTCTAAGCAGAGCCACTCTGACTTAGCAACTGTAGTCTCTGATCTATCTAAGACCACTCTCAATTTTATGACTGAAGCAAGGTCCTCCATTAGAAATTTGGAGGCACAAGTGGGTCAGCTGAGTAAAAGAGTTACTGAACTCCCTCCTAGTACTCTCCCAAGCAATACAGAAGAGAATCCAAAGAGAGAGTGCAAGGCCATCTACACGTCCAACATGGCCGAACCTGGAGAGGAAGAAAAGGTAGTGATTTTCAATGAGGAAGACCTCAATGGACGTCCATTGGCCTCCAAGGAGTTCCCTAATGAGGAACCAAAGGAATCCGAGGCTCATACAGAGACCATAGAGATTCCACTAAACTTACTGTTGCCATTCATGAGCTCTGATGAGTATTCTTCCTCTGGAGAGGATGAAAATATTGTGGAAGAGCAAGTTGCTCAATATTTGGGAGTAATCATGAAGATGAATGCCAAGTTATTTGGTAATGAGACTTGGGAGGATGAACCCCCATTGCTCATCAATGAACTAAATGTTCTGGTTCAACTGAAATTACCTCAGAAGAAACAGGATCCTGGAAAGTTCTTAATAACTTGTACCATAGGCACCATAACCTTTGAGAAAGCTCTGTGTGACCTAGGGTCAGGGATAAACCTCATGCCCCTCTCTGTAATGGAGAAACTAGGGATTTTTTAGTTGCAAGCTGCAAAAATCTCACTAGAGATGGCAGACAATTCAAGAAAATAGGCTTATGGACTTGTAGAGGATGTCTTAGTGAAGGTTGAAGGCTATTACACCCCTGCTGATTTTATAATCCTAGATACTGGGAAGGATGAAGATGAATCCGTCATCCTTGGAAGATCCTTCCTAGCCACAGCAAGAGCTGTGATTGATGTGGACAGAGGAGAGCTAGTCCTTCAATTGAAAGAGAACTACCTTGTGTTTAAGGCTCAAGGATCTTCTTCTGTAACCATGGAGAGGAAGCATGAAAAGCTTCTCTCAATACAGAGTCAAACAGAGCCCCCACACTCAACTTCTAAGTTTGGTGTTGGGAAGCCAACACTAAGCTCTGAGTCTATGTGAAGCTCTCTAGGAGCTTCACTGTCAAGCTATTGACATTAAAGAAGCGCTTATTGGGAGGCAACCCAATGTTATTTAATTATATTTACTTTATTTTTCATTATTATTTTATGTTTTCTTTAGGTTGATGATCATGTGAAGTCACAAAAACAACTGAAAAATAAAAAACAGAATGAAAAATAGCATTAAAAATAGCACACCCTGGAGAACAGGCTTACTGGCATTTAAACGCCATTAAGGATAGCAGAATGGGCGTTTAACGCCCAGCCTGGCAGCATTCTGGGCATTAAACGGCAGAATGGACAGCACTTTGGGCGTTTAATGCCAGAAAGGGCTGTCTGGCACAGGCTGGCGTTAAACGCCAGAAATGGGCAGCAGAGTGGCATTTAACGCCAGGAAAGATAGCAGAGCTGGCGTTAAACGCCAGAATTGGCACAGAATGGGCATTTAGACACCAGAATGGTGCAGGACTCAAATTCCTTGACACCTCAGGATCTGTGGGCCCCACAGGATCTCCACCTACCCCACTTTTTCTTCTCTCCTCTTCACACCTTTCCATAACACTCTTTCCCATACACCCTTGACCAATCACCTCAATACCTCTTCCTCAAACACCATTCACCTATCAAATCTTACCCTCTTCTCCATACTCTCTTCACCACTCACATCCATCCATCATAAAACCCCACCTACCTAACCATTCAAATTCAAACCATTTCCCTCCTAAACCCACTCACACATAGCCAAATACCCTCTCTCCCTCACACTATAAATACCCCTCCTCACTACCTTCATTTTCACACATCACAAACACTTCTTTCACCCTTGGCCGAACCTCTCACCTCCCTCCATCTCCTCCATTTCTTCTTTTTCTACTATTTTCTTTCTTCTTTTGCTCGAGGACGAGCAAATCTTCTAAGTTTGGTATGGAAAAAGCTAAAGCTTTTTGTTTTCCATAACCACTAATGGCACCTAAGGCCGGAGAAACTTCTAGAAAGAGGAAAGGGAAGACAATTGCTTCCACCTCTGAGTCATAGGAGATGGAGAGATTCATCTCAAAGGTCCATCAAGACCACTTCTATGAAGTTGTGGCTAAGAAAAAGGTGATCCCCGAGGTCCCCTTCAAGCTCAAAAAGAGTGAGTATTCGGAGATCTGACATGAGATTCGAAGAAGAGGTTGGGAAATTCTTACCAACCTCATTCAACAAGTCGGGATCTTAATGGTTCAAGAGTTCTATGCTAATGCATGGATCACTAGGAACTATGATCAAAGTATGAACCCAAACCCAAAGAATTGGCTCACAATGGTTCGGGGGAAATACTTGGATTTTAGTCCGGAAAATGTGAGGTTACATTCAACTTGCCAATGATGCAAGGAGATCCTTACCCTTTCACTAGAAGGGTCAACTTTGATAAAAGGTTGGACCAAGTCCTCATGGACATTTGTGTGGAAAGCGCTCAATGGAAGAGAGATTCAAGAGGCAAGCCGGTTCAACTAAGAAGGCTTGACCTCAAACCTGTGGCTAGGGGATGGTTGGAGTTTATCCAACGCTCTATAATTCCTACTAGCAACCGGTCTGAAGTCACAATAGACCGGGCTATCATGATCCATAGTATCATGAATGGAGAGGAAGTAGAAGTTCATGAGATCATATCTCTAGAACTCTACAAGGTGGCGGATAAGCCCTCTACTTTGGCAAGGTTAGCCTTCCCTCATCTCATTTGTCACCTATACAATTCAGCTGGAATTGTCATAGAGGAAGATATCCTCATTGAAGAGGACAAGCCCATCACTAAAAAAAGGATGGAGCAAACAAGAGAGCCCACTCATGGACCTCAACAAGAGCATGAGGAAATTCCTCATCATGAAATCTCTGAGATGCCTCAAGGGATGCATTTTCCTCCATAAAACTATTGGGAGTAAATCAACACCTCCCTAGGAGAATTGAGTTCCAACATGGGACAACTAAGGATGGAGCACCAAGAGCATTCCATCCTCCTCCATGAAATTAGAGAAGACCAAAGACCCATGAGGGAGGAGCAAAAAAGGCAAGGAAGAGACATAGAGGAGCTCAAGCACTCCATAAGATCTTCAAGAGGAAGAACTAGCCGCCATCACTAAGGTGGACCCGTTCTTTAATTTTCTTGTTCTTATTTTTTCTGTTTTTCAAAAATTATGCTTTATGCTTTGTCCATGTTTGTGTCTTTATTACATGATCATTAGTGTCTAGTGTCTATGTCTTAAAGCTATGAATGTCCTATGAATCCATCACCTTTCTTAAATGAAAAATATTTTTAATTGCAAAAGAACAGGAAGTACATGATTTCGAATTCTATCCTGAAATTAGTTTAATTATTTTGATGTGGTGGCAACACCTCTTGTTTTCTTAATGAATGCTTGAACAGTGCATATTTTTGAATTTTTTGTTTATGAATGTTAAAATTGTTGGCTCTTGAAGGAATGATGAAAAAGGAGAAATGCTATTTGATAATCTGAAAAATCATAAAATTGATTCTTGAAGCAAGAAAAAGCAGTGAATATGAAGCTTGTGAAAAAAAAAAGTGGCGAAAAAGAAAAAAAGAAAGAAAAAGAAAAAGCAAGCAGAAAAAGCCAGTAACCCTTTAAACCAAAAGGCAAGGGTAGAAAAAGGATCGAATGTTTTGAGCATCAATGGATAGAAGGGCCCCAAAGGAATAAAATCCTGACCTAAGCGGCTAAACTAAGCTGTCCCTAACCATGTGCTTGTGGCGTGAAGGTGTCAAGTGAAAAGCTTGAGACTGAGCGGTTAAAGTCGTGGTCCAAAGCAAAAAGAGTGTGCTTAAGAGCTCTGGGCACCTCTAACTGGGGACTCTAGCAAAGCTGAGTCACAATTTGAAAAGGTTCACCCAGTTATGTGTCTGTGGCATTTATGTATCCGGTGGTAATACTGGAAAATAAAATGCTTAGGGTCACGACCAAGACTCATAAAGTAGCTGTGTTCAAGAATCAACATACTAAACTAAGAGAATCAATAACACTATCTGAATTCTGAGTTCCTGTAGATGCCAATCATTCTGAACTTCAAAGGATAAAGTGAGATGCCAAAACTGTTCAGAAGCAAAAAGGCTACAAGTCCTGCTCATGTAATTGAAGCTAATCTTCATTGATAAGTTTGGAATTCATTGTATATTCTCTTCTTTTTATCCTATTTTGTTTTCAGTTGCTTGGGGACAAGCAACAATTTAAGTTTGGTGTTGTGATAAGCGGATCATTTATACCCTTTTTGGCATTATTTTTACATATTTTTTAGTATGTTTTAATTACTTTTTATTATATTTTTATTAGTTTTTATTCAAAAATCACATTTCTAGACTTTACTATGAGTTTTTGTGTTTTTCTGTGATTTCAGGTATTTTCTGGCTGAAATTGAGGGACCTGGGCAAAAACCGGATTCAGAGGCTGAAAAAAGACTGCAGATGCTGTTGGATTCTGACCTCCCTGCACTCGAAGTGAATTTTCTGGAGCTATAGAAGCCCAATTGGCACTCTCTTAATTGCGTTGGAAGGTAAACATCCTGGGCTTTCCAACAATATATAATAGTTCATACTTTTCCCGAGAATTGATGGCCCAAATTGGCGTTCAAAGTCAGCCTAAAACATATTGGCGTAAAACGCCCAAACTGGCACCAGAATTGGAGTTAAACGCCCAAACTGGCACCAAAGCTGGCGTTTAACTCCAGGAATAGCCTATTCACAAAAAACTTTATTTCTCAGCCCAAGCACACACCAAGTGGCCCCAGAAGTGGATTTCTACACTATCTACACTTAGTTACTCATTTTCTGTAACCCTAGGCTACTAGCTTAGTATAAAAACTACTTTTAGAGATTTATTTTAGGTCTTTTATGTTTTGATCACTTTGATCATAGACTATTGTACACGTTTGGAGGCTGGCCTCACGACCATGCCTAGACCTTTCACTTATGTATTTTCAACAGTGGAGTTTCTACACCCCATAAATTAAGGTGTGGAGCTCTACTGTTCTTCATGAATTAATACAAGTACTATTGTTTTTCTATTCAACTCATGCCTACTTTTTATCTAAGATATTTACTCGCAGTTCAACCTGATGAATGTGATGACTCGTGACACTCATCATCATTCTCACTTATGAACGCGTGCCTGACAACCACTTCCGTTCTATCTACAATAGCTTGAGTGTGTATCTCTTGGCCTCTTGGTTCACGACGCATGGTTGCCTCTCCTGACAACAGAGCATTCCATTCCGTGAGATCAGAGTCTTCGTGGTATAGGCTAGAACCATTGGCAGCATTCCTAAGATCCGGAAAGTCTAAACCTTGTCAGTGTTATTCCGAGTAGGATCTGGGAAGGGATGACTGTGACGAGCTTCAAACCTGCGAATGTGGGGCACAAGTGACAGTGTGTAAAAGGACAATGGTCCTATTCCGATGCTAGCGAGAACCGACAGATGATTAGCTGTGCGGTGACAGCGCATATGGATTTGTTTTCATCCGAGAGGATCATACAGCTTGCCATGGAAGGAGGTAACGCATGGTTGGAAGAAGGCAATAGGAAAGCAGAGGTTCTGAAGCAATAAAGCATCTCCAGACGCTTATCTAAAATTCCCACCAATGAATTACATAAGTAACTTTATCTTATTTTATATTTTATTTATATTTTAATTATCAAAACCTCATAACCATTTGAATCTGCCTGACTGAGATTTACAAGGATGACCATAGTTTGCTTCAAGCCGACAATCTCCGTGGGATCGACCCTTACTCACGTAAGGTATTACTTGGACGACCCAGTGCACTTGCTGGTTAGTTGTGCGGAGTTGTGAAAAAGAGTTGAGATTAAGATCGTGCGTACCAAGTTTTTGGCGCCATTGTTAGAGATCACAATTTCGTGCACCAACGCGCACGCGTCGTTCAAAATTTTGGCAATTGTGCGTAGTTGACAGAGAGTTGTGAGTGTGCGAGGCTGCCTCCGTGCCAATTGCACCACTCATGTCATGCGTATGCGTCCTTGACGCGTACGCGTCGATTGGAAATAATGCGATCCACGCGTACGCGTCGCATGCGACACACAGTTTTTCCACTTCAGCGCCTGATTTCAATCCCCCAACCCCTCCAATCCTAATTATTTTCAATCCTCATTATTTCGTCTTTCTTCTTTCTTTCTTCTCCCTTCTTCTTTCTTCCTTTCTATAACTCTCTTCTTCCCTTCTTCATCTTCTTCATCAAAGTTCTTTTCTTCTTTCCTTTTTACCCTTTTACTTTAATTTATCCTTCTTCTTTATTTTTCTTTTAATTTTATTATCTATGGTTTTTTTTCTTTCTTCTTCCATGCATTTTTCTGTTGGTGTTAGAAATCTAAACGGGTGAGTGTTTTCTTCTATATTTTTCTTGTGGAGATATTACGATGTGATTTGACAATTAAATACTAAATTTTTGGGTTGCTTGCATGTCGGATTTCATACTTTCCCTAACATATTTTACATACCTACCAAGTGTTTGTGAAAAGTCCATATGGCATTATGCATTCTTAATTATTCTATTATTCTACTTTACTGCCTGTTTTTCACAAAACCCTTGCAACCTTTTATTACTTAAAGATCATTGTCAATACAAACGTGATGGTTAGCTTGTTACATTTGATAATCAAATTAAGTAATTAATACTTGATCTATGCTACTCATGCCTTTGTCAGCATGCTAATAAACATCTTGCATATAATTGCCTTAATTTATCATGCTATATTCCATTGATGTCCTGATTACATGAAGTCGCGACCATGTGTTAACGACATCCTTCTTTACCAAAGCATTGATTATCACTTGTACTGTCCTCCTCCTTGCTTTAACCCTTGGCTTTACATGTTAGCTTCCCTTTCCCTTTTCAGGATGGCCACCAAGAAGGGTAAAGAGAAAGCTGCTCCCAAACCACCGGCAAGGGCAGAAACGAAAAGAGCACCAGCTGCGGAACCACCCTCAACATTAGTCAAGCCATCAACAAAGCGGGTCAAGAGGATCATCAAGGTCGATAAAACAGAGAAAGCCTTTCCAGCAAGGGACACTGCATAGTTCACTAACTGCTACTGTGAGCAAATGTTCCCCATACTGGCTGAGTAGAACTACAATAATGAGCACCTACTTATCCTCCCTTCCCACATTGTTGAGTTTGTGGAGCCCCGCATTGAGCGCAAACAATGGAGATTCTTACAAAGGCAGCCACGGCAGGTCAATCTTTCATGGGTAGTTGAATTCTACTCCAATTTTTACATGCCAGCCCTGTAGTCTGTCTATGTATGTCAGAAGCAAGTCTCCATAACTGAAGGGGCCATTCAGTGCGTTTTGGATCTCCCTCCTGCCTCCAGAAGGATTGGACGCATACCAAGAAGCCTCTGTCAAGCGCCAGACATACCAATTTGACTGGGACGCCGTTCTCAGAGTTATAGCACAACCTGGCAGCAGATGGATATATGGATACCATCGATCCCGACCTAAGGGCATATTGGCTGCAGCACTCACCTTGGAAGCTCGAGTGTGGGCACAGATTATGTCCCACTACGTCTTTTCGAGCACTCACGAGTCCTTCTTCACTGCAGATATGGCTGTTCTCCTCTGGTGTATCCTTACAGACCAACCTCTCAACTTACCAAGACACCTCCGGCACGCCATGGGATACGTACAGATTGCGGGCAACCTACCCTTTCCCGCCTTGGTTTCAGATCTAGTCTCGGTAGTAGGAGTCTCCTATAGAGCTGGGGACACCAAGACCATACTTCTGCGCGACGATCAGTATGTCCCCAACGGGAAGTACATCAGACCCCAAGCAGCCACTACTAGACAGATTGCAGACCCGGTCGGAGACATTCCCTCTCCTTCAACATCATAAGCACCTTCAACAAATCAGCTGCTCCTTCAGATACTTCAGAGATTGGACCGGTTTGGTCGGCAGGCAAAGAGAATGGAGCGCCATAACAAGCGCCAATTTACATACTTCAAGGAGCTGATTGTTGGCAACCACCCACCTGAAGAAGAACCAGACACTCCGGACTCCACTTCACCTACCAGTAGCGGGAGCCATGACAACCCCGACTGTGGTGATGCTGTTACCAGCCCCACTTTGTTCCTGACTGATGGCACCGAGGATGGTGCCAAGGTTTAAGTGTGGGGAGGTCGGTCAGTACCTGACTTCCGGAGGTAATCTCTCTCTTAACACCAATATGTTTAGTTTTTCTTTTGTTAGATAGAATAGATTGCATGATAATAATTGGTTGCATGTATGTTTGCTTGGTTAAAGTAATAAATTTCTTTTCAAGACTCTATTTTATAATATTTCACTAATTTAAATTAAAATTTGTGTTAAACTTGTTTGAAGACTGTAAATTGGAACATGAATTATAGCTAAAAGAACACACAACCTGTGAGACTTGAGCTTAATTACATGATTATACTATTTAACCATAAAATTTTATTCTTGTGTGTTTTCTTCTCTATGATTATAATTTTTATTTTGTTCCACTCTATATGTCTGATGAGCGGATATTTTATACGCTTTTTGGGGATAATGTCATATAGTTTTGAGTATGTTTTAGTTAGTTGTTAGTCTATTTCTATTAGTTTTTAGGAAAAATTCATATTTCTGGACTTTACTATGAGTTGTGTGTTTTTCTATAATTTCAGGTATTTTTCTGGCTGAAATTGAAGGAGCTGAGCAAAAATCTGATTCAGGCTGAAAAAGGACTGCTGATGCTGTTGGATTCTGACCTCCCTGCACTCAAAGTGGATTTTCTGGAGCTACAGAAATCGAAATGGCATGCTTCCAATTGCGTTGGAAAGTAGACATCCAGGGCTTTCCAGAAATATATAATAGTCCATACTTTGCACAAGAATAGACGATGTAAACTGGCGTTCAACGCCAGTCCTCTGCCCAATTCTGGCGTCCAGCGCCAGAAAAGGATCAAAAGCTGGAGTTGAACGCCCAAACTGGCATAAAAACTGGCGTTCAACTCCACAAATGGCCTCTACACGTGAATTGCTTAAGTCTCAGCCCCAGCACACACCAAGTCGGCCCCAGCACACACCAAGTGGGCCCCAGAAGTGGATCTCTGCATCATCCATCATAGTTTATCCAATTTTTGTAAACCTAAGCTACTAGTTTAGTATTTAAACAACTTTTAGAGACTTAATTTGTATCTCATGACATTTCAGATCTAAACTTTGTATTCTCTGACGGCATGAGTCTCTAAACCCCATTGTTGGGGGTGAGGAGCTCTGCTGTGTCTCGATGAATTAATGCAAGTATTTCTGTTTTTCTATTCAAACACGCTTGTTCCTATCTAAGATGTTCATTCGCGCTTAACTGTGATGAAGGTGATGATTAGTGACATTCATCACCTTCCTCAAACCATGAACGTGTGCCTGACAACCACCTTCGTTCTATATCCGATTGAATGAGTATCTCTGAGATCTCTTAATCAGAATCTCCGTGGTATAAGCTAGAACTGATGGCGGCATTCATGAGAATCCGGAAAGTCTAAACCTTGTCTGTGGTATTCCGAGTAGGATTCAAGGATTGAATGACTGTGACGAGCTTCAAACTCCTGAAGGCTGGGCGTTAGTGACAGACGCAAAAGGATAGTAAATCCTATTCCAACCGGATCGAGAACCAACCGGTGATTAGCCGTGCTGTGACAGAGCGCGTGAGCGTAGTTTTCACTGGAAGGATGGAAGGTAGCCATTGACAACGGTGATCCACCAACACACAGCTTGCCATAGGAGGACGTGCGTGCGTGAACAAGAAGACAGAGGAAAGCAGAGATTCAGAAGACAAAGCATCTCCAAAACTCCAACATATTCTCCATTACTGCATAACAAGTAACCTTTAATCCATGCTCTATTGTTTATTCGCAATTCAACTGATAAACATAATTGACTTCCTGACTAAGATTTACAAGATAACCATAGATTGCTTCAAACCAACAATCTCCGTGGGATTCGACCCTTACTCACGTGAGGTATTACTTGGACGACCCAGTGCACTTGCTGGTTAGTGGTACGCGTTGTGAAAAGTGTGATTCACAATTCGTGCACCAAGTTTTTGGCGCCGTTGCCGGGGATTGTTCGTGTTTGGACAACTAACGGTTTATTTTGTTGCTTAGATTAGGAAAAATTTTCTCTTTTTGGTTTAGAATCTTTTATTATTTATCCCTTGTTAAAACACTTTAAATTTATAGCTCAGTTAATTAGAACGTGGTGTTTATGTTCATGGTAATTGGCTATCATATTTTTTAAAACCTTTTTCAAAAATAATTTTTCTGTTAAATCCTGTGCCAAACTTTAAGTTTGGTGTTTTCAAAAATAATCTTTCTTAAAATTTTCGAAAATTTTCATAACTCATTTGGCTAGAGCGTTAATCTGTGTTCTTGGTAATTGGGTTAGAGTCTTTTATATTCTTTTCAAAACCCTCTTTTTTTATAAATAATATTTTTTCTATTAAATCTTGTGCCAAACTTTAAGATTGGTGTTTTCTTGTTGATTTCCCTTTGGTTTTCGAAAATTTTGGTTTGGTTTTCTAAAAATTTTAAGTTTGGTGTTCTTTCTTCATGTTCTTGTGTTCTTGTGAGTCTTCAAAGTGTTCTTGAGTTTTCCTTGTGTCTTGATCTTAAAATTTTTAAGTTTGGTGTTCCTTGGTGTTTTCCCTCCAAAATTTTCAAAACAAGGAGCATTAGATCTAAAAATTTTAAATCTTGTACCATCTTATTGTTTTTCTCTCTCCTCACTAAAATTCAAAAATATCTTTTCAAAATATCTCTTCTAACTTCCTAACTTCTTATCTTTTCAAAATTTGTTTCAACTAACCAACTAACTTTTTGTTTGTTTCTTAACTTTTTCAAAACCACCTAACTAACTCTCTCTCTCTCTAATTTTCGAAAATATCCTCCCTCTTTTTCAAAAATTTCTTTTTTTTTAACTAATTAATTTTTATTTTCTTTTACGAAAAAAAAAATTTTTAATTTCAAAATTCAAATTCTTTTTAGTTATTTTATTTTATTTAAGTATTTACTTCTTATAAAATAAAATAAATAAAAAGATAAATCAGTCCAAGTTATATCCATACATCCATCATGGACATAAGTGGAAATGAACAGTCCAGGAGGACTCTGGGGTCATATTCTAACCCCTCTACTGCTTCATATGGGAGTAGCATATGCATACCCTCCATTGGAGTTAGTAGCTTTGAGTTGAATCCTCAGCTCATTATCATGGTGCAGCAAAGTTGCCAGTATTCCGGTCTTCCACAGGAAGAACCTACAGAGTTTCTGGCACAATTTTTACAAATTGCTGACACAGTACATGATAAGGAAATAGATCAGGATGTCTACAGACTATTACTATTTCCATTTGCTGTAAAAGATCAAGCTAAGAGGTGGTTAAATAACCAACCTAAGGCCAGCATAAGAACATGGAAACAGCTGACAGAAAAATTCCTGAATCAGTATTTTCCTCCAAAAAGGATGACACAGCTAAGGCTGGACATCCAAGGCTTTAAACAAGGAGATAATGAATCTCTTTATGATGCCTGGGAGAGATACAGAGAGATGCTACGAAAATGCCCCTCTGAAATGTTTTCAGAGTGGGTTCAGTTAGACATCTTCTACTATGGGCTTGCAGAAGGAGCTCAGATGTCTCTAGATTACTCAGCTGGTGGATCTATCCATATGAGAAAGACAATTGAAGAGGCTCAAGAGCTCATTGATACAGTTGCCAGGAATCAGCATCTGTATCTAAGCAGCAACCCTTCCATGAATGAAGAGGTTAAAACAGTAACTGCTGAATTCAGTACTGTAAAACAAGCTGCTGAATTCAATCAGCAATTGGATTTTCTAACAAAGCAGCTAGCTGAATTCAAGGACAGGCTACAGGAGACAAGGATAGCTAATATACATATGGACGAACAGTTTAAGCAAACAAAGCAGCAGCTATCAAGGCAAATAGCAGAAGAATGCCAAGCAGTTCAATTAAGAAGTGGGAAAACATTAAATACCCCACCTCAAGGCATCAAAAATTCAAGAAATGAGCAACCCACCAAAGATTCACCTGAGGACAGTAAGAGCCCAGGGAAAAATAATTCTGGCACTAAAACGCCAGAAAATGGGTGGAAGGCTGGCGCTGAACGCCCAGACCATGCCCAAAACTGGCGTTCAGCGCCAGGAACAAGGCAGGATTGGCGTTCAACACCAGAAATGGGCAAAAATCTGGCGTTGAACGCCCCAATGGGGCAGAATCCAGCGTTGAACGCCCAAAATGGGTACATTTCTGGCGTTCAGGCGCCAGGAACAGACAGTGAGCTGGCGTCTAACGTCACTCCAGCTTCTGACTCTGGCACTCAATTGCCAGTGAGGGATCAGACACACACAAGTGCTGATAACAACCCCTCTAAAAAGGCTTCTTTAACCACTAAGGTTGAGGAATATAAAGCCAAGATACCTTATCCTCAAAAACTCCGGAAAGAGGAGCAGGATAAGCAATTTGCTCGCTTTGCAGATTATCTAAGGACTCTTGAAATAAAGATTCCTTTTGCAGAGGCACTTGAGCAAATACCTTCTTATGCAAAGTTCATGAAAGAGATCTTGAGTCATAAAAAGGAGTGGAGAGAAACAGAAAGAGTTCTCCTCACTGAAGAATGCAGTGCAGTCATTCTGAAAAGCTTTCCTGAAAAGCTTAAAGACCCTGGGAGTTTTCTGATACCATGCATATTAGAAGGTGATTGCACCAAGACAGCTTTATGCGATCTTGGGGCAAGCATCAACCTGATACCTGCATCCACTATCAGGAAGCTTGGCTTAACTGAAGAAGTTAAACCAACCCGGATATGTCTCCAACTTGCTGATGGTTCCACTAAATACCCATCAGGCGTGATTGAGGACATGATTGTCAGAGTTGGGCCATTCGCCTTTCCCACTGACTGCTGGAAATGGAGGAGCACAAGAGTGCTACTCTCATTCTAGGAAGACCCTTCCTAGCAACTGGACGATCCCTCATTGATGTCCAACAGGGGGAAATAACCCTGAGAGTCAATGATGATGAGTTTAAGTTGAACGCTGTCAAAGCCATGCAGCATCCAGACACATCAACAGACTGCATGAAAGTTGATCTCATTGACTCTTTGGTAGAAGAGATCAACATGGCTGAGAGTCTCGAATCAGAGTTGGAAGACATCTTTAAAGATGTTCAGCCTGATTTGGAGGATTCAGAGGACATGAAAGAGCCTCTGAACTTTCTTCTGAAAGAGGAAAAACCTCCTAAACCCGAGCTCAAGCCACTACCACCATCCTTGAAATACGCATTTCTGGGAGAAGGTGACACTTTTCCAGTGATCATAAGCTCTGCTTTAAATTCATAGGAAGAGGAAGCACTTATTCAAGTGCTAAGGACACACAAGACAGCTCTTGGGTGGTCCATAGGTGACCTTAAGGGCATAACCCCAGCTAGATGCATGCACAAAATCCTATTGGAGGATAATGCCAAACCAGTGGTTCAACCACAGAGGCGGCTAAATCCAGCCATGAAGGAAGTGGTACAGAAAGAGGTCACCAAATTACTAGAGGCTGGGATTATTTATCCCATTTCTGATAGCCCCTGGGTGAGCCCTGTTCAAGTCGTCCCAAAGAAGGGAGGCATGACAGTGATTCATAATGAAAAAAATGAACTGGTTCCTACAAGAACAGTTACAGGGTGGCGCATGTGTATTGACTACAGAAGGCTCAATACAGCCACCAGAAAGGATCATTTTCCTTTACCATTCATAGACCAGATGCTAGAGAGACTAGCAGGTCATGATTATTACTGCTTTTTGGATGGCTATTCAGGCTATAACCAGATTGCAATGGATCCCCAGGATCAAGAGAAAACAGCATTCACATGTCCATCTGGAGTGTTTGCTTATAGAAGGATGCCATTTGGGCTATGTAATGCGCCTGCGACCTTCCAGAGATGCATGCTCTCTATTTTCTCTGACATGGTGGAAAAATTTCTGGAAGTCTTCATGGATGACTTCTCAGTATATGGAGACTCATTCAGCTCCTGTCTTGATCACCTGAAACTTGTTCTGAAAAGATGCCAAGAAACCAACCTAGTTTTAAACTGGGAAAAGTGTCACTTCATGGTGACTGAAGGAATTGTTCTTGGGCATAAAATCTCAAACAAGGGAATAGAGGTGGATCAAGCAAAAATAGAGGTAATTGAAAAATTACCACCACCTGCCAATGTTAAGGCAATCAGAAGCTTTCTGGGGCATGCAGGATTCTATAGGAGGTTTATAAAGGATTTTTCAAAAATCGCAAAACCTCTAAGCAATCTGCTAGCTGCTGACACGCCATTTGTGTTTGACACAGCATGCCTGCAGGCGTTTGAAACGCTGAAAGCTAAGCTGGTCACAGCACCAGTCATTTCTGCACCAGACTGGACATTGCCATTTGAGTTAATGTGTGATGCCAGTGATCATGCCATTGGTGCAGTATTGGGACAGAGGCATGACAAGCTTCTGCATGTCATTTATTATGCCAGTCGCGTTCTAAATGATGCCCAGAAAAATTACACAACCACAGAAAAAGAACTACTTGCAGTGGTTTACGCCATTGACAAGTTCAGATCATACTTAGTAGGATCAAAAGTGATTGTGTATACTGACCATGCTGCTCTTAAATATCTACTCACAAAGCAGGATTCAAAACCCAGGCTCATCAGATGGGTATTGCTTCTGCAAGAGTTTGATATAGAAATAAGAGACAGAAAAGGGACAGAGAACCAAGTGGCTGATCATCTGTCCCGGATAGAGCCAGTGGAAGGGACGTCCCTCCCCTTTCTTGAGATCTCTGAGACGTTCCCTGATGAGCATCTATTTGCTATTCAGGAAGCACCATGGTTTGCCGATATTGCAAACTATAAAGCTGCAAGGTTCATACCCAAGGAGTACAATCGAATACAAAAGAAAAAATTAGTTACTGATGCAAAGTACTACTTATGGGATGAGCCCTATCTCTTTAAGAGATGTGCAGACGGAATTATCCGTAGGTGTGTCCCCAGAGAGGAAGCACAGAGAATCCTATGGCATTGCCATGGATCTCAATATGAAGGCCATTTCGGAGGTGAGCGAACAGCCACCAAGGTCCTCCAATGTGGCTTCTATTGGCCCACACTCTATAAAGACTCCCGAGAGTTTGTACGTAACTGTGACAGTTGCCAACGAGCTGGTAATCTGCCTCATGGTTACGCCATGCCTCAACAAGGAATCTTGGAAATAGAGTTGTTTGATGTATGGGGAATTGACTTCATGGGACCTTTCCCACCATCATACTCAAACACTTATATTCTGGTGGCAGTTGACTATGTATCAAAATGGGTTGAGGCTATTGCCACACCCAACAATAATACTAAAACAGTGCTGAAGTTCCTCCAGAAACATATCTTTAGCAGGTTTGGTGTCCCTAGAGTGTTAATCAGTGATGGGGGCACTCACTTCTGCAATAAACAGCTTTACTCTGCCATGGTTCGGTATGGAATTCGCCACAAAGTGGCCACACCATGTCATCCACAAACCAATGGGCAAGCTGAAGTCTCTAACAGAGAATTAAAGAGAATCCTGGAACGGACAGTAAATACCCGTAGAAAGGATTGGGCAAGGAGCTTGGATGATGCTCTGTGGGCTTACAGAACAGCATTCAAGACCCCCATAGGGACCTCTCCATACCAACTCGTGTATGGTAAGGCATGCCACTTGCCCGTGGAACTGGAACATAAGGCCTACTGGGCAACCAGATTCCTAAACTTAGATGCCAAATTAGCAGGAGAAAAACGATTGCTCCAGCTAAATGAGCTAGAGGAATTCAGATTCACAGCTTTCGAAAATGCCAAGCTTTATAAAGAAAAATAAAAAAAATGGCATGACAGAAAGCTGTCATCTAGAATCTTTGAACCAGGACAGAAGGTCCTGTTGTTTAACTCTAGACTCAGGCTATTCCCCGGGAAACTGAAATCCCGGTGGAGGGGACCATACGTGATTACAAGTGTGTCACCATATGGTTACGTGGAGCTTCAAGATATTGATTCTGATAAGAAGTTCATAGTCAATGGACAAAGAATCAAGCATTATCTTGAAGGCAACATTGAGCAAGAATGCTCAAGGCTGAAGCTAGATTAAAAGCTCAGCAAGGTCCAGCTAAAGACAATAAAGAAGCGCTTTCTGGGAGGCAACCCAGCCATGGGGCATTAATCCTCTAAGCATTTTGCCCTATTTTCCTTTTTTATTTGTTTATATAAAGTTTACTAACACTAAGGTAAAGGATCAATTGCATAAGTTTACAGGGTTACAAAAGGAATTTGCACACAAAACAGAGATAGGGAGCTCAATGGCAAGAAAACGCCAGTAAAGGGGCATTTTGGGCGTTCAGCGCCCAAAATGGGCATCCACTGGGCGCTGAACGCCAGTAATGGCAGCAATTTGGGTGTTCAACGCCAGAAATGGCCACCCACTGGGCGTTGAACGCCAGGAATGGCAGCAAATGGGCGCTGAACGCCCAGGAGATCAGCATTTGGGCGCTGAACGCCCAAAACAAGCAGTGTTTGGGCGTTCAAACGCCAGGAAGACAAGGAGGAGCCAAATCCATTTATCCCACACGTATTTCCATTTTAATTTCAAATTTTATGCTTCAAGGCATGATTTTTACATGAACATATCAAGAATCCTGATTTCTAAAAACCTTAATTTCTAAAAACCCATCTTTCCAAATTCAATCCAACTCTTTTCAAAATCTTTTCTGAAAACAAATCTATCTTTTCCATTCAAAAATCTTTTCAACTAATCCATATCTTTTTTTTATCTTCATATTATCTTTTTCAAAATCCAAATTTATCTTTTTCAAAAATCTATCCTATCTTTTCAAAATTACACTATATCTTCTGTCTTATCTTTTTCAACTCAATCTTTTTATCTTATCTTTTCCAATCTTTCAAAAAACCACCCCCCACCCCTTTAAAATTGGGTTCGGCCTCCCCCCCTCCTCCATCACCAAGTGCACCTCGATCTCCTTCTATCCCTCTCCTTTCTTTTCTTTTGCTTGAGGACAAGCAAACCTCTAAGTTTGGTGTGTTTATCCGGTATCACTATGATCATGGCTCCCAAAGGAAAACAATCCACTCCAAGAGGCAAGAAAGAGAGCATTCCAAAACCACTTTGGAATCAAGGGAAGTTCTTGTCTAAAGAACATTCAGACCATTATCTTAAAGTAATGGGTCTGAGATCAGTGATCCCGGAAGTTAGATTCGATTTGAAAGAAGATGAATATCCGGAGATCCAGGAGCAAATTCGAATCAGGAACTGGGAAGTCCTGGCTAATCCTGAAACGAAAGTGGGAAGGAACATGGTCCAGGAGTTCTATGCTAATATGTGGCAGACTGACAAGCAAAGACTATCTGGAACTGCCTGCTACGAATTTCGGACCATGGTCAGGGGAAAGATTGTTCATACCACCCCTGACAAGATCAGAGAGATATTAAAGCTACCTCAGCTAAAGGATGATCCAGACTCCTTCAACAGGAGGATGATGAGAGCAGACATTGGCCTGGATAAGATTCTAGAGGAAATATGTATCCCTGGAGCCAGGTGGACCACCAACACAAAGGGCGTCCCAAATCAACTCAAGAGGGAGGATCTCAAACCAGTTGCCAGAGGATGGCTGGACTTCATTGGGCGTTCTCTGTTGCCCACTAGCAACCGTTCTGAAGTCACAGTTAAAAGAGCAGTGATGATTCATTGCATCATGATGGGAAAGGAAGTGGAGGTTCATCAGCTGATTTCAACTGAGCTCTATAAGATTGCTAATAAAAATTCAAAAGAGGCCAGGTTGGCTTATCCAAGCGTGATTTCTCTGCTCTGCAAGGATGCTGGAGTCAAGATGGGAATAACTGAATATATCCTAATTGAAAAGTCAATCACCAAAGCATCAATGGAGAGACAACAAGCACAGGAGGATCTTATCAAGAAGAGAGCACAGGAATTCCTCCCAGAGATTCCTCAAGCGGAATATTGGGAATATCTTGAGACGTCTGTCACCAAGATACAGGAAGCTATGGAGCAAATAATAAAACAACAGAAGGAACACAGTCAAATGCTGACCCATATGCTTAAAGAACAAGAGGAGCAGGGACGTGACTTAAGGGAACTGAAGCACCAAAAGTCTTCTGTAATACCAAGCCTCCCAAGGATCAGAGGAACCCCCATACCCCCAGAATAAAGGTTGTTAATTTCCAATTTCTGCCTTAACTCTGTGACAGTGTCCTTATAAAAAGTCTACCTTAGAAGTCATATAATAGTAATTAGTATCTATTTGATTTTATCTCCAATTAAGCTATAGTTTATTTTTCTCATCATCATTAAACATGAATAAAATAGTAGATCTTTTGAATAAGAAGCAATAAAATTTCGAGTTTAATAAAAGAAATTCTAATTGGTTAAATGTGGTGGCAATACTTTCTGTCTTCTGAATGAATGCTTGAACAGTGCTTATGTCTTTTGAATTTGTTGTTTAAGACTGTTAAATATGTTGGCTCTTGAAAGAATGATGAACATGAGACATGTTATTGATAATCTGAAAATCATAAAAATGATTCTTGAAGCAAGAAAAAGCAGCAAAGAACAAAGCTTGCAGAAAAAAAAAAAAGCAAGCAGAAAAAGCCAAAAGCTCTTAAAACCAAAAGGCAAGGGCAAATAAAAAGGATCCCAAGGCTTTGAGCATCAGTGGATAGGAGGGCCTAAAGGACTAAAATCCTGGTCTAAGCGGCTAAACCAAGCTGTCCCTAACCATGTGCTTGTGGCGTGCAGGTGTCAAGTGAAAACTTGAGACTGAGCGGTTAAAGTCAAGGTCCAAAGCAAAAAGAAGAGTGTTCTTAAGAACTCTGGACACCTCTAATTGGGGACTTTAGCAAAGCTGAGTCACAATCTGAAAAGGTTCACCCAGTTATGTGTCTGTGGCATTTATGTATCCGGTAGTAATACAGGAAAACAAAGTGCTTAGGGCCACGGCCAAGACTCATAAAGAAGTTGTGTTCAAGAATCATCACACTAAACTAAGAGAATCAATAACACTATCTGAATTCTGAGTTCCTATAGATGCCAATCACTCTGAGCTTCAATGGATAAAGTGAGATGCCAAAACTTTTCAGAAGCAAAAAGCCACTAGTCCCGCTCATCTAATTAGGATCTGAGCTTCAATCAAAAACTCTGAGATATTATTGCTTCTCAACCTATTAGTCTTCTATTTTATTTGTCTAGTTGCTTGAGGACAAGCAACAGTTTAAGTTTGGTGTTGTGATGAGCGGATATTTTATACGCTTTTTGGGGATAATTTCATATAGTTTTGAGTATGTTTTAGTTATTTGTTAGTCTATTTCTATTAGTTTTTAGGAAAAATTCATATTTCTGGACTTTACTATGAGTTGTGTGTTTTTCTGTAATTTCAGGTATTTTTCTGGCTGAAATTGAAGGAGCTGAGCAAAAATCTGATTCAGGCTGAAAAAGGACTGCTGATGCTGTTGGATTCTGACCTCCCTGCACTCAAAGTGGATTTTCTGGAGCTACAGAACTCGAAATGGCATGCTTCTAATTGCGTTGGAGAGTAGACATCCAGGGCTTTCCAGCAATATATAATAGTCCATACTTTGCACAAGAATAGATGACGTAAACTGGCGTTCAACGCCAGTCCTCTGCCCAATTCTGGCGTCCAGCGCCAGAAAAGGATCAAAAGCTAGAGTTGAACGCCCAAAGTGGCATAAAAACTGGCGTTCAACTCCACAAATGGCCTCTGCACGTGAATTTCTTAAGTCTCAGCCCCAGCACACACCAAGTGGGCCCCAGAAGTGGATCTCTGCATCATCCATCATAGTTTATCCAATTTTTGTAAACCTAAGCTACTAGTTTAGTATTTAAACAACTTTTAGAGACTTAATTTGTATCTCATGACATTTCAGATCTAAACTTTGTATTCTCTGACGGCATGAGTCTCTAAACCCCATTGTTGGGGGTGAGGAGCTCTGCTGTGTCTCGATGAATTAATGCAAGTATTTCTGTTTTTCTATTCAAACATGCTTGTTCCTATCTAAGATGTTCATTCGCGCTTAACTGTGATGAAGGTGATGATTAGTGACATTCATCACCTTCCTCAAACCATGAACGTGTGCCTGACAACCACCTCCGTTCTATATCCGATTGAATGAGTATCTCTGAGATCTCTTAATCAGAATCTCCGTGGTATAAGCTAGAACTGATGGCGGCATTCATGAGAATCCGGAAAGTCTAAACCTTGTCTGTGGTATTCCGAGTAGGATTCAAGGATTGAATGACTGTGACGAGCTTCAAACTCCTGAAGGCTGGGCGTTAGTGACAGACGCAAAAGGATAGTAAATCCTATTCCATCCGGATCGAGAACCAACCGGTGATTAGCCGTGCTGTGACAGAGCGCGTGAGCGTAGTTTTCACTGGAAGGATGGAAGGTAGCCATTGACAACGGTGATCCACCAACACACAGCTTGCCATAGGAGGACGTGCGTGCGTGAACAAGAAGACAGAGGAAAGCAGAGATTCAGAAGACAAAGCATCTCCAAAACTCCAACATATTCTCCATTACTGCATAACAAGTAACCTTTAATCCATGCTCTATTGTTTATTCGCAATTCAACTGATAAACATAATTGACTTACTGACTAAGATTTATAAGATAACCATAGATTGCTTCAAACCAACAATCTCCGTGGGATTCGACCCTTACTCACGTGAGGTATTACTTGGACGACCCAGTGCACTTGCTAGTTAGTGGTACGCGTTGTGAAAAGTGTGATTCACAATTCGTGCACCAATGTCCAATGTTTAATGTGTTCATATGCATGCATATGATTGATGCCATTATTTGTTATTAGCTCACTTATCCCAAATAGCCTACCCTTTTAATTACCTTTGTTAGTCACCTTGAGCCTTTTTTATCCCCCTTGTTCTATATTTTACCACATCACTAGCCTTAAGCGAAAAATAATTAATTACCCCAAATTGAATCTTTGGTTGGCTTAAGATAGAGATTGTGTATCAACTAAGTGTGGGGAAACTGTGGGAACATGGGTTAATAGGGAATGTGTTATGTTTCTACTTTGATAAAATATTAGGAATTTGGGCACCTACTCATGCGAGACTAGAAAAAAATTAAAGATCCATATGCAGTGATATGTTATGTTTATTTTTATACTTTAAAAAAAAGAAAGAAAAGAAAAAAATATTCAATTAAATAAATAAATAAGGGGACAAAAATTGCCCCAATGCTAAGTTTAATAATCAATGCATATGTGATACAAATCAAAAGAAAGGTTGATGCATGAGTATGTGATACAAAAGTGGGAATTATGGGTAGCTAGGCATGATTTTAGAGTTACATATAGAGTGTATGTATGTTAGGTGATAGCTTAGGTTACTCAAAGATTCAATTTATAGCTCACTTGTCCATACATATATCCTCACCCATACCTTAGCCCCATTACAACCTTGAAAAGACCTCATGATGTTTGCATTGGTACATTAAATATTTGTTGATTGGTTAGGTTAAGAACACAGTTTAGAAAGCATAACTAGAGAAGACTAGAGTGAATTACCCCATACACCTGAGTGATTAGAGTGCACATACACTATCAGTGAGGGTTCAATGCTTGATTCTATGTTCCCTGCTTACATGAGCTACCTTCTTACAAGTTTACTTGTCCTCTATTGTATGATTTGAATCAGTAAAATTTGATTTATATTTGTCTTGGAGAACTTGTTTATTTTTAACCAAGTAGACAGATCATCTCAGCATATAGTTGCATTCATACATAGGTTGCATTTCATGAGTCTTACTTTCCCTTATTCATTCCCGTTGTCTCTTTGAGCTTAGCATGAGGACATGCTAATGTTTAAGTGTGGGGAGTTTGATAAACCACTATTTCATGGTTTATCTTTTGCTAATTTGAGTGGTTTTCACCAACTCTTTACTCACTTATTCATACTAATTGCATGATTTTACAATTCCTTCCTAATTATGTTCTATGATTGAAAACTTACTTCCTAAGCCTTCAAATTGTGTAGTTTAATTCTCCTTTATACCATTCGATGCCGTGATCTGTGTGTTCAGTATTTTCAGGCTTTACAGGGCAGGAATGGCTTAAAGGATAGAAAGGAAGCTTGCAAAAATGCAAGGAACACAAGAAATAAAGGAGACAACCAGCAAGAAGCGACGCACACGCATGGCTCATGCGTGCGCGCAAATTGGAGTTTTGCACAGCGACGCGTGTGCATACCTGACGCGTACTCGTGGAAGCGAGTCTGCACAGTGACGCGTGTGCGTACCTGACGCGTACGCGAGACACGTGAAGATGACCAGCAACGCGTACGCGTGACTGACGCGTACGTGTGACATGCGCGATCTGCAGAAGTTGCAGAAAATGCTGGGGGCAATTTTGGGCCGAGTTTGGACCCAGTTTCCGGCTTAGAAACACAGACTAGAGCCGAGAAACAGCAGAGACTCGAGAGACATTCACATTACGTATAATTTTAGTTTAGTTTTGGAATCTTAGAGAGAATACTACTCCTTTCTCTAGGGTTCTTCACATTCATAGTTTAGAATTAATTGCTTTTGTTTTGGATATTGAGAAGAGTCATTTACCTCCGTTGAAGCTTCATTATTCTAGTTTGTTTTCCTATTCCTTTACTCTTTTATTGCTCATTAACCCTGTTTGGATAAGTATGTTTATGATTTTGGGATTTGTTAATGCAAAGAACCATTTTTACTTTTAATTAATTATTAGTTATTGTTTATCATGTCTTCCTTTTATTCCCTATTTAATCCTGTGAGAGTTATATTCGTGTTAATGGAGTAGTTTCTTAACTTGACTTGGGGATTGATTAAAAGGAGACCCTAGAGTTGAAATGCTCAAGTGATTGGTTAAATTGGAAGTTGTTGACTAACTTCCTGGTCTCTGACTCTAATTCTTCTTTAGGAAAGGATTAGGATCTGGGATTCCGAGTTGGTTAGTTAGTTACTTGACTTTCCTTTATTCTGTAAAGGATAACCAAGTAGAACAATAACCTTTCGATACTACACTTGAGAAAATCCAACAAGGATAGAAGTTCCAATTAATCATTCCCACGGTCAAGGCTTTTATTTGAATTATATAAATTCTCTCGTTAATTTCCACTGCTTAAATTTACAATTATTTATTTTTCTGTTTCTCAAACTCAAAAATTTCTTGGAAAACCTCTGACCAATAAGCTGCACTCTTTTGTCAACTCGTTGGGAGACGACCTGGGATTCATACTCCCAATATTTTTATTCTAATTTTGTGACACCCTTTCTAAATTGATAAGCGGATTTTAGCTGGTTAAGAACTGTACTTACAATGCTGTTCTTATATTATAAATTCTTAATCGGCCAATTTCTGCCCGCATCAATAACAGGATTTAGTGAAATACGGTATTTGGGCAACGACGAACACCTTATCGTCGATTTTTTTGCTAGTAAATTCGATAGTAAATTTGGGATAAAATTCAAACATGAAACTCCTCCTCCTTGCTTCTGAAAACTCTCTCTTTTCATCTTCTCTCTCTTGTCTCTCTCCTTTTCCTCCATTAAAGAAGGTTGATGTGCCACCACCCAGAGATGTTGTCACCGCCGGCCAACCCTATTGTCGTCGCAGATTAGCACGTCGTTGTCACTGCTACTGAAGTCTCCACAGAAAGCCTCCACCGCCGCTATTGGTGTCCCTTGCTGTCGAAAATCATCACCGCATTGCCGTCACCACGACTGAGGTCCACCTCGCTATAGGTAAGATTGTTGTCCATTTTTTCTTTTAGTTGTTTGTTATATTACTAAACTCTAACTCCACCACCATAGGTTTCACTGCCGCCTCCTGTCACCACCACGTTTCCACCATCCTGCAGCCACTATCAGAGGTAATTTTCCTATTTTTTTGTATTTTTTGATTTTTTGTTCGTTTAGGCCACTATAAGAAAAACGTTGAATACCGTCGGATTTAGCGTCAGGTTTACTGGTAGATTTGCCAACAAATTTGGTAATAATTTTGTCAAATAAAAAGATTACCATCGGATTTGATTTTTTGAGGGTAAATTCGCCGGTAATAATTGGAAGAAAAACAAGAAAAATTGGTGCCGAGATCCGCCGGTAATCTCTGATTAGTGTGCTGCATTTTGGCCACTTTCAAAGCGTTACTTTCGAATTTTTCGAACCACAAACCACGAACCACGAACCCTCTCTCTCTTCATTTTCAAACTATTCTCTCTCTCTCTCTCTCTCTCTCTCTCTCTCTCTAACCTTCTCCTTTTTCTCTCTCACTCTCCCCCTAAACCACCTTCGGAAGCCCCTCCGCCAGCGTCAGCCACCACCAACTGCCTTTAAAGACTATGTGAACCCAGCTAGGTGCTCCTTGCGATGCATTGGTCGCTTTGTCGTCGGCATTTTCGTCGCTCCCCCCACTACTGCCACTGTCGTTGCTCCCTTAACCGCCGTCCTGCATCTCTCCTCCCTCCTCCAAGTAGGTTGCCCTCAGCTTTTGATGAGCGGATAATTTATACGCTTTTTGGCACTATTTTTAGAATGTTTTTAGTATGTTTTAGTTAGTTTTTATTATGTTTTTATTAGGTTTTATTTAAAAATCACTCTTCTGGACTTTACTATGAGTTTTTATATTTTTCTATGATTTCAGGTATTTTCTGGCTGAAATTGAGGGACCTGAGCAAAAATCTGATTCAGAGGCTGAAAAAGGACTGTAGATGATGTTGGATTCTGACCTCTCTGCACTCGAAGTGCATTTTCTGGAGCTACAGAAGTCCAATCGGTGCGCTCTCAATTGCGTTGGAAAGTAGACATTCTGAGCTTTCCAGCAATATATAATAGTCCATACTGTGCCCGAGATTTGATGGCCCAAACAAGCGTTCCAAGTCAGCTCAAGAATTCTGGCGTTTAACGCCGGAACTGGCACAAAAGCTGGAGTTAAACGCCCAAACTGGCACAAAAGCTAGCGTTTAACTCCAAAAAAAGTCTCTACACATGGAAGCTTCAATTCTCAGCCCAAGCACACACCAAGTGGGCCCGGAAGAAGATTTCTGCATTAATTACTGATTTCTGTAAACCCTAGGCTACTAGTTCTCTATAAATAGGACCTTTTACTATTGTATTTTCATCTTGGTTCTTCGGGTTCCCTCTCTGGGGCCGAAGCCAATGACCACCATTATCACTTTTATATTTTCAACGGTGGAGTTTCTACACACCATAGATTAAGGTGTGGAGCTCTGCTGTTCTTCATGAATTAATGCAAAGTACTATTATTTTTCTATTCAACTCAAGTCTATTTCTTCTCCAAGATATTCATTCGCACCCAAGAACATGATGAATGTGATGATTATATGACACTCATCACCATTCTCACCTATGAACGCGTGACTGACAACCACTTCCGTTCTACATGCAAACAAGCTTGAATGTGTATCTCTTGGGTTTCTAATCTAAGAGTAGAACCTTCGTGGTATAGGCTAGAATTATTGGCGGTCATTCCTGAGATCCGGAATGTCTAAACCTTGTCTGTGGTATTCTGAGTAGGATCTGGGAAGGGATGACTGTGACGAGCTTCAAACTCGCGATTGTTGGGCGTGTGACAGACGCAAAAGGATCAATGTATCCTATTCCAACATGATCGAGAACCGATAGATGATTAGTCGTGCGGTGACAGCGTGCGTAGAATATTTTCACTGAGAGGACGGGAAGTAGCCATTGACAACGGTGATGCCCAACATAAAGCTTGCCATGGAAAGGAGTATGAATGATTGGAAGAAGGCAATAGGAAAGCAGAGGTTCAGGAGGAACAAAGCATCTTCATACGCTTATCTGAAATTTCTACCGATGAATTACATAAGTATCTCTATCTCTATCTTTATTTTATGTTTTATTCATCTTTTAATTATCAATCCTCCATAACCATTCGAATCCGCCTGATTGAGATTTACAAGATGACCATAGCTTGCTTCAAGCTGACAGTCTCCGTGGGATCGACCCTTACTCACGTAAGGTTTATTACTTGGACGACCCAGTGCACTTGCTGGTTAGTTGTGCGGAATTGTGACAAAGTGTGATTCACGTTTGAGAGCTCCAAGTCTTTGGCGCCATTGTTGATGATCACAATTTCGTGCACCAGCTCTCTTCCTATTTCATCCCCGTTTTTACTTCATTATAAATAAAAAATTTTAACCCCTTTTTAAATCCTAACTATATCTCGCTCCTTCTTCAATGACTATGGTCCGTGGTTCAGATGTTCTTGTCGCCTCGCATTTTCCCTGCCAACCATACTTAGTTTCAGCCACATCGCCGTCTTCTACTTCCTCTTCTCATGATTCCTCCACCGATGTATTCTCTATTTCTGTAGTGTGAGTGAGTTCACTGACTTCACTTTTTACTAAATTTTTTTCTATTTTTATTACATAAATTTTTTATTCTGAATTTTTTTAGTGTTTTAATTTTAAATTTTGATGTAGGTTTAGATAATTTGTTTAATTTGATGTAATTAGTTATTATTGAGTTGTATATAACATGATTGTTATGATTTTTAGTTTGTTTTTTATTCTTAGTTGAGAGAATAGTACAAGAAAGAGCACCCAATTAATAAATCTGTTGCAATTGTGAGTGTTTATTTATGTGAAATACTATTCAGTACTTGTTTTAAAGAAATTTGAATTAGTTTTCAAATTATTTTTAACATATTTGAATTTTAACTTCTTTTGTCATTGCAGCTTCAAAACAATTAGGTTAGCAAGGCTGGTATTGGCAGGTAAAAATCAATTACTTGTTTGAACTTGCTTTTATGATTGATAATTGATTTTTGCTGTTATTTTCATAATTGTTCTCTTATTGGTCTATTGAAACTTAAAATTCAATCACACATTAATTATCTCCACTTTTACTTTCTCTCTAGTTTTGTGCTTATTCTTTGTTCATTTTTTCGATAGATTATGCCTATAAAGCTAATGTTCAATTGTTTATATCTTAATTCAGAGAGTACGATGATACCAAACATTGATAGGGTGAACATTCTCTGTAAGTTTTATAGTCTATTTTTAGTTCTTTCGAAATCTTAATGCTTGAGAAAAAATAAACAAATTTATATGTTGATTTGGCTGGTAGTGAGTAGAATTTTAATTTGGATTAAGCTTACTAAGTCAACTGCATAGGTCATTAAGAGTAATAAGATATAATATATGAATTATCTTTTATTGAAAGATAAAAGGTTCTTAATTGACTTTAATTTTTTTCATAAGTTTGCAAATAATACTTTAAGACAAGTTTTTAGTCATAATATGTATATATACTTAATTTTTATTTCTGTTTGCAGAACATGGGATTACTGTCCTATAGTGTAGTTGGTTATTATACTTTTTTTTTGTACTTTAATTTTATTTTATTTTTTACTTATTTGATTGGTTGGTAATAGTTATATATGCTTTTGTTCTCTTCTATTATAAGAGGAGGATAATGATGAGTAAATTTATTTTAAAAAAATTAAAATTTAAGTTTACCAGCTAATTTATCGTCAGATAAATATGCCGATGGTTATTAATTTAGTTATTATTAAATAACATATTATCGTGGAATTTATTGGAGAATAAATTCGATGATAAAAGTTTTCGGTGGAAAATCTCCGATGGTAAATAGCGGCAGATAAGAAAATCCGTCAGTAAACAATTACCGGCGAGATTTATACCATCGGATTTATCAGTAAACAGATTATCGACAAATTTTTTAGATAAATCCGTCGGTAAATCTGATAATAACTAACGATTTTTTGTAGTGAGAATTTTATTAAGTATTTTATTAAATTCTTGATTAAATATTTTAATAAAGTATGTGATTAGGATTTGTTATATTAATTTAATATAATTTATAATTAAATAACGTTGGATTTAGTAGGATATAATATAGGATTTGCTCTGAGTTAATAGTATTTTAGTTAATTGTTAATTTTTTAAATTTATTATTGTTTTGAGTTAATTATTTTTTGAATTAATTTATGTCAATTGTTGTTAATTCTTTGAGTTCATTTTAACTTATTAATTTTCTGAATGGCAAGAAGAAGCCGTAAGCATTCCTCCTACCCCCAATTCTATAACCTTTTCAAAAATTCATTTTTTGTACTATCCTTTGCTGTATGTATCTATGAAAATTCAACTCTGGTCATTGTTTCGATTTGGTATTTTTTGAATGTGCAATGCTGATCCATTTGCAAAGAAAGATTGGAATGACATCCCTTTCGTTTTCCAGGTCAAGAATATTGGCAAGACCCTTGTCACTCCCACCTAGGGTACCAAAGGTATTTTAATAGTCTCTGTCTTGCCTAATTTCATTTCATTATTATTTTTTTTTTATTTGTTATATGTCTGAGATTATGCAGTGAATATGTGGTACTTTTGTTTTTTTAGCTAAATTTCTTGGCTTTGTTTTGTGTATTGCGTGTCACTTGTATGAGTCATCAAAATGAGAATCTAGTTTTAATGTATTTTTGGGTAAAGTTTTGAGCTTTAGGAATTTTTTATTTTGTGTCAATATTCTTCTTGTCATTTTTTCTTTTGGAAAAAAAAAAGTGTCAGCTGAGTGTACTGAAACATAATATTGATTTTCTTGATTGGGATTGAATTTCTCTTTTTGATATTGATTTACTTTAGAAAAAATTTGCTAATATAAAATTATCTCCTTACTTTAGATTTATTTAAATTGGTTATATATAAAATTTTATTTCATATATCAATGTAATACAAATATTTTTAATTATTAAATTTTACTATTTTTTTTACATGAGTGATTTTTTTCTTTAATCATAAATTTTGATATTTAAACTTGTTTGTGAACTTTTAGCTAAAAATATAGACAAATTATTATGAAAAATTACAAAATTTTGAATTTTGTTAGTTTAGAAATGGTTACATTTAAATATTTAAAATTAATATATTGAATTTTTAAATAAATTTTAAAAAAGAATAAAATTTAAGATTACTGATGGATTTATCCTCGATTAATTTCGCTGGTAGTTTTTAATTTAATTATTAATAAATAATATATTATTATCGGATTTACCAGAAAATAAATCGGATGGTAACAAGCTCTAAAAATTTGTCAATTGAAAGTTTATATCCACTGGTAATTAGCAGCGGACAAAAATATCTGCCGGTAAATAGTTATCGACGAGATGTATACCATTGAATTTATTTCGCTGCTAAATTCGACAGTAAACAGAACACCGGCGGATTTCTTTGGTAAATCCACTAGTAAATTCGATAGTAACTGACAACTTTCTTGTAGTGATGCCACATAAATTTTGGTGCATAGCACATAAATTTTAATATATAGCACAAAACTTTTTGAAAGACCACATGTCTAGAACATTGACACCGAACCAACAAAATACGCGCAATACAAAAGTTTTGGTGCACATTAATAAAATTTTAGTATACGGCACATAAATTTTTGTGCACAGCACAAAAAATTTTGGAAGACCACATGACCAAAATATTGACACCCAACTAACAAAATTCGCACAATATATAAATTTTGGTGTATAAAACATAAATTTTAGTACATAATACATAAATTTTGGTGCGTAGCACACAAATATTTAAAAGATCACATATCTATAACATTGACTTACCCAATTAATAAAATATATTTATAGCAAAAAATTATGTATTATGTACAAAAATTTCTATGCTATATCAATAAATATGTGCTATGTGTACACATTTCTGTGTTGTACTATATCAACAAATTTCTGTACTTTCTAACAAAAAATTCTGTATTAAGAAAACAGAGATAAGAAGTAGTGATGTATGCATGTTTTTTTTTCGGTATATTTATATCTACTTAATTGAACTTAATTACAGAAATGTTTGTATATATAGCATTATCGTTTGATATATATTTGAGTAAAATATGTTAAATTCTTTACAAGAATGACATATCAAATTTAACTTGGAGAAAAACACTATGCACTATATTAACCCGATTCAACCAAAATTAAATAGAAAAGTCTAATGAATTTTAGAAATTAATAGTTTAAATAATAAATTTATTTGTTAGAGATTAAATTTGATATATTAACACTGTAAATAATTTTATATAGCCATTCGATCAAATTCATTCGTTTATATTTTGGATGCTTTTTTAAGTACTGAATATGCATGAAAATTATATTTGTGTTGATACTTTTTTTTTATATTATTCTTTTATCAAATCTTTGTATTTGAAAGATTTTAATATAATTTAAAAACTTTATTAACCCAACAATACATTATTGAATATTTACGCAAAAAATACTTATATTATATTCAATTAAATAAAGCCTATACAAAAAAAAAAAAAATCAATTAAATAAAAATATATTATTTTAAAATCTAAACAAAATTTCAATTCACATAAAGTGGCCGTAAATTAGGGCATGAATTTTTCATCATCTTTTACAAAGCTGAATGACTAAGTTGATAATGATTAGGAAATAACGTAAAATTTATTACTTTACCACCACCTTTGATGTAAACCTAGCTAGTCGCCATTGGTTGTCATCAAATTCTCAATGCGGTGGTGATCATAACCAGTTTCCGTATAAAAATCATGGACATGGTCACATGAGCCAAAATAAAAATGATTAATGAATTAGTGACATGATCAATTAGATTAAAACTATTTTTGAGCTATTTACAGTGAAGTCACTTTCGTTGCCTAGTCATTTTATTTTTTACTTTAAAGTCATATGATTGAGATCCTTATAGATAAATATAAAATAATAATTATATATTACCTCACTATGAAAGGGAGGGATATATATCTGAGAATGATTGTGTTGGAATGGGCACAAAAGTAGTAAGGATCAAAATCATAACTCAATCGTTGTTGGGTCTCACCATCCTGTGCCTTACATCACTAATTTAACTTTTCATATATATGTTTGTGAAATCCAAAAGAAATGCCACAAGTTTTAAGCACTTCCTTATCTTTTTCTATCTAGGCTTGATTTGAAAGCTCTTTTTCCCTTAAGGTGATTTAATTTACTTTCTATGAAGATTTGAACATAGACGTAATAATTTAGATATCAATCTATCTAATGATGTGAGTTTATTAGGATTAAACTACTAATTAAGGAGGTAAGTACATGGACGAAAAAACAATACTTGTTAGGATTATTATTGATGTGAAAGTTTTGTCGTATAGAAAAGCAAAAACCATTATAGGATTCTTGAGCCACAAACTTTGCCCTTGGACCTGTTTTTGGAATTTAGTGGGGCATATCAAATTTGATGGTTCACCCTATGGTACCAAATGTCTGATCTATATAAAAATTCAAGGGCAAGGTTGTCCCTAATGTGTTAAGGATCTATTGGAATAGAGGGGTGGCAATTGAGGACACTTGTTTTGTTCTAATTTGTTAATTCTTCTTCTATAGCCTTTCTAGACGACTTAGCTTTGATTATTTATTTGTGTGATAGTGTTTCCTTCCAAACAAGAGCCAGCATATTCACAATGATATGAAATGATTAATCTTATCAATTTCATTTATTTGAACATTTTGGAAGGCTACATCCATATAAATTCTTAAGAAGCAACCAAGTCTACTTGTTTTTATCGTTTATATTTTTCTTTTCTTCATTAAACCCATTCCGTTTTTTTCCTTTTAGATCATTATATTGTCCTGGTGATATAAAGGATGAAATTAGACCAAATCAGTTATATATATTTAGACTAGACAGTCACTACTCACAAAGACAACATGGGGTCCATCGCATGTCTTGTTTTTCCTTCATATCTTCTCTCTCCATATCTCTTTCTCTAGTTTTCTCTTTGTAAACCAACTTGAGTTTGTCAACTTCTTTTGGAAGAGTGTTCAATTTTATCCTCAGTTTAAGCAAGAGGTTAAGATTTATTTTGTTCATGCAACAACTCATTAGCTAACGATAGATTTTTAAAGACTTAAATAGAGTTTAGATATGCAGCAAATTAATTTTTAATTTGTTAAATTAAAAAATACTATAAATAACTATTAAAAAAAAAATTCCGTGGTGGGTGTTTAGTTTTCACCTATTTGCAAGCTAGTACAAGAAATTTCTAAAATTCATATTTATAGGTTAATAAATTAGATGATTCATTAAGTAACACTAATACTAACTAATCAGTAAAATCCTATTTATATAATAAAAAATATTATGTACACAAAAATTAATTATTTTATATTTTTGTATAAATATATGTGTTATTTAATTTATTTTTAATATATATTTTATATTTCTGTTTAATTTTATGACTAATTTTTTGTACATACATAACATAGTTGATATATAATAGGCTAACTGTGCTCGAGTCAGATCATTGCTCAACCCTTCAAATCAACTTTGTCATCAACGATAAAGGAAAAAAAAAAGAAATTACACAATTATTTAGTGTTTAGACCAAAATTAAGCCGGGGATTTAACACGAGCTATTCTAGAAGAATAGCCTTTTTAGGGTTAGGAGATCATTGAGGAGAATTCCACACATCGTCTCTTTTTGTTTAGCTTGGATATATGTCTTCTATTTTCTGCATTTGGATTGTGAGAACTGTTTAGTAGCTAAACTTTTCTCTAGATAAAGTGATCATATAACATATCACCAAACAGAGAAAAAAAGTGATCATATGGAAATATAAAAGTTTTTTTTTTTTTTTTTTTGTCTTCCTTTTCCTTGTTCTTGGTTCAATTTTCATGTTTTCTTTTTCGGCCTGGATCAACTTGGGTCTCGTTTTGTCCATATTCATTGAACCATTCAGAGTCTTTTTGCATGTCCAAAACAACGTACGTATTTGGTACATACCATAAAGTATACAGATGCTCCAACCATTGTGAATGAAATTAAAAGCCAACTCCTGTCCTGGAAAAAAAGCCAACTAAAAAGAAAATGATAGATAATTTTGGGGAAAAAAACAGAAACAAAGAGAGAAAGTGGAAGATGTTTTAAACAAAAACTAATCAATCCCTGACCCAAAAAAAAAAAAAAAAAACAGTACACCCAAAACAACAAAACCCACAACAAAGCTATGACTATATTTATATGAGCCGTAACATACCCAAAACACAACTTATACAATATTCACGTAAGGCTGAAGGGGTTCATATTCAGAACGCGTTTGTTGGAGGAAGACTAATCCAGGATAATATCATCACATTGTCTAAGAAGCCTATTATGCTTTAACATCAAAATGAAAAATATGAAATCCTAAAAATTAATAAATAATTAACTAATAAATTAATTATGAGTCTAAAATTATAAAATTAAAATTTATAATTTAAAGAAGTAAAAGTGTTTAAAATACGAATTTCTTTTTTTGTCATGAAAATACGAAGAATCGGTCAAGGTATAGTTTTGGTTTCTCATAGTTAATGTATAATATTACGTGAAAACTTTGACTAGTTGAGCGTAGGATAAGTTGAATTATGTGAATGGTGCATGTTGAATTATGTGAATGGTGCATGTTTAGTGAATATAGTAAATAAATGTTGAGTTTGATGTGAATTTGTAGGTGAAAATTAGTAAGTGGTATTGATAAATTATATGTTGAGATGATTGTGGTGTGGTTGGTATTGAATGTAAATTTAGGATAATTAGTAAATAATTAATTAATAAAATTAATTATTATTCAAAGAAATTAAAAAAATTAAATTTGATAAGTTAAAAGGGTAAAAATAATTAAAATACAAATTTTAATACTAATTTTAAAATTTTTTGTCCAAAAATGGCCAACGAACCAACAAGTCGAACCGGTTGGATCAAGTCCAAACTGGACTCAAAGCCCATATATAAAGACCAAAATCCAACCACTTAACCTCATTCATCATGCTCCAAACTGAATGAGAGAGTGAGGGACGGTGATTTGGGAAGGGAAACTCCAAACTCTTGTCTAACATTTTAAATCCACATAACTTTAAATCTGGAGCTCCGATTGACGAGCCGTCAGCGGCCACACATTCGTCTTTGAATTCTCTACAAAATCCATTGAACAATTTGATAAGAAATTTGAAATTTCGTATCCAATTATTTCCCTTTCAGTTTCGTAATTTTGGGTATTATATGTTGAGGAAATTTGTGTTTTTGGTGATGTTAGGTGTGAATTAACTTTGGAAAATCATTAGACTCTTTCCTAATCATTTGTGGGTAAGGTGAGAAGCCTCTAACTCTTGTGAACTAGTTGAAATAGCACACCCTATGTTAATTTTGGTAATTTTTGTGTGGAATTAGATTGAATTATATAAATTAGAATCAAATTGATGAAGTTGGAGGCTTGAGTTGAGCATTGGGAGCTGAAAATCTGATTGGTGGAGGCTTGGAGCTTGTGAAATTGTGGATTTTGAAGTGTTCCGGACTTAAGGGGAATCGGCTAAGGTATGGTTTTGGTTTCTCGTAGATAATATATAATGTTGCGTGAAAACTTAGGCTAGTTGACCATAGGATAGGTTGAACTAGGTGAAATTGATAAGGTTTAGTACTTATTGTGAAACTATTCAGTTTGTTATAGAAATGTGGTGATTATTGATGTTGATGAGTGATGCACCACTATTTTGTGGTACATCTTGTACTTAATTCAGTGGATTTTATCCACTATTCTCACACTTATTCATGTAAATTGCATGTTTTACATTTTCCTTTCTGATTCTGTGCTTTGATTAAAAACATACTTCTTTGGTCTTAAATTTACTAATTTTAATCCTCTTTTATTACCATTCGATGCCTTGATATGTGTGTTAAGTGATTTCAGAGTTTATAGGGCAGGAATGACTTAGAGGATGGAAAGGAAGCATGCAAAAGTGGAAGGAATACAAGAAACTGAAGGAATTGCTAAGCTGTTCAGCTTGACCTCCTGGTACTAAATCGACCATAACTTGAGCTACAGAGGTCCAAATGAGGCAGTTCCAGTTGCGTTGGAAAGCTAACATCCGGGGCTTTGAAATGATATATAATTTGCCATAGTCGCCACGCTTTTAGGCGACGCGCATGCGTGGATCACGCGTACGCGTGACCTGGCAAAAATTCAAGCCATGCGTACGTGTGGACGACGCGTACGCGTGACAGAGCCGCATGCTGCGGCAATTTCTGGGCTGTTTTTGACCCAGTTTTTGGCCCAGAAAACACAGATTAGAGGCTACAGAGTGGAGGAATGCATCCATTCATTCACAAATTTAGGTTTTAGATGTAGTTTTCTAGAGAGGGCTCTCTCCTCTCTCTAGGTTTTAGGATTTAGGATTTCTCTTAGTTTTAGGATTACTTCTTCTCAATTTCAGGTTCAATGTTCCTTTAATTTAATTTCTCTTCTACTTTTATTTATTCCAGTACTTTGGTTTATCTATTTCTCTTGTTAATTACTTATGTTGCCAAATTGGTTTATGAACTCCATGTTAGATTTGATTTCTTTATTTAATGCAATTTGAGGTATTTTAGATTTATGGTTACTTTCTTCAAATTATGTGATTGATGCTTTCAATATTTAGATTTCTCTCCTTTTGGCTTTGGTTGAGTAATTGGTGACACTTGAGTTATCAAACTCCTTTGTTGATCGATGATTGGAATTTGTTGGTTGATTTGGATCCCTCTAAAGCTAGTCTTTCCTTAGGAGTTGACTAGGACTTGAGGAATCAAATTGATTAGTCCACTTGACTTTCCTTTATTTAGTAAGGGTTAACTAAGTGGGAGTAATGAACAATTCTCATCACAATTGATAAGGATATCTAGGATAGAATTTCCAGTTCTCATACTTTGCCAGAGCTTTATTAGTTATTACTTTAATTCTTGCAATTTACTTTTCCTGTTCATTATTCAAAATCCCCAAAAAGATAATCTTCCATAACCAATAATAAATACACCTCCCTGCAATTTCTTGAGAGACGATCCGAGGTTTAATTACTTCGGTTATCAATTTTATTAGGGGTTTGTTACTTGTGACAACCAAATTTTTGTACGAAAGGATTATTGTTGGTTTAGAAACTATACTTTCAACGAGACTTTATCTGTAAAATCCTTTACTAGCAGAATTCTGCTCATCAAAATGGCGCCGTTGCCGGAGAATTGCGAACGTGTGCCTTATTGTTGGTTATTGTAAATATTTGCTTTTGCTTGTTTATTTGTTTTTTTTAATTTTTTATTAGCTACTATGAATTCTCACCCCTGTCGCTATGAGTTTGGTTCCAATGTTGTTGTAGGGAATGGAAGCTATAATGGGAACATGCATCAATGTTGGAACAATCAAAGATGGGAGGAGCCACAAGGATTTGATCAACCCTCTTGGCAACAACCCCCTCCAATGCGCTATAACCAACAACCATTCTATGATGCATACCAAGACAATAGTTATGGTGGATCTCTTCGTGACAACCAACCTCCACCAAATTACTATGGTCAAGAGCCATTCCAGGGTGCGTACCAAGATGATGAATATGGTGGACCCCTTGTAGTTACCGACAAGCCCTACCATATGCTTATGAACCACCTCCTCAACATAATTTTGAACCACCACACTCACAAGTCCCTTTTCACCGTTCACCTCCATATGACCCTAACCCTTATCCACCATATCAACCACCTTATGAGCCTTATGAGCCATAGATAGATCCACCCCAATTCCAACATAATTACTCCCAAGAACCACCACCTCCATATATACCATGTCCATATCCATCAACCCAAGAGCCATATGATCATAATCATGTTATTCAAGCTGGACAAGAGTCAATGGGTCATCTCAAGGAATCAATGGATCAACTTCAAGCAACCATCCATCAAAAGTTTGGCCCAAGAGACTCATGCAATGAACAAAGCATTTCCACAGATGAGTGTGTTGAGCAACAAGTGGAAAAGATGGAGAGTGTTGAACCGCCATATAATGATCTCTCCATCCCATCACCGCCCTCCATGGAAGAACACCCACATCCATCAACCCAAGAGCAACACGATCCCAATTACGCTAGTGACATGGAACAAGAGAGAAGGGATCGCCTTTGGGACGCAATAGATCGGTTACACGCGCCTTTATTTCCAGAGGAGCTAGAGGAGGCCTGGTGCACGAAATTGTGATTCACACTTTTCACAACTCCGCACAACTAACCAGCAAGTGCACTTGGTCGTCCAAGTAATACCTTACGTGAGTAAGGGTCGATCCCACGGTGATTGTCGGCTTGAAGCAAGCTATGGTCATCTTGTAAATCTTAGTCAGGCGGATTCAAATGGTTATGAGATTTTGATAATTAAAAGATAAATAAAACAGAAAATAAGATAAACGTACTTATGTAATTCATCGGTGGGAATTTCAGATAAGCGTCGGGAGATGCTTTGTTGCTTCTGAAACTCTGCTTTCCTATTATCTTCTTCCAATCATGCGTGTTCCCTTCCATGGCAAGCTGTATGATCCTCTCGGATGAAAAATACCAGGTACGATCTCTGCACGGCTAATCAACTGTCGGATTTTTCGTCTCGGATGAAAAATACCAGGTACAGCTACCGCACGGCTAATCATCTGTCGGTTCCTGCTAGCGTCAGAATAGGACCCTTGTCCTTTTGCACACTGTCACTGCACCCAACATTCGCAAGTTTGAAGCTCGTCACAGTCATCCCTTCCCAGATCCTACTCGAAATACCACAGACAAGGTTTAGACTTTTTGGATCTCAGGAATGGCTGCCAATTGGTTCTAGCCTATACCACGAAGGTTCTAATCTCAAATTCAGATGCTCTGTTGTCAGGAGAGATGACATGAATCGTTGATTAGAAACCTAAGAGAATATACTTCGGCTGTCGTTCAATGACTACGTTGAACATCATGTAGACCGCTTGTGGTTGTCAGGCACGTGGATCATGGCTAAGCGAGTAATGAAGATAGTGGGTGATTGTCACGGGTCACCCCTTCATTCTGACTTAACTGAATTAAGTACGATAGTATATCTTGGAGAAGAAGTAGGTGTGAATTGAAGGAAAAACAATAGTACTTGCATTAATTTATGAAGAACAGCAGAGCTCCACACCTTAATCTATGGGATGTAGAAACTCCACCGTAGAAAATACATAAGAGAAAAAGGTCTAGGCATGGCCGTGTGGCCAGCCTCCAAGTGTAACATAAAAGTGCCAAAAGATGATCAAAGATCAAAAGGGATCCAAAGATATAAAATAAATCTCTAAAAGTAGTTTTTATACTAGACTAGTAACCTAGGTTTACAGAAAATGAGTAACTAAGTACAGATAGTGCAGAAATCCACTTTCGGGGCCCACTTGGTGTGTGCTTGGGCAGAGCATTGAAGCTTTCACGTGCATAGGCTGTTCTTGGAGTTAAACGCCATCTTGGGTGCCAGTTAGGCATTTAACTCCAATTCTGGTGCCAGTTCTGGCGTTTTATGCCAGAAAGTTTTAGGCTGGCTTTTAGTGCCAGTTTGGGCCATCAAATCTCGGGCAAAGTATGAACTATTATATATTTTTGGAAAGCGCAGGATATCTACTTTCCAATGCAATTGAGATCTCGCCAATTAGGCTTCTGTAGCTCCAGAAAATCCACTTCAAGTGCAGGAGGATCAGAATCCAACAGCATCTACAGTCCTTTTTCAGCCTTTGAATCAAATTTTTGCTCAGGTCCCTCAATTTCAGCCATAAAATACCTAAAATCATAGAAAAACATGCAAACTCATAGTAAAGTCCAGAAATGTGATTTTTGCATAAAAACTAATAAAAATATAATAAAAAGTAACTTAAACATACTAAAAACTATGTAAAAATAATGTAAAAAAGGGTATAAATTATCCGCTCATCACAACACCAAACTTAAATTGTTGCTTGTCCCCAAGCAACTAAAAACAAAATAGGATAAAAAGAAGAGAATATACAATAAATTTCAAATATCAATGAAGCTCAGTTCCAATTAGATGAGCGGGACTAGTAGCTTTTTGCTCCTGAACAGTTTTGGCATCTCACTTTATCCTTTGAAGTTCAGAATGACTGGCATCCATAGGAACTCAGAATTCAGATAGTGTTATTGATTCTCCTAGTTCAGTATGTTGATTCTTGAACACAGCTACTTTATGAGTCTTGGCCTTGGCCCTAAGCATTTTGTTTTCCAGTATTACCACCAGATACATAAATGCCACAAACACATAACTGGGTGAACCTTTTCAGATTGTGACTCAGCTTTGCTAGAGTCCCCAGTTAGAGGTGCTCAGAGCTCTTAAGCACACTCTTTTTGCTTTGGACCACAACTTTAACCGCTCAGTCTCAAGCTTTTACTTGACACCTTCACGCCACAAGGACATGGTTAGGGACAGCTTGGTTTAGCCGCTTAGGCCAGGATTTTATTCCTTTGGGCCCTCCTATCCATTAATGCTCAAAGCCTTGGATCCTTTTTACCCTTGCCTTTTGGTTTAAAGGGTTATTGTCTTTTTCTGCTTGCTTTTTCTTTTTCTTTCTTTTTCTCTTTTTTTTCTTTATTTTTTTCGCCATATTTTTTTTCGCAAGCTTTGTTTTTCACTGCTTTTTCTTGCTTCAAGAATCAATTTTATGATTTTTCAGATTATCAATAACATTTCTCCTTTTTCAGTATTCTTTCAAGAGCCAACAATTTTAACATTCATAAACAACAATATCAAAAATATGCACTGTTCAAGCATTCATTCAGAAAACAAAAAGTATTGCCACCACATCAAAATAATTAGATTATTTTCAAGATAAATTTCGAAATTCATGTACCTCTTGTTCTTTTTCAAATAAAAATATTTTTCATTTAAGAAAGGTGAAGGATTCATAGGACATTCATAGCTTTAAGACATAGACACTAGACACTAATGATCATGTAATAAAGGCACAAACATTGACAAAACATAAAGCATAGAATTTGAAAGACAAAAAAATAAGAACAAGGAAATTAAAGAATGGGTCCACCTTAGTGATGGCGGCTAGTTCTTCCTCTTGAATATCTTATTGAGTGCTTGAGCTCCTCTATGTCTCTTCCTTGCCTTTTGTTGCTCCTCTCTTATGGCCTTTTGGCCCTCTCTGATTTCATTGAGGATAATGGAGTGCTCTTGGTGCTCCATGATAAACCACTATTTTATGGTTTATAATGTGCTTAATTGTGTGGTTTTATCATGATCTTTACCCACTTATTCATATGATTAGCATGCATTTATATTTCCTTCCTAAAATTTTTACATGATTGAAAACTTGCTTCCTAGAGACTTTTAATTATGTATTTTAATTCTCCTTTATTCCATTCGATGCCGTGATCTGTGTGTTAAGTGTTTCAGGCTTTATAGGGCATGAATGAGTTGGAGATTGGAAAGGAAGCTTGCAAAAATGGAAGGAACACAAGAAATTGAGGAAATGACCAGCGAGAAGTGACGCAGTCGCATGGCTCACGCGACCGCGCGAAAGAGAAGAAATCGCAGTGACGCGGCCGCATGGCTCACGCAACCGCGCGGATTGGAATAGCACAAGTGACGCGGAGGCGTGGACGACGCGCTCGCGTGGCAGGGCAAAAGGCCGAATGACGCGGCCGCATGAATGACGCGATCGCGTGACGTGCGCGATCTGCATAATCTGCAGAATTCGCTGGGGGCAATTTTGGTCCCTGCTTTGACCCAGTTCTCGGCCCAGAAAAGCAGACTAGAGCCAAAGAACATGCAGAAACCAAAAAAACAACATTCATTCTACACAGTTTTAGTTTTTTAGATCTAGTTTCACTCCTTCTCTAGGTTTTCTCTCTACACATTCATAGTTCTTAGGATTTTATTTCTATTGCTTTTTGCATTGGGATATTGAGAAGAGTTATTACCTCATCAAGACTTCGTCATTCTAGTTTGTTTTCTTTACTTGGCTTTACTCTTCCATGTCCTTTAATTTACTCAATTTTACTATTGGATTATTTTAGAATTTATTAATACAAGAATTACTTTTATTTTTAATTGATTCCTTTGAGTTTTATTTATCATGTCTTTCTTTAATTCCCTTTCCTATGTTATGAGTTCTACATTCACAATGAGCGAGTAGTTCCCTAACTTGATGGGGAGTTGATTGAAATGAACCCTTGAGTTGGGATGCTTAAAAGAAAAATTGTAATTGAGTTTATTGTTGGAATGCTCTCTAGTCACTGACACTAATCCTTTTCAATTGAGCGGATTGGAACTTGTGAGTAGAAACAGTATTCCAACTTGTTTGACTTTTCCTTACCTAGTAAGGGATAACTAAACAGAACAACCTTCAATTATCAATTAATCTTGAGAGTACTTCAACAAGAATAGGGCTTCCAACTAATCTACTCCCAGTCAAGGCTTTTATTTAAATTATTTAATTTCTCTAATTTAATTTCCTGTTTATTCAACTCAAACCATTTTGAAAACATCTGATTAATAAAATAGCACACCTTTCTGCAACTCGTTGGGAGACGACCTGGGATTCATACTCCCAGTATTTTAATTTTAATTCTTGTGACAACCTTCTAAATTGATAAGAGAATTTCTGGTTGGTTAAGAACTATACTTGCAACGCATATCTTATAACAATTCTTAATTCGCCAATTTCCGCCACGTCAATTTTTGGCACCGTTGTCGGGGAGTTGCAATAGAGTGCTAAAGTTATTAATTGGAATTTATATATTTGCATTTTATTTTATCTTGCTACTATGAGCTGCTTGTTTCTTTCGCTAGATGACGCGTTCACTTCCTGATCCAAGCTTGCTAGTATTCAATCCTGAGATTGAAAGAACTATTTCACGAATAAGGCAAGCTCGGCGTCGGTTAGTCCTCTCTGAGGGCAGATCTGAAACGTCACGAGGAAGAAACCAGCCCCCGTTCTACTGATTCGGTTGATTTACGTGTAGGTGACATGGCAGAACCTAGGAGAGTTACTATCCAGGAGGCTAGAGTCCATGATTTTACAATGTAACCGTTTCAAGCGCATCACCCAGCGGTGGCTACAGACTTTGAAATAAAGACTGCACTACTTAATTTGATGCCCAAGTTTCATGGCTTACCTGCTCAAGAGCCTATCAAGCACCTGAGAGATTTTCAAGCAGCCTGTTCTACTGTCAGGCGTGATGGTGCAGATGAAACTTCAATTTTGTTGAAAGCTTTCCCGTTTTCTCTTGAGGGAAAGGCAAGAGAGTGGTACTACACTCAACCCGCAGCAACTGTATCCAACTGGGATACACTTAGAAGAGAATTCTTGGAAAAATTCTTTCCAGCTGAAGTTACTGATAAACTGAGGAAAGATATTTTCATGATTGTTCAGGACGAATCTGAGACTCTCTATGAATACTGGGAGCGCTTCAATAATCTTCTGGAAGCATGCCCCCACCATATGATTGACAAGATAGTGTTACTCGGTTACATTACACAGGGCATGAGGCCCCAAGATAAGACCACATTGGAAAGTGCTAGCAATGGGTCTATGAAAAAGTACAAAACTACTGATGAGGCATGACAATTGATCAGTGACTTAGCTGAATCCACTCGGAATCACGGGCAAAAGCAAGGCCATTCAAAAGCCGTTGCAGAAGTATCCTCTAGCAGAGAGACTGCTGCTCTAACTCAGAGTATCTGTGAAATGACCAACTTGCTGAAGCAGATGCAATTGAATCAACAACAAGTTCAGCAAGCTCAACCTTCTCCGCCATAGCAAAGCCAACAGTTAGTCCCACAGAGAGTTTGCAGAATCTGTGCTGATTATAGCCATTATACTGACGAATGTCCGTAGCCCAGCAGGAAGACAACACCGTAGCAGCCACTCATAACTTCTATGACCGCCCCAACCAAGGGTACAATCAAGGTGGCAATTACAACCACGGATGGCAGGACAATTCTAACCAGAATTGGAGGGACAACAACAACAACAGAGGAGGCAGAGACAATCAGGGAAATCATAGGTGGAATAACAACAACAACAGGCAGCAGAACCATAACCAGCCTTATAGAGCACCTCACCTGAGGCAATCCCAAGGACCACAGAATACCCAACAGCAGACCTCTCAAATTACCTATCCTTCCTCATCTTCTAATGATGACTTACTACAATCTATTGATCGGAGACAACAGACCATGAAAAATAACCTTTATGCTACACTAAATGGTCTGAACTCTACTTTGCAAGCTCTTGTCTCACAGATTGGATCAATGAATAACTCCAATAACCAGCCTTTGAGCTCCAGTGGAATCCCCTCTCAACCATTACCCAATCCAAAGGGTGGCATTAATGCCATCACCCTAAGGTCCGGAACCACACTGCAGGAGAGGAATCAGGAGGAGCCAAGCCCACCAGAACACGCCTCAGCTGAAGAGGTAATGGAAATAGAAGATGTTGAAGAGGAAGAGGACATACAGAACATGGCTTAAAAAGAAGAAATTCAACCACAGGAGGAAGCACCACAGGGCGCAGATACTGTAGAAACCACCACTCCCATTCCATTTCCACAACTTGCAAGGAAGCCCAGGAAGCAGCTGGAACCTGATCCCAAAATGGTAGAGATATTCAAAAAGGTTGAGGTAACTGTTCCTCTTTTTGATGTTATTCAACAGGTACCTAAATATGCAAAGTTTCTAAAGGATTTATGTATGCATAAAGACAAAATTAATGAATTAGAAACTATTCCTTTAGGTAGTTCCATATCTGCTTTAATGGGAGGTTTACCTAAAAAGTGTAGTGACCCAGGTCCATGTATGGTTAATTGTACTATTGGTGGTGTGGTATTTTCTGTCTGCATGTGTGATTTAGGAGCATGTGTGAGTATAATGCCTTTGTCTATATATGATATTTTGAGGCTCCCTCCCTTAAAAAGGTCGGCAGCTCATTTTGTGTTAGCAGATAAAAGCATTATTACAGTGGCCGAAGTTGCTGAAGATGTATTAGTGGGCATTAAGAGGCTCACATTTCCCATTGATTTTTATATCCTGGAGATGCCCCAAAATGACTTAGAGAAGCCATCATCAATCCTACTCGGAAGATCATTCCTGAAGACCTCGAAGTTCAAATTAGATGCTTTTTCAGGAACATACTCTTTTAAAATAGATGGCCGAGTAGTAATCTTCAATCTGAATGGAGTTATGAAGCATCCTCCAGAGGATCATTCTATCCTCCAGTGTGACATCATAGATGAAACCGTGGCTGAAGTTCACCAGGAGGAATTTGAAGAGAAGTACATAGGACAAGGTCCAAGTTTAGGGACATTCTCAGAGGACAATGACAATGCTTTACCATTGTTACCAGCTCTAGACAACCCAGAGCCTGACCATGATCAAAAGTTAGAACTAAAACCCCTTCCTCCACACCTCAAATATGCTTACCTTGAGGACGAGCAGAAGTTTCCAGTTATCATTGCAAGGGAACTCACTTCTCAACAGGAAGAGCAGTTACTTAGTGTGCTAAGAAGGCACAAAAAGGCAATTGGTTGGAGTTTGGCAGACATAGTAGGCATCAACCCTCAAGTTTGTGAGCATCGGATATTTTTAGAAGAGGGAGCAAGACCTGTCCGTCAACCCCAGAGAAGACTAAACCCCACTATCTTAGAGATTGTCAAAAAGGAAGTGACCAGACTACTGGAGGCAGATATCATCTACCCCATTTCAAACAGTGAATGGGTAAGCCTAGTACAAGTGGTGTCCAAGAAGTCTGGAGTCACTACAGTGAAGAATGAGCATGGAAATCTCATTGCAACCAGAGTTCAGAACGCCTGGAGGGTCTGTATTGACTACAGACGCCTCAACCAGGCCACTCATAAGGATCACTATCCTCTTCCATTCATTGATCAAATGCTGGATCGTTTGTCAGGTAAATCACATTATTGTTTTCTAGATGGTTACACAGGTTATTTCCAGATTCATATAGCTCCTAAGAATTAGGAAAAGACCACTTTTACATGTCCTTTTGGGACTTATGCTTACAAGAGAATGCCCTTTGGCTTGTGCAATGCACCAGCTACTTTCCAAAGGTGCATGATGAGTCTTTTCTCTGATCTTATTGAGGATTGTATGTAAGTTTTTATGGATGATTTTAGTGTGAACGGAGATTCCTTTAGCCTTTGCTTAGATGGATTATCTAGAGTGTTAGATAGAAGTGTCAGTACAAACCTTGTATTAAATTTTGAAAAATGTCACTTTATGGTAAAACAAGGTATTGTACTAGGACATGTTGTGTCTAATACTGACATTTCTGTAGATCCAGCAAAGGTGGATGTTATTTCTAGTTTACCTTACCCCTCTTCTGTGAGGGAAGTCCATTCGTTCCTTGGCCATGCAGGTTTTTACGGGAGATTCATTAAGGACTTTATTAAGGTAGCACTTCCCTTATCCAGACTACTGCAAAAGGATATTGTGTTCAAGTTCAGTGAGGATTGCAAACAAGCGTTTGATAAGCTGAAGACCGCCCTGACTCAAGCTCCAATTGTGAGAGGACCAGACTGGAGCCAGCCATTTGAAATAATGTGCGATGCCTCCAACCATGTAGTAGGAGCAGCACTGGCTCAGCGTGAAGGTAAGGACCCCTTTGTTATTGCTTATGCGTCTAAAACTTTAGATGCCGCTCAGTCCAATTACACTACTACTGAGAAAGAGCTTCTTGCTATTATTTTTGCTCTAGATAAATTCCGAGCCTATTTACTTGGTACGAAGGTAGTAGTGTACTCAGACCACGCAGCTCTAAAGTATCTATTAGCTAAAAAGGAGTCTAAACCGAAGCTTATACGTTGGATATTACTATTACAAGAATTTGATTTAGAAATTAAGGATAGGAGTGGTAACCAAAATTTAGTGGCAGACCATTTGAGTCGCCTTGAGCACATTACAGATGACCCCACTCCTATAGCTGATAATTTCCCGTTTGATAACCTACACGCAGTATCTGAGGTAGTCCCTTGGTATGCACCTGTAGCTAATTATCTAGTTAGCCGCACCTTTCCTCCAAACTTTTCTAAGCATCAAAGAGACAAGCTGAAAAGCGAGTCTAAATATTATATATGGGATGACCCATATTTATGGAGATGTGGCACTGACCAGGTGATTAGACGGTGTGTGCCTCAATCAGAATTCCAGTCCATCTTAGAGGCCTGTCACTCATCTGAGAGTGGAGGACATTTTGGCCCTCAAAGAACAGCTAGAAAAATCTTAGACTGTGGATTCTGGTGGCCTACTCTTTTTAGAGACGCTGCTGAATTTTATAGATCTTGTTTCCCATGCCAGAAATTTGGTAATATATCCAAGAGGGATGGGATGCCTCAACAAATTATGCTTTTCTGTGAAATTTTTGAAGTTTGGGGCATTGACTTCATGGGTCCATTTCCAAATTCTAACGGTTATTTTAATATATTGTTAGCTGTGGATTACGTTTCCAAATGGGTTGAAGCAATTCCTACCCGCACTGATGATGCTAACACTGTTGTTTCCTTTGTGAGAAACCACATTATTTGTCGCTTTGGATCACCACGAGCAATCGTGAGCGATCAAGGCACCCATTTTTGTAACAGGAGACTAACAGGATTAATGAAAAAGCATGTGATAATTCATAAGGTTGCAACAGCCTACCATCCTCAGACTAATGGGCAAGCCGAGGTGTCAAACAGAGAGATAAAGCATATCTTGCAGAAGATAGTCAAACCTCATAGAAGAGATTGGAGCACCAGGCTACAAGATGCACTCTGGGCATACAGAACAGCATACAAAACACCGATTGGGATGAGTCCTTTTCGCTTAGTTTATGGAAAAGCTTGTCATCTCCCTGTTGAAATAGAGCACAAGGCCTTTTGGATAGTAAAGGAGTGCAACATGGGAATTGAGAAAGCCGGAGCTGAAAGGAAGTTTCAACTGCAAGAACTGGAAAGCCTTCGCCTAGAAGCTTATGAGAACTCAAGACTATACAAGGAGAAGATGAAGGCTGTACATAATCAGCACATTAAGAGAAAAAAGTTCCAACCTGGGGACTTAGCCCTCCTTTACAAATCTCGACTGAGGCTCATGCCAGGCAAGTTGAGATCAAGATGGGAAGGTCCATACAGAGTAGAGAAGGCCGAACCATATGGAGTTTATCACCTAAGCCATCTTTCAAGCTCTGAACTTATCAAAGTTAATGGACATCGTTTAAAGCTGTACCATGGCGAGAAGCTGAAGAAAAATAAGGAGCTCAAGATCTTCCTCTTGGAAGATCCCCACATAGCCGACGCCTGAGCTAGTGGAGCGTCCAACTTACGGACGTTAAAGCAAAGTGCTAGGTGGGAGACAACCCACCATGGTATGATCGTTCTTTTCTTTAATCTTAGTTTTCCCTATTCAATAACTCTTCTCTTTATTAGTACATTTTGCGCATCTACATTTACATACTTTTATTTTTAATTGAAAAATTTTTTTTACGTGACGCGATCGCCTCATTGACGCGTCCGCGTCGCAGGCGATTGGAGAAAATAATAAAACAAACAGAGAGTCATGCAAGAGCGTGGCTGGAGGCGTGCCAGTGGCACAAATCGCCCCACGCGACCGCGTCACCGACGCATCCGCATCAAATGGGAACATTGGCCTCCCACGCGACCGCGTCACTCACGCGGCCGCGTGACCTGGAATTCGACGTGAAAATGGTGCACGACTGAAAGTTGTGCTAGAGTGGTGCTGGATTGGTGTTGAACGCACAATTCTTCCCACGCGGCCGCGTGACCGACGCGACCGCGTCATATCCTTCTAATGGCCACTCACGTGATCGCATGCCCCACACGATCACGTCACCCAAAAATTTGGCAAAATAAGATTTTGAATAGAGAGTTGTGCGAGCGCGAGGCTGCCCTCGCGCCAGTAGCATGAAATGGGTCACGCGACCGCGTGACCGACGCGACCGCGTCAATCAGTATAAGTGCAAGTCGCGCGACCGCGTGCCCCACGCGACCGCGTCGCTTACGCCACACAGCTTCCCTGATTTGCTAATTATCTTATCTTTCTTTTTCCCAAATCCTATTTTCTCCTTTCCCTCCTTATTTCTTCCTTCTTCCTTCTCCCTTCTTCCTTCTTTCTCACTTTCTACTCTCTCTCTCTTTCTCTCTCTCTCTCTCTCTCTCTCTCTCTCACCCCCATTAACAAGGTTTTCTTTTCCTCTTTCCCCCTACTTTTTTTCTATTATTCTTCTTATTTTTATATGTTATCTTCTTTTCTTTTCTTTTTACTTTCATTTTTTTCTTTTCTTTTCCTTTTTACTTGGTGTTGGAAATTTATTTGAGCCATTATTTCTCATTATATGCTTGTAGATTGTTGTAAAATTGTTTGGCAATTATATACCTTTTTAAAGGGTTGCTTGCATGTTCACTTTAATACTTTCTATACCTTATTCACCATGCATGCTATGTGTTTGTGAAAAAGCCAATATGGCTATTAAATGCTTGTTTTTCACAAAACCCCTTTCATATTTTATTCGTTGAAAATAATTGTCAATACAAATGTGATGGCTAGTTTGTTACGAGTGATAACAAATTTGACTAATTAAATGCTTGATCTATGCTACTCATGCCTTTGCCTGCATGCCAATAAACCCCCTTGTATTTAATTGTCCTCAACTGCACTTGCTATTTTCCCATTGATGAACTTTTCACATGTAGTCATGACCATGTGTTAATGACATACTCTTTGCCATGCATTGATTATCACTCATACAATCCTCTTCCTTGCTCTATCTTTTTAAATTTAAATTACTCTCTCTTCCCTTTTTCAGGATGGCCACCAAGAAAGGCAAAGAGAAAGCTACTTCCAAATCAACAGCAAGAAGAGGAACAAAGAGAACACTAGTGGCAGAGCTCTCTTCCACTGCGGTTAAACCCTCAACAAAAAGAACTAAGAGGATTATAAAGGTTGATGATAAAGAAAGAGCCTTCCCAGCAAAGGATACTGTGCAATTTCCCAATCGCTACTGTGAGCAGATGTTCCCCATCCTGGCAAAAAGGAGTTACAACAACGAATACCTTCTTATCCTCCCAAACTATATTGCTACCTTTGTTGAGCCGCAAATTGCACAAAGACAATGGGGTTTTCTACAGAGACAGCCGAGGCAGGTCAATCTTTCTTGGGTAGTCGAGTTCTACTCCAACTTTCACCTGCCAACACTGCAGTCTGTCTTTGTCCATCAGAAACAAGTCACCATTACAGAAGAGGCCATTCAAAGAGCTCTAGGTCTTCCCCCTGTTCCAGAAGGATTGGACGCCTTTCAAGAAGACACACTCAAGCGCCAGATGTACCAATTTGATTGGGACGCCGTTCTCAGAGTTATCGCACTACCTGGCAGCCGTTGGATCTACGGATACTATCGTACCCGCCCTAAGGGAATATCAACTTCAGCACTTACCTTGGAGGCTCGCGTATGGGCACAGATCATGTCCCATTACGTCTTCCCGAGCACTCACGAGTCCTCCTTCACTGCGGACATGGCCGTCCTACTATGGTGCATCCTTACAGACCAACCTCTGAATCTACCGAGACACATCCGGAATGCCATGGGACACGTACAAATTACAGACAACTTACCGTTTTCCGCCTTGGTCTCAGATCTTGTCTCAGCAGCTAGAATCTCCTACAAAGCTGGGGACACTGAAGCCATGCTTCCACGGGATGATCAGTATGTCCCTAACGGGAAATACATCAGACCTCCGCCAGCCGCCACAAGCCATCCTACTGAACCGGTTGAAGATATTCCTTCTTCAACACTACAAGCACCTACAACAGATCAACTGCTCCATCAGATACTTGCAAGGTTGGATCGGCAGGAACACAAAGCTAAGATGAGAGAGCGCCGTAACAAGCGCTGATTCACATACCTCAAGGAGCTGATTATGGGAAAATTCAAGGACTCAGACACCCCGGACTCCACTTCCTTTACCATCACAAGAAGCCATGATGGCCCCGACTGTGGAGATACTGCAACCAGCCCACCGTTGTTTCTGACAGATGGCACCGAGGACGGTGCAAAGCCTTAAGTGTGGGGAGGTCGGTCAGTACCTGACTTCCGGAGGTAATTTCTCTTTCCTAAACACCAATAAATTAGGATATTTAGTTAGTTTTTCTTTTGTAGAATAGGATAAATTGCATAGTAATAGATTAGTTGCATGCATGTTCTACTTGATTGAAAAGACAATAAGTTTCTTCTAAGACTCTGTTTTTGGAACAAAATTTCACTAATTTTAATTAAAACTTTTATGTTAAATTTGCTTGAAGATTGTATTTGGAACATGATTTTTAAGCTAAAGAACACACAACCTATGAGATTTGAGCCTTTATGTATGGTTACATTATTTAACCATAATTATTTTATTCTTGTGTGTTTACTTCTCTATGATTGTAATCTATATTTTGTTTCATCCTATATGTCCAATGTTTATTATATTTGTATGCTTGCATATGATTAAGGCCATTATTTGTTTAAAATCACTTATCCAAATTAAACCTACCCTTTCAATTACCTTTGTTAGCCACTTTGAGCCTTTAAATCCCATTTGTTCTATATTTTGCCACATTACTAGCCTTAAGCGGAAAAACAATTATATACCCCAAACTGAATCTTTGGTTAGCTTAAGATAGAATTGTGTATGCTAAATAAGTATGGGAAATTGTGGGAACAAAAGATAATAAGGGAATGTGTCATGATAATATAATGGGAATTTGGACACCTACTCATGTGAAACTATAAGAATCGAAAATCTATGTGCATTGATAAGCTATGTTTATTTTTATGTTTATGTTGAAAAAAAAACAAACAAAAAATATTCAATAAATACATAAGGGGACAAAATTAACCCAATGTTAAGTTAAGAATTCAAAGATCAATGCATGTATGATAAAATTAAGATAAAAAGTTGATACATGAGTATGGAATGTGAAAGGGAAATTCTGGGTAGCTAGGTATGAATTCTAAAGTTATATAGAATATATATATGTTACGTTAAAGCTTGGGTTAATTAAAGATTCAGTTTATAAGCTTACTTAGCCATATATGTATCCTTACCATTACCTTGACCCCATTACAACCTTGAAAAGACCTCATGATGTTTGCATTGGTATATTAAATATTGTTGATTGATTAGGAGAAGAACAAAAATTAGAGAGTATGATTAGAGAAGGATAGAGTGATTGCCCTATACACTAGAGAGATTAGAGCGTACATACATCATCATTGAGGGTTCAATGCTTAAAATTCTATGTTTCCTGCTTTCATGAGCTACCTTCTTGCATTTTTATCTGTTTTTACTGTATGAGAATTGAATTAGTGGAATTTGATTTGTAATTGTTTTGAAGAGCTTATTTACTATTGATCAAGTAGACAAGAATCATATAGTTGCATTCACATATATAGGTTGCATTGCATTGCATGAGTTTTACATGCTCCTACTCATTTATTTTATCTCCTTCAACTAAGCATGAGGACATGCTAATGTTTAAGTGTGGGGAGGTTGATAAACCACTATTTTATGGTTTATAATGTGCTTAATTGTGTGGTTTTATCATGATCTTTACCCACTTATTCATATGATTAGCATGCATTTATATTTTCTTCCTGAAATTTTTACATGATTGAAAACTTGCTTCCTAGAGACTTTTAATTATGTATTTTAATTCTCCTTTATTCCATTCGATGCCGTGATCTGTGTGTTAAGTGTTTCAGGCTTTATAGGGTATGAATGAGTTGGAGATTGGAAAGGAAGCTTGCAAAAACGGAAAGAACACAAGAAATTGAGGAAATGACCAGCGAGAAGTGACGCAGCCGCATGGCTCACGCGACCGTGCGAAAGAGAAGAAATCGCAGTGACGCGGCCGTATGGCTCACGCAACCGTGCGGATTGGAATAGCACAAGTGATGCGGAAGCGTGGACGACGCGCTCGCGTGGCAGGGCAAAAGGCCGAATGACGCGGCCGCATGAATGACGCGATCGCGTGACGTGCGCGATCTGCATAATCTACAGAATTCGCTGGGGGCGATTTTGGGCCCTGCTTTGACCCAGTTCTCGGCCCAGAAAAGCAGACTAGAGCCAGAGAACATGCAGAAACCAAAAAAATAACATTCATTCTACACAGTTTTAGTTTTTTAGATCTAGTTTCACTCCTCCTCTAGGTTTTCTCTCTACACATTCATAGTTCTTAGGATTTTATTTCTATTACTTTTTGCATTGGGATATTGAGAAGAGTTATTACCTCATCAAGACTTCGTCATTCTAGTTCATTTTCTTTACTTGGCTTTACTCTTCCATGTCCTTTAATTTACTCAATTTTACTATTGGATTATTTTAGAATTTATTAATACAAGAATTACTTTTATTTTTAATTGATTCCTTTGAGTTTTATTTATCATGTCTTTCTTTAATTCCCTTTCCTATGTTATGAGTTCTACATTCACAATGAGCGAGTAGTTCCCTAACTTGATGGGGAGTTGATTGAAATGAACCCTTGAGTTGGGATGCTTGAAAGAAAAATTGTAATTGGGTTTATTGTTGGAATGCTCTCTAGTCACTGACACTAATCCTTTTCAATTGAGCGGATTGGAACTTGTGAATAGAAACAGCATTCCAACTTGTTTGACTTTCCCTTACCTAGTAAGGGATAACTAAACAGAACAACCTTCAATTATCAATTAATCTTGAGAGTACTTCAACAAGAATAGGGCTTCCAACTAATCTACTCCCAGTCAAGGCTTTTATTTAAATTATTTAATTTCTCTAATTTAATTTCCTGTTTATTCAACTCAAACCATTTTGAAAACATCTGATTAATAAAATAGCACACCTTTCTGCAACTCGTTGGGAGATGACCTGGGATTCATACTCCCAGTATTTTAATTTTAATTCTTGTGACAACCTTCTAAATTGATAAGCGGATTTCTGGTTGGTTAAGAACTATACTTGCAACGCATATCTTATAACAATTCTTAATTCGCCAATTTCCGCCACGTCACTCCATCCTTAGTTGCCCCATGTTGGAACTCAATTCTCCTAAGGAGGTGTTGATTTGCTCCCAATAGTTGTGCGGAGGAAAATGCATCCCTTGAGGTATCCCAAAAATTTCTAGATGAGAGACTTCCTCATGCTCTTGTTGAGGTCCATGAGTGGGCTCTCTTGTTTGCTCCATCCTCTTTTTAGTGATAGGCTTGTCTCCTTCAATAAGGATGTCTTCCTCTATGACAATTCCAGCTGAATTGCATAGGTTACAAATGAGATGAGGGAAGGCTAACCTTGCCAAAGTAGAGGGCTTGTCCGCCACCTTGTAGAGTTCTAGAGATATGATCTCATGAACTTCTACTTCCTCTCCATTTATGATACTATAGATCATGATAGCCCGGTCTATTGTAACTTCAGACCGGTTGCTAGTAGGAATGATAGAGCGTTGGATGAACTCCAACCATCCCCTAGCCACGGTTTTGAGGTCAAGCCTTCTCAATTAAACCAGCTTGCCTCTTTAGTCTCTCTTCCATTGAGCTCCTTCCACACAGATGTCCATAAGGACTTGGTCCAACCTTTGATCAAAGTTGACCCTTCTAGTGAAAGGGTGAGGATCTCCTTGCATCATTGGCAAGTTAAGTGCCAACCTCACATTTTCCGGACTGAAATCCAAGTAATTCCCCCGAACCATTGTGAGCCAATTCTTTGGGTTCGGGTTCATACTTTGATCATGGTTCTTAGTGATCCATGCATTAGCATAGAACTCTTGAACCATTAAGATCCTGGTTTGTTGGATTGGGTTGGTGAGAGATTTCCAACCTCTTCTTTGAATCTTATGTCGGATCTCCAGATATTAACTCTTTTTGAGCATGAAGGGGACTTCGGAGATCACCCTTTTCTTGGCCACAACTTCATAGAAGTGGTCTTGATGGACCTTTGAGATGAATCTCTCCATCTCCCATGACTCGGAGGTGAAAACAATTGCCTTCCCTTTCCTCTTTCTAGTGGTTTCTCCGGCCTTAGGTGCCATTAGTGGTTATGGAAAAATAAAAAAACAGAGCTTTTTTTCCACACCAAACTTACAATGTTTGCTCGTCCTCGAGCAAGAGAAGAAAGAAATGAGGAGAAGAAGAAGAAATGGAGGAGATAGAGGGGAAGGTTGGTTTCGGCCAAGGGGTTTTAAGTGTGTATGATGTGTGGAATTGAAGGTGGTAAGGAGGGGTATTTATAGGGTAAGAGAGAGGGAATTCAGTTATGAAGGGGTGGGTTTGGGAGGGAAATAGTTTGAATTTGAATGGTGAGGTAGGTGGGGTTTATGATGGATAGATGTGAGTGGTGAAGAGAATATGGAGAAGAGGGTAGGATTTGATAGGTGAATGGTATTTGGGGAAGAGGTATTGATGTGATTGGTCAAGGGTATTTGGGAAAGAGTGTTATGGAAAGGTGTGAAGAGGATAGAAGAAGAGGTGGGATAGGTAAGGATCCTGTGGGGTCCACAGATCCTGAGGTGTCAAGGAATTCTGCTTCCTGCACCATTCTGGCGTTCAAACGCCCTCTGTGTGCCAATTCTGGCATTTAACGCCAGCTCTGCTACCTTTCCTGGCATTAAACGCCAGTCTGCTGCCCCTTTCTGGCGTTTAACGCCAGCCAGACACCCTTTTCTGGCGTTAAATGCCAGTCTGTCTGCCAGTTCTGGCGTTTAACGCCAACCAGATGCCAGACACCCTTTTCTGGCGTTAAACGCCCAGAATGCTACCCATTCTGGCGTTTAACGCCCAGAATGCTGCTAGACTGGGCGTTAAACGCCTATTCTGCTATCCTTACTAGCATTTAAACGCCAGTAAGCTTGTCCTCCAGGGTGTGCTATTTTTGATGCTGTTTTTCATTTTGCTTTAATTCTGCAGCTGTTTTTATGAATTCACATGATCATCAACCTAAAGAAAACATAAAATAACAATGGAAAACAAATAAATATAATTAAATAACATTGGGTTGCCTCCCAATAAGCGCTCCTTTAATGTCAATAGCTTGAGAGTGAGCTCTTAGAGAGCTTCACAGAGACTTAGAGCTTAATGGTGGCCTCCCAATACCAAACTTAGAAGTTGAGTGTGGGGGCTCTGTTTGACTCTGTATTGAGAGAAGCTTTTCATGCTTCCTCTCTATGGTTACAGAAGACAATCCTTGAGTCTTAAACACAAGGTAGTCCTCATTCAGTTACAGGACTAACTCTCCTTTGTCCACATCAATCACAGCTCTTGCTGTGGCTAGGATGGCTCTTCCAAGGATGATGGATTCATCTTCATCCTTCCTAGTGTCTAGGATTATGAAGTCAGCAGGGATGTACAGGCCTTCAACCTTCACTAAGACATCTTCTACAAGTCCATAAGCCTGTTTCATTGACTTGTCTGCCATCTCTAATGAGATTCTTACAGCTTGTACCTCAAAGATCCCTAGTTTCTCCATTACAGAGAGTGGAATGAGGTTTATTCCTGACCCCAGGTCACACAGAGCCTTCTCAAAGCTCATGGTGCCTATGGTACAAGGTATTAAAATTTTTTCGGGATCCGGTTTCTTCTGAGGTAATTTCAGTTGAACAAAGCATTCAGTTCATTGATGAGCAATGGAGGTTCATCCTCCCAAGTCTCATTACCAAATAACTTGGCATTCAGCTTCATGATTGCTCCTAAATATTGAGCAACTTGCTCTTCAACAATGTCTTCATCCTCTTCAGAGGAAGAATACTCATCAGAGCTCATGAATGGCAACAGTAAGTTCAGTGGAATCTCTATGGTCTCTGTATGAGCCTCAAATTCCTTTGGTTCCTCAATAGGGAACTCCTTAGTGATCAGTGGATGTCCATTGAGGTATTCCTCACTGGAAATCACTGCGTCTTCCTCCTCTATAGATTCGGCCATGTTGGTTATATTGATGGTCGTGCACTCTCTTTTTAGATTCTCTTCTGTATTGCTTGGGAGAGTACTAGGAGGTATTTCAGTAACTCTTTTACTCAGCTGACCCACTTGTGCCTCCAAATTTCTAATAGAGGACCTTGTTTCAGTCATGAAACTTAGAGTGGTCTTAGATAGATTAGAGACTATGGTTGCTAAGTCAGAGAGGCTTTGCTTAGAATTCTCTGTCTGTTGCTCAGAAGATGATGGAAAAGGCTTGCTATTGCCAAACCTATTTCTCCCACCATTATTATTATTGAAGCCTTGATTAGGCTTCTGCTGATCCTTCCATGAGAAATTAGGATGATTCCTCCATGAAGGATTATAGGTGTTTCCATAGGATTCTCCCATGTAATTCACCTCTTCCATTCCAGGATTTTCAGGGTCATAAGCTTTTTCTTCAGATGAAGCTTCTTTAGTACTGCCGAATGCAGCTTGCATTACAGTCAAATTTTGAGAAATAATATTGACTTGCTGAGTCAATATTTTATTCTGAGCCAATATTGCATTTAGAGTATCAATCTCAAGAACTCCTTTCTTCTGAGTCATCCCATTATTCACAGGATTTCTTTCAGAAGTGTACATGAACTGGTTATTTGCAACCATTTCAATGAGTTCTTGGGCTTCTGTAGGCATTTTCTTCAGATAAAGAGATCCACCAGCAAAGTGATCCAAGGACATCTTGGACAATTCAGACAGACCATCATAGAATATACATAAGATGCTCCATTCTGGAAGCATGTCAGAAGGACACCTTCTGATCAATTGCTTGTGTCTCTCCCAAGCTTCATAGAAGGATTCACCTTCCTTCTGTCTGAAGGTTTGGACTTCCACTCTAAGCTTGCTCAACTTTTGAGGTGGAAAGAATTTGGCCAAGAAAGCATTGACCAACTTTTCCCAAGAGTTCAGGCTTTCTTTAGGTTGTGAGTCTAACCATATCCTAGCTCTGTCTCTTACAGCAAAGGGGAAAAGCATAAGTCTATAGACCTCAGGATTAACCCTATTGGTCTTAACAGTGTCACAGATTTGCAAGAATTCAGCTAAGAACTGATGAGGATCTTCCAATGGAAGTCCATAAAACTTGCAATTCTGCTGCATTAGAGAAACTAATTGAGGCTTAAGCTCAAAGTTGTTTGCTCCAATTGCAGGAATTGAGATGCTTCTTCCGTAGAAGTCGGAAGTTGGTGCAGTAAAGTCACCAAGCATCTTCCTTGCATCTCCACCATTGTTGTTATTTTCGGCTGCCATGTCTTCTTCTTTTTCAAAAATTTTTGTTAGGTCCTCTCCAGAGTTTTGTGCTTTAGCTTCTCTTAGCTTCCTCTTCAGAGTCCTTTCAGGTTCAGGATCAGCTTCAACAAGAATATTTTTATCCTTGTTCCTGCTCATACGAAAAAGAAGAAAATAGAAAAGAAGAGGAATCATCTATGTCACGGTATAGAGATTCCTTTATGTGAGTAGAAGAATAGAAGAATAGAATGAAGAAAGGAGAAGAAGAAGAATTCGAACACAGAGAGGGGGAGAGGGTTTGGATTTTAAGAAGAAGAGAATTGTTAGTAATTAAATAAAATAAATAGAAAGATATGAGAGAGAGAGAGTTATTCGAATTTTAATTAAGATAAAAGAAAAATATTTTTTGTATTTTAATTATAAGTTAGAATTCGAATTTAAGAAAAGGAATAAAATAAAATTAGAATTTAAAACAATTAGTTAATTAAAAAGAATTTTGAAAATGTGGGTAATAGTTTTCAAAAATTAGAGAGAGAGAGAAAGGTAGTTAAGTGGTTTTGAAAAAGATAAGAAATAGTAAACTTTTTAAATTTAAAACAAACAAGTCAAGTGGTTAATTGAAAAAGATTTGAAAATCAATTTTGAAAAGTTAAGAAGTTAGAAAAAGATTTTGAGATTGTAATTTTAAAAAGATATGATTTGAAATTTATTTCGAAAAAGATTGAAAAGGAAGTTAAAAAAGATTTGATTTTTGAAATTAAAGTTGATTACTTGACTAACAAGAAACTAAAAGATATGATTCTAGAATTTAAAGATTGAACCTTTCTTAATAGGCAAGTAACAACTTGAAATTTTTGAATCAAAATATTAAATATTTGCAATAAATTCAAAAATGTGAAATAGAAATTAAGAAAAAGATTTTGAAAATTAATTTTAAAATTTTTGGAATTATTAAGAAGAAAAATGAAAAAGATTTGATTTTTGAAAAAGATTTGAAAAGATAGGATTTTAAATTTGAAATTTTGACTTGACAAACAAGAAACAACTAAAATTTAAAACTTTTGACTAAATCAACCCAAAGTTTCGAAATTTATGAGTAAAATAAGGGAAATATATTATTTTTTATTTTTAAATTTTTAATGAGGAGAGAGAAAAATGACAAAATGACACCAAACATAAAATTTTAAGATGAAAACAAAAAATGCATGCAAGAACACTTTGAATGTCAAGGTGAACACCAAGAACACTTTGAAGATCAAGATGAACATCAAGAACATATTTTTGAAAATTTTTAAGAAAAGAAAGACATGCAAGACACCAAACTTAGAAATTTTTAAACTTTAGACACTAATAATTCAAAAATGCATATAAAAATAAGAAAAGACACAAAACAAGAAAATTTAAAGATCAAACAAGGAAAATCATCAAGAACTGCTTGAAGATCAATGAAGAACACAATGCATATATTTTTGAAAATTTAAGAAAAATTAAAACATGCAATTGACACCAAACTTAAAATTTGACACTAAACTTAAACCAGAAACACAAAATTTTTGGTTTTTATGGTTTTGTTAATTTTTTTGTATTTTTCAAAAATTAAAAATAAAAAGCTTAAACATAAAATAAAATTACCTAATCTAAGCAACAAGATGAACCGTCGGTTGTCCAAACTCGAACAATCCCCGGCAACGGCGCCAAAAACTTGGTGCACGAAATTGTGGTTCACACTTTTCACAACTTCGCACAACTAACCAGCAAGTGCACTGGGTCGTCCAAGTAATACCTTACGTGAGTAAGGGTCGATCCCACGGAGATTGTCGGGTTGAAGCAAACTATGGTCATCTTGTAAATCTTAGTCAGGCGGATTCAAATGGTTATGAGGTTTTGATAATTAAAAGGTAAATAAAACAGAAAATAAGATAAAGGTACTTATGTAATTCATTGGTGGGAATTTCAGATAAGCGTCTGGAGATGCTTTTTTGCTTCTAAACCTCTACTTTCCTATTGTCTTCTTCCAATCATGCGTGCTCCCTTCCATGGCAAGCTGTATGAACCTCTCGGATGAAAAATACCAGGTACGATCTCTGCATGGCTAATCAACTGTCGAATTTCTCGTCTCGGATAAAAAATACCAGGTACAGCTACCGCACGGCTAATCATCTGTCGGTTCCCGCTAGCGTCAGAATAGGACCCTTGTCCTTTTGCACACTGTTACTGCGCCCAATATTCGTAAGTTTGAAGATCGTCACAGTCATCCTGTCCCAGATCCTACACGAAATACCACAGACAAGGTTTAGACTTTCCGGATCTCAGGAATGGCTGCTAATTGGTTCTAGCTTATACCACGAAGGTTCTAATCTCAAATTTAGATGCTCTATTGTCAGGAGAGACGATGTGAATCATTGATTAGAAACCTAAGAGAATATACTCCGGCTGTCATCCAATGACTACGTTGAACATCATGTAGACCGCTTGTGGTTGTCAGGCACGCGGATCTTGGCTAAGCGAGTAACGAAGATAGTGGGTGATTGTCACGGGTCACCCCTTCATTCTGACTTAACTGAATTAAGTATGAGAGTATATCTTGGAGAAAAAGTAGGCGTGAATTGAAGGAAAAATAATAGTACTTGCATTAATTCATGAAGAACAGCAGAACTCCACACCTTAATCTATGGGATGTAGAAACGCCACCATAGAAAATACATAAGAGAAAAAGGTCTAGGCATGGCCGTGTGGCCAGCCTCCAAGTGTAAGATAAACGTGCCAAAAGATGATCAAAGATCAAAAGTTATCCAAAGATATAAAATAAATTTCGAAAAGTAGTTTTTATACTAGACTAGTAACCTAGGTTTACAAAAAATGAGTAACTAAGTGCAGATAGTGCAGAAATCCACTTCCGGGGCCCACTTGGTGTGTGCTTGGGCTGAGCATTGAAGCTTTCACGTGTATAGGCTGTTCTTGGAGTTAAACGCCAGCTTGGGTGCCAGTTTGGGTGTTTAACTCCAATTCTGGTGCCAGTTCTGGCATTTTACGCCAGAAAGTTTTAGGCTGACTTTTAGTGCCAGCCATCAAATCTTGGGTAAAGTATGAACTATTATATATTGCTGGAAAGTCCAGGATGTCTACTTTCCAACGAAATTGAGATCCCGCCAATTGGGCTTCTGTAGCTCCAGAAAATCCACTTCGAGTGCATGAGGGTCAGAATCCAACAACATCTGCAGTCCTTTTTCAGCCTCTGAATCAGATTTTTGCTCAGGTCCCTCAATTTCAACCAGAAAATACCTGAAATCACAAAAAAAAAACACACAAACTCATAGTAAAGTCCAGAAATGTGATTTTTGCATAAAAACTAATAAAAATATAATAAAAAGTAACTAAAACATACTAAAAACTATGTAAAAACAATGCCAAAAAGGTTATAAATTATCCGCTCATCAAGGCCCAAAATGTGGAGGTAGAAGAGACCCTTGAAGATGAAGGAGTAATTGAAGGGAGTTGTCATGGAAAGGAAATCATCAAGGAGGAGTACGATTTTATATTAAAACAATTGGACAAAGCCCAAATTATAGAAGAAAAGGAAGCGGTTGAAGACTTGGGAGATGCAGAACCTCCATGGGAAAGTCCAGTCATAGAGCCTCATTCCAAGACGTTTGAATTTGATGTTGAAGAGGGTGTACAACCTCCAAGGCATATCATGGTTGAAGACTTGGAAGCTGTTGATCATGAGATGAGTTCAATAGTCAATGAGTTTCTACCTACAATTGAACTCTCTCCCATTGAACTAGAGGAAGAGGTTACTGTTGCAGAAGCTTGTCAAGAGGTGGAAGTTGTCAAGGAAGAGCTCAAGGGAATGGAGCTGGAAATCACGTTGCCAAAGTTGTTGGAGACCTCTCCCCCAAAGCCATCACCATCCATTCCTTCATTCAAGTGGGTAAATCTTTCATCTCTAAGCTTAATTAGCCCACTTGAATATGCTTTGCTTGAGACGGACGGGCAACTTAGAGCTCTTTGTGGCTATAAGAGTAAGAGGGAGATGGTTAGTGGTAAGAATTGTCATGCAAGGTTCAATATGGTTGCATGCTCCAAATTGAAGTACAAGGGTTGGTATAATTCTCAATTGAATGGGTCTAAGAATTTGTTTAGATGTCTCAGTGGGAATTCCAATTGCTCACCACCCAATTGGAAAAATGATGATCAACAAGAAGACGGGTGCAAAAGCAAGGTTTGGGACCCCAAAATTCATTCCAACAATCAACACTCTTGGGGCCTTGTCACTTTCTTTAACTTGCTTGAAGGCTTTATGTGCCTAGTTTGGGATCCCAGAGGCTATTGGAATTACAAACACTGGTGGAGATTCCTGGATGAGTTCAAGCACAAGCCGCCATAACAGGGAGCTCATTAATTGTCCAACTTAAGGACTCTAACTAAAAGTGCTAGGTGGGAGACAACCCACCATGGTATGATCGTTCTTTTTCAGTCTTAGTTTTATTTTGTTTTGTTTTATTCTTAGTTTTATTTTATTCTATTCTTCTTAGTGTTCATCTATAATGCTTGCATCAGCATCTCCATTCTGCATTCTGCATACTGCATAAAAGGGGGGGGGGGAGGGATCGACGCGCATGCGTCATTTTTGTATGCGCACCTGGACAAAGAGTTGTGCGAGAGAGGCGCGGGAGGGGTGCATGAAGCACAAGCCACCCCACGCGTACGCGTCCCTTGCAGAAAGTTCAACCCACGCGTAAGCGTCAGTGATGCGTACGCGTGGGGATGAAAATCGGCGTAAAGAGCACATTGAACAGAGAGTTGTGCTGCCCTTTCGATGGAACTATGCTAGAGGCACAAAATCACCCACGCGTACTCGTCCCTGATGCGTGCGCGCCACTTCGCTTTCAGACCACCCACGCGTATGCGTGGACGACGCTTACGTGTCGAGTGGCCAATTCAATTTTCATGCTTACGCGTGATGCCCGCGTGTGCGTCATATCCCGTTTTTCATTCCTTTTTCTTTTCTTTTATCTTCTCTCCTTCTTTCTTTCTCTTTTCTTACTTTCTTCTTCTTCATTTCTTTGACTTCTCCTCCTTATTCTCTTTCATTCTATTTTACTTAATCTATTTGCATATTTTCATTCATTGTATTTTAACTGTATGCATGTTTTTATTTTCTTTTCTATGTTTATTATTTTTCTATTGGTGTTAAATGTTCTTATTCCACTGTTGCATTTCTATTGCTTTCTTTTGGTACTTAGTGACTTGTTTTCCACTGTTGGATAATATTATTTAAGTCAATGTTGATCTTTTCTGATACTTGTATTCCTTTGCATTGACATGCACTCACACTGTCTTGCATTACCCACACTCTCTTCCCCATTGTTGCAACTTTTGCACTATTGATATGCCATTTGCTTCTACTATTTTCTCACTTGCATGTTGTAGCTACCATGTAATTGAGACCCTCATTATTTGGCATTAACCCACCCATACTTTATTTATTTTCTTATCTTTATTTCTGGGTTACTTTTCTTCTCTTTCCTCTTCTTTCAGGATGGCCACCGAGAAGGGAAACGAGAAGCTTCTCAATAGGGTGACAAACAAGTCCATCTGCACAATCTATGGAGAAAAGCGTCAGTTGGAGCAACCCGTCCACTCGCACATCTTAGCATGCACCGAGGATGGTGCAATCTTTAAGTGTGGGGAGGTCGATACTGACTTCCGTGGGTTAGTTATTTCCTTCTCAACACCAATGTTTTATTTTCTTTGTTTATTCATTGTTGCATTTGCATGTTTGATTGCATATTTGTTTGATTTTGTGCATATTTTACCACCACTTGGTTAAAGTAATATTTTATTTTTCAAGAAAATTTTTATAACATTTCACTAATTTGATTTAAAATTTTTGATAAACTTGTTTGAAGGAATATTATACTGGAAATGGTTTAGAGCTCGAACACACAAAACCTGTGAGATTTTGAGCCTATTTGAATTGGTTGTATTATATCAACCAATATTTTATTTTTGGTGTGTGTTGTTCTCTCTAAAATTGTGATCTTTGTCTTGCTTAATTCTATATTTTCATTGTTTGATGTATGCATGCACTTATATGATTGAGGCCTTTGTTTCACTGAGCTTACATACCCATATGGCCTTACCCTTTCATTATCCTTTGCAAACCAATGTTGAGCCTATTATACCCCTTTGTTCTTTACTTTAGCTCATCACTAACTCTAAGCAGAAAACAATAATGTCCTTAATTTGAATCCTCGGTTAGCTTAGACTATTGAGAGTGCTCATGAATTAAGTGTGGGGAAAGTGGGTTTGGAAATGTTTGGTTTTGGAAATTAAGTATGTTAAACTTCTTTATGAAAATGTGAAAGAAATGTTTAGAACATGTTCATGCATTCAATAATTCAATCATATGCATTGAGAAAAACAAAAGAAAAAAATATAAAAATAAAATTAAAAAGAAATAAAAAAGAAAAAAAAGAGCAAATAATAAACAGAGGACAAAATGCCCCAAAGTAAATGGTGATGGCAATGCATATGTACTGTACTAAAAAATTGGAATGCATAAATATGTGGAAAACATAATTAATGGGTAGTTAATGGGTAGTTATGGTTACATGGATTGTCCTGAGTTAGGTGAGAAGTTTAGGCTAATTAAGGATTTAGATTTTAGTCCACTTGACCAAATACAATCCTACCTTGACCCTAACCCCATTACAACCCTTAAAAGATCTCTTGATTTGTGTATTGGTGCATTAAATTTTTGTTGATTGTTAGATGAAGAGCAAGCCTTAGAAAGCAAGATTAGTAGAGAATTGAGAGAATCGAACCTTAAACACCTGAGCAATTAGAGTGTATACACTTTCGGTGAGGGTTCGATGCTCGATTCTTGGTTCCCGGCTTTCATGAGCTATTTTCTTCTGCAAGTCTATTTGTACTTTATTTTTATGATTTGAATTAGTAAAATCCAGTTCATATTTGTTCTTGAAAGGTTTATTTACTTTTAACCAAGTAGGTAGAAACATTTTGCATGTAGTTGCATTCATATAGATAGGTTGCATTTCATACTTTCTACCATTCCTCTTCACTCTTATAGTTCTCTTGAGCTTAGCATGAGGACATGCTAATGTTTAAGTGTGGGGAGATTTGATGCACCACTATTTCGTGGTACATCTTGTGCTTAATTAAGTGGATTTTATCCACTATTCTCACACTTATTCATGTAAATTGTATGTTTTACATTTTCCTTCCTGATTCTATGTTTTGATTGAAAACATGCTTCTTTGGTCTTAAATTTACTAATTTTAATCCTCTCTTATTACCATTCGATGCCTTGATATGTGTGTTAAGTGATTTTAGAGTTTATAGGACAGGAATGACTTAGAGGATGGAAAGAAAGCATGCAAAAGTTGAAGGAATACAAGAAACTGAAGGAATTGCTAAGTTGTCCAGTCTGACCTCCTGGTACTAAATCAACCATAACATGAGCTACATAAATCCAAATGAGGCAGTTTCAGTTGCGTTGGAAAGCTAACATTTGGTACTTCGAAATGATATATAACTTTCCATAGTTGTCACACTTTTAAGCGATGTGCACGCGTGCATCATGCGTAGGCGTGACTTCGCAAAAATTCAATCCACGCATACACGTGGACACAGAGCCGCATGCTGGACGTATCAGAAATCGCTGGGGGCGATTTCTGGGCTATTTTTGACCCAGTTTTAGGCCCAGAAAATACATATTAGAGGCTACAGAGTGGGGAAATGCATCCATTTATAGAGATAACATTCATTCACAAATTTAGGTTTTAGATGTAGTTTTCTAGAGAGAGAGGCTCTCTCCTCTCTCTAGGTTTTAAGATTTAGGATTTCTCTTAGTTTTAGGATTACTTCTTCTCAATTCCAGGGTCAATGTTTCTTTAATTTAATTTCTCTTCTACTTTTATTTATTCCAGTACTTTGGTTTATCTATTTCTCTTGTTAATTACTTATGTTGCCAAATTGGTTTATGAACTCCATGTTAGATTTGATTTATTTATTTAATACAATTTGTGGTATTTCAGATTTATGGTTGCTTTCTTCAATTTATGTGATTGATACTTTCAATATTTAGATTTCTCTCCTTTTGGCTTTGGTTGAGTAATTGGTGACACTTGAGTTATCAAACTCCTTTGTTGATCGATAATTGGAATTTGCTGGTTGATTTGGATCCCTCTAAAGTTAGTCTTTCCTTAGGAGTTGACTAGGACTTGAGGAATCAAATTGATTAGTCCACTTGACTTTCCTTTATTTTAGTAAGGGTTAACTAAGTGGGAGTAATGAACAATTCTCATCACAATTGATAAGGATAACTAGGATAGGATTTCAAGTTCTCATACTTTGCCAGAGCTTTATTAGTTATTACTTTAATTCTTACAATTTACTTTTCCTGTTCATTATTCAAAAATTCCAAAAAGATAATCTTCCATAACCAATAATAAATACACCTCCCTGCAATTCCTTGAGAGATGACCCGAGGCTTAATTACTTCGGTTATCAATTTTATTAGGAATTTGTTACTTGTGACAACCAAATTTTTGTACGAAAGGATTATTGTTAGTTTAGAAACTATACTTTCAATGAGACTTTATCTGTAAAATTCTTTACTAGCAGAAATCCACTTGTCAATGAGGAAATGTGATGATTGATGATGATAATAAGTGGTGATGATGACATTTGGTTGAATAATGATTGTATTTGGTTGAAACTCGTTGAATGTATTGTTGAGATTGTATGTATTGATGATGGGAATATAAAGGTTGTAATCTTGATAATGATTGTATTTGGAAAATAGGTGATTATAATCTTGAAAGCATTGGGGTTGTTTTGGTTATAATTGATTGTGTAAGGATTGAGGTTATGGAAATATTAAGGTTTTAATAATTTTTGGTAAAACTTAATTTTTGACCAACTTTAGCGGGCCATAACCTAGCTTCCGAACTCTCAAATTTTATAAAACTTATTGCAAATAAAAATTAGTTCCATGAAGTTTATGTCATTCAAAGAACGGGCTAAAAATAATTAACGAAAAAGTTATGCACGTTGAAAGTTTGGTGTGCAAAAGTAATTTTTGCAGAACTTAACAGCTTTTTACTATCTTTGCTGGGCATGCGTACGTGAACACATGTTCAATGTAGACCCTGGGCTTTGCCTAGACGTCCCGCGTACGTGGGCGTGTGCATGCGTACGCGAGTTTGTCAGAAATCACGTCCATGCATATGCATGGGATGGCATGCATACGCATGACCACCCTGTTTTGGAAAAATGGTATTTTTGAGTTTTAAACATACTCACTGGCTTTTCAAACCTCTTTTACACTTGTTTAAGATACGTTAGTGAGACTTTAAGCCTTAGAATGAGGATGACTCTGATAAATAAGTTGAGGAGATATTTGAAAGAATTTTGCGAAGTGTTAACTGAATTAATGAGGCGTTGGTAACGTTGAATGAGAGAAAATTGATGAGGATGATGGAAGTAATGATGATTTGTAATTAAATGAGATATATGTGACTGGGTAAGAGGCGATGGCGTTGTCCACTCGCTCCGGGTATAAGTTGAGACTCCAGGTAAAAGGCAAGGGTTGAGTTTTGTCACCGCTTGCTACGCGTCAATGATTGTCACGTGTGGGTTGATGAAGGGTGTGATGAGAAAGAACTCTGATATCATGAAGGGATGATAAATGAGTTTAGTCAAGGTATGATGAGAATGAGTATGATAAAGAGAGGTGAGGATGATTGATGATGAATATGTCTATGATTTCTCTCTGGTTGCATTGTGACAGGGCACATATTCCCTCTAATGGTGACAGGGCACATATTTCCTCTAATGGTGACATGGCACATATACCCTCTAATAGTGACAGGGCACGTATTTTCTCTAATGGTGACAGGACACGTATTCCCTCTAATGGTGACAAGGCACTCTCCCTCTAACGATCAGTTGATGTGCTGAGATGGTTGTGTGCAATAGAGAGACAATGTCTGGGTTAGCTACCGGACATGTCGGGTTTGGCTATATAACCGACAGATGAGACTCATCGGCTGTAGGACAGGCATACATCATGTGCATTTGTATGTTTTGCTTGAGTGTGCATTATTTTGGTTTGCTTAACTACTTAACTTTGCTTATCTGCTACTTGTTCTACTTGCTATAATTGCTATCTATGCTTGTGTTTTCCTTGTCTGAATTGTATATCTTTGTAACTGAGAGATCCCTCATGCTGGCGGAGGTGATGCTGAGGGTAACTCTACCAGTGTTTCAGAGGGTTCGAGACAGAAAGTGAAGTATTAGGATAAAGATAGATTTGGAACTTGAACACCTTAGATCACTTACCTAATTTATGGTTTATGATGGTTATCAATGGCTAAGAGAAAGGGTCTTGAATCTTGGCCTTCTTTTAACTTTACTTGTAACCTTGCGTTCTGTTGATGGAATACAGGAGAGATTTTAGTTTTGTCTCCTGGCGCGGTAGGAGCTAGAATAGTATTACTTGAAAGGAGTGTTGTGATGAAATGAAGCTTAGTGAATAATTCAGGATATACTTTGTATTTGTCTCTGATGAGCGGATAATTTATACGCTTTTTGGCTTTGTTTTTAGTATATTTTTAGTATATTTTAATTAGTTTTTATTATATTTTTATTAGTTTTTATTTAAAAATTATATTTCTAGACTTTACTATGAGTTTGTGTGTTTTTCTCTGATTTCAGGTATTTTCTGGCTGAAATTGAGGGACCTGAGCAAAAATCTGATTCAGAGGCTGAAAAAGGATTGCAGATGCTGTTGGATTCTGACCTCCCTGCACTCAAAGTGGATTTTCTGGAGCTACAAAAACCCAATTGGCGCGCTCTCAATTGCGTTAGAAAATATACATCCTGGGCTTTTCAGAAATATATAATAGTCCATACTTTGCCTGAGATTTGATGGCCCAAACAGGCATTCCAAGACAGCTCAAAAATTCTGGCGTTTAACTCCAAAACTGGCACAAAAGCTGGAGTTAAACGCCCAAACTGGCACAAAAGCTGGCGTTTAACTCCAAGAAAAGTCTCTGCACATGAATGCTTCAATGCTCAGCCCAAGCACACACCAAGTGGGCCCGGAAGAAGATTTCTGCATTAATTACTGATTTCTGTAAACCCTAGGTTACTAGTTCTCTATAAATAGGACCTTTTGCTATTGTATTTTCATACTTTTCATACACTTAATCACGTTTTGGGAGGCTGGCCTCACGGCCATGCCTAGACCTTGTTCTTATGTATTTTCAACGGTAGAGTTTCTACACACCATAGATTAAGGTGTGGAGCTCTACTGTTCTTCATGAATTAATGCAAAGTACTACTGTTTTTCTATTTAATTCACGCCTACTTCTTCTCTAAGATATACACTCATTCTTCAACTTGATAAATGTGATGATCCATGACACTCATCATCATTCTCACCTATGAACGCGTGCCTGACAACCACTTCCGTTCTACTTGCAATAGCTTGAATGTGTATCTCTTGGGTTTCTAATCTAAGATTGGAACCTTCGTGGTATAGACTAGAATTATTGGCAGCCATTCCTGAGATCCGGAATGTCTAAACCTTGTCTATGGTATTCTAAGTAGGATCTGGGAAGGGATGACTGTGACGAGCTTCAAACTCGCGATTGTTGGGCGTGTGACAGACGCAAAAGGATCAATGGATCCTATTCCAACATGATCGAGAACCGACAGATGATTAGCCGTGCGGTGACAGCGCATTTGGAACGTTTTCACTGAGAGGACAGGAAGTAGCCATTGACAACGGTGATGCCCAACATAAAGCTTGCCATGGAAATGAGTATGAATGATTGGAAGAAGGCAATAGGAAAGCAGAGGTTCAGGAGGAACAAAGCAGCTTCATACGCTTATCTGAAATTCCAACCAAAGAATTACATAAGTATCTCTATCTTTATTTTATGTTTTATTTATCTTTTAATTATCAATTCTCCATCACCATCTGAATTTCTCCGGACTGAGATTTACAAGGTGACCATAGCTCGCTTCAAGTCGACAGTCTCCGTGGGATCGACCCTTACTCACGTAAGGTATTACTTGGACGACCCAGTGCACTTGCTGGTTAGTTGTGCGGAATTGTGACAAAGTGTGATTCATATTTAAGAGCTCTAAGTCCTTTGGCGCCATTGTTGATGATCACAATTTTGTGCACCAAGTTTTTGGCGCCGTTGCCGGGGATTGTTCGAGTTTGGACAACTGACGGTTCATCTTATTGCTTAGATTATGTACTTTTCTTTTTATTTTTTAGAATTTTTAAGAATGAATTCTAGAGTTTCAAGGTGATGTTCTTATCATCACAAAAGCTGATTGATTCTCATCAATTTAACTGCTGAATGTAATGTCCTGCTAAAGCTTGGCCAACCATGTCTAATCTTTTTAGACTGAAATTTTAGACTAACATTGCATGATTCCTGGAATTCTTATTAAAAGTTTTGATTCTCTTTATTTTCTTTTCCATATAAGTTTCGAAAATCACAAAAAAAATTTATAAAATCATAAAAATAAAAAATATTTTATGTTTCTTGTTTGAGTCTAGTATCAATTTTTAAGTTTGGTGTCAATTGCATGACTTTCTTCTTCTTGCATTTTTCGAATTTATACATATTGTTCTTCATTGATATTCAAGTTGTTCTTGATGATTTCATTGCTCTGATCTTTAAATTCTCTTATTTTGTGTGTTTTGTTGTTTCTCATATGCATTCTCAATTTGTTAGTGTCTCTTATATGAAAATTTTTAAGTTTGGTGTCCTGCATGCATTGTTTGTTTGATTTGAGTTTCCTAAGATTAATTATAATTTGATTGTTTCTCATCATTAAAAATTCAAAAATATTTTCAAAATTGTGTCTTTTCAAGTCAATAATACAGAGAATTGAAGATTCAGAACATTCAGCAGAGGAATCAAACAGAAAAAGCTAGGCGTCCAAAATGCCCAGTGAAGAAGGAAAACTGGCGTCTAAACGCCAGCCAGGGTACCTGGCTGGGCGTTTAACGCCCAAAAAGGTAGCATTTTGGGCGTTAAACGCCAGAATGGATGCCATTCTGGGCGTTTAACGCCAGAAGGACACAAGAGGAAAGATTTTGTTTTTAATTCAAATTTTTTTTCAAATCTTCATAATTTTTCAAAATCAAATCTTTTTCAAATCACATCTTTTCAATCATATCTCTTCAAAATCAATTTCTTTCCATTTTTTTAATTTTCGAAAATCCTTGTTATAATTAAAGATTTACTTCAAAATTTTCAAGTTGTTACTTGTCTATTAAGAAAGGATCAAACTTTAAATTTTAGAATCATATCTTTTAATTTCTTGTTAGTCAAGTAATCAACTTTAATTTTAAAAAACTTTCTTTTTCTAAATTGATTTTCAATCATATCTTCTCAATCATATCTTTTCAATCACATCTTTTTCAAAATTAACTCTCAATCATATCTTTTTAATTTCTAATTTCAAACTCTTTTCAAAAATCACTTAATTTCTTTCCTAATCTTAATTTTCGAAAATCTCAATCAAATTTTCAAAATTTCTTTTAATTATTTCAAAATCTTTTACTTTAATTTTCGAAAATTCTTCCCTTTTCTCACATCCTTCTATTTAAAGGACTAACACTCCTCCTCAAGGTACAATTCGAACTCCCTCCTTCTTTATATGCTCAAATTCTCTTCCATCTATCTCCTCCTTCTATTCTTCTTTTCCTTTGACACCTCAAGGAATCTCTATACTGTGACATAGAGGATTCCCTACTTTCTTGTTCTCTTCTCTTTCATATGAGCAAGAACAAAGATAAAGGCATACTTGTTCAAGCTGATCCTGAACCTGAAAGGACCTTGAAGAGAAAGCTAAGAGAAGCTAAAGAACAATTCTCTTTAGAGGGCCTAACAGAGCTTTTCAAGGAAGAAGAAACCATGGCAGCTGAAAACAACAATGCCAACAATGCAAGGAAGGTGCTTGGTGACTTTACTACACCTACTCCCAACTTCTATGGGAGAAGCATCTCAATCCCTGCCATTGGAGCAAACAACTTTGAGCTTAAGCCTCAATTAGTTTCTCTAATGCAACAGAATTGCAAGTTTCATGGACTTCCATTGGAAGATCCTCATCAGTTTTTAGCTGAATTCTTGCAAATCTGTGACACTGTCAAGACCAATGGGGTTGACCCTGAAGTCTACAGACTCATGCTTTTTCCTTTTGCTGTAAGAGACAGAGCTAGGACATGGTTGGATTCACAACCTAAAGAAAGCCTGAACTCTTGGGAAAAGCTAGTTAATGCCTTCTTGGCAAAGTTTTTTCCACCTCAAAAATTGAGCAAGCTTAGAGTGGAAGTCCAAACCTTCAGACAGAAGGAAGGTGAATCCCTCTATGAAGCTTGGGAAAGATACAAGCAATTGATCAGAAGATGTCCTTCTGACATGCTTTCTGAATGGAGTATCATAGGTATATTCTATGATGGTCTATCTGAACTATCCAACATGTCATTGGATAGCTCTGCTGGAGGATCTCTTCATCTGAAGAAGACACCTGCAGAAGCTCAGGAACTCATTGAAATGGTTGCAAATAACCAATTTATGTACACTTTTGAAAGGAATCCTGTGAATAATGGAACAACTCAGAAGAAAGGAGTTCTTGAGATTGATACTCTGAATGACATATTGGCTCAGAATAAAATATTGACCCAACAAGTCAATATGATTTCTCAGAGTCTGTCTGGAATGCAAGCAGCAACATGCAGTACTAAGGAAGTTTCCTCTGAAGAAGAAGCTTATGATCCTGAGAACCCAACAATGGAAGAGGTGAATTACATGGGAGAACCCTATGGAAACACCTATAACCCTTCATGGAGAAATCATCCAAATCTCTCATGGAAGGATCAATAGAGACCTCAACAAAGTTTCAACAACAATAATGGTGGAAGAAACAGGTTTAGCAATAGCAAGCCTTTTCCATCATCTTCTCAGCAACAGATAGAGAATTCTAAGCAAAGCCACTTTGACTTAGCAACCATTGTCTCTGATCTAATCAAAACCACTCAAAGTTTTATGACTGAAACAAGGTCCTCCATTAGAAATTTAGAGGCACAAGTGGGTCAGCTAAGTAAGAAAATTACCGAACTCCCTCGTAGTACTCTCCCAAGCAATACAGAAGATAATCCAAAAAGAGAGTGCAAGGCCATAACCACAACCCACACGGCCGAACCTGGAGAGGAGGAAGAGGCAGTGATCTCCATTGATGAAGACCTCAATGGACGTCCACTGACCTATAAAGGAGTTCCCTAATGAGGAACCATGGGAATCTGAGGCTCACACTGAGACCATAGAGATTCCATTAAATTTACTTCTGCCATTCATGAGCTCTGATGAATATTCTTCCTTTGAAGAGAATGAAGATGTTACTGAAGAGCAAATTGCTAAGTACCTTGGAGCAATCATGAAGCTAAATGCCAAGTTGTTTGGTAATGAGACTTGGGAGGATGAACCTCCATTGCTCATCAAAAAACTGGATGACTTGACTAGGCAGAAATTACCTCTGAAGAGACAAGACCCTGGAAAATTCTCAATCCCTTGTACCATAGACACCATGACCTTTGAGAAGGCTCTGTGTGACCTAGGGTCAAGTATAAACCTCATGCCTCTCTCTGTAATGGAGAAGCTAGGGATCAGTGAGGTACAAGCTGCAAGAATCTCACTGGAGATGGCAGACAATTCAAAGAAACAAGCTTATGGACTTGTAGAGGATGTCTTGGTAAAAGTTGAAGGCCATTACACCCCTGCTGATTTCATAATCCTAGAGACTGGAAGTGTATGGATGAATCCATCATCCTTGGCAGACCCTTCCTAGCCACAGCAAAAGCTGTGATTGATGTTGACAGAGGAGAATTGATCATTCAAGTGAATAGAGACTCCCTTGTGTTTAAAGCTCAAGGATATCCCTCTGTCACCATGGAGAGGAAGCATGAAGAGCTTCTCTCAATACAGAGTCAAACAGAGCCCCCACAGTCAAACTCTAAGTTTGGTGTTGGGGGCCACAACTAAACTTTAAGTTTGGTGTTGAACCCCCACATTCAAACTCTAAGTTTGGTGTTGGGAGGTTCCAACATTGTTCTGAACATCTGTGAGGCTCCATGAGAGCCACTGTCAAGCTATTGACATTAAAGAAGCGCTTGTTGGGAGGCAACCTAATTTTTACTTATCTATTTTAAATTTTTATTTTCTTTTGTTATTTTATATTTTCTGTAGGCTGATGATCATGTGAAGTCACAAAAACAATTGAAAAAAGCAAAAACAGAAAGAAAAACAGAATGAAAAATAGAACACCCTGGAGGAGAAACTTACTGGCGTTTAAACGCCAGTAAGGGTAGCAGAATGGGCGTTAAACGCCCAGTCTGGCACCATTCTGGGTGTTTAACGCCAGAAATGGGCACCAGACTGGTGTTTAACGCCAGGAATGGGCAAGAAGCTGGCATTAAACGCCAGAAATAGGCAGCAGCCTGGCGTTTAACGCCAGGATTGGCAGCAAGGGGCGTTTTGTACGCCACATGGTGCAAGGATGAGAAATCCTTGACACCTCAGGATCTGTGGACCCCACAGGATCCCCACCTACCCCACCTCTCTCTCTCCTCTTTACCCATTCACCAATCACCTCAATACCTCTTCCCCAAAAACCCTCACCTATCAAATCCTACCATTCTCTTCACCACTCACATCCATCCTCCATAAAACCCCACCTACCTCACCATTCAAATTCAAACCACTTTCCCACCCAAACCCACCCATAATGGCCAAACCATACCCCCTCTCCACTCCTATATAAACCCATCTTCACTCCTTCATTTTCACACAACATACACACCACCTATCCCCCTTGGCCGAAACACATAGCCCCCTCTATCTCCTCTATTTCTTCTTATTCTACTCTCTTCTTTCTTCTTTTGCTCGAGGACGAGCAACCTTCTAAGTTTGGTGTGGTAAAAGCTAAAGTTTTTTTGTTTTTCCATAACCATTAATGGCACCAAACGCTGGAGAAACCTCTAGAAAGAGGAAAGGGAAGGCAAAAGCTTCCACCTCCGAGTCATGGGAGATGGAGAGATTCCTCTCAAGGGTGCATCAAGACCACTTCTATGAAGTTGTGGCCAAGAAGAAGGTGATCCCCGAGGTCCCTTTTAAGCTCAAAAAGGGCGAATATCCGGAGATCCGACATGAGATTTGAAGAAGAGGTTGGGAAGTTCTCACCAACCCCATTCAACAAGTCGGAATCTTAATGGTTCAAGAGTTCTATGCCAACGCATGGATCACCAAGAACCATGATCAAAGTGTGAACCTGGACCCTAAGAATTGGCTTACAATGGTCTGAGGGAAATACTTAGACTTTAGTCCGGAAAATGTAAGGTTGGCATTCAATTTGCCTATGATGTAAGGAGATGCACATCCATACACTAGAATGGTCAACTTTGATCAAAGGTTGGACCAAGTCCTCATGGACATCTGTGAAGAGGGCACTCAATGGAAGAGTGATTCAAGAGGAAAGCCGGTTCAACTAAGAAGGCATGACCTCAAGCCCGTGGCTAGGGGATGGTTGGAGTTCCTCCAACGCTCAATCATTCCTACTAGCAACCGGTCTGAAGTTACTATAGACCGGGCTATCATGATTCATAGCATCATGATTAGAGAGGAAGTAGAAGTTCATGAGGTTATATCCCAAGAACTCTACAAGGTGGCAGACAAGTCCTCTATTGCAGTAAGGTTAGCCTTCTCTCACCTCATTTGTCACCTCTGCAATTCAGCTGGAATTGACATAGAGGAAGACATCCTCATTGATGAGGACAAGCCCATTACTAAGAAAAGGATGGAGCAAACAAGAGATCCCACTCATGGACAAGAGCATGAGGAAACTCCTCATGAAATCCCTGAGATGCCTCAAGGGATGCATTTTCCTCCACAAAACTATTGGGAGCAAATCAACACCTCCCTAGGAGAATTAAGTTCCAACATGGGACAACTAAGGGTGGAGCACCAAGAGCATTCCATCCTCCTCCATGAAATTAGGGAAGACCAAAGAACCATGAGAGAGGAGCAACAAAGGCAAGGAAGAGACATTGAGGAGCTCAAGCACTCCATAAGATCTTCAAGAGGAAGAACAAGCCGCCATCACTAAGGTGGACCCGTTCTTTAATTTTCTTGTTCTTTATTTTCCTATTTTTCAAATTTTTATGCTTATGTTTATTTATGTTTGTGTCTTTATTACATGATCATTAGTGTCTAAATGTATATGCCTTAAAGCTATGAAAATAAATCCATCACCTTTCTTATATGAAAACTATTTTTAATTGAAAAAGAAAAAGAAGTGCATGAATTTCAAATTTTAAAACAGTTTAATTATTTTGATGTGGTGGCAATACTATTGTTTTTCTGAATGAATGCTTGAACAGTGCATATTTTTGAATTTGATTGTTTATGAATGTTAAAATTGTTGGCTCTTGAAAGAATGATGGAAAAGGAGAAATGTTATTTGATAATCTAAAAAATCATAAAATTGATTCTTGAAGCAAGAAAAAGCAGTGAAAAGCTTGCAGAAAAAAAAGGATATATGCGAAAAAAAAAGAGAGAAGCAAGCAGAAAAAGCCAATACCCCTTTAAACCAAAAGGCAAGGGTGATAAAAAGGATCCAAGGCTTTGAGCATCAGTGGATAGGAGGGCCCACAGGAATAAACTCCTGGCTTAAGCGGTTAAACCAAGCTGTCCCTAACCATGTGCTTATGGCGTGAAGGTGTCAAGTGAAAACTTGAGACTGAGCGGTTAAAGTCGAGGTCCAAAGCAAAAAGAAGAGTGTGCTTAAGAACCCTGGACACCTCTAATTGGGGACTCTAGCAAAGCTGAGTCACAATCTGAAAAGGTTCACCCAGTTATGTGTCTGTGACATTTATGTATCCGGTGGTAATACTGGAAAACGAAGTGCTTAGGGCCACGGCCAAGACTCATAAAGTAGCTGTGTTCAAGAATCAACATATTTAACTAGGAGAATCAATAACACTCTCTGGATTCTGAGTTCCTATAGAAGCCAATCATTCTGAACTTCAAAGGATAAAGTGAGATGCCAAAACTATTCAGAGGCAAAAAGCTAAAAGCCCCGCTCATCTAATTAATACTGATCTTCATAGATATTTTTGGAATTCATTGTATATTCTCTTCTTTTTATCCTAATTGATTTTCAGTTGCTTGGGGACAAGCAACAATTTAAGTTTGGTGTTGTGATGAGCAGATAATTTATACGCTTTTTGGCATTATTTTTAGTATATTTTTAGTATATTTTAATTAGTTTTTATTATATTTTTATTAGTTTTTATTTAAAAATCATATTTCAGGACTTTACTATGAGTTTGTGTATTTTTCTGTGATTTCAGATTTTCTGGCTGAAATTGAGGGACCTGAGCAAAAATCTGATTCAGAGGCTGAAAAAGGACTGCAGATGCTGTTGGATTCTGACCTCCCTGCACTCAAAGTGGATTTTCTGGAGCTACAGAAGCCTAATTGGCGCGCTCTCAATTGCGTTGAAAAGTAGACATCCTGGGCTTTCCAGAAATATATAATATCCATACTTTGCCCGAGATTTGATGGCCCAAACAGGCGTTCCAAGACAGCTCAAGAATTCTGGCATTTAACTCCAAAACTGGCACAAAAGCTGGAGTTAAACGCCCAAACTAGCACAAAAGCTGGCGTTTAACTCCAAGAAAAGTCTCTACACATGAAAGCTTCAATGCTCAGCCCAAGCACACACCAAGTGGGCCCAGAAGAAGATTTCTGCATTAATTACTGATTTCTGTAAACCCTAGGTTACTAGTTCTCTATAAATAGGACCTTTTGCTATTGTATTTTCATACTTTTCATACACTTAATCACGTTTTGGGAGGCTGGCCTCACGGCCATGCCTAGACCTTGTTCTTATGTATTTTCAACAGTGGAGTTTCTACACACCATAGATTAAGGTGTGGAGCTCTGCTGTTCTTCATGAATTAATGCAAAGTACTACTGTTTTTCTATTCAATTCACGCCTACTTCTTCTCTAAGATATACACTCGTTCTTCAACTTGATGAATGTGATGATCCATGACACTCATCATCATTCTCACCTATGAACGCGTGCCTGACAACCACTTCCGTTCTACTTGCAATAGCTTGAATGTGTATCTCTTGGGTTTCTAATCTAAGATTGGAACCTTCATGGTATAGGCTAGAATTATTGGCGGCCATTCCTGAGATCCGGAATGTCTAAACCTTGTCTGTGGTATTTTGAGTAGGATCTGGGAAGGGATGACTATAACGAGCTTCAAACTCGCGATTGTTGGGCGTGTGACAGATGCAAAAGGATCAATGGATCCTATTCCAACGTGATCGAGAACCGACAGATGATTAGCCGTGCGGTGACAGCGCATTTGGAACGTTTTCACTGAGAGGACGGGAAGTAGCCATTGACAACGGTGATGCCCAACATAAAGCTTTCCATGGAAAGGAGTATGAATGATTAGAAGAAGGCAATAGGAAAGCAGAGGTTCAGGAGGAACAAAGCATCTTCATACGCTTATCTGAAATTCCAACCAAAGAATTACATAAGTATCTCTATCTTTATTTTATGTTTTATTTATCTTTTAATTATCAATTCTCCATCACCATCTGAATTCGCCTGACTGAGATTTACAAGGTGACCATAGCTTGCTTCAAGCCGACAGTCTCCGTGGGATCGACCCTTACTCACGTAAGGTATTACTTGGACGACCCAGTGCACTTGCTGGTTAGTTGTGCAGAATTATGACAAAGTGTGATTCACGTTTAAGAGCTCCAAGTCCTTTGGCACCATTGTTGATGATCACAATTTCGTGCACCAGTCTCCTTTAGTGCAGAACAAGAAATAGAGAAGAGAGTAGAGAATGACACACAGATGTATCCTGGTTTGGCTACTCGGTGTAATATAGCCTACATCCAGTCTCTATCACAACAATGATGGAATTTCACTATCTTTTCAACAGATTACAAACATCAATTCTCCCTAGGATCTACACCAATCCTATCTGGGAGAAGTCCAAATTCTAACCCAACCTGAACTTGACTAGGACTCATTCTAGCTTTCAACTGCAAAGTACTAGCCCAACTTACAAGAGAATTTCCTCAGGATCATGACCAAAAAACAGAAATACATTCAAAAGATTTCTGAAATAACTTAGGCTTTTTCTCTAAGTCTACCTCACTACCTTTTTCCACTCATTGACTTTTTCTTACAAACCTCACCATTTGTCTTTTACCAATGAAACTCATACAGACTAAACCAAAAAAAAATTACAAAATGAAAATCCTGAAGGAGAAGAATTAACAGCTCAAAGAGCTATGGAAACCCAAACGTGTGCTCTTACTCCTTGCTCTAATCCTTGGCTGTTCACCCTTATTATAGAAGAGTGAAGCTTCCTAGGCTTGAAACCCTTGCTTCAGCACATGTTGGTTTTTTTTTTCCTTCTCCTAAGATCAGAGTCAGCAGCGGCGTTCACAGACGTAAGAGAGAGCAAAAGCAGTGACATGCAATCGTACTTTTCTCTCTCAACCTTTTTCTTCAAGAATCTTGAATCTGGGTCATTCATCTTTACTTTAGCCCCAAGTTTTTTTTTTATCGTTGATGAACCGCAGAGCACCATTGACTTCACTATCTTCATTGTTTCCGAAATGGTGCTTGAGACACAGTTGATTTCTTCAATGTTTCTTGATGAAGCACAAATGGGAAAATCTCCTTTTTGTGATTTTCTTCTCTGATGTGATCTTTCCTTTTGCTATAGCCCCTTTGACCTACTCTTCTTACTTGAAATTGGAAACTTGCTTTTTGTTCTTCATTTTTCCCTAACTCCAGAACTTTCCCATTCTTTCTTTTTGTTTTAGAGTGATGTCATGTGAAAGAAAGAGAAGAGAGAAGTTTTGGTTCGGTGGTAATGTGAATTGGTTCAAATGAAATTGAAAGTGAGTCACTTAGTTAGCAACTAAGATGAATAAATAGATTTGGGTGTGGACCACCGTTTAAGCTTAGGTTATGGATACGGGCTTCATGCTTTTATTTGGGCCAGACTTGTTTTTATTCTTTCACTTGACTAGAGGGTTGTTTTTGATGGAATATTTATGATTAACAATTATTTTCATGAACTTGTGTAAGTAGGCCATATTCCGTTTGGGCATATTTTCATGCTCCTTGGGCCATATTCAAATTGATCTAATTTCTACACACTAAACCAAATAACATTACACAAATAATTTAACATTAATCCAATAATGTTTAGTCATCATCTTAATCATAGTTTAGTTCTCTAAACTCAACAATCTCTCCCTTGATGACAGACATTATTAAAATGAATTGAAAGGAAATGAGAGGATTTTTAGTAACTTCCCTTTGATGTTTCCTTAGACATGAAGCTCCCCCTTTCCTTTGATCTCCAAGCTCCCCCTGAATGTTTTCATTTTATAACCCGATACCATCAAACATTTCACAAGAATAAAGCCAAACATCCAATAATTTTTAGCCAGCTAAATCTTTAGGAACCTGATAGATTTTATATCAAGGCTTTTTAGAAAATCTCATTAATCAGCCTTGAAACAAAAATTAGATACCATTACAAAATAATATCAAAACAGCCATTCATTCAAAGTTCATCACAACCAAATCAATATTAATGAGCTGCAGATAAAAACAGGTCCTAAGCAGCATTTTCAAACATCAAACATCTGCATCCTAATTTTCAAACAAATAATATATCACAAGTTTAAAATAGGGTTCAAATCAGAAGCAGCCATTTTTTTAATTCAAAAACAAAAATTTTTCAATTCAAAACATAGAGGTAGCCATTTATTCAAAATAGAGAGGCAGCCATTTTTATTTTCATTTTTTTTCTTTCTCTCCCTTTGGCAGATATAACAGAGGCAGCCCATATTCAATTCATTTTCTTTCTCCCCTTTTTGTTATCAAGGAGAGAAACCTGCAGAAAACCAAATGAACAAGCATACCAAAACATCAAACTAAGCAAACTTGTTAGTTAACAAAATTAATAGTCTAGATCTATTACAATCATCCTAAAAATAGGCAATATCTAAAGTAGTTTCCAGAAAACAAAAGTAGTGTTTCAGCAAAACTAGAGTCTAAATAGCAGAGTTCATAACAACAAAAAGTTAAATTGTAGAAGCAGCATTATGAGACAAATGCTAGGTATCAGAGCCCTCATCTTCGGTTCCAATCATATCTTCGTCTTGATTGGTTAAGGGCTGGTCATCATCCAAGGAGTCAAGATATTTCATCAGTACCTCAACACGACTTTGAAATTTTCGAAAGAAAGTCTCATTTTGAAGAGCCAATATCCTAGCTTGTTTGCTAGAATTTATCATTTGTTTTGTGAGGTTAACAAATTCTTGTAAAACGTCATTGACAATGCCATTAATAAGATACTTGTGAGATGAGGAAGTCCCGGTAGTGGATGGAGGAGGAATACTTTCTTCCTCTTCTTCCTCAAGAACTGTTTCCTTGGTAGCCTTAGTGGATTTTCCTTTTGTTTGTTTAACTACACCACTACCCTTGCGATAAGATAGTTTGTCTTCCATGGTTTTGTCGCTTAGATCAACACTAAAATACTGAAAGATGCATGTAAAAAAATTCCATATGGGAGTGAAACAATTTTATCATTTTTAATGTAATCAAACATGTGGCACATCATAAGGTAAGCAAATGAAATTTTTTTCTTTGTTGACTATGGCAAAAAGAATAAGAGAATCGCAAAGGGTGACCCTTTAGTAAGAACCACTTTAAGACAGCAAAAAATGAGTGATGAGGCGATGAAGCTGTGCATGGAAAGGACTAAGGGCTCTATGAATGGGAGTGACACCATCCATGAGGGAGATATTCTCACATATGCTATCCAGAATAGAGCATATTTGTATAGAATTCCCTAATCAAATCTGGATAAATGGATTTTCGAATATCAAACAGTTTATCCCATCCCAAAAATTTAAAGTTTTCAACAAAGTTTATCCCTTTTCTGCCAGATTATTTAGGTAAGCAACAAACGTGAAACACAAGAGTCTTTTGGAGACAATAGCTTGGTGAAATTCAAAGTCCATGCAAGTAGAAAACCTTTGGGGGTCAAAATGAGAATGAAATCGTTTACCGAAATGGGCTTTGAATACAACAGGATCAGGGTAAATGGGTTCTTTGACAGAGTGAAGAGAGGGTCTTTTGTTACCTTTAGGTGGACGTGAAGAGGGAACCGAGTGACTTTGAGGACGAGGGGTGGTTCGAGGAGGAGGAGAGGAAGGAGGTTCTTCATCTGTCATGGGCTGTTTGCCTTTCGCCACTTTAACCTTGGAGGAGCCAACCTCTTGAGCAATTGAAGAGGGTCTAGGGTTTGTTGTCTTGGTTCTTGCCATGGACTCAGGCGGTTGTGAGGAGTGTGAGAAAGAGGAGTGTGAGTAGATATGAATGTGAGTGTGAGATTGAGGTCTGGAAGGTGGAGGGTTACGTGGAGGTTTTATGGTTCCAGTTCCTCTTCTTGTGGCAACCTTCTTTTTCATCATGAAAGAAATAAGGAGTGTGAAGTAGAGAGAGAATGTGAACGTAGTAGAGTAATAGGGAAGATGAGAGGATTTCAATAAAAAATTGCTTTAAATTCTTAGGTTTCTTTGAAAACTGCATTAAGAAATGAATAAATATTTTATTCAAAGGATTTTGAAATTTAAAATCAATGCAGGCAGTTTTGAAAAGACACATCAAAAGTTTTTTTAAAAAGTAATTGACTGATTTGACTTAAAATATCACAAAATCAAATATTCCCTTTTTTATGTTGATGATCAACACAAGCAAGAGGCACACTTCATAAAATAACATATCTTTCTCTTTGGACCCAGTGGTGGTGTTAAGGAAGCATATAAGGCCACCTTGGATTTGGTTCACGTTCAGATTCATAGTAATTTTTAACTCATTGTCTGAACTTTATAGAAGCTAGAGGGAGTCATCATCTGTCCAGTTTTGTCTCCCTGCAAAATAAGAGATAAAAACAACCAGAAACTTGCTAATCAATTTTAGTTCAAGAATTCAAAATTAACAATCCCTAAAACAGTTCTCAATTTATAGAATCTATCTTCACATAGAGGTTTAGTGAAGATATATGCCAATTGATCCACAAATTTTACAAATTGAATGTCAATTGTACCCTTTTGCACATGTTCTCTTATTTAATGAAATCTAACTTCAATGTGCTTAGTTCTTGAGTGAAAAATAGGGTTTTTAGAGATATTTATGGTACTCAAATTATCACAAAATAGAGGGATACTATTGACTTACAATTTGTAATCATCAAGTTGTGTTTTAAGCCATATTAATTGAGATCAACAAGAAGAAGCTGAGATATATTTAGCCTCAGCCGTAGATAAAGCAACAGTAGCTTGCTTCTTACTTGACCACACATTTAGGAATTGTCCAAGAAAGCAACACATTTCAGAAGTACTTCTCCTATCGATACGATCTCCAGCAAAATCTATATCACAATACCCAAGTATACAGAATTTGTCAGTTTTAGGATACCAAAGACCAAAATCAGTCGTGCCTTTGATGTATCTAATGATCCTTTTCACAGCTGAAAGATGTGATTCTTTTGGTTGAGATTGAAATCTAGAACACACACACACACTTTAAACAATATCCGGTCTAAAGGATGTTACATACATGAGAGGTTCTATCATTCCACTATACCTTATTTCATCAACATCTTTCCCATTTTCATCTTTTTCAAGTTTAGAATTTGGATGCATCGGAGTACCCATTGGTTTGGAATTTTCTAAACCAGATTTTTTTTACTAACTCCTTAGCATATTTACCTTGGTTTACAAAAATTTCACTAGGAGTTTGTTTGATTTGGAGTCCTATGAAGAATGTGAGTTCTCCCATCATACTCATATCAAACTCTCTAGTCATCAATTTTCCAAATTCTTCACACAAGGTTTCATTTGCCGATCCAAACACAATGTCATCCACATAAACTTGAACAAGTATGAAATGATCATTAGATTCTTTAATAAAAAGAGTAGTATCTGTAGTGCCCCTTTGGAAATCATTTTTCAACAAGAAAGAGCTAAGTCTTTCATACCAAGCTTTTGGAGCTTATCTCAAACCATAAAGAGCTTTTGAAAGTTTGAATACATGGTTTGGAAAGTTTTTATTTTCAAAACTGGGGGGTTGAGCTACGTATACCTCTCTATCAATAAAACTATTCAAAAAGGCACACTTAACATCCATTTGAAAGAGTTTAAATCCTTTGTGGGCAGCATAGGTGATACGTGAATATTTTATACCATTTTTCATAGCATTTTCTAGTTGTTTTTAGTAAGATTTTAGTTAGTTTTACTTGATTTTAGTGCAAAAATCCTCTTTAGATATTACTTTGAGTTGTTTTGGTATTTTTATAATTACAGGTAAAATTTGGGCTAATTTGGCAGAGTTTTGTGCAAAAACAAAGAAAGGATAGTAGATGCTATCAACCCTGACCTGCTTACATTCCAACAAGCATAACTTATGCTACAGAGGTCCAATTGATGCAATTCTAACAGCGTTGGAAAGCCAACTTTCAGAGCTTTTTGACGATATATAATAGTCTATACGTTTTTTCTAGAATCACTGCCAAATTTGATGCTAAACACTGAGCCTGACATTTAGCGCCCAACAGGGACAAAACCAGCGCCAGAACTCCTCCTCCTTGTGCGTTTAACACCCAAACTGGCGTTAACTACCAGCAGCTATCCAGAATCACCCCTCTTTGGGCCTCCAGGTAGATTTAGCACCTATTAGTTATATTTTATTTTCTTTTTGTAATTTTTAATTACAAACAATATCTTTTAGGTTTAGAATTCAATATTTTATTTTAGTTTTAAATCAAAAGATTTGATTTGATCTAGATTTGATTTTGTTTTGATTTATTTTGAATTTGAATTCTAGGTAACAATTGTGTTTTCTCTGTAAGTTTGAGCAACTAAACCTCCGGATTAAGATTAGGAGCTCTATTTATTTCTATGGATTAGAACTATTATTCTTCTATTTTAATTTATGTTTGATTCAATTCTAAGGTTTGTTTTCGTTCTTAATCTTATGAACTTGGTGAAACGAGAGTATGACCCCTTTCTACATGAGTTCTTGTAATTCTCGAGAGAGTTATCTCGCTTGAAATATAGCTTGAAAACACTCCTCTTAGACGGCTAATACACAAACCAATGGGGATAAACAACATCTATTCATCCGGTTTGGGGTTATTAGGGCCTTCGTGGTATAAACTAGTTTTTTGAACTTTACCCTCTAATCTGAGTTAAGTGACCATGAGAGTGGCGGTTGATGAAGGTTAGAGGAGACTAAATCGCTAAGAGATTAGGGTTTAAACATCTCCGAAGCCTTAACTGTTTTCAATTAATGTTTTCACACCAAACCCTTATTTGCTTTTGTGATTTTCTTGTTTATTGCTTTATGCATTTTTAATCATCAAAACCCCTTTTCTATTCGCCTAACTAAGTCCAACTGGATAGCCATTATTGCTCAGTCCAGCAAGACTCGTGGGATTGACCCTCACTCACCTGAGGTATTACTTGGATGACCCGGTGCACTTGCCGGTTAAGCTGTGCGAAATCCTAATTCGCGCACCAAGTTTTTTGTCGCTGTTGCCGGGGCTTGACTAACTAATAGCTGTTTGATTGCTTAGATTAGGCATTTTTAGTTTTGTTTTTATACCCTATTTTTCTCTTTAAAAAAAATCGAAAATCTAATTCTTATTTTAATTTTCCCCTTAATTTTAGAAATTAAGTTCAGTATCTCCTTTTTGTTTTATTCTGATCTTCTTAGTTATTCTACTTGTTGAGTATGAATTTTATACTCATGTTTGCTTATTAGTTGTTTTATTTTCTTAATTATTTAGTTTATTTCCTTGATTTTATTCTTCTTTTATTTTCATTTTTCTTCGTATTTTACCTTATTTTCGTTTTATTTATTTTTATTCCTCTTTATTTTATTTCTTTTCAAAAAAAATAAAAAATAAAAAATTATTTCTTTTTTGCTTTCTTGTTTAACACCTAGTGCATTTAATTTTGTTTGGTGTTTTGTGCTGAGGAAAAATAATAGAGAGATATCACATGGGTTACTACTCACACCCATGGAGTGATTCAAATTACTATAGATGGAGGAATTATCCGGACTTTGGTTGGAAAAGTCAAGACCAAAGAAACTTTAGTACTCTATATTTCGTCTATCAAGAACCATCATCTCCTCACTCATATCAAGAACCACTTCTCATTATTCATATCAAGAATCATCATCTCCTTATTCATATCAAGAACTATCCGCTTTAGAGCTTACCATGAAAAAATTAGGAGAGGCCACTCAAAGTTGCATACATGATATGAGAATGAGTGTCAAAAATATAGAGGGGGCATATGGAGGTGATTAGCAGGCGTTGGGTAGAGGAACAAGCAAACTCCCTCATAATAGAAGTAATGCAAATCCCTATAAAAGAATGTGAGGGAATCATTCAAAGGAGTCCATCCTCCAATGAATTAGAGAGGTGCATAAAGGTTGATTTAATTGAACCATCAATCAAAGAGGTTCTTGATAAAGGGGTCTTTCCAAACACTGCACAACACTCAAGCCCCGAAAAAGAAGAAGAGTTAGAAGAGCAAGACCAAGAGACCTATGCACTAAGTGAAATTCCAATTAAGAAGGAGGTCGTGGAGGAATACAAGCCTAGGATTCCATATCCTCAGAAGTTAAAAGAGGAAGATACACAAACAAAAGAGGAAGCCATGAATACTCCATGCTTGCACCATCTAATAATTAAGGAGGAAGCCATACAATTTCCTTTCAATCAATGCATGCAAGCCTCCAGAAAGAAAAATTTGAATGCACGACCACATTTGAATTGAAGTCTTCTCCCCCAACACATGAATATGCTTTCTTTGGTCTTAGTGAATCAGAGAGTTGTATGGGGATTGCTTTTAGGTGGGTATCATTTTTCTCTTCTTCTGCCTTAAAGTCATTTCTCTTAACCAACTGGAAGAAGAGGAAAAAAATTCAACAATCAACTGTCAAGCTAATGACGGTAAAGAAGCACTTTTTAGGAGGCAACGCACCATAAGTATCCTTCAGTTTCTTTAAATTTTATTTTTATTTTAGTTTGATTTCATTTTTATTAATTTCCATAGTTTTCCTAGGTTTAATCTAGTTTGTGATCATGCACAGTGTTTAAAATAGGGACAGAAGGACTTAGAGTGAAGAACAAAACGCCCTGGAGAAAAACAGTTGTGGGCCGCTAAACGCCAGGGAGGGCGTTTAGCGCCAAGAGAGGGAGCTTTGGCTTGGGGGTTTAACGCCCAAAAGGGGGCATTCCAGCACTACTTTTTGCTCCCCCTAGGGCGTTTAACGCCCATTCCTGGCGTTAAACACTAGAAAAAAAGTTTTAAATTCAAATTTTTCTTCCCCTTCTATCACTCCTATCTTCTTTTGTATTATTTTTACTCATTCATGTGCTCTTCATGTCCCTTCTGTTTTCAGTTTTTCTTGCTTGGGGACAAGCAAATTTTTAAGTTTGGTGTTGCAGAGGGAGCTCTCGGGTTATATTATCATCAATGGCACCAAAGAAAGGTGAATCATCTTCATGGAAGAGCACAGCCTGAGGAAGGAACAGCAGCCACCATGGCTAAGGTGGTTGAGTTTCATTATCCCTTTCCTTATCTTATCTTCTGTTTTTGCAGTATTTTTAGCTTTTTTCCTATTTTCCATTCTAAGTTTACATGATCACTAGTAGGATTTTCTTGCTTTCTATTTTAGTTCCTTATTTTGTTATTTTATGTTTATTTTGAAATATGTCTCATGTATTGCTCACTAAGCTTAAAGAAAAATCAAAAGAAAAAGAAGTAGTAAAATGCATGAGATTTGAGTTATATATTATGAGTTATTCTGATTACTTTGATGTGGTGGCACTATCTTTATTTCTGAATGTATGATCTGAACAATACATATTTGATATTGGAGTTGAGAATATTAATTCTTGAAGAACTAAAACTTAGAAAAGTATTATGGATTCTCTGAAATAAGAAAAAGATTGATTCTTGAAGCAAAAGAAACAGCAAAAAGAATTGAAAAGAAAAGAAAAATCAAAACAAAAGGTCCAAGCCTTTGAGCATCAATGGGTAGGAGGGTCAAAATTGATCTAAATCTCAAAAGAGTGGTTTTCTCTAACCATATGCTTGTGGTGTGAAAGTGTCAAGCAACCCTTGAGATTGAACACTTAAAGTCGTGACCCATTGTTGTTACAGAGTATGCTTAAGGCTCTGAGTACCACTGTCTGGGAGAAGTAAAAAGAAAAATTAGAACTCAAAGAGTTCTCCAGTTAAGTGCTTGTAGTGTTCTTGTATGAAGTTAAGCTTGAAGACAAAACACTTAGAGTCATGGCTAGGTTCAAGGTGCAAAGCACCATAGAAAAGAAAGAAAATTTTATGTTCAAGAATCAATTAGAGCCTAAAAAAGAGAATCTATAATATCATTCAAGTTCTAGTTCTGGAGGATGCCAATATTTCTGAGCTTCAAAGGATAATGAGATGCCAAAACTATTCAGAGTAGAGTATCATAAGCATCATTCATTAACTAGACCTAAGCTTAATTGACAACTCAAAGTCTTAAGCATTTTCTCTTCTTTGGTCCTATATTGTCTTGGTTGCTTGAGGACAAGCAACGGTTTAAGATTGGTGTTGTAATACATGAATATTTTATACCCTTTTTCATAGCATTTTCTAGTTGTTTTTAGTTAGGTTTTAGTTAGTTTTACTTGATTTTAGTGCAAAAATCCTCTTTGGATTCTACTTTGAGTTGTTTTGGTGTTTTTATGATTTTAGGTGAAATTCGCACGAATTTGGCAGAGTTTTATGCAAAAACAAAGAAAGAATAGTAGATGTTGTCAACCCTGACCTCCTTATATTCCAACGAGCATACCGTGAGCTAAAGAGGTTAATTGATGCGGTTTTAATGGCGTTGGAAAGCCAACGTTCAGAGCTTTCCAACGACATATAATAGTTTATAATTTTCTTCTGGAATCACTGCCAAATCTGGCGCTAAACGCTGAGCCTAGCGTTTAGCGCCCAACAGGGACAGAACCAGCGCCGAAACTCCTCCTCCTTGGGTGTTTAACGCCCAAACTGGCGTTAACGCCAGCAGCTGTCCATAATCACCCCTCTTTGAGCCTCCAAGTGGATTTAGCACCTATTAATTATATTTTATTTTCTTTTTGTAATTTTTAATTACAAATAATATCTTTTAGGTTTAGAATTCAATATTTTATTTTAGTTTCAAATCAAAAGATTTGATTTGATATAGATTTGATTTTGTTTTGATTTAGTTTGTGTTTGAATTCTAGGTTTAGTCTTAGAGGTTTTTACTATAAATAAGGGACTTCCTTCCTCCCCAGAGGACACACTCGATCAGGCATCATTAGGAAACAATTGTGTTTTCTCTGTAAGTATGAGCAAGTAAACCTCCGGGTTAAGGTTAGGAGCTCTGTTTATTTCTATGGATTAGAAATATTATTCTTCTATTTTAATTTATGTTTGATTCAATTTAAAGGATTTTTTTCGTTCTTAATCTTATGAATTGGGTGGAACAAGAGTATGACCCTTTTATAAATGAGTTCTTGTGATTTTCGAGAGAGTTATCTTGCTTGAACTACAGCTTGAAAACACTCTTCTTAGACGTCTAATTACATAAACCGATGGGGATAGGCAACATCTATTCAGCCAGTTTGGGATGATTAGGACCTTCGTGGTATAAACTAGTTTTCTGAAATTTACCTTCTATTCTGAGTTAAGTGACTACGAGAGTGGTGGTTGATGAAAGTTAGAGGAAGCTAAATCGCTAGGAGATTAGGGTTTAGACACTTATGATTTGCCATAGAATGAATCATTCATTGTTAAAATAGTTGGTAAGAACTTTTAATCCGGAAAGATAAACATCTCCGAAGCCTTAACTATTTTCTCATGCTGTTTTCACACCAAACCCTTATTTGCTTTCATGATTTTCTTGTTTATTGCTTTATGCGTTTTTAATCATCAAACCCCTTTTCTATTCGCCTAACTAACTCCAACTGGATAGCCATTATTTCTCATTCCAGCAATCCTCGTGGGATCGACCCTCACTTACCTGAGGTATTACTTGGATGACTGATGAGCGGATAATTTATACGCTTTTTGGCATTATTTTTACATAGTTTTCAGTATGATTTAGTTAGTTTTTAATATATTTTTATTAATTTTTAAATAAAAATTACATTTCTGGACTTTACTATGAGTTTGTGTGTTTTTCTATGATTTCAGGTATTTTCTGGCTAAAATTGAGGGACTTGAGCAAAAATCAGATTCAGAGGTTGAAGAAGGACTGCAGATGCTGTTGGATTCTGACCTCCCTGCACTCAAAGTGGATTTTCTAGAGCTACAAGAGTCCAAATGGTGCGCTCACAATTGCGTTGGAAAGCAGACATCCAGGGCTTTCCAGCAATATATAATAGTCCATACTTTGCCCGAGTTTAGATGACACAAACTGGCGTTCAATGCCAGCTCTCTGCCCTATTCTGGAGTCAAACGCCAGAAACAGGTTGCAAAGCAGAGTTAAACGCCAGAAACACGTTACAAACTAGCGATTAACTCCAAGAAAGACCTCTACACGTGAAAGCTTTAATGCTCAGCCCTAGCACACACCAAGTGGGCCCGGAAGTGGATTTCTACATCAATTACTTATTTCTATAAACCCTAGTAACTAGTTTAGTATAAATAGGACTTTTTATTATTGTATTCGCAGTCTTGGTTACTCCGGTTCCCCTCTGGGGCCGAGACCAATGAACTCCATTATCACTTATGTATTTTCAACGGTAGAGTTTCTACACACCATATATTAAGGTATGGAGCTCTGTTGTTCCTCATGAATTAATGCAAAGTACTATTATTTTTCTATTCAACTCAAGCCTATTTCTTATCTAAGATATACACTTGTTCTTCAACCTGAGGAAGTTGATGATCCGTGACACTCATCATCATTCTCACCCATGAACGCGTGCCTGACAACCACCTCCGTTCTACTTGCAATCGCTTAAGTGCATATCTCTTAGCCTTCTGGTTCATGACACATGGTTGCCTCGCTTGACAACCGAGCCTTCCATTCCATGAGATCAGAGTCTTCGTGGTATAGGCTAGAATTATTGACGGCCATTCTTGAGATCCGGAAAGTTTAAACCTTGTCTGTGGTATTTCGAGTAGGATCTGGGAAGGGATGGCTTTGACGAGCTTCAAACTTGCGAGTGCTGGGCGTAGTGACAGACGCAAAAGGATGACTGAATCCTATTCCAGTATGATCGAGAACCGACAGATGAATAGCCGTGCGGTGACAGCGCATCTTGGACCATTTTCACTGAGAGGATGAGAAGTAGCCATTGACAACGGTGATGCCCTACATAAGCTTGCCATGGAAAGGAGTATGAATGATTGGATGAAGACAGTAGGAAAGCAGAGATTCAGAAGGAACTAAGCATCTCCATACGCTTATCTGAAATTCTCACCAATGAATTACATAAGTATCTCTATCCTATTTATATTTTAATTATATTTTAATTATCAATTCACCATAACCATTTTAATCCGCCTGACTGAGATTTACAAGGTGACCACAGCTTGCTTCAAGCCGACAATCTCCGTGGGATCGACCCTTACTCACGTAAGGTATTACTTGGACGACCCAGTGCACTTGCTGGTTAGTTGTGCGAAGTTGTGACAAAGTGTGATTCACGTTTGAGGGCACCAAGTCTTTGGCACCATTGTTGATGATCGCAATTTCGTGCACCAAGTTTTTGGCGCCATTGTCGGGGATTGTTCGAGTTTGGACAACTGACGGTTCATCTTGTTGCTCAGATTAGGTATTTTTATTTTAATTTTAAGTTTTTATTTTTATTATTTATATTTTCGAAATCAATATATTTTTCAAAAAAAAATCTTCAAAAAATAAATTATTCTATGTTCTTTAGAATTTTTAAGAATGAATTCTAGCGTTTCATGATGATTTGTTGAATCCTGGCTGGCTGTAAGCCATGTCTGATCTTTTGGACCGTGGTTTCAACTTATCATCACAAGAGCTTGTTGATCTTCACCCATTTGGCAGGTACACACATAGTTGTTGTATACATGGGAGGTAGGCAATATCTGCTGAAGCTTGGCTGGCCATTGGCCATGTCTAGTGTTTTGGACCGGAGCTTTCACTGAAAGCTTAGCTGGCTAGTAAGCCATGTCTAATTCCTGGACTGGAGCTTTAGACTAACATTGCAAGATTCCTAGAATTCTCATTAAAAATTTTGAAATCCTTATTTTTCTTTTTTTCAAAATAATTTTCGAAAAATTACAAAAAAAAATTTAATAAAATCAAAAAAATCAAAAATATTTTTGTGTTTCTTGTTTGAGTCTATTGTCAATTTATAAGTTTGGTGTCAATTGCATGTTTTTATTCTTGAAAGTGTGTTCATGTGTTCTTCATGATCTTCATGTGTTCTTGGTAAGTCTCCTTGTTTGAACTTTGCATTTTTATGTCTTGTGTCTTTTCTTATTTTCCATATGCATTTTTAATTTGTTAGTGTCTAATTATTGAAAATTTCTAAGTTTGGTGTCTTGCATGTTTTTCTTTTCTTAAAAAATTTCAAAAATAAGTTCTTGGTGTTCATCTTGACATTCAAAGTGTTCTTGGTGTTCATCTTGACATTCATAGTGTTCTTGCATGTTTCCTGTGTTTTGATCCAAAATTTTTAGGTCTTGCATCAATTTTATGTTTTTCTCTTTCTTCATTAAAAATTCAAAAATAAAAAAAATATATCTTTCCCTTATTTTCTCATAAATTTTTGAAAATTTGAGTTGACTTTTTCAAATATTTTTAAATTTAGTTGTTTCTTATGAGTCAAATCAAATTTTCAATTTAAAAATTCTATCTTTTTCAAAAATCAAATCTTTTTCATTTTTCTTTTATGATTTTCGAAAATTTCAAATTGATTTTTAAAATATTTCTTATTTTTGTTTCATAATTTCAAAATCTTTACTAACAATTAATGTGATTGATTCAAAAATTTTAAGTTTGTTACTTGCCTAGTAAGAAAGGTTCAATCTTTAAACTCTAGAATCATATCTTTTTAGTTTCTTGTTAGTCAAGTAATCAACTTTAATTTTCAAAATCAAATCTTTTTAAGTTTCTTTTTCAATTTTTTTTTCAAAATAAGTTTCAATCACATCTTTTTCAAAATCAATTTCAAAATCCTTTTCAATTAACTACTTGATTTTTTTTATTTTAAAAGTTTACTATTTCAATCATACCTTTTTTCAAAACTACCAAACTAACTCTCTCTCTCCCTCTCTAATTTTTGAAAATTCCTTCCCTCTTTTTCAAAATTCAATTTTAATTAACTAATTGTTTTAAATTTTAATTTAAATTAGTTTCATTTTTCCTTCTTAATTTTTGAATTTTAATTTTAATTTTAAATAAAAATAAAAATATTTTTATTTTATTTTATTTAATTTTAGAAATTCTCTCCTCCTCATCTCTTTCTAATTATTTTATTTATCTACTAACACTCCTCTTCTTCTTAAAAATTCGAACCCTCTCCCTCTTTCTGTGTTCGAATTTCTTTTCTTCTTCTACTCACATAAAGGAATTTCTATACTGTGACATAGAGGATTTCTCTTCTTTTCTATTTTCTTCTTTTTCATATGAGCAGGAGCAAGGATAAGAACATTCTTGTTGAAGCTGATCCAGAACCTGAAAGGACTCTGAAGAGGAAGCTAAGAGAAGCTAAAACATAACACTCTGAAGAGGACTTTACTGAAATTTTCGAAAAAGAAGGAGACATGACCGAAAATAATAACAATGCAAGGAAGATGCTCGGTGACTTTACTACACCAAATTCTAATTTACATGGAAGAAGCATCTCAATCCCTGCCATTGGAGCAAACAATTTTGAGCTAAAGCCTCAATTAGCTTCTCTGATGCAACATAACTGCAAGTTTTATGGACTTCCATCAGAAGATCCTTTTCAGTTCTTAACTGAGTTCTTGCAAATCTGTGATACTGTTAAGACCAATGGGGTTGACTCCGAGGTCTACAGGCTTATACTTTTCCCGTTTGCTGTAAGAGACAGAGCTAGAATATGGTTGGATTCTCAACCTAAAGATAGCCTGAACTCTTGGGATAAGTTGGTCACGGCTTTCTTAGCCAAGTTCTTTCCTCTTCAAAAGCTTAGTAAGCTTAGAGTGGATGTTCAAACCTTCAGACAGAAAGAAGGTGAATCCCTCTATAAAGCTTGGGAGAGATACAAGCAACTGACCAAAAAGTGTCCTTCTGACATGCTTTCAGAATGGACCATCCTGGATATATTCTATGATGGTCTGTCTGAATTATCTAAGATGTCATTGGACCATTCTGTAGGTGGATCCATTCACCAAAAGAAAATGCTTGCAGAAGCTCAGGAACTCATTCACATGGTTGCAAATAACCAGTTCATGTACACTTCTGAAAGGAATCATGTGAGTAATGGGACGCCTCAGAGGAAGGGAGTTCTTGAAATTGATACTCTGAATGCCATATTGGCTCAGAATAAAATATTGACTCAGCAAATCAATATGATCTCTCAGAGTCTGAATGGATTGAAGGAATCATCCAACAGTAATATAGAGGCATCTTCTGAAGAAGAAGCTTATGATCCTGAGAACCCTGCAATAGCAGAGGTGAATTACATGGGTGAACCCTATGGAAACACCTATAATCCCTCATAGAGAAATTATTCAAATTTCGCATGGAAGGATCAACAAAAGCCTCAACAAGGCTTTAATAATGGTGGAAGAAATAGGTTTAGCAATAGCAAGCCTTTTCCATCATCCACTCAGCAACAGACAGAGAAATCTGAGCAGAATCTATCTAGCTTAGCAAATATAGTCTCTGATCTATCTAAGGCCACTCTAAGTTTCATGAATAAAACAAGGTCCTCCATTAGAAATTTGGAGGCACAAGTGGGCCAGCTGAGTAAAAGAGTCACTGAAACTCCTCCCAATACTCTCCCAAGTAATACAGAAGAGAATCCAAAAAGAGAGTGCAAGGCCATTACCTTACTTGGTGTGGCCGAACCTAGAGAGGAGGAGGAGGACGTGAATCCTAGTGAGGAAGACCTCCTGGGACGTTCAGTGACCAATAAAGAGTTTCCCTTTGAGGAACCAAAGGAATCTGAGACTCATCTAGAGACCATAGAGATTCCATTGAACCCCCTTCTGCCCTTCATGAGCTCTGATGAGTATTCATCATTTGAAGAAGATGAAGACATTGCCGAAGAGCAAGTTGCTCAATATTTAGGAGCAATCATGAAGCTGAATGCCAAATTATTTGGTAATGAGACTTGGGAAGATGAACCTCCCTTGTTCACTGGTGCACGAAATTGTGATCATCAACAATGGTGCCAAAGGACTTGGAGCTCTCAAATGTGAATCACACTTTGTCACAATTCTGCACAACTACCAGCAAGTGCACTGGGTCGTCCAAGTAATACCTTACGTGAATAAGGGTCGATCCCACGGAGATTGTTGGCTTGAAGCAAGCTATGGTCATCTTGTAAATCTCAGTCAGGCGGATTCAAGTGGTTATGAAGGATTGATAATTAAAAGATAAATAAAACATAAAGTAAAGATAGAGATACTTATGTAATTCATTGGTAGGAATTTCAGATAAGCGTATGAAGATGCTTTGTTCCTCTTGAACCTTTGCTTTCCTATTGCCTTCTTCCAATCATTCATACTCCTTTCCATGGCAAGCTTTATATTAGGCATCACCGTTGTCAATGGCTATTTCCCGTCCTCTCAGTGAAAATGTTCTACGCACGTTGTCACCGCACGGCTAATCATCTGTCGGTTCTTGATCATGTTGGAATAGGATCTATTGATCCTTTTACGTCTGTCACACGCCCAACACTCGCGAGTATGAAGCTCGTCACAGTCATCCCTTCCCAGATCCTACTCAGAATACCACAGACAAGGTTTAGACGTTCTGGATCTCAGGAAAGGCCGCCTATAATTCTAGCCTATACCACGAAGGTTCCAATCTTAGATTAGAAACCCAAGAGATACACATTCAAGCTTGCTTGCATGTAGAACGGAAGTGGTTGTCAGTCACACGTTCATAGGTGAGAATGGTGATGAGTGTCACAAAATCATCACATTCATCAAGTTCTTGGGTGCAAATGGATATCTTGGAGAAGAAATAGAGTTGAGTTGAATAGAAAAACAATAGTACTTTGCATTAATTCATGAAGAACAACAGAGCTCCACACCTTAATCTATGGTGTGTAAAAACTCCACCGTTGAAAATATAAAAGTGATAATGGTGATCATTGGCTTCGGCCCCAAAGAGGGAACCAGAAGAACCAAGACGAAAATACAATAGCAAAACGTCCTATTTATAGAAAACTAGTAGCCTAGGGTTACAGAAATAGGTAATTAATGCAGAAATCTTCTTCTGGGCCCACTTGGTGTGTGCTTGGGCTGAGAATTGAAGCTTTCATGTGTAGAGACTTTTCTTGGAATTAAACGCCAGCTTTTGTGCCAGTTTGGGCGTTTAACTCCAGCTTTTGTGCCAGTTCTGGCGTTAAACGCCAGAATTCTTGAGCTGACTTGGAACGCCTGTTTGGGCCATCAAATCTCGGAAAAAGTATGGACTATTATATATTTCTAGAAAGCCCAGGATGTCTACTTTCCAACGCAATTGAGAGCGAGCCAATTGAGCTTCTGTAGCTCCAGAAAATCCACTTCGAGTGCAGGGAGGTCAGAATCCAACAGTATCTGCAGTCTTTTTTCAGCCTCTGAATCAGATTTTTGCTCAGGTTCCTCAATTTCAACCAGAAAATACCTGAAATCATAGAAAAACACACAAACTCATAGTAAAGTCTAGAAGAGTGATTTTTATTTAAAAACTAATAAAAACATAATAAAAACTAACTAAAACATACTAAAAACAATGCCAAAAAGCGTATAAATTATCCGCTCATCACAACACCAAACTTAAATTGTTGCTTGTCCCCAAGCAACTAAAAATCATATAGGATAAAAAGAATAGAATATACAATGAATTCCAAAAACATCTATGAAGATCAGTATTAATTAGATGAGCGGGGCTTTTAGCTTTTTGCTTCTGAACAGTTTTGGCATCTCACTTTTTCCTTTGAAGTTTAGAATGATTGGCTTCTATAGGAACTCAGAATCCAGATAATGTTATTGATTCTCTTAGTTAAGTATGTTGATTCTTGAACACAGCTACTTTATGAGTCTTGGCCGTGACCCTAAGCATTTTGTTTTCCAGTATTACCATCGGATACATAAATGCCACAAACACATGACTAGGTGAACCTTTTCAGATTGTGACTCAGCTTTGCTAAAGTCCCCAGTGAGAGGTGTCCATGGCTCTTAAGCACACTCTTTTTGCTTTGGACCACGACTTTAACCGCTCAGTCTCAAGTTTTCACTTGACACCTTTACGCCACAAGCACATGGTTAGGGACAGCTTGGTTTAGCCGCTTAGGCCAAGATTTTATTCCTGTGGGCCCTCCTATCCACTGATGCTCAAAGCCTTGGATCCTTTTTATTTTACCCTTGCCTTTTGGTTTAAAGGGCTATTGGCTTTTTCTGCTTGCTTTTTCTTTTTCTTTTTTTTTTTGCAAGCTTTTCACTGCTTTTTCTTGCTTCAAGAATCAATTTTATGATTTTTCAGATTATCAAATAGCATTTCTCCTTTTTCTATCATTCTTTCAAGAGCCAACAATTTTAACATTCATAAACAACAAATTCAAAAATATGCACTGTTCAAGCATTCATTCAGAAAGACAAAAGTATTGCCACCACATCAAAATAATTAAACTGTTTTAAAATTCGAAATTCATGCACTTCTTTTTCTTTTTCAATTAAGAACATTTTTCATCTAAGAAGGGTGATGGATTCATAGGACATTCATAGCTTTAAGGCATAGACACTAAGACACTAATGATCATGTAATAAAGACACAAATATAAATAAACATAAAGCATAATTTTCGAAAAACAGAAAATAAAAAAAAACAAGGAGATTAAAGAACGGGTCCACCTTAGTGATGGCGGCTTGTTCTTCCTCTTGAAGATCTTATGGAGTGCTTGAGCTCCTCAATGTCTCTTCCTTGCCTTTGTTGCTCCTCTCTCATGGTTCTTTGGTCTTCTCTAGTTTCATGGAGGAGGATGGAATACTCTTGGTGCTCCACCCTTAGTTGTCCCATGTTGGAACTTAATTCTCCTAGGGAGGTGTTGATTTGCTCCCAATAGTTTTGTGGAGGAAATTGCGTCCCTTGAGGCATTCAGGGATTTCATGATGAGGAAATTCCTCATGCTCTTGGTGAGGTTCTCTTATTTGCTCCATTCTTTTCTTAGTGATGGGCTTATCCCCATCAATGAGAATGTCTCCTTCTATGTCAATTCTAATCGAATTGTAGAGGTGACAAATGAGATGAGGGAAGGCTAACCTTGCCAAAGTAGAGGACTTGTCTGCCACCTTGTAGAGTTCTTGGGATATAACCTCATGAACTTCTACTTCCTCTCTAATCATGATACTATGAATCATGATAGCCCGGTTTATAGTAACTTCAGACCGGTTGCTAGTGGGAATGATTGAGCGTTGGATGAACTCCAACCATCCCCTAGCCACGGGCTTGAGGTCATGCCTTCTTAGTTGAACCGGCTTCCCTCTTGAATCTCTCTTCCATTGAGCGCCCTCTTCACAAATGTCTATGAGGACTTGGTCCAATCTTTGATCAAAGTTGACCCTTCTAGTGTAGGGGTGTGCATCTCCTTGCATCATGGGCAAGTTGAATGCCAACCTTACATTCTCCGGACTAAAATCTAAGCATTTCCCCCGAACCATTGTAAGCCAATTCTTAGGGTCCGGGTTCACACTTTGATCATGGTTCTTGGTGATCCATGCATTGGCATAGAAATCTTGAACTATTAAGATTCCGACTTGTTGAATGGGGTTGGTGAGAACTTTCCAACCTCTTCTTCGATTCTCATGTCGGATCTCTGGATATTCGCCCTTTTTGAGCTTAAAAGGGACCTCGGGGATCACCTTCTTCTTGGCCACAACTTCATAGAAGTGGTCTTGATGCACCCTTGAGAGGAATCTCTCCATCTCCCATGACTCAGAGGTGGAAGCTTTTGCCTTCCCTTTCCTCTTTCTAGAGGTTTCTCCGGCCTTTGGTGCCATTAATGGTTATGGAAAAACAAAAATCTTTAGCTTTTACCACACCAAACTTAGAAGGTTTGCTCGTCCTCGAGCAAAAGAGGAAAAAAGGGAGTAGAAGAAGAAGAAATAGAGGAGATGGATGGGGCTTAGTGTTTCAGACAAGGGGGAGAAGTAGTGTTTAGGTTGTGTAAAAATGAAGGAGTGAAGATGGGTTTATATAGGAGTGGAGAGGGGGGTATGGTTCGGCCATTATGGGTGGGTTTGTAAGGGAAAGTGGTTTGAATTTGAATGGTGAGGTAGGTGGGGTTTTATGAAAGATGGATGTGAGTGGTGAAGAGAATGGTGGGATTTGATAGGTGAGGGGTTTTGGGGAAGAGGTATTGAGGTGATTAGTGAATGGGTGAAGAAAAGAAAGAGAGGGGTGGGGTAGGTGGGGATCCTGTGGGGTCCACAGATCCTGAGGTGTCAAGGATATCTCATCCCTGCACCAAGTGGCGTGCAAAACGCCCCTTTCTGCCAATCCTGGCGTTAAACACCAGGCTGCTGCCTATTTCTGGCATTTAACGCCAGCTTCTTGCCCTTTTTTGGTGTTAAACGCCAGCTCTGTGCCCATTTCTGGCGTTAAACGCTCAGAATGGTGCCAGGCTGGGCGTTTAACGCTCATTCTGCTACCCTTACTGGCGTTTAAACGCCAGTAAATTTCTCCTCCAGGGTGTTCTATTTTTAATTCTGTTTTTCAGTCTGTTTTTGCTTTTTCAATTGTTTTTGTGACTTCACATGATCATCAACCTACAGAAAACATAAAATAACAATGGAGAATAAATAAAATTGGGTTGCCTCCCAACAAGCACTTCTTTAATGTCAGTAGCTTGACAGTGGGCTCTCATGGAGCCTTACAGATACTCAGAGCATGATGATGGCCTCTCAACACCAAACTTAGAGTTTGGTTGTGGCCTCCCAACACCAAACTTAGAGTTTGAATGTGGGGATTTTGTTTGACTCTGTATTAAGAGAAGCTTTTCATGCTTTCTCTCCATGATTACAGAGGGAGATCCTTGAGCTTTAAACACAAGGGAGTCTCCATTCACTTGAATGATCAATTCTCCTCTGTCAACATCAATCACAGCTTTTGCTGTGGCTAGGAAGGGTCTGTCAAGGATGATGGATTCATCCATACACTTCCCAGTCTCTAGGATTATGAAATCCGCAGGGATGTAGTGGCCTTCAACCTTTACCAAGACATCCTCTACAAGTCCATAAGCCTGTTTCTTTCAATTGTCTGCCATCTCCAGTGAGATTCTTGCAGCTTGTACCTCAATGATCCCTAGCTTCTCTATTACAGAGAGAGGCATAAGGTTTATACTTGACCCCAGGTCACACAGAGCCTTCTCAAAGGTCATGGTGCCTATGGTACAAAGGATTGAGAAATTTTCAGGGTCTTGTCTCTTCAGAGGTAATGTCTGCCTAGTCAAGTCATCTAGTTCTTTGAAGAGCAATGGAGGTTCATCCTCCCAAGTCTCATTACCAAACAACTTGGCATTTAGCTTCATGATTGCTCCAAGGTACTTAGCAACTTGCTCTTCAGTGACATCTTCATCCTCTTCAGAGGAAGAATACTCATCAGAGCTCATGAATGGCAGAAGTAAATTCAATGAAATCTCTATGGTCTCTGTGTGAGCCTCAGATTTCCATGGTTCCTCATCAGGGAACTCCATGGAGGCCAGTGGACGTCCATTGAGGTCTTCCTCAGTGGAGATCACTGCCTCTTCCTCCTCTCCAGGTTCGGCCGTGTGGGTTGTGGCTATGGCCTTGCACTCTCTTTTTGGATTCTCTTCTGTATTGCTTGGGAGAGTACTAGGAGGGAGTTCAGTAATTTTCTTACTCAGCTGACCCACTTGTGCCTCTAAATTTCTAATGGAAGACCTTGTTTCAGTCATGAAACTTTGAGTGGTTTTGATTAGATCAGAGACAATGGTTGCTAAGCCAGAGTGGCTCTACTTAGAATTCTCTGTCTGTTGCTGAGAAGATGATGGAAAAGGCTTGCTATTGCTAAACCTATTTCTTCCACCATTATTGTTGTTGAAACCTTGTTGAGGTCTCTGTTGATCCTTGCATGAGAGATTTGGATGATTTTTCCATGAAGGATTATAGGTGTTTCCATAGGATTCTCCCATGTAATTCACCTCTTCCATTGCAGGGTTCTCAGGGTCATAAGCTTCTTCTTCAGAGGAAGCTTCTTTAGTACTGCCTGTTGCTGCTTGTATTCCAGACAGACTCTGAGAAATCATATTGACTTGTTGAGTCAATATTTTGTTCTGAGCCAGTATGGCATTCAGAGTATCAATCTCAAGAACTCCTTTCTGAGTTGTCCCATTATTCACAGGATTCCTTTCAGAAGTGTACATGAATTGGTTATTTGTAACTATTTCAATGAGTTCCTGAGCTTCTGCAGGCGTCTTCTTCAGATGAAGAGATCCTCCAGCAGAGCTGTCCAATGACATCTTGGATAGTTCAGATAGACCATCATAGAAGATACCTATGATGCTCTATTCTGAAAGCATGTCAGAAGGACACCTTCTAATCAATTGCTTGTATCTTTCCCAAGCTTCATAGAGGGATTCACCTTCCTTCTGTCTGAAGGTTTGGACTTCCACTCTAAGCTTGCTCAATTTTTGAGGTGGAAAGAACTTTGCCAAGAAGGCATTGACTAGATTTTCCCAAGAGTTCAGGCTTTCCTTAGGTTGTGAATCCAACCATGTTCTAGCTCTGTCTCTTACAGCAAAAGGAAAAAGCATAAGTCTGTAGATCTCAGGATCAACCCCATCGGTCTTGACAGTGTCACAGATTTGCAAGAATTCAGCTAAGAACTAATGAGGATCTTCCAATGGAAGTCCATGAAACTTGCAATTCTGTTGCATTAGAGAAACTAATTGAGGCTTAAGCTCAAAGTTGTTTGCTCCAACGGCAGGGATTGAGATGCTTCTCCCATAGAAGTCGGGAGTAGGTGCAGTAAAGTCACCAAGCACCTTCCTTGCATTATTGGCATTGTTGTTTTCGGTTGCCATGGCTTCTTCCTCCTTGAAGAGCTATGTTAGGCCCTCTAGAGAGAGTTGTGCTTTAGCTTCTCTTAGCTTTCTCTTCAAGGTCCTTTCAGGTTCAGGATCAGCTTTAACAAGGATGCCTTTGTCTTTGCTCTTGCTCATATGAAAGAGAAGAGAACAAGAAAGTATGGAATCCTCTATGTTACAGTATAGAGATTCCTTGAGGTGTCAGAGGAAAAGAAAAATAGAAGAAGAAGGTAGATAGAAGAGAATTCGAACTTATTAAGAAGGATAGAGTTCGAATTGCACCTTGAGGAGGAGTGTTAGTCCCTTAAATAGAAGGATGTGCGAAGAGGGGAAGAATTTTCAAAATTAAAGTAAAAGATTTTGAAATAATTAAAGAAAATTTTGAAAATTTGATTGATGATTTTCGAAAATTAAAATTGGGAAAGAAATTAAGTGATTTTGAAAAAGATTTTGAAATTAGAAATTAAAAAGATATGATTGAAAATTAATTTTGAAAAAGATGTGATTGAAAAGATATGATTGAGAAGATATGATTGAAAATCAAATTAAAAAGAGAAAGTTTTAAAATTAAAGTTGATTACTTGACTAACAAGAAATTAGAAGATATGATTCTAGAATTTAAAATTTGATCCTTTCTTAATAGTAACAACTTGAAAATTTTGAATTAAATCACTAATTGTAGCAAGGATTTTCGAAAATAGTAATAAATAAAAAAATTGAAAAGAAATTGATTTTGAAAAGATATGATTGAAAAGATATGATTTGAAAAATATTTGATTTTGAAAAATTATGAAAATTTGAAAAAGATTTGAATTAAAAACAAAATATTTCCTCTAGTGTCATCTTGGCGTTAAACGCCCAGCCAAGTACCCTGGCTGGCATTTAAACGCCAGTTTTCCTTCTTCACTGGGCGTTTTGAATGCCCAGCTTTTTCTGTGTGATTTCTCTGCTGAATATTCTGAATCTTCAATTCTCTGTGTTATTGACTTGAAAAGACACAATTTTGAAAATTTTTTGAATTTTTAATGATGAGAAAAAAAATGCAACTAGGATCAAATAAACAATGCATGCAAGACACCAAACTTAGAAGTTTGTATACTAAGGACTATAATAATTTAAAAATGCATGTAAGAAACAACAAAAGACACAAAATAAGAGAAATTAAAGATCAGAGCACTGAAATCATCAAGAACAACTTGAAGATCAATGAAGAACATAATGCATATATTCGAAAAAATGCAAGAAGAAAAAAGACATGCAATTGACACCAAACTTAAGATTAGACACTAGACTCAAACAAGAAACATAAAATATTTTTAGTTTTATGATTTTATAAATTTTTTGTGATTTTTCAAAAATTGAGTGGAAAAGAAAATAAAGAGATTCAAAACTTTTAATAAGAATTCCAGGAATCATGCAATGTTAGTCTAAAGCTTCAGTCTAAAAGAATTTAGACATGGCTAGCCAAGCTTCAGCAGGACATTACATTCAACAGCTAAATTGATGAGAATCAATCATCTTTTGTGATGATAAGAACATCACCTTGAAACTCTAGAATTCATTCTTAAAAATTTTGAAAAATAAAAAGAAAAGTACCTAATCTAAGCAACAAGATGAACCGTCAGTTGTCCAAACTCGAACAATCCCCGGCAACGGCGCCAAAAACTTGGTGCACGAAATTGTGATCATCAACAATGGCGCCAAAGAACTTGGAGCTCTCAAACGTGAATCACACTTTGTCACAATTCCGCACAACTAACCAACAAGTGCACTGGGTCGTCCAAGTAATACCTTACGTGAGTAAGGGTCGATCCCACGGAGATTGTCGGCTTGAAGCAAGCTATAGTCATCTTGTAAATCTCAGTCAAGCGGATTCAAGTGGTTATGGAGGATTGATAATTAAAATATAAATAAAACATAAAGTAAAGATAGAGATACTTATGTAATTTATTGGTAGGAATTTCAGATAAGCGTATGAAGATGCTTTGTTCCTCTTGAACCTCTGCTTTCCTATTGCCTTCTTCCAATCTTTCATACTCCTTTCCATGGCAAGCTTTATGTTGGGCATCACCGTTGTCAATGGCTACTTCCCGTCCTCTCAGTGAAAATGTTCTACGCACGCTGTCACCGCACGGCTAATCATCTGTCGGTTCTCGATCATGTTGGAATAGGATCCATTGATCCTTTTGCGTCTGTCACACGCCCAACACTCGCGAGTTTGAAGCTCGTCACAGTCATCCCTTCCCAGATCCTACTCAGAATACCACAGACAAGGTTTAGACATTCCGGATCTAGGGAATGGCCGCCTATAATTCTAGCCTATACCATGAAGGTTCCAATCTTAGATTAGAAACCCAAGAGATACACATTCAAGCTTGCTTGCATGTAGAACGGAAGTGGTTGTTAGTCATGCGTTCATAGGTGAGAATGGTGATGAGTGTCACATAATCATCACATTCATCATGTTCTTGGGTGCGAATGGATATCTTGGAGAAGAAATAGACTTGAGTTGAATAGAAAAACAATAGTACTTTGCATTAATTTATGAAGAACAGCAGAGCTCCACACCTTAATCTATGGTGTGTAGAAACTCCACCGTTGAAAATACAAAAGTGATAATGGTGATCATTGGCTTCGGCCCCAGAGAGGGAACCAGAAGATCCAAGACGAAAATATAATTGCAAAAGGTCCTATTTATAGAAAACTAGTAGCTTAGGGTTACAGAAATAGGTAATTAATGCAGAAATCTTCTTTCGGGCCCACTTGGTGTGTGCTTGGGCTGAGCATTGAAGCTTCCATGTGTAGAGACTTTTCTTGGAGTTAAACGCCAGCTTTTGTGCCAGTTTGGGCGTTTAACTCCAGCTTTTGTGCTAGTTCTGGCGTTAAACGCCAGAATTCTTGAGCTGAGTTGAAACGCCTGTTTGGGCCATCAAATCTCAAGCAAAGTATGGACTATTATATATTTCTAGAAAGCCCAAGATGTCTACTTTCCAACGCAATTGAGAGCGCACCAATTGGGCTTCTTTAGCTCTAGAAAATCCACTTTGAGTGCAGGGAGGTCAGAATCCAACAGCATCTGCAGTCCTTTTTCAGCCTCTGAATCAGATTTTTGCTCAAGTCCCTCAATTTCAGCCAGAAAATACCTGAAATCACAGAAAAATACACAAACTCGTAGTAAAGTCCAGAAGAGTGATTTTTATTTAAAAACTAGTAAAAACATAATAAAAACTAACTAAAACATACTAAAAATAATGCCAAAAAGCGTATAAATTATCCGCTCATCACTCACCAATGAACTAAATGCATTGGATAGGCAGAAATTACCTCAAAAGAAATAGGATCTTGGTAAATTCCTAATTCCCTGTAACATAGGCACCATGACCTTTGAGAAGGCTCTGTGTGACCTGGGGTCAGGAATAAACTTAATGCCACTCTCTGTAATGGAAAAACTAGGGATCTTTGAGGTGCAAGCTACCAAAATCTCATTAGAGATGGCAGGCAACTTAAGAAAACAGGCTTATGGACTGGTAGAGGACGTGCTAGTAGAGGTCAAAGGCCTTTACATCCCTGCTGATTTCATAATCCTAGACACTGGGAAGGATGAGGATGAATCCATCATCCTTGGAAGACCCTTCCTAGCCACAGCAAGAGCTGTGATTGATGTGGACAGAGGAGAATTAGTCCTTCAACTGAATGAGGACAACCTTGTGTTTAAAACTCAAGCATCTCCTTCTATAACCATAGAGAGGAAGCATGAAAAGCTTCTCTCACTACAGAGTCAACCAAAGCCCCACAGTCAAACTCTAAGTTTGGTGTTAGGAGGCCACAACCAAACTCTAAGTTTGGTGTTGAACCCCCACATTCAAACTCTAAGTTTGGTGTTGGGATGTTCCAACCTTGCTCTGACTATCTGTGAAGCTCCATGAGAGCTCACTGTCAAGCTATTGAGTTCTGAGTTCCTATAGATGCCAATCATTCTGAACTTCAATGGATAAAGTGAGATGCCAAAACTATTCAAGAGGCAAAAAGCTACTAGTCCCGCTCATCTGATTGGAGCTAAGTTTCATTGATATTTTGGAATTTATAGTATATTCTCTTCTTTTTATCCTATCTGATTTTCAGTTGCTTGGGGACAAGCAACAATTTAAGTTTGGTGTTGTGATGAGCGGATAATTTATACGCTTTTTGGCATTGTTTTTTCATAGTTTTCAGTATGATTTAGTTAGTTTTTAATATATTTTTATTAGTTTTTAAATAAAAATCACATTTCTGGACTTTACTATGAGTTTGTTTGTTTTTCTGTAATTTCAGGTATTTTCTGGCTGAAATTGAGGGACTTGAGAAAAAATCAGATTCAGAGGTTGAAGAAGGACTGCAGATGCTGTTGGATTCTGACCTCCCTGCACTCAAAGTGGATTTTCTGGAGCTACAGAAGTCCAAATGGCGCGCTCTTAACTGCGTTGAAAAGTAGACATCCAAGGCTTTCCATCAATATATAATAGTTCATACTTTGCCTGAGTTTAGACAACACAAACTGGCGTTCAACTCTAGCTCTCTGCCCTATTTTGGAGTCAAACGCTAGAAACAGGTTGCAAAGCAGAGTTAAATACCAGAAACACGTTACAAACTGGTGTTTAACTCCAAGAAAGACCTCTACACGTGAAAGTTTCAATGCTCAGCCCAAGCACACACCAAGTGGGCTCGGAAGTGGATTTCTGCATCAATTACTTATTTCTGTAAACCCTAATAACTAGTTTAGTATAAATAGGACTTTTTATTATTGTATTCGTAGTCTTGGTTACTCCGGTTCCCCTCTGGGGCCGAGACCAATGAACTCCATTATCACTTATGTATTTTCAACGGTAGAGTTTCTACACACCATAGATTAAGGTGTGGAGCTCTGCTGTTCCTCATGAATTAATGCAAAGTACTATTGTTTTTCTATTCAACTCAAGCCTATTTCTTATCTAAGATATACACTTGTTCTTCAACCTGAGGAAGTTGATGATCCGTGACACTCATCATTATTCTCACCCATGAACGCGTGCCTAACAACCACCTCCGTTCTACTTGTAATCGCTTAAGTGCATATCTCTTAGCCTTCTGGTTCATGACGCATGGTTGCCTCGCCTGACAACCAAGCCTTCCATTCCATGAGATCAGAGTCTTCGTGGTATAGGCTAGAATTATTGACAGCCATTCTTGAGATCCGGAAAGTCTAAACCTTGTCTGTGGTATTCCGAGTAGGCTCTGGGAAGGGATGGCTTTGACGAGCTTCAAACTCGCGAGTGCTGGGCGTAGTGACAGACGCAAAAGGATGACTGAATCCTATTCCAGTATGATCGAGAACCGACAGATGAATAGCCGTGCGGTGACAATACATCTTGAACCATTTTCACTGAGAGGATTGGAAATAGCCGTTGACAACGGTGATGCCCTACATAAGCTTGCCATGGAAAGGAGTATGAATGATTGGATGAAGACAGTAGGAAAGCAGAGATTCAGAAGGAACTAAGCATCTCCATACGCTTATCTGAAATTCTCACCAATGAATTACATAAGTATCTCTATCCTATTTATATTTTAATTATATTTTAATTATCAATTCACCATAACCATTTAAATCTGCCTAACTGAGATTTACAAGGTGACCATAGCTTGCTTCAAGCCGACAATCTCCGTGGGATCGACCCTTACTCACGTAAGGTATTACTTGGACGACCCAGTGCACTTGCTGGTTAGTTGTGCGAAGTTGTGACAAAGTGTGATTCACGTTTGAGGGCACCAAGTCTTTGGCGCCATTGTTGATGATCACAATTTCGTGCACCAATGACCCGGTGCACTTGCCGGTTAAGCTGTGCGAAATCCTAATTCACGCACCAATAGGCAAGCAATAATCTTATTGCTTCTATTCTAGCTACTGGAGCAAATGACTCGTCAAAGTCAGTTCCCTCCTCTTGATCATACCCTTGAGCTACTAATCTAGCTTTATTTCTAACAACACTACCATCCTCACCCAATTTATCTTTAAAGATCCACTTGGTACCCGTTACCTTCTTACCATTCAGATAAGGCACTAGAGTCCAAACCTTATTTTTATCAAATTAGACCAACTCTTCTTCCATTGCCTTTATCCAAGAGGGATTTTTAAGTGCTTCATCCACATTTTGGGGTTCTCCTTGTGAAATGAGTGTGAAGTTATTGAGTTCGGCTCTCTTTCTACTTGTGGATCTTGTGGTAACTCCATGTGAGGGATCTCCAATGATGAATTCATGAGGATAGTTCTTCAAGAACTTCCATTCTCTTGGCTTTGGTGAGGTGACTTCAGGTAGAACCTGATTCAATTCTGCATTGTTCACATCACTAGAGTTCTCTGCTTCAGTACAAGATAAAACAGAATCGTCTCCTGCATTTTGATCTGCATAATTAGAGACAGCATTTTCCATAGAGGGTTCTGATTTATCTTCTTCTTGAATCTTTTGAGAACTTAATTCAGCTTCAGTTCCTACATTATTTTCTTCAATAACACTTGAAATGGTGTTAGAATCACAAAAAAAAAATGTATGGACTCCTCTATTGTTCTATGTTCTTTGAGATAAACCCTATAGGCTTTACTAATAGTTGAATAACCAACAAAGACACCTTCATATAATTTTGGATCAAAATTTTCAAGATTGTCTTTAGTCTTCAACACAAAATATTTGCATCAAAAAATATGAAAATAATTAAGATTGGATGGTACTCCTTTCCAAAGCTCGTAAGGTATTTTCTTTAAAATTTTTCTAATGATAGTTCTGTTCAAAATATAACAAGCTGTGTTTACAGCCTCTGCCTAAAGGAATTTTGGAACTTCATTTTCACAAAGCATTGCCTTAGCCATGTCTTGGAGACTTCTATTTCTCCTTTCAACAACCCCATTTTGTTAAGGAGTTTTAGGACATGAAAAATTATGTGAAATTCCAAATTCATCATAAAAGATCTCAAAATCTTGATTTTCAAATTTTTTTCCATGATCACTTCTTATGGAAACAATTTTCAAATCTTTTTCATTTTGGATTTTTTTTTGCATAGAGTTAAAAAAGCAATGAAAGTATCATTTTTATGAACCAAGAAAAGAACCATCCAAATCTAGTATAGTCATCAACTACTACCAAACCATAATTTTTACCTCCTAAGCTTTGAGTCCTAGTAGGACCAAAAAGATCAATATGTAGCATTTTCATTGGCCTTTTGATTGAGATGTCATCCTTGGACTTAAAAGAGTTTTTAGTTTGTTTGCCCAATTGACAAGCATCACATGTGATGTCTTTGTCAAATTTTATGTTAGGAAGACCTCTAACCAAATTTTTTTTTACAAGTTTAGAAATTTGAAACATGCTTGCATGTCCTAACTTTTTATGCCATAGCCATTTTTCAGATTCCATGAAAGTGAAACAAGCTATATTTTGTTCTTTTAGTTCTTCTAAAGTAAGTCCATACACATTGTTGCACCTTTTAGTTCCTAAGTCACATAATTTGCTAATGCATAGAAGATTGTATTTTAATCTATCAACTAAAAATACATCATAAATGAAAGAAGAGAAACTCTTACCAACTTTACCTATGGTCAGAATTTTCCTTTACCATTGTCACCGAAAGTCACAAAATCTCCATCGTATTTATCAAGCTTGATGAAGAATGTGGACTTTTCGGTTATGTGCCTAGAGCATCCACTAAGTACCACATGTCATCCTTCTTCTTGGATGCTAGGCAAAACTGCACAAAGCTCTTAAGTGACCTTAGGTATCCAAACCTTTTTGGATCCTTTAATGTTAAACCATCTTTGCTGACAAAGGGCATTATATTTGCCAATTATTTTGTAAATTTTATCACCAATTTTTCTTTAAAAAAAAATATTGAATAGGAAAATGACCATCTCTATTGAATATGTGACAGAATTTATTGGTTGTTGATTTTTTAAGAGGATTTGGGTTTTGAACTCTTTTGTCTTTTGAAATGGAAGCTTCGTTTTCAAATTGTGACCTTTTGAAAACAGATTCTGATTTTTCACAGTAACCCAATCCAGCTTTTTCAAAAAGTGGTCTTTGACTAGCCAATAATTTATCTAAATTTTTAGAACTTTGAGTAAATTTGGCTAAGTCTAATTTTAAATTCTTAACCTCTTTAAATTTGGCTACGTATGCAATAACAAAATGCTATTTATCACAACTAGCGAGTTCAGCCTTAAGCCGCTTATTTTCTTCAACAAGATCAACAGTGGTTTCGACTTCCCTTAATTTTTCTTTGAGAAATGCGTTTTCAGCCTTTAGGATGTCATTTTCATATTCAAGTTCATGACATTGGTTCAGAAAATTTCTTAATTTCTCAGTGTGATGATCAATCATAAGATGAAGGTCTTCATTAGAGGGTTCAATAAAGAGTACCTCATCATTCTTGCTATAGTCGGCCATAAGGCAGGCTTGGGACTGGTTGTCTGAATCTTCATCTTCTTCAGAGTCATTTTTCAGATCTTCTCAAGAGGCCATAAGCCCCTTCTTCTTGTCTTTTCGAGACTTGTCTTCTTTCTTCAACTTAGGACAGTCATATTTATAGTGTCCAACTTTTTTGCAGTTGCGGCAAATGAACTTGCTTAGGTCATTCTTTGGTCCTTTTGAGCTTCTTCCTCTTAGTTTCATTATCCTTCTGAGTTTTCTAGCAAAAAATACAAACTCATCATCTGATAAGCAATCACTGGATTCATCATCCAATGATTCAGTACATGATTTAAGAGCCACTCATTTCTTTTTTGTATCATTTTTATGTGAGTGATTTCATATGCTAGTAACTTTCCTTTCAGCTCATCATAGGTCATTTGACTTAGGTTACTGCTCTCAGAGATAATCATAGCCTTTGTTTCCCACTCTTTAGTCAGACTTCTCAAGACTTTTCTCATTAGCACTTGTTCAGAGTGAGTAATCCCCATAGCATCTAAGCTATTAATGATGATAGAAAACCTCTCGAATATGTCATCAATTGATTCTCCTTCCTTTATAGAGAACATCTCATACTCTTTGCTCAGCATGTCAATTCTGGTCTCTTTTACTTGTGTGGTGCCCTCATGTGTGACTTGGAGCTTATCCCAGATTTTCTTTGCTATTTTACATCTTAAAACCTTCTGGTATTCCTCGAAACTGATTGCACAGTTCAGCATGTTGACAACTTTGGCATTGAGTTCCACCTTCTTCTTGTCATCTTCATTCCATTCTACTTTAGTTTTGGAAGTGACAACACCGTCAGCGCCAGTTTTGGTAGAGACTTGACGACCGTTCATGATTATCTTCCACATATGTAATCTACTGACTGAACAAAGATCTTTTATTCTTTCTTTCCAGTAGTTGTAGTTTTTCCAATTGAAAAATAGATGTCTGTTGTTGGATTGTCCTTCTGTCAGTGTGTGAGCCACCGTGTTGGAACCAATGTTGTTCACCATCAATATCTTTCCTCCAAGCTCTGATACCAATTGATGGTTATCAGTGGCTATGAGAAGGGGGGTCTAATAATGGCCTTCTTTTAACTTTACTTGTAACCTTGCATTATGTTGATGGAACACAGGAGAAATTTTAGTTTTGTCTCCTGACGTGCGTAGGAGCCAGAACAGTATTACTTGCAAGGAGTGTAAGAGTGTTGTGATGAAATGAAGCTTAGTGAATAATTTAGGAGATAATTTGTTTTGTCTCCTTCAGTGCTGAACCAAAAATAGAGAAGAGAGTAGAGAATGACACACAGATATATCATGGTTCAGCTACCTAGTACAACGTAGCCTACATCTAGTCTCCATCACAACAATAGTGGAATTTTACTATCTTTTTAACAGATTACAAATACTAATTCTTCCTAGGATTTATCCCAATCCTATCTAGGACAAGTCCAGATTTTAATCCAACCTGAACTTGACTAGGACTCACCTTAGCTTTCAACTGCAAAGTGCTAACCCAACTTGCAAGGGAATCTCCTCAAGATCATGACCATAAAACAAAAATACATTCAAAGAACTTCTGAAATAACTTAAGCTTTTTCTCCAAGTCTAGCTCACTGACTTTTTTCACTCATTGGCTTTTTCTTACAAACCTCACTGATGAGCATAACCGTCAGCTAAGAATTTCTTCTTGGTTAGAGGAAATAAGTTCGTTGCAAGTATAGTTCCCAACCGACAAGCAATGCTCAATCAAAGTTTTAATGTTGGTTGTCACTAGTTCAACCCCAATAAAATAACCGAGAGTATTAATCTCGAGTCGTTCTCCCTAGGAATTACAATGAAGTGCTTTATTATTGGTTATGAAGGGATGTTTTGGGGTTTTTGTAATAAGGAACAAGAAATATAAATAACAAGAATTAATAAAAGAAAGGAAGGAACTCCTGGCTAGGCATGGGAATTGAGATCACCATCCTAGTCTACAAACTATATATTGGCAATTATGAGGGGCCAACCCATTAAGTCTACTCCTATGCTTGAAGTACGTACAATATCTACCTCTAAACATTAAGTATGTCAAATAGGCTTGATAAACATCAATCCATAAGTCCTAACCTAGCTACTAATTGACTTAGTAGTAGGCTAGAGTCAATGGTTATCAAATTGACCACATAGGGTTCTTAAATCACCAATTCAATGAGACCCAATGACTCAAGGTCACCCAATTCCCTTAGCCTAGGCCAAGAGTAAAGAAAACTACACAAAAACTAGAGAAAACATTTCAACAAACACCTAGAGTGCAATAAAAGTAAACATCATAAAATGCAAGAATTAATAAAAGCTACAACTAACATAAGTAAGAAATCAACAATAGCAATTAAGATAAACATAAAAAGGACATAGAAATATGAAATTGCATTAAAGGAAAATTAAATCCACAAGAGTGCATGAACATACAAGTAACAAAATAGAGAAAATAACAAGTAAAACTAGAATAGCAAAGAAGTAATAACAAAAAATTAAAAGGGAAAACTAAATTAAAACAAGAATTAAAAGTTGGATCTAAGAGAATTAAACCTAAACTACCTTAAATTCTAGAGAGAATGGAGAGCTTCTTTCTCTAGAATTCTACCTACAACATGATGAAAACTACACTATGGTTCCCCCTTCCAATCCCTTGCCATCCTTGGGTTCAAAAGTATCAGAAATGAGTTGGATTTGGGCCTCCTTGAACTCAGAAATCGCCCCCAGCATATTGCTTTTAAGTGAGTCACGTGACCAACATCACGCGTGCGCGTGGATGACGCGTGCGCGTCACTTGATGATTCTCTGGTCACGCGTACGCGTGGGTGATGTGTGCACATTGCTGCGAATTTTCTTCTCACGTGTGCGCGTGGCCTTCAGTTTAGCAAATCCTCATTTCTTCACGAATTCTCCATTTTTGCATGCTTTTTCTTCGTTCCTTCAACCCAATCTTTGCCTTCTAATCCTGAAATCACTTAGCAAAAAGGCATTGAATAGAATTAAAGTGAATTAAAATTATCCATTTTAGGGCCTAAAAAGCATATTTTTACTCTTAAGCACAAATTAGGAGAAATTCACAAAACCATGCTATTTCATTGAATAAATGTGAAAAAAGTTGATAAAATCTCCCAAATTAAGCACAAGATAAACCAAAAAATTGGAGTTTATCACTCACCATTTTTCTTTTACCAATAAAACTCAGACAGACTAAACTGAGAAAAAGAATTACAAAATAAAAATCATGAAGGAGAAGAATTAACAGCTCAAAGAGCTATGGGAACCCAAACATGTGCTCTCACTCTTCGCTTCAATCCTTAGCCGTTCACCCTTATTATAGAAGAGTGAAGCTTCCTAGGCTTGAAACCTTGCTTCAGCACATGTTGGTTTTTTTTTCTTCTCCCAAGATCAGAGTTGCAGCAGCATTCACAGAGGTAAGAGAGAGCAGAAGCAGTACCATGCAACCATACCTTTCTCTCTCAACTTTTTTTTCAAGATTCTTGAATCTGGGCCATTCATCTTTACTTTGGCTCCAAGTTTGTTTCTTGACCGTTGATGAATCGCAGAGCACCATTGACTTTACTATCTTCGTTGTTTCCGAAATGGTGCTTGAGACAGTTGATTTCTTCAATGTTTCTTGATGCAGCACAAATGGAAGATCTCCTTTTTGTGATTTTCTTCTCTGATGTGATCTTTCCTTTTGCTATAGCCCCTTTGACTTTCTCTTCTTACTTGAAATTGGAAGCTTGACACCTTTACCATACTGAGAACCTCCGGTTCTCATTCCATACATATATTGTTGTTTTTCAGATGCAGGTCGGGAGGCACTGATGAATCCATATTTGACGATATATTTTGATTTGATTTGAGTAGATTTCATCACATAAACCTATATTTATTCATCTAAATAGCATACTTTAGTGTTCTCTCCCTTAATTGTGCCTAATTGTGAAAACATGCTATTTTATGCTTATTTTAATCACTTTTATCCCACTTTTATCCCATTCGATACCTTAAAGGTTTTGATGAGTGATTTCAGGTATAATAGGTTGGAATGGCTTGATAAGAGTGGAAGAAAAGCATGCAAGAGGGAGAAAAGATGAAGAAAACAAAGGAGTAGCACACATTGGAGTGTGCGTACGCACAACCCCCTGTGCGTACGCACAAGAACCACACAGCCATGTGTGTGTGCGCACGACATCCTGTGCGCGTGCACAAGAAGAAAATCAACATGTGTGCGTACGCACACATCCCAGCACGTAACTCACTTATGAAAATCGCTGGGGGCGATTTTTGGGCCTCCAGAGCCCAGTTTTTGGACTTTCTGATGCTGATTCTTCCTATATTAAGAAAGGTCTCACTCCATGTGAAGGGGGGAGCAATTAGGGTTAGATTTTAGTCATGTAGTTCATTTTCTAGAGAGAGAAGCTCCCCCTTCTCTTTAGAACCTAGGGTTTTTAGTTTAATTTCTTGCAATTTCTATGTTTAATTCTTGTTTTAATCTAGTTTCTTCTACTTTTCTTTACTTTATTATCTTAATTTCCTTAGTTTATCTTGTTAATTTCTCATTTTTCTTACTTTTATGTTTATGCACACTTTTGTTCTTTTAATTTACATTTAATGCAATTTATATTTTCATGCCATTTATTGCTTTATTGAGTTGCTATCTTTACTTTCTTTGCTTGGTAGTTGTAGCATTTACTATTTCTTGTCATTTTACCATGCTTTATTTTCATGCTTCCCAAGTGTTTGATAAAATACTTGGGTTGGTTTTAGCCTAGTTTTTCTCACTCTTGGTTGAGAAATTGGGTGTTTGGGTAAACTTGAGTGGTGGATGTCTATTCCACATTGTGTGAGGATTGTTAATTAATTTGGTTTCTCTTGACTCTAAGTGACCCCATAATGTTGACTTAGGACTTAGGGATTGAGATTAATTTTGCCTAGTTGACTTATCCTCAATGTAGAGTTGACTAATTGGGATTAATTCACACATAATTACCATGTTTGTGGTCCACAACTAGGATAGGAATCCTTAATTACCCACTTCTTGCCAAGATAGAGTCCTTTTTGTCATTTAAATTCTATTTCCATCACTTTTACCTGCTTTCCTTTTAATTACTTGCAAGCATCTTTATTTTATTGTCATTTACATTTTCTTGTCACTTGCAATCTCCAATCCGCCATTTTCCCATAGCCAATAATAATGACATTTCATTTCAACTCCAAGGGAGAACGATCCGAGGTTGAATTACTCTTGATCTCGGTTATTTTGTATTGGATTTAATATTTGATTATGAGGATTCATTGTTGGTTTGGACTATGCTACCAACGAATTAATGCTTGTTTTGATTGATTCCAAACTATACAAGAATTCTCACGTTATTAGGCACCGCACTAAGCATTCTGGAGACCTTTTGAAAGTGAAGAGGTATATTTTGGGTTTACCATTATGTTTTGCTTATATATATGTATGTACATAGTTGTTCTCCGCATTTTGTATTTTGAAGTTTGTCCCTCTTAGAGGTCAAAATAGAGAAGTAAGTGTTTGTTCTGTAGTTCGAAATGTATTTTGGGTTATATATATAAATATGTATATATTTAATACTCCGGTCGGCCTTAGCTTCGCAAGTCGAGCCTGGAACTTGTTATTTATATCTTTGGAACTCTGATCTTATATATATTATCCTCCCTCTCAATCTTTATATCCATTTAAACTTAACCAATTGTGAGTGATGTGCTCTTCTATTAGTGTTTGTGTTCAACTTCTTTTTAAAGGCTCCTAGTTACAATTTTTTTCAACTACATTATACACGTATTTTTACTTTTAGAGGTCATAATATCTCGCCACCTCTGATTTACGTCCTAGGCATAAAGCTCTGTGTGTTAGTGTGTTACATTGAATATAAATTATATGTTGAATTTGATAGTGAAGTGGTTGAAATTGATGTTTCTTATTGTATATATGTATATATGTGATGAAAATGATGTTGAATTGATGATGAAGTATTAGTATTTTGAGTGACTAAGAGATTGATAGGTAATGGGTTAGTATTTGTTGAGTCATGATAATGCTTGAAATGGATTTGGTTGATTTTGGAATGGAAAATTTGGAAAAGTTTGAGTGTCTTTGGTAAAAACTACAATTTTTAACCAACTTTGACGCACTGTAACTTGGCCCTCGGACTCTCAAATTTGGTAAATCTTATCTTAAATAAAAATTGGGTCTGAGTAGTTTACAAAGTTCGAAGAACAGACGAAAATTTTTAACGTAAAAGTTATATGCGTTTGAAGTTTGGGTTTAAAAATAGAATTTTTCAAAAAACCAGAAAATCTGGTATGCGTGCATACACACACTATCATGCGTACGCGCAGACCAGAGCATGTGGTGAGACTCATACGTACGCATGAGGGTGTGAGTACGCACACTCTAGAAGTTTTGCAAGTTGTGCGTACGCACATTATGATGTGTACGCACAGGCTGAGAAAGTTGTCTGGTGCGTGCGTACACGCGGTATGATGCGTACGCACGATGTCCTGTTTTGCACTAAAATCCTGGTTTTAACTGTTTGACCTTCTCAGAAAGCTTGTAAACTTCCGTAAACCCTATTTAAGGTCCAATAGCTAGTTTTTATGCTTTAGATAAGAGCAAATATATTGATATTGCAGAAGAATGGATTAAGTGTAATGAAGCGATGATGATGAGAATTATGTGTGTGAGCAATGAAGGTTGAGACGTCGAGTTGTGATGGGGATAATTATGATAATGAAAAATAAGAATGATTGATGATGACTAAGTATAATTAGTATGGTTATGATATTGAGAGATGATGATGAAAGAATTTAATTGAGATATGATGAGAGTGATTATGATATTAAGAGATATTGAATGATTGATTATAATTGAAATATGGAGAGAATGATTATAAAAAGGGAAGTGAGTTTGATTGAGATGTGCCGGTCCAGATAGTATGTAAGGGTCGGGCCTCGTCCCACTTACTTCGGGTTAATGATTGAAACGCCTAGACAGTAGCAAGAATTGTGGTCTGTCCCACTTGCTCCAGGTTAGTATTTGATTATGAGATTGAGATGTGATGATGAACGTGATTATGATTACGAATGGAGTTGATTGGGTGATAAGGAATTTAATATTAATGTTTGAGGCACCTGGATAGTAGCAAAGGTTGTGGTTCATCCCACTTGCTCTGGGTCAATGATTGAGACACCTGGGCAGTAGCAGTAGTAGTGGTTTATTCCACATACTCCTGGTTGAGTTTGTAAACACCCGCCTGGGTAGTAGCAGTAGTAGTGTTCGTTCTACTTGCTCTGGGTTACACGGGTAGTAGCAAGGATTGTGGTTTAGTCCCACTTGTTCCGTGTTGTGGTGTTCTGTCCAAGGTTAACTACCGGACATGTCAGGTTTGGCTGTATAACCAACAGATGATATCATCGGCTATAGGACAGACATGCATCATATGCACTTGTATGACTTGTTTGAGTATGCTTTGTTTTGGCTTGCCTAATTGTTTAACTATAATTAACTGCTACTTGTCCTACCTACTGTACTTGTTATCTATATTTTGTGTTTTTCTTGATTGAATTGTATGTGTTTACATCTGGAAGATCCCTCATGTGGTGGAGGCGTGATGAGGATTGTTCCACCTGGTGTTTAGGAGATGTTAAGGAAACGGAAAGTAAAGAGTTGGATTAGAGCTAGAATCCCTTAGATAGATTAGTGAATGTCTGGTTTAGTATAAAATATCCGCTCATCTGATTAGAATTTGAGCTTCACTTAAAACATTGGGATTCTATTGCAACTTGATCCTCTTTTTATCCTATTTTATTTGTCTAGTTGCTTGAGGACAAGCAACAGTTTAAGTTTGGTGTTGTGATGAGCGGATATTTTATACGCTTTTTGGTGATATTTTCATGTAGTTTTTAGTATATTTTAGTTACTTTTTATTATATTTTTATTAGTTTTTATGCAAAAATCATATTTCTGGACTTTACTATGAGTTTATGTGTTTTTCTGTAATTTCATGTATTTTCTGGCTGAAATTGAGGGACCTGAGCAAAAATCTGATTCAGAGGCTGAGAAAGGACTACAATGCTGTTGGATTCTGACCTCTCTGCACTCGAAATAGATTTTATGGATCTACATAAGTCCAATTGACGCACTCTTAATTGTGTTGGAAAGTAGACATCTTGGGCTTTTCAGCAATATATAATAGTTCATACTTGGCTCGAGATTTGGTAGCGCAAACTGGCATTTAAACGCCAGCTCCTTAGCCTTTTCTGGCGTTAAACGCCAGAACTGGCATAAAAGTTGGAGTTAAACGCCCAAACTGGCACAAAAGCTGGAGTTCAACGCCAGGAATAGCCTATGCACGTGAAAGCTTCAGTGCTCAGCCCAAACACACACCAAGTGGGCCCCGGAAGTGGATTTCTGCGCTATCTATCTTAGCTTACTTATTTTCTATAAACCTAGGTTACTAGTTGAGTATAAAAACTACTTTTAGAGATTTATGTTGAACATCATGACATTTTTACATCTGAATTTTGTATCTTCTACGGCATGAGTCTCTAAACTCCATGGTTGGGGGTGAGGAGCTCTGCTGTGTCTCAATGGATTAATGCAATTACTACTGTTTTCCATTCAATCACGCTTGTTTCTATTCTAAGATATTCACTCGCACTTCAACACGATGAATGTGATGATCTGTGACACTCATCACCATTCTCAACCTATGAACGCGTGCCTGACAACCACTTCCGTTCTACCTTAGATTGAGTGTATATCTCTTTGGTTCCTGGTTCACGAGTTTGATTGCCTCTGCTGACAACAAAGCATTCAAATCTGTGAGATCAGAGTCTTCGTGGTATAAGCTAGAATCAATTGGCAGCATTCTTGAGATCCAAAAAGTCTAAACCTTGTCTGTGGTATTATGAGTAGGATCCGGGAAGGGATGACTGTGACGAGCTTCAAACTCACAAATGTTGGGCGGAGTGACAGTGTGCAAAAGGATCAATGGATCTTATTCCAACACTAGTGAGAACCGACAGATGATTAGCCCTACGAAACCGTAGCTGGACCATTTTTACTGAGAGGACGGATGGTAGCCATTGACAACGGTGATCCACCAACGTACAGCTTGCCATGGAAGGAAACTTGCGTGTGTGAAGAAGAAGACAATAGGAAAGCAGAGATTCAGAAGACAGAGCATCTCCAAAACCTCAACATGTTCTCCATTACTGCATAACAAGTATTATTTAATCCATGTTCTTTTACTCATTCCAATTAAAACTAAGAATTTTTATTGATATCCTGACTAAGAGTTACAAGATAACCATAGCTTGCTTCAAGCCGACAATCTCCGTGGGATCGACCCTTACTCACGTAAGGTATTACTTGGACGACCCAGTGCACTTGCTGGTTAGTTATGCAGAATATCAAAAGTGTGATTATAATTTCGTGCACTAAGTTTTTGGCACCGTTGCCGGGGATTGTTCGAGTTTGGACAACTGACGGTTTATTTTGTTGCTTAGATTAGGAAAAAATTTATCTTTTTAGTTTAGCGTCTTCTATTATTGTTTTTGGGTTAAAATTTTAGAATCCTTATTTTCTTTTTCTAAATTATTTTCAAAAAAATTTTTAAAACCAATAACTTCATAATTTAGAATTCTATTTGAGTTTAGTTTCATGTTTTAAGTTTGGTGTCAATTGCATGTTCTTATTTTTCTTTCAATTTTTTGAATTACATGTTCTTAATTCCTTATTGATCTTCAAATTATTCTTGATAATTTTCCTTATTTGATCCTTAAAATTTCTTGTTTGATATTTTTTGCTGTTTATCTTATACATTTTCGAATTATTAGTGTCCAAAATACAAAAATTTTTAAGTATGGTGTCTTTTGTGTTTCTATTTTCTAAAAAAAATTTTAAAAATTTGTTTTTGGTGTTCATCTTGACACTTAAAGTTTTCCTGTTTGCTTTCTTCGTTTTGATCTGAAAATTCTAAGTTTGGTGTCATCTTATTGTTTTTCTCTTCTCTTATTAAATTCAAAAAAATATTTCAGATTTTTATTTTAAAATTTCTATTTTATCTTAGTTTTGAAATTTCAAAATTAAAAATCTTTTTCAAAAATCCTATCCAAAGTTTTTCAAATCTTCTTAATTAAGTAATTATTTTAGTTTTTGAAATTTATATTTTAATTTCTAATTATTTTATTTTATCTTATTTTTATTTATTTGATTTATTTTTAATTAAATAAAATAAAAATAAAAATAAAAATAAAAATATATTTTATTTACAGTTCACATCAATTCCCTTTTCTCCATCATGGACCTAAGTGGAAATGAACAGTCTAGAAGGACTCTGGGGTCATATGCTAACCCCATTACTGCTGCATACGAGAGTAATATCTGTATACCCCCATCAGAGCAAGCAGTTTTGAGCTAAATCCTCATCTCATTATCATGGTGCAGCAAAATTGCCAGTATTCCGGTCTTCCACAGGAAGAACCTACTGAGTTTCTGGCACAATTTTCACAAATTGCTGACACAGTACGTGATAAAGAAGTGGATCAGGATATCTACAGATTATTACTGTTTTCATTTGCTGTAAAAGATCAAGCTAAGAGGTGGTTAAATAACCAACCCACAACAAGCATAAGAACATGGAAACAGTTATCAAACAAATTCCTGAATCAATATTACCCTCCGAAAAGGATGACACAGCTAAGGCTGGACATCCAAGGCTTTAAATAAGAGGATAATGAATCTCTTTACAATGCCTGAGAGAGGTACAGAGGGATGCTAAGGAAATGCCCCTCTGAAATGTTTTCAGAGTGGGTGCAGTTAGACATCTTTTACTATGGGCTTACAAAAAAAGCTCAAATATCTCTAGATCACTCAGCTGGTGGATCTTTACACATGAGAAAGACAATTGAAGAGGCTCAAGAGCTCATTGATACAGTTGCTAGAAATCAGCATCTGTACTTAAGCAGTGAGTCCTCCGTGAAAGAAGAGGCTAAAGCAGTATCCACTGAACTTAGTCCTCAAGAACAACTTGCTGAACTCAATCAGTAATTGCTTATTATAACAAAACAGTTCGCAGAATTCAAGGAGATGCTCCAAGACACTAAAATTACCAATCAAAATATGGAAGCACAATTGGATCAGAGAAGACAGCATCTATCTAAACAAATAACAGAAGAATGCCAAGTTGTTCAATTAAGGAGTGGGAAGACATTAAATGTCTCAACTCAAAGCAGCAGAAAGCCAAGAAAGGAACAACTGACAGAGGATGACCAACCCACTACCCAAAATTCCTTTGAGGACAGTAAGAGCCCAGAGAGGAATGATTCTGGCGTTCAAACGCCAGAAAAGGGTAAGAAAGTGGCGTTAAATGCCCAATGGGTAGCCAAATATGGCGTTCAAACGCTAGGAAAGGGTGGCAATCTGGCGTTAAACGCCCAAAAAGCACCCAATCCTGGCGTTCAAACGCCAATAGGGGATCAGACACATGCAAGTGCTGATAACAACCCCCTTAGGCAGGCTTCTCCAACCACTTCTATAGGAAGTAAACCTGCAGCAACTAAAGTTGAAGAATATAAAGCCAAGATGCCTTATCCTCAGAAACTCCGCCAAGCGGAACAGGATAAACAATTTACCCGCTTTGCAAACTATCTCAAGACTCTTGAAATAAAGATCCCGTTTGCAGAGGCACTTGAGCAAATACCCTCTTATGCTAAGTTCATGAAAGAGATCTTAAGTCATAAGAAAGATTGGAGAGAAACTGAAAAAGTTTTCCTCACTGAAGAATGCAGTGCAGTCACTCTGAAAACCTTACTAGAGAAGCTTAAAGATCCCGGAAGCTTTATGATACCATGCACATTAGAGAGTACTTGTACCAAGACTACTCTATGTGATCTTAGGGCAAGTATCAACCTAATACCTGCATCCAATATCAGAAAGCTTGGCTTGACTGAAGAAGTTAAACCAACCCGAATATGCCTCCAACTTGCTGATGGCTCCATTATATATCCATCAGGCATAATTGAGGACATGATTGTCAAGGTTGGGCCATTTGCCTTTCCTACTGACTTTGTAGTGCTGGAAATGGAGGAGCACAAGAGTACAACTCTCATTCTAGGAAGACCCTTGCTAGCAACTGGACGAACTCTCATTGATGTCCAAAAAGGGGAAGTGACCCTGAGAGTCAATGAGGATGAGTTCAAGTTAAATGCTGTCAAAGCTATGCAGGATCCAAACACATCAAATGACTGCATGAGCATTGATATTATTGACTCCTTGGTGGAAGAGATCAATATGACTGAAAATCTCGAATCAGAGCTAGAGGACATCTTTAAAGATGTTCATCCTGATCTGGAGGAACCAGAGAAAACGGAAGAACCTCTGAAAACTCCTCAGGAAGAGGAGAGGCCTCCTAAACCCGAGCTCAAACCACTACCACCATCCCTGAAATATGCATTTCTAGGAGAAGATGACACTTTTCCTGTGATCATAAGCTCTGCCTTAGAGCCACAGGAAGAGAAAGCACTACTTCATGTGCTAAGGACACACAAGACAGCTCTTGGATGGTCCATAAATGACCTTAAGGGCATTAGCCCCACCAGATGCATGCACAAGATCCTATTGGAGGATGATGCTAAGCCAGTGGTTCAACCACAGAGGCGGTTAAATCCGGCCATGAAGGAAGTGGTGCAAAAAGAGGTTACTAAATTACTAGAGGCTGGGATTATTTATCCTATTTCTGATAGCCCCTGGGTGAGTCCTGTCCAAGTCGTCCCAAAGAAGGGAGGTATGACAGTGATTCATAATAAAAAAATGAACTGGTTCCTACAAGAACAGTTACAGGGTGGCGTATGTGTATTGACTACAGAAGGCTCAATACAGCCACCAGAAAAGATCATTTTCCTTTACCATTCATAGACCAGATGCTAGAGAGACTAGCAGGTCATGAATACTACTGCTTTTTGGATGGCTATTCAGGTTACAACCAAATTACAGTAGATCCTCAAGACTAAGAGAAAATAGCATTCACATGTCCATCTGGAGTATTTGCCTATAGAAGGATGCCATTTGGTCTGTGCAATGCACCTGCAACCTTTCAGAGATGCATGCTCTCTATCTTCTCTAATATGGTGGAGAAATTTCTGGAAGTCTTTATGAATGACTTCTCAGTATTTGGAGATTCATTCAACTCCTGTCTTGATCATCTAGCACTTGTTCTGAAAAGGTGCCAAGAGACTAACCTGGTTTTAAACTGGGAAAAATGTCACTTTATGCTGACTGAAGGAATTGTCCTTGGGCATAAAATTTCAAACAAAGGAATAGAGGTGGATCAAGCTAAGGTAGAAGTAATTGAAAAATTACCACCACCTACCAATATTAAGGCAATCAGAAGTTTTCTGGGACATGCAGGATTCTACAGAAAGTTTATAAAAGATTTTTTAAAAATCGCAAAACCTCTGAGTAATCTGCTAGCTGCTGATACACCATTTGTCTTTGACACAGAGTGTTTGCAGGCCTTCGAGACTCTAAAGGCTAAGCTGGTCACAGCACCTATTATTTCTGCACCAGACTGGACATTACCATTTGAGTTAATGTGTGATGCCAGTGACCATGCTATTGGTGCAGTATTAGGACAAAGGCATAACAAGCTTCTGTACGTCATATACTATGCTAGCCATTTTTTAAATGACACACAGAAGAATTACACAACCACAGAAAAAGAGCTGCTTGCAGTGGTTTATGCCATTGACAAGTTTAGATCCTATTTAGTAGGATTAAAAGTGATTGTCTACACTGACTATGCTGCTCTTAAATATCTACTCACGAAGCAGGATTCAAAACCCAAGCTCATAAGATGGGTGTTGCTTCTGCAAGAGTTTTATATAGAAATAAGAGACAGAAAAGGGACAGAGAACCATGTAGCTGATCATCTGTCCCATATAGAACCAGTAGCAGGGGCGTCCCTCCCTCCTACTGAGATCTCTGAGACCTTTCCGGATGAGCAACTCTTTGCCATTCCGGAAGTACCATGGTTTGCAGACATTACAAACTATAAAGCTGTGAGATTCAAACCCAAGGAGTATAGCAGACAGCAAACAAAAAAATTAATTTCTGATGCAAAGTACTACTTGTGGGATGAGCCATATCTATTTAAGAGATGTATAGACGGAGTAATCCGTAGATGTGTACCTAGAGAAGAGGTGCAGAAGATCCTATAGCACTGCCATGGATCACAATATGGAGGACATTTCGGAGGTGAGCGAACAGCCACTAAGGTCCTCGAATGTGGCTTCTACTGGCCTACTCTCTATAGAGATTCTCGAGAGTTTGTGCGTAACTGTGACAGTTGCCAAAGAGCTGGTAACCTACCTCACGATTATGCCATGCCTCAACAAGGGATCTTAGAGATTGAGTTGTTTGATGTATGGGGCATTGATTTCACGGGGCCTTTCCCACCATCATACTCAAACACTTACATTCTGGTGTTAGTAGACTATGTATCCAAGTAGGTAGAGGCAATTGCAACACCCACTAATGATACTAAGATAGTGCTGAAGTTCCTCCAGAAGCATATCTTTAGTAGATTTGGTGTCCCTAGAATACTAATCAGTGATGGAGGGACTCATTTCTGCAATAAATAACTTGACTCTGCTCTGATCCGATATGGAATTAACCACAAAGTGGCAACTCCATATCATCCACAGACAAATGGGCAGGCTGAAGTCTCAAATAGAGAACTAAAACGAATCCTGGAACGGACTGTAAGTACCCGTAGAAATGATTGGGCAAGGAGTCTGGATGATGCTCTATGGACATACAGAACTGCATTCAAAACTCCTATAGGGACCTCTCTATACCAGCTTGTGTATGGAAAAGCCTGTCACCTGCCAGTGGAACTAGAACACAAGGCCTACTGGGCAACCAGATTCCTAAACCTTGTTGCCAAGTTAGCTGGAGAGAAAAGATTACTCCATTTGAATGAGCTAGAGGAATTCAGACTCAATGCTTTCAAAAATGCAAAAATTTATAAGGAGAAAGCAAAAAAGTGGCATGACAAGAAACTGTCATCCAGAGTCTTTGAGCCAGGACAGAAGGTTCTGCTGTTTAACTCTAGGCTCAGATTATTCCCTGGGAAATTAAAATCCCGGTGGAGGGGACCATATGTGATTACAAGTGTGTCACCATATGGATATGCAGAGCTTCAGGATATTGACTCTGACAAAAAGTTCATTGTTAATGGACAGAGAGTAAAGCATTATCTTGAAAGCAATGTTGAGCAAGAATGCTCAAGAGACTAGATTAAAGCTCAGTAAAGTCCAGCTAAAGACAATAAAGAAGCGCTTGCTGGGAGGCAACCCAGACATATATATATGTATGTATGTTTTTAGCCTTCTTTTCGATCTTGTTTATCCGTTTCACGTTTATCCGAACGAGTGTGATATGATTTTCTGTTTTCGACTTTGTTTAGCTTCTTCTTCAATGCTCCTAGTTATAATCTCTTTCAACTATATTTATATACTTCTTTTATTTTTAGAGGTCATAATACCTCGCTACCTCTACTTTATGACTTAAGCGTAAGGTACTGTATGGTAGGGTGTTACAAAAAAGATCTCAAGATTTGACTATCAAATTCGACATGAATAAAGCTTATAACATGATGGAGTGAGATTTTTTTGAAGAAACTATAAAAACTTTTGGTTTTGAAAAGAAATAGATGGAATGTGTCATGAATTTTGTCAAAAGTGTCAAATACAAGTTCAAAATAAATGGTAGCCTGATAAAAGAAGTAATACCGCAGAAAAGACTGAAACAGAGAGACCTCTGTCACCTTATTTATTATTATTGCTCTTGAAGTTCTTTCTATTTTGATGACAAAGCCTAAAACGAGAATCTCATTAAAAGGGTGAAACTTGCCCCAATAGCACCTCCCTTAACCCATTTACTCTTTGCTGATGATTGTATTATATTTGAAGAGGCAGAAGAGAAAGAGGTTTATCAGCTAATTTAGATACTCAACACATACACCACAGCCTTAAGATAGGTTATTAATTTAGAAAAATCGAAAATCAAATTTAGACAAATTTTTATTTAGATAAGATTGAATATTAAGAAAATATTAGGTATACTGGGACAATCTAGGTAAATACCTAAGATTACTAACATATTGAAAAAGATCTAAAGGTAGAACCTTAGATTGGATAGTGAAAAAAGTAGAAGGGAAAAGAGATACTAATAAAAGCCGTCATCCAAGCAATTCCATTCTATGCCATGAGCGTACTAAGATTTTCAAAAAATTTCTACAAGAACTAAATAGTAAGGTTCTGGTGGAGATCATTAGAAAAAGACAAAGGTATACACTGAAAATTTTGGGACAAAATATGTGAGAACAAGAAGGATAGGGGGTATGGGCTTTAAGGATTTCAACCACTAGAACATAGCTCACTTAGCCAAACAAGCTTGAAGGATTGTGAAGAACCCAAAAACGCTCTAGGCGAGAATTCTTATAGCAATATAGTTTTCGAATGGGACTTTTGGGAAGCTAAGGATCAGAAACACTCGACCTCCACATGAAAAAGCATTATGCAAGATAGGAACTTCCTAAAAAGAAGTGGAAAGTAGAGCTTGGGTGAAGGAACCAAAGTGAACATTTGGGAGGACAACTTAGTGGATAGCTTGAAAGGGCCGATTGAAGGAGAAAACTAAGCTTACACTAGAGTGTCATACCTCCTGAGTCAAGAGGAAAGGTGGAATGTGAGGAGAGTTTAGAAATTATTTTCCAATCATTAGGAACAAAATTCTACAAACCCCAACAAACAAATTCAAAGAAAAAAGATGTTTATTTGGTTGTTCAAAAAAAATAAGAAATACACAATTAAAACATGATACTACATAGCCAAAAAACAAAGAAAAACTAATAAGGAGAGCAAGAGTCATTAGAGGAGGAATTTTAGGTTACTTCGTTAGGATGTTTTGAAGAATTTGAGAGTGTGAAAATTAGCTACGTTTTTCTATTTAAATATGTGATCTGATTGTTGTGTTGTTTTGCGTTGGGTCAGGTTTTCGGCGCTACCCACGATCAAAAAAAATATTCAAGTATTCATAAATGAAAAATTATTAGTATTTCTTACTATTAAGATTGTACTAAATTTTTAAAATATCCTCTTAACATGCCTCTTATAGGAATATTTAAAATCTGATCGGATTCGATCTTTTTTTATATGTATACACATAATCTAATTCACAAACTACAAAATTCGTCAATCACAATTCAGTTATTACTGAGAATCAAACTTGGGTGGCATTTTAGAAGGCGAATAACTTTGCTATTAGTATACAAGCCTCAAACAATCTGAAATTCATCCAATTCAGAAATAATATTTTATTGGATTTAAATTTTTTTATTTTTGTCTAATGTTGTTTTTGGATTGAGGTTGGAGATGAGTTATGTTTTAGATAAATCTAACTCGATTAGAATTCAAATTACAAAACTAAATTATATTTCTTTTAGCAAAATTAATAATGAAATGTTATATTTTATTTAATATTTGGTAAAAACTCACATGTAATTATTTTCGTGTAAAGGTGATAGCTGAGATTTATTAAATGATAATTTAGTAAAAAATGTCAAATCATTTAATAATTTTTTAACTTTATATGAAAACAACTGCATGTGAGTCTTTATTTTAATATTTTATATTAGGTTTAATTACTCTATTGGTCCCTATAGTTTCGCAAAATTTTCAATTAGGTCCCTATACTTTTTTTCCTTTCAATTGGGTCCCTATACGTTAATTTTTTTTTCAATTTAGTCCTTATTAACGTTAAACGTCAAAAAAAATGTTAGTGAATTATGAAATTACTTGTATACCATTAGGGACCCAATTGAAAAGAAAAAAAAATATCGGGACCTAATTGAAAATTCGATAAAACTATAAATATTCAATGAAAGATATTCCTATAATCCCTATTCAATGATTCTACAACAAAAAAGATATTTCTATAATCCTTTTTATTTTGTCACTATCATTCTTTTGTTTATTTATATATAAATTATACCAAAAATACTTTCTCTTTTTTTTTTAACTTTCAAAATATCTTATCTTAAGAACATACTAAAAAAAAGGGATTTTATAAAATGAAACAGAAATAATAGTAATATATATATATATATATATATATATATATAATGAATTGTCAAAATTATCCCCAAAAATATAACAAATCAAAATTTATACAATACAACAAGATAAAGAATTTATTAACGTAACTTTTTCTAAAGAAAGAATTATATATCAGACAGAAGAGTATGTTCCCATTGCTTTGGACTCCACATGTTACTGATGCTTTAGCTCTCACTTTCTTCAAGTACCAGATACTTGCTCCAATTCCAAATGCCCCAGCAACCTAAATGCCAGTTATTGTTCCTGCAGACACAACACATTACACTCATTTTCAACTTGAAAAAGTTTGCTATGAACAATAATCAATACACCACTTCAATTGACAGTAACAACCTGCAATTACATGGGCCCTCATATTATGCTGCGCAACATTATAATCTGTAAAATAACATACAAAATCCAATTCATGATCATTACTTGGCAGAATTATATTATTGACGTTGTAAGATACCTTTGCAATGAGTAGTGAAATTTCCATTCTCACAAAGGCACATGAAACTCTCTCTCTCTCTATATATATATATATATATATATATCAAATTCACAAGTTCCACCTCCTTTGGATGGATCCTAGCAAGACACTCATATAAGATCTTAATTCTAGTTGTTAGTTAACAATAATGTATAGACCAAAATAAAAACCATTCTTATATGATGATGAAAATATAACTAAAGATAAGGACATCAATCTACATAACACAATGGAAGGACAATTAAATAGATAAATATAAGCATGGGTTCAGCAGTATATACCTCAACTTCAATTGCACTAAATCCGAATCCGAAATTCCCTTCAACTGCAACAAGTCAATCGGAACAAGTCACTGCAGCCGCAAGTTTGCCTTGGAAATAGATAGACCAAGGATTACTCACTGCAGCAATAAACGCGGTTTTAGAACCACTGTCAAACGGAATAAACCGCAAATTTGCCTTGGAAATCTCTCACGACCTGGGCAGCAGGATAGGGACCACGATCTCTGAGAGTCCTGTATGCCTCTATGACAATGATCAATTAAACTCATAATCAATTAATAATAGATAAAATACATAATCAGAACTCATAATCAATTCAACTCTCTCAAAGGCATTTAATCAAACACCTTATCTCCAATCTCACCTCTTTTCTTATTTCTAACATAATCAATTAATTACAGATGAAATACATAATCAGAACTCATAATCAAAATTTTTTAACACAATCAGAACTAATTTTAGCAAACTAAGCTTCACAACTAGATTAATTGGTTCTCCTTATCATTCAGGATGCTGGTTACCTAATCAAATAAAGTCAAATTACATACAAGCAGCAACCAAAAATAAGCATAAGCAAAATTAGAGGTATTTAACAATCAAGATTTCTGATGAGCCGAATTCACACCCCATTATAAAATTTATGAATCCGTTCTTTTGGCAAGCGCACCAAAATTTTTGTCAAGTAATAACCCACAGTGGAGTGGGATCGTATCCACAAAGATTGATAGATTTGAGCAATTTTAATCAATTGGTGAATTATTCAAGCTAAGCAAAATAGATTGTGATTACAGAATTGTAAATGTGCAGAAATATAAATGACTCAAAAGTAAAGGAAAGCAGTAAATAGCAGAATTGAAAATGGTAACAAAAAAATAAAGAGCAGAAACTTAAATGACTTAATTGTAAATAGGAATGGGGAATTGCAGAATGTAAAGAAAGCTATAAAGAAAGTAGAAGATAAGGATGAGGGAATTCATTGAGATCAGGAGATGTTGTCTCTTTGGATTAAATCTAGATCATATCCTCTTCAATCATGCAACTCATTGACCTCTTAGCAATCATGATTGATTGAGCCCCAATCCCTTGGTGACTCAATCTCTCAGATCTTGATCAATAGCCAATTCCTTGGTCTAATTGCTCATGAAGAGAGATATGCTTGGTCCCTGATTATACCACTCATCATCATAGGTCCAAGTAGAGGGAGGATTTTATGTCACCATATCCAAACACCAAAACCCAGATCCTACTCAAGTGTGAGAAGAGATTTCTAGCATGATTTCATGTTTCCTTTTCCAAGGTTTCCATGAAACCCATTTTGCATTCAACTCCTTTTCCAAGGTGATTAAACACTAGCATGAAGAACGAAATTCCTTCTAGAAAATCAAAGAGAAGATGAAGAGAAGAAGAAATTTACTATCATTAATCCATCAAGTACAACAGAGCTCCCTCTCTCAATGAGAGGGAATTTAGCTACTCATAGCTCAAGAAAAAGTAAAAGATGGAAAGAGTGAATCTAACTATGCTTCCACTACTAGCTCAACTACTTAACCCCTTCTTCAGTACTTCCAAGGGGTATTTATACTACTCCTAACACTAGCAAATAAAGAAAATACAAAAGTGAAAGTAAAATTACATTTTGGAGGGAAATAAACTCATAAAACGTGATCTCACAGCTGGCGTGTGATTGGCACTTCAGTGGCGTGCCACGCCTTGCTCTGATTCTGCCTTGGCGTGCCATGCCCAATCCTCAACTAGCACACCTCCCTTCACTGACCACCCTGGCATGCCACGCCTTCAAGCCCAAGTGGCACGCCCAGGCCATTTTAGCTTCTGGAAATTTGAACTAGCGTGGCACGCCCAGAGTTTGGCGTGCCATGTCCAGAACTCTAGTGGCACACCCAGGTCTTCTCTTGGGTGATTGGTGATGATGGCGTGCCACGCCTGAGACTCAAGTGGCACGCCCAAGTGATTTTTAAAGCTGGCGTGCCACGCCTTCGATACCAAGTGGCATGCCCATATGGTTGGCCTTGTTTCTCCCTCTCTGGAAAATATAACCAGTGTGCCACGCCCATCATTTCCCTTGGTTCCAGTAGCTGGCGTGCCACGCCTAGCATTCAAGTGGCACGCCCAGTTGGAAATCTTGAGCTAGCGTGCCATGCCTTTGACACCAAGTGGCACGCCCAGCCTTTGCTTTGGCCTTCTTTGTACCTTGGCGTCCCATACCCAGATGCTCAAGTGGCACGCCCAGCCTTTTTAGCCTTCAACTTCCTCTCTAAAATTTTGTACCAGCGTGCCACGCCAATCTGCTCAAGTGGCATGCCCATTCATTTGTGTCCTTCTTAACTTGGCGTGACACGCCTGGTTCCTCAAGTGGCACGCCCAAGTGATTTTAAAGCTGGCGTGCCACACCTTCTATACCAAGTAGCACGCCCATGGCTCAAGTGGTGGGTTAGGCGTGCCACTCCTATCCTGGCGTGCCACGCCCCTTTGGTGGCCTTCATCGTTGCTCTCTGAAAAGTTGTACTGGCGTGTCAAGCCCAGCTCCTGGCGTGCCACGCCCATGTATATGCTTGGGGGATCCTCTCTGGACTTTAGTATTGGCGTGCCACGCCCAGCTTCTGGTGTGCCACGCCAGTGCAATTTTGTGGCGTTTGCTTTAAGTGGCACGCCCGTTTCGCACGCCCATCTTGTTTTGTTGTTTTCTTCCCCTTTTTGATGTCTTTTTCACCTGAAATTCAGCAAAAAATCATTTCAAAGCACTGTACTATAATGTTCATCAATTAATGCATGAATTGTAATGATCTAATGAGATTATGCCCTTTTATGGTCCTTTTTATGCAAGAAGAAAGGGTAGATGATGCAAGTCATCATAACACCAAACTTAAGCTTTGCTTGTCCCAAGCAAATTAGTGTGAGTAGCCCCTTCTTATGACTCGAGACTTTGACCTTAAATAGATGCAAACATGACTAAGAGTAGGACTAAGTGCTTAATTATCACATGCATGAATAATTTTGTTTCAATGTCACAAAGGTTCCTAGATCCTTGAGGGTTCCTTCAAGTATAAGCTTCAGGGGTCCTTTTTATTGATTGTCACCTTGAAGTAGCAAGAGTTATTTCTTTTTCTTTTTGGTTGTTCTTTTTTTTCTATTTATTGACCACGACTCTAAGTGTTTTGTCTCAAGATAACCCTTTAGTTAGGTTTTCAATTAGCACTCCTAAACCAGTTGGCTTTAGGGTACTAGGTGTTGAAACACCCCTATGAATTTACTTGCCTAGGTTTCTTCTTGACACATCTTCACCACAAGCATCTACTAGGTTCTCTAACTCTTGGGAGCTTCTTAAAGTTTCTTTCCCTCCTAGTAGTTGATGCTCAGAGCCTTGGGTCTTTATTGCTTACTACTTCTTGGTTCTATAGATGTTCAAAGAATACCCGTTAACCTTTACTTGTCCTACCTTCTAGGACTAGTTACCTTTCATGATTTATTTTCCCTTTTTTATTCATTCAAGGTTCTACACTTAGTTTCCTGTTTTTTATTTTTTGAATGATCTCTCTTGGTCTTAATCTCTTTTATTCTTGCTCTTATAACAACTCAGAACAATTCTCATAAAGACAACTTTGCTTTTATTGATATTGTAAAAACTTGAAATAACATTGCATTTTCTTTCTTAAAATTAAAAAGGACTCACAAAAGACTTCATGATATAAAAAAACTAGATAATGAAAATAAACTATCCTAATGTTGCAATTATTCAAAAACAGAATTTAAAACAGAGAGAAAAACTTAAACATGATTCAGAAATTAGAGAGTGTCAACCATGGGACTTAACAACCTTGAGCAGCTTCAACTTCAGTTCATTGGCCCTTTGTCGTTGTCTTTCTTTTTGGAAGGGGAGGAGTCATCTTCATCCTTGTTGGAGGATCCTTCTTGTGCTTTCTTGTCCTTAGGCTTCCAAAATCCTAGCCTTCTCATGTAGTTTCTTTCATCCTTCTTATGCTTGGCCAGAATTTCTTCTTGTTTTGCACTTAACTCCTCCATTCCTTGCATGAATGTTGGGTATCCTGGGTTTAGAGCGGCCACAGCATTACATAAGTGATTCAGTTTCGCTTGTGTGTTGATATCATATTGCCTCCTCGAAATGGTTCTAGCATCATAAAGGTGTCTGAACTCAGCAAGGTTCCTCTGTTGCCATTTGCCTTGCTCTACAATTTTATCAAGTGCACTTCGCACCTCTCCCCAATCAAACTGTTCCTGCTGCTCCTTCCTCATGTGCTCCCAACTCTCTTGGAGTTATTGTATGCTCTGATTCACTTGGTTCCATTGTTGTTGTTGAGTATCCTTGAATTGGTTGACATCCTCCCTCAGATGGTGTAGGTCTCCCTTCATTTGGTGTACATCTCCTTACAATTGCTCCCAATTAAATCTCTCTGAAAATGGTTGGTATTGCTGATATGGTGGTGGTTAGAGTGCTAGAAAATATGGTTGCTCCTCTGCCTCTTTTTCTTCTTGTTGTTGTTGTACATGTGGCTCATGAGCATGAGCTCTATGCTCCCTGGCCCTTTGAAGTGGGTTGACAGCCACCACTTTGGTCATCTTCTTGGCAGTTATGGGCTTTTCTTGCTCCACTAGCATTTCATCAATTATCCTCTCTACCATTGCTTCATCACAGAGCCTTTGGATGATGCTGGGGAATGCCAACCTTGAGCTATCTTTGGTGATTTTCAGAATTTTGTTGATGTTGTTGGCAATCAATTCCCCAACACTGACATTCTCACCTTTCATGATGCTGTATATGAGCACAGCTCTCTCTTTGGTCACCTCCGAAGTGTTGGATGTAGGGATTAGGGACCTCCTCACAAAATATAGCCACCCTCTAGCTTGGGGCTCAAGTCTCTTCTTCTCAGTTGGTTGGGCCTCCCATCCTTATCATTTATCCATTGTACATTCAACACACAAATTTCATTTAGGATTTCATCAAATCCTGGCTCTTGTTGCTTCATTCTCTCCTTATAGCTCCAGGTGGAGGTTGTCTGCTTCACCATCAGCGTCCTCTCTATGTTAGTGGGGCTGTAATCAATGGACTTCTCCCTTACATAGCTAAGATAGCCATAAGGTTGTCCTGGCTGAGGCATGGCATTAGCATAGAACTCTCTCACCAAGCTTTCCACCACCTTCCTTGGAGGATTGCACAAGAGAGCCCAGCCTCTATTATTTATCTCCCTGTTGATCTCAGGGTGCTCATTCCTCCCCAGCTGGAAATCGACCTCTGGGATAATCCCCCTCTCACTCACCTAACCATAAAACTGGTTTTGGTTGAATGAGGAGAGAAACTTGTATTCATTGAAACCTGCACTTGAGGATCTAGAAGTTGGTTCCTTAGTCTTTCTTTTCTTTGATGCTGTTGAGGTTTTTGGTGGTGCCATTGAGTTGAGGGGGTGTATTTAAAGGTTTGAAGAAGGTTGGGGAAGGTTTCAAAAAAGAGCAAAAAAAAATAAAGTTTTGCTCCAACACCTAACTTAGAGCTTGATCGTCCCGATCAAGAAAAAGAGTATGGAAGTGGTGAAAGAAAGGTAAGGGGAAAAGAAAAGAGATTAAAAGAAGGAAGGCTTTATGGAGTCTTTTAGTCTGTGAGATGGGGTTTGAAGTGTGGGGAGAGGTGGGAAAAGTAGGGATTTTTATAGGTGTGTAAAGTGGGGTTCGAATGGTGGGAAGTAAAGGAATTCAATATTTTCCCACTTGGGGAGTGGCGCCTAGCGTGGGAAGAGGCGCCAATCCTTATCCCACTTCACTTCCTGCATGTTTTGAGTTCCAAAGTGCAAGTACACTTTGACCTCTTTGCTTTATGTGCTATCAATCATGTGGGTCCCATTCTCTCTCCTGAAAATAAAACTGAAACCTCATTAGTAATGACAAAAGAATCCTCCACATTCCTCTTTGATATGGATGGCTGAATTTGCAACTGATGGGTGTCCCTTGGGACACCAAACTTTATCCTATTGCATCATAATAAATTGAGTTTATCATTGGGTTTTTTAATGTGTTCATAAAGGTAGAATAATTCCAAAATCTTTTCATATACTTTTGCTTTCATCCTCTTTTGAACACATTTAAATCACGTTCATGCTCTTCCCAATATATTAAATGCTTTCAGATTTAGTAGTATTGGGCTTTGCTAGATGGTGGTATTTTGTGTGGTGGTGGCCACACCAAACTTAATCTCTGGGCTTACCTTTAGTCATAATTTGTTTAAGGTTAGTAAGCCTAGATTAAGTAAATTGGTGGCCACACCAAACTTAGCTTTTTAGCTAGCTCTCAGCCCAATAGCTCATCATTAGCACATGTATTCATCAAATTGCATTTTCAGACCAAAAGGAAACGGAATATAAGGGTCTCCTAACTACCAAAATAGAAAACAAAATTCTTAATCCACTATCTACAATCTACTTCTAGAAGGCAAGAAAACATAAATTTTCAACTGACATTCAAATTATCTAAATTGACAAATTTTTAACTACTTCTAAGAAAGCAATAAATCAAAAGGATATAAAATGTTGGGGTGCCTCCCAACTAACGCTTCTTTATCGTCACTAGCTTGACGTTCTTCCTTTGTTAGCTGAGGTTGTAGCTCACTCTCTTCTCATCCAATGAGTCCCTTAGGTAATGCTTGAGTCTTTGGCCATTCACAGTGAAGTTCCTTTGTGTTTTGTCTTCCATGAGCTCTACATGGCCATAGGGGGATACTTTGAAGATGGTGAAGGGTCCTGACCATCGAGACTTAAGCTTCCCAGGGAAGAACTTGAGTCTCGAATTGTACAGCAGCACATTTTGCTCTTCAGTGAACTCCCTCCTTGCTATCTTCTGATCATGCCACCTTTTTGCATTCTCTTTGTAGATCTTTGTACTCTCATATGCCTTATTCCTAAACTCCTCTAGCTCATTCAGTTGCATAAACCTCCTTTCTCCAGCAGCTTGTTCATCAAAGTTCAACATTTTTAGATCCCAAAATGCTCTATGTTCAAGCTCAACTGGTAAGTGACAAGCCTTACCAAACACCAATTGGTATGGAGACATTCCAATAGGTGTTTTGAAGGCTGTCCTGTAGGCCCATAATGCATCATCCAACTTCTTAGACCAATCCTTTCTTGAGCTTCCAACAATTTTTTTAAGAATTTTTTAAGCTCCCTGTTTGAAATCTCTGCTTTCCCGTTAGTCTGTGGGTGATATGGAGTTGCCACCTTGTGCTTTACTCCATACTTGGAGAGGAGTGCTTCAAGTTGCCTATTGCAGAAGTGTGTCCCTCCATCACTAATGAGGGCTCTAGGCACCCCAAATCTGCTGATGACCGGAATTCACTTCCCATATAAAATGAATCAGTTCTTTGGCAAGCGCACCAAATATCGTCAAGTAATAACCCACTAGGAGTGGGGTCGAATCCCACAGAGATTAACAGATTAAAGCAAACAATAGTTAATTGATTATCCTAGTTAGACTATTCAGTTTTGAGTAATAAGCAACAAGAAAAGTAAATGACATGAAAGTAAAGGAAAGCAATAAAGTGCAAGAAAGTAAATGGCAAGGAAAGTAAAGTACAAGTAAAGTGCTGGAAATGTAAAGTGCAAAAAATGTAAATAACCATAAAGTAAATAAAAGAAAGAAAGATAAAATAAGGATTGGGATCAAGAGATATTGCATTCTCTGGATTAATTGATTTCATCTCATCTTCAATCAAGCAACTCATTGACCTCTTGGAAATCATGATTGATTGAGCCCCAATTCCTTGGTGACTCAATCTCTCAAATCTTGATCAATAGCCAATTCCTTGGTCTAGTTGCTCATGAGAAGAGATGAAGAATGGTCCCTGATTATACCACACACTTTCATAGGTCCAAGTAGAGGGAGGATTATATGTCACCATATCCAAACACCAAAACCCAAATCCTACTCAAGTGTGAGAAAGAATTTCAAGCATGGTTTTATGTTTCCTCTTCCAAGGTTCCCATAAAACCCAATTACATTCAACCTCTTTTCCAAGATAATTGAATGCTAGAATGAAGAACGAAATTCTTTCTAGTAAATCAAAGAGAGATGAATAGAAGAAGAAGAATAAAAATAATCAATCCATTGAAAAATAATAGAGCTCTCTTTCCCAATGAAAAGAGTTAGTAATTCATAACTAAAAGATATTTACAAAAGTAAGAAAGAAAAGAAAGGAAGCTGATGGTGAATAGAGAGGGTCCGAGGACTCCCCCAATCCAGCCATGAGTAATTCTATAAAACTAAGGCCTTTATATAGGCTCTCCTAAATTACAAACTTAAATGAACTTAAAAGAAAATTACAATAAAATGAAAACAAACTATTCTAGATGCTTCTTGTGGCCTTGATTGATTGATGAGTGTGGCTTGAATGAGAGTTGGAGTGGCTATGCCTTCTACTCCCTTTGATACATAATCTACAGCCACCAATATATAACTGTTTGAGTATGAGGATGGGAAGGGTCCCATAAAATCAATTCCCCACACATCAAACAATTCTAACTCCATTATGAATTTCTGTGACATCTCATTTCTCTTGGATAAATTGCCAGCCCTTTCGCATTCATCACATCTTGTCACCAATTTTTTTGCATCTTTGAAGATGGTTGGCCAATAGAATCCACATTGTAGCACCTTGACTGCAGTTCTATCCCCACTAAAATGGCCTCCATATGCAGATCCATGGCATTGCCAAAGCACTTCTTGCCCTTCCTCATGGGAAATACACCTTCTCAAGATTCCATCAGCACACTTTTTGAACAAATAGGGTTCATCCCAAATGTAGTTTTTAGCATCCTTGACTAGCTTTTTCCTCATATGCTTGTTGATGTTAGTTGGTAGTTCCCCAATAGCCTTGAAGTTGGCTATGTCAGCAAACCAAGGGGCCTCTTGTATCATCATCAACTGCTCATTGGGGAAGCTTTCATTCACTACAACATGGTGTGCCCCATCTTCTTCTTGTGGTATTCTTGAGAGGTGGTCAGCCACTTTGTTCTCTGCTCCACTCCTATCTTTAATTTCAATGTCAAATTCTTGGAGCAGCAGAATCCATCTTATTAGTCTGGGCTTGGAATCTTGTTTGGTGAGCAAGTGTTTGAGTGATGCATGATCAGTGAATACAATTACTTTAGAACCAATAAGATATGATCTGAATTTATCAAAAGCAAAGACAATGGCAAGTAATTCCTTCTCTGTAGTGGTATAGTTCCTTTGATTCTCATTAAGTACCTTGCTAGCATAATAAATGACATGTACCAATTTATCCTTCATCTGTCCTAAAATAGCACCCACGGCAAAATCTGATGCATCACACATCAGCTCAAAAGGTAAATCCCAGCATGGTGGTGCTATGATAGGTGTAGAGGAGAGTTTGTTTTTAAGTTCCTTAAAAGATATCATGCATTCATCATCAAAAACAAAAGGTATATTAGAGACTAGTAGGTTGCTCAAAGGTTTGGCAACGTTGGAAAAGTCTCTGATGAATCTCCTGTAGAAGCCAGCATGTCCTAGAAAACTTCTAATTGCCTTGACATTGCAAGGTGGGGGCAACTTTTCAATCACCTCCACCTTAGCCTTTTCCACCTCAATACCCCTTTTGGAGATCTTATGACCAAGGACCACCCCTTTTATAACCATGAAATGGCATTTCTCCCAGTTCAAAACAAGGTTGGTCTCTTGGCATCTCTTTAGCACCAAGGCTAAGTGGTGTAAGCAATTAGAATATGAGTTACTAAATACAGAAAAGTCATCCATAAACACCTCAATGAATCTTTCAATCATGTTTGAAAATATGGAGAGCATGCACCTTTAGAATATTGCAGGTGCATTGCACAATCCAAAGGGCATTCTCCTATAAGCAAAAACACCATATGTACAAGTAAATGAAGTGTTTTCCTAGTCCTTGGGGTCTACAACAATTTGGTTGTAGCCCGAATAACCATCCAAGAAGTAGTAATACTCATGTCCAGCCAATCTCTCAAGCATCTGATCCATGAAAGGTAGGGGGAAGTGATCCTTCCTTGTGGCCTCATTAAGCTTCCTATAATCAATGCACATGCGCCACCCAGTCACCGTTCTTGTAAGTATCAACTCATTCTTCTCATTCAGTACAACAGTGACCCTTCCTTTCTTTGGGACTACTTACACCGGGCTTACCCAAGGGCTGTCTGAGATGGGGTAGATCACTCCTGCTTGCCACAGCTTTAATACTTCTTTTTGGACCACTTCATTCATGGTTGGATTCAGCCTTCTTTGTTGCTGCCTTGAGGGCTTAGCACCTTCTTCAAGTAGTATCTTGTGAATGCACATTGAAGGGCTGATTCCTTTTAAGTATGCAAGTGTCCAGCCTATGGCATCTTTGTGCTGTTTCAGCACTTGGATAAGTTCTTCTTCCTGTTCTTCACTCAAGCTTGAATTAATGATCACCAGGTAAGTGTTGTTGTCACCCAAATACGCATATTTCAAGCTTGGTGGTAAGGTCTTCAGCTCGAGTTTTGGTGCCTCTACTTCCTTGCTATCTTTGGGGTTCAACATGATTGAATTCTTCATGGTTCCTTGTGGTGAGTCTCCACTTGATGCTTGCTGTTCTAACTCAATAGTTCCTTCACATTGTTCTTCTTCCAAAACTCCTTGAACTATTTGTTCTATGGTGTCTACCATCATGCATTCTCCTATGGATTCCTTGGGGTAACTCATTGCCTTAAAGACATTGAAGACCATCTTCTTTTCATGTAATCTCAAGACTAATTCCCCTTTTTGTACATCAATAATGGCTCCAGCAGTAGCTAAGAATGGCCTTCCTAGAATGATTGATGTGTTAGCCTCTTCTTCCATATCCAACACAACAAAGTTAGCTGGGAAAATGAATTCTCCCACTTTCACCAACAAGTCTTCCACTACCCCATGTGGGAACTTGAAGGTTCTGTCAGCTAATTGGAGTGTCATTCTTGTTGGCTTGGCTTCCTCAATCTTCATCCTCTTCATCATGGTTAAGGACATGAGATTGATGCTAGCTCCTAGGTCACACAAGGCCTTCTTAATGTTGATATCCCCTATGATGCAGGGGATTTGGAAACTCCCTAGGTCCTTCATTTTCTGGGGTAGCTTCCCTTGTATTATGGCACTACACTCCTCAATTAGCACTATGGTCTCTTTTTCTTACCAGTTTCTCTTTCTTGTCATGAGCTCCTTCAAAAATTTGGCATAGAGTGGTATTTGCTCCAGTGCCTCAGCAAATGGTATGTTGATTTGGAGCTTCTTGAAAATCTCTAAAAATCTAGAGAACTGGCCATCCTTCCCATCTTTTCTCAGCCTTTGTGGATATGGTGCTTTTGGCACATAAGGCTTCAAGATTGGCTTTGGTGGTGATGGGGTAGGGGTCTCCTTTTCACTCTTGACTTCAGGCTTTTCTGCAGCTCCTTTTTGTTGGTTGCTCTGACTTGGGGTTGCTTCTTCCACCACCTTTCCGCTTCTAAGTGTGATGGCTTTGCATTCCCCTCTTGGGTTAACCATGGTATCACTGGGAAATGTATGTGTAGACATAGAAATTTTCTTGGATAGAATCCCCACTTGTGCTTCCAATTTTGAAATAGCTGCGCCTTGATTCTTCAGATTTGATCTATATTCTTCTTGGTTGGAATCTATCCTCTTGTCAGCTTGTGTCTGTCTCTCCAAAAGAGTGGAAATAGCTCATGTCAGTTGTGATGACAGTTGTGCTATTGTAGCTTCTACTCTCTCAAAGTTACTTTTGATCTCACATGGTTGCATGGTTGAGGTTGATGTATCTTGATGGTGGTTGTTGTGTATTTGTTGAGTGGAATGATATGATGTATTTTGTGCATTGTGGTAGGGTCTGTTATTGTTAGATTGATGGTTAGGGTTGTGATTGTGGTATTGATTGGCTTGATATGGTTTTGTGTGATATGGATTGTGGTTTTGTTGGTTTTTCCACCCAAAGTTTGGGTGGTTCTTCCAACCTGCATTGTATGTCTTGGAGTTGGGGTCATATGGAGGTCTAGAATTGTTCACATAATTAGCTTGTTCCCATTCACCTTCGACTTCTGGTGCATCTCCTTCTTGTTGAGGGGCTTGGGTTTGGATGGCTGAGACTTGTTTACTTTTCATCTTCTTGGTCAAGGCTGCTAGTTGTGCAGTGATCAATTTGTTTTGGGCCAGCAAGGCATCCATTGAGTTGAGCTCCATCACTCCTCTCTTTTGAGTTCTTTCTAAAGCATAGAAGTACTCCTCTCTTCAATGGTTTTCTTCTTGTTGAGTGAGCCTTCAGAAGAATGATCTACTGCTTGCTTTGACTCATATAACAGCCCTTCATAGAAGATGTGTAGTTGCACCCACTCATTGAACATATCAGGTGGGCATTTCCTTGTCAAATCCTTGAATCTCTCCTAGGCCTCATAGAGTGTCTCACCATCTTACTGTCTGAAAGTTTGCACCTTAGCTCTTAGCCTGTTGACTCTCTGTGGAGGATAGAATCTTGCTAGGAATTTATTTACAACATCATCCCATGTGGTTAAACTCTCTTTGGGAAATACTTCCAACCACTTTGCTGCCTTATCTCTGAGTGAGAAAGGGAACAAAAGTAGTTTGTAGGTGTCAGGGTGCACACCATTGGACTTTACAGTGTCACAAATCCTCAAGAATGTACTGAGATGTTGATTTGGGTCCTCCTGGGCTCCTCCTCCATAAGAACAATTATTCTGGACAAGTATGATGAGTTGAGGTTTCAACTCAAAATTGTTGGCATGGATTGTTGGTTTGAGGATGATGTTGCCATAGTTTCCTGGATTTGGGTTGATGTAGGAGCCTAAGACTCTCCTCTCTTGCCCAATATAATTTTCAGCATCTCCTCCAACATTGTCTTGTACTTCATCATCCATGGTGGTTCTCAGATCTTCCTCCACTAGTTCCTCTCCAACTATGCTTTTGCCTCTTGCTTCCCTCCTTAATCTAAGGAAGGTCCTCTCAATTTCACTATCAAAAGAGGATGAAGTTTCTCCCCTTTTACCTGTTATACATTCACAAACAGCAAGTGGGGGACAAGTGAAAGAATCACTCTAGTGAAGATTAATGGTTAACTTGGTTGATGCAATTAGTCAAACAGTTAGCAGAATGGAAATATGAATAATGAATAGCTAAAATAATCAAGGTAAAAAAAGAAAACAGAGTGGGCAGAAAAGTAAAAAGCTAAAAGAAAATAACAAGGTAATAAAATTGCTTAATCTAGCTCCCCAATCAATTTAATCATTGTCAAATTCAAACCAATCCCCGGCAACAGCGCCATAAAACTTGATGAACCGAATTCACACCCCATTATGAAATTTGTGTATCCGTTCTTTTGGCAAGCGCACCAAAATTTTCGCCAAGTAATAACCCACAGTGGAGTGGGATCGTATCCACAGAGATTGATAGATTTGAGCAATTTTAGTCAATTGGTGAATTAGTCAAGCTAAGCAGAATATATTGTGATTATAGAATTGTAAATGTGCAGAAATATAAATGACTCAAAAGTAAAGGAAAGCAGTAAATAGCAGAATTGAAAAAGTAAAGGAAAGCAATAAATCTGATGTTTTAGCTCTCACTTTCTTCAAGTACCAGATACCTTCTCCAATTCCAAATGCCCCAGCAACCCAAATGCCAGTTATTGTTCCTGCAGACACAACACATTACCCTCATTTTCAACTTGAAAAAGTTTTCTATGAACAATAATCAATACACCACTTCAATTGACAGTAACAACCTGCAATTACATGGGTCCTCGTATTGTGCTGTGCAACATTATAATCTGTAAAATAACGTACAAAATCCAATTCATGATCATTACTTTACTAAAAGGGCATAATTATATTATTGAGGTTGTAAGATACCTTTGCAATGAGTAGTGGAATTTCCATTCTCACAAAGGCACATGAAACTCTCTCTCTCTCTCTCTCCCTAAATATATATATATATATATATATATATATATATATATATATATATATATATATATATATATATCCACAAGTTCCACCTCCTTTGGATGGATCCTGGCAAGACACTCATATAAGATCTTAATTCTAGTTGTTAGTTAACAATAATTTATAGACTAAAGTAAAAACCATTCTATTATATGATGATGAAAATATAACTAAAGATAAAGACATCAATCCACATAACACAATGGAAGGGCAATTAAATAGATAAATATAAGCATGGGTTCAGCAGTATATACCTCAACTTCAATGGCACTAAATCCGAATCCAAAATTCCCTTCAACTGCAACAAGTCAATCAGAACAAGCCACTGTAGCCGCAAGTTTGCCTTGGAAATAGATAGACCAAGGATTACTCATTGCAGCAATAAACGGGGTTTTAGAACCACTGTCAAACGGAATAAACCGAAAATTTACCTTGGAAATCTCTCACAACCTGGGCAGCAGGATAGGGACCACAATCTCTAAGAGTCCTATATGCCTCTATGACAATGATCAATTAAACTCATAATCAATTAATAATAGATAAAATACATAATCAGAACTCATAATCAATTCAACTCTCTCAAAGGCATTTAATCAAACACCTTATCTCCAATCTCACCTCTTTTCTTATTTCTAACATAATCAATTAATTACAGATAAAATACATAATCAGAACTCATAATCAAAATTTTTTAACACAATCAAAACTAATTTTAGCAAACTAAGTTTCACAACTAGATCAATTGGTTCTCCTTGTCATTCAAGATGCTGGTTACCTAATCAAATAAAGTCAAATTACATACAAGCAGCAACCAAAAATAAGCATAAGCAAAATTAGAGGTATTTAACAATCAAGATTTCTGATGAGCCGAATTCACACCCCATTATAAAATTTGTGAATCCGTTCTTTTGGCAAGCACACCAAAATTTTCGTCAAGTAATAACCCACAGTGGAGTGGGATCGTATCCACAGAGATTGATAAATTTGAGCAATTTTAATCAATTGGTGAATTAGTCAAGCTAAGAAGAATATATTGTGATTACAGAATTGTAAATGTGCAGAAATATAAATGACTCAAAAGTAAAGGAAAGCAGAAAATAACAGAATTGAAAATGGCAACAAAAATTAAAGAGCAGAAACTTAAATGACTTAATTGTAAATGGGAATGGGGAATTGCAGAATGTAAAGAAAGCTATAAAGAAAGTGGAAGATAAGGATGAGGGAATTCATTGAGATCAGGAGATGTTGTCTCTTTGGATTAAATCTAGATCATATCCTCTTCAATCATGCAACTCATTGACCTCTTGGCAATCATGATTGATTGAACCCCAATCCGTTGGTGACTTAATCTCTCAGATCTTGATCAATAGCCAATTCCTTGGTCTAATTGCTCATGAAGAGAGATATGCTTGGTCCCTGATTATACCACACATCATCATAGGTCCAAGTAGAGGGAGGATTTTATGTCACCATATCCAAACACCAAAACCTAGATCCTACTCAAGTGTGAGAAGGAATTTCTAGCATGATTTCATGTTTCCTTTTCCAAGGTTCCCATGAAACCCATTTTGCATTCAACCCTTTTTCCAAGGTGATTGAACACTAGCATGAAGAACAAAATTCCTTCTAGCAAATCAAAGAGAAGATGAAGAGAAGAAGAAATTTACTATCATTAATCCATCAAGTACAACAGAGCTCCCTCTCTCAATGAGAGAGAATTTAGCTACTCATAGCTCAAGAAAAAGTAAAAGATGGAAAAAGTGAATCTAACTATGCTTCTACTACTAGCTCCTAGCTCAACTGCTTAACCCCTTCTTCAGTACTTCCAAGGGGTATTTATACTACTCCTAGCACTAGCAAATAAAAAAAATACAAAAGTGAAAGTAAAATTACATTTTGGACGGAAATAAACTCATAAAACATGATCTCACAGCTGGCGTGTGATTGGCGCTTCAGTGGCGTGCCACGCCTTGCTCTGATTCTGCCTTGGCGTGCCACGCCCAATCCCCAAGTGGCACGCCTCCGTTCACTGACCACCCTGGCATGCCACGCCTTCGAGCCCAAGTGGCACGTCCAGGCCTTTTTAAAGACTTGGATAGCCTGGCGTGCCATGCTTTCGAGCCCAAGTGGCATGCCCAAGCCTTTTTAAAGACTTGGATAGCCTGGCGTGCCATGCCTTCGAGCCCAAGTGGCATGCCCAGGCCTTTTTAGCTTCTGGAAATTTGAACTAGCATGGCATGCCCAGAGTTTGGCATGCCACGCCCAGAGTTTGGCGTGCCACGCCCATGCTATGTACTTGATCTATCTCTCTGAAAAGTTGTACTAACGTGGCACGCCCAGGGTTTGGCGTGCCACGCCCTTCATGTGCTTGGCTCCTCTGCTTAGCGTGCCACGCCCAGAACTCAAGTGGCACGCCTAATTCTTCTCTTAGGTGATTGGTGATGATGGCGTGCCACGCCTGAGACTCAAGTGGCACGCCCAAGTGATTTTTAAAGCTGGCGTGCCACGCCTTCGATACCAAGTGTCACGCCCATATGGTTGGCCTTGTTTCTCCCTCTTTGGAAAATATAACCAGCGTGCCACGCCCATCATTTGCCTTAGTTCCGGTAGCTGGCGTGCCACGCCTAGCATTCAAGTGGCACGCCCAGTTTGGAATCTTGAGATGGCATGCCACGCCTTCGACACCAAGTGGCACGCTCAGCCTTTGCTTTGGCCTTCTTTGTACGTTGGCGTGCCACGCCCAGATGCTCAAGTGGCACGCCCAGCTTTTTTAGCCTTCAACTTCCTTTCTGGAATTTTGTACCAGCGTGCCACGCCAATCTGCTCAAGTGGCATGCCCATTCTTTTGTGTCCTTCTTATCTTGGCGTGCCACGCCTAGTTCCTTAAGTGGCACGCCCAAGTGATTTTAAAGCTAGCGTGCCACACCTTCGATACCAAGTGGCACGCCCAGCCTGGCGTGCCACGCCCCTTTGGTGGCCTTCATTGTTGCTCTCTGGAAAGTTGTACTGGCGTGCCACGCCCAACTCTTGGCGTTCCATGCCCATGTATATGCTTGGGGGATCCTCTCTGGACTTTAGTACTGGTGTGCCACGCCCAGCTTCTGGCGTGCCACGCCAGTGCAATTTTGTGGCGTTTGCTTTAAGTGGCACGTCCGTTTCGCACGCCCAACTTGTTTTGTTGTTTTCTTCCCCTTTTGATGTCTTTTTCACCTGAAATTCAGCACAAACTCATTTTAAAGCACTGTACTATGATTTTCATCAATTAATGCATGAATTGCAATGATTTAATGAGATTATTCCCTTTTATGGTCTTTTTATGCAAGAAAAAAAGGTAGATGATGACAGTCATCAATTTCTCAACATTGTACCTAAAGCATTAGAATTGGGAGAGGATGCCGTTTGACTACTAGTTGTTTTAAGCATAAAATTTCTCCCGTTCTTAGTGTAGTGGGAGGAAGACATTATTGAGAAGAATTATTACCCAACGCTGATAGAAACCCACATGTTCATTCTACTCCCGATCTTTGCAATTCAAACAAATGAAAGCCATCTGACTGGTTTCCTTCCCACATGCCACCTGGTCCCTTCATCTCCTCCGATCCAACAGTTGAAAAACTAAAACAAAATTCAATCATCACCTGTTGTTGCAGAACCAGTCCAGACAGCAAAACGGAGTCGAGGAGCGGCAATTCGAGACAAGGCACCCGAGGCGCGGTGAGGCAAGGCGGGACGAGGGGATGCAATAGGCAAGGCGGACGAGCGGAGCAGAACAGAGCACCCGTGGGCGACGCAGAGGGACGATGACCACCCAGCGACGGACGACGACGACACCATGGAAAACGGCAGCAGAGTGCGACGGAGGAGAAATCCAATTGGGAACTTTGGAGAATAACTTAGGGGTAGTTAGAGTTCTCTAATTTTGGGGGACAAAATATAAAGGGTATTTTTGGTATTTCAAAAAAATAGAGATGTTTTTAATTAGGTTTTTTAACTAAATTATGAGAATATTCGATTTTTTGATGGAATATTCTGTTATTTCAAACGGTTTTATGACGGTAGGGACTTTGAAAAAAAAATTAACGTATAGGGACCAATTGAAAGGAAAAAAAGTATAGGGACCTAATTAAAAATTCGCGAAACTATAGGAACCAACAGAGTAATTAAACCTTTATATTATATAATGTTATTTTTCTTAAAAATAATTTTTTTAGTAATATTTATTAAAAGTTAACTTAAATATAACATTTTATTAGTTTGTTATACATAACTTTCAAATATGTATATATTTAGACTCAATAAACTATTAGGATCTAACACATGTCAGACACACCAACACCTTAGTTGGTGTGTTTATGCTCTGATTTGTATAACCATGCACTAATTATCAAGAATAAATGTTATATGTCACTCACATAATTCTCTAAAGAACGCTACACAACAACTTAAAATCTTGATTGATGCAAAATTCAACTATTCAAATTTAATCATTCCATTCTCGGAATTACCCACTCCTCTCAGCTGATCTTTTCCCTTCTGCTATACAAAAATCTAAGATAAAGTAGAACATCACAAATTAGTGCTGCAACTGAGATCAACAATGCAAATTCCAAGCCGCTTTTATTACTTTTCATCAATTTGTTCTTACATCATATTCCCAATAGAGAAAGAAACTTATATCTCGTGCAACAATGTAGCAATTTGATATATATATATATATATATATATAAGGTATGTGTAAAGGGCTCAATCTTCATTACAAGCCCTGTAATGTGTATACATAAAGTAATCAATATTCAGCACAATAGTTCTTGGATTATATACACAGAATCTCTCTGCAACGACATTTCTCTTATCTACATTTGCTTTTGGGCCTTCTAATCCTTAGAGCATGTAGTAGGATTGAACATTGATTGAATACTCTCTGTATATACTTGAACCTAATATATGATCTGAGCCACATTTATTTGGTGCAATCATTGGATCTAAATGCATAAGGCTAAAAATGAGAGCTTCATTGTGTTTTTTTCTAGACAGATTTTCTTCTGGAGCTACAGTTACCAAGCAAGATGAAAGATTGCTGGCTGATGCAGTTCTGCCAAAAAAGAAAAGAAATAAAGATGACAATGATGATAAGCTTTGGAAAGATGTTAACAATATAAGATTTTATCTAGTTAAGGGCATTGATTAAGGATTCAAAAATGGAAGATTTATATTGAGAAACCAAAAAGCTTAAGTTTTTAATGTACTAAGTCAAATGAACGTTTACTAATTTTCCTTTTCTGAAAAAATGGGAATGAGATGATTGGAACTTGGAATACCCTTTCAGAAGCATCTTTATGTACACACTTCATGTTCTCTTCACCAAAGAAATCCCTGCAGGATTTCCTCCCCACTCCTCAAACACAACCAAGGAGTTCCCACCTGGTCTTAGCCATGCGCGAGGAACATGGTACCTGTCCGAACCACAAAAATAGTTTCAACATTATTCGCTTCTGTAAACTAAGTTCTACGAATTCTCTAAAAATTTGTAATAACTTTTCATGTTTTGGAAGAGGACTCTGAACTTTGCTACATCATTTGGTTCTCTCTTTAGGAGTCTAGCATTCCTTAACTATCGGCGAAAAAAAGTTGTATAAATTCTTACCATCTCTGGGAAGGTTGTCCACAGTTTGTAAGGCATTTCTTCTCAGTGTAAGTTCCGGCATAGTTGCAAGCACCACAATTACCGCCTGCCTTGTATCCAGGCCAATGGCGACCGATGCTCTGACCATTTATCCATATTTCACCCTTTCCCATGGTACTCATATCTAAAGCCAACGGTTCATTGCCGGCTGGAGCGCTAAAAGTTGTCTAATAACATTAAGGAACAATACAATGACTCAGAATACAAGTAGATGAAGGTGGATAATCTTTGTAAGAAGAACAAAAATGCAACATTTTGCTGAAGATCTATTCTTACCTTGTACCATGTCAAAGGTTGTTTTACAGCTAGCAGTGATCCTTGTACCCAATCAACAGAGCTACTCCCACTTTCAGTATGAAGGCTCAATGATTCGCCTTTCAGACCAACCTGTCCAATAGCATACAGATTTTTAAGCCAATAGCCGTTTTCAGAAACCAAAACCATTTTGATGCATTGATTCATCCTCATGTAATTGGTGTGGAAGGTGGTTTATTAAACTAATGCGATAATATATGATATTTTGTAAAACTATTTTACACCGACAATGCAGCCTTATCCATACTAGGCATCTCATTGTTTAGTTCTCCACCTAAGAATTTGGTAAATTTGCTTGGTGAATTATGATTTAAAACTTTTCAATGTTGCTAAATAGCCGAAAAAATTTATAAGATAACAAACCTTGTAAGACCATTTCTGCTTAGATAGGTCTCTTGTCCCTTCATTTAGACCCTTCAATGTGACTGGACCTAACACCCCAGCATTCCATTTCTCAAAGTGTGTACCCACATTCTGGTATTGATCAAATAAAAATTAGTTGAGATTAAAAATATCTAATGAAAAAAATATATGTTAGCAAAGAAAAACTAACCGGGAGACCGACGGCGACACTAAGTAAAGAAATCTTGTTGTTTCCAGCCCTTAGCTTAACACTGTCACTAAATGTCAACTTAGGATTATCCAATCCACCATACGCAGTTCCTGCATTCACAACAAAGAGATTGATAATTGAAAAAAAGGGTGTTTTCTACAGACACTAATCAAGAGAAGCACACTAATTACTAATTATAATTCACCTGAAAGTTGTCCATTAATGAAAACATGCAGAACATGCCCTGCTGACATTGCTGTAAGAACAGGAGATTGACCATTCCTTAGGAAACCTTCATTAGGGCTAATGTTGACACTGAAAAAGGGATATTGAAATCGATTTAGATGGCGAGAAGACAGAAATATTGAACATCAAAACATGTAAATCTTTCATGGTTTTAAAACCATGCTATCTTTAATTAAGTCCAATGTGTTGAAAGATACTTACTCTGTCATGTACCACAAATAATCTGAAGAGTCCTTGGTTACATAAACCTGCTCCAAGAGTGAATCTGCAGTAAGGCGATCATTTGGACCCGACGACTCGGGTACTTCATTGAATGACAGCCAACCAAATCTACCGATTACCGGAGTCATCTTCCTCTCGAATCTCAGGGCACTAACCTGCATTAAATTGATACACAGTAAGTAATGACCAGAAAAGAAAAAGGAAAAGAATCAAAGCACAGTACATATAAAGAATTTATGCACAATAACACTATAATCTTTCAGCATATTTTCCATTATTAAGAAAAAGTATAAATGGAAATTGTGTTACCTTTGCAGTGTTGAAAACTTCAGTCTTGCAGTCAGGAAGGATACTAATAGACCAAGCCGGTACATCATATACCCCGTTTCCAAATCTAACTTTCGCGGAAGATCCGGTGTTGTAATTTGCAAGGAATGCAGCACAGGAAGTGGTTGTCTTGTAGACATGTGCCTAAGGTTACAAAAACAGAACAAATCAAATCGAAGCAAATCAAAATTTCAATGCAGAGAGAGTTCTCTTTGTATTCTTCATCAACTTAGTTTAGAGACTCTTACCTCAATGTTGTTAGCAATGAGTATAAGTGTTGGATCCACAGCCACCAAAGATGGCTCACATTGTTTAATTGCTTTATGCAAATCTCTCAAATGAGTCCATTTTGGTTCATTTGGTAGTCCTGAATGGAGAAGATTAACAAGGTTAGTTCAGATAGTAATGCGGCTTTATGATCTAAAAATCTTAGTACATACCATATTCGTCTAGGGGAGCGTCGTAGTCATAGCTTGTGGCGATGAAACGGCCGGCAGCCGTGCGGCCGAAGTTAGTTCCTCCATGATACTTCACACAAAAATGAGATACATCATACATGAGACCCAAATCACATAGTTATAGTAAACAACAATAATGCATAGGAGTAACATACCATATAGTAATTAACAAACGAGCCGCGATTCTGAATGAATCTGGCAACCGAGAATGCTATGTCTTCTGCTGGTCTGATGGGGGTTGCGCCACCAAAAGCAGTGTACCTACAAAAATGGCAGAGTTGAATAGAAGATTGAAACAACAAAGGTGAAAAATTCTCAAAAATGGTAGCATTTTTATGAGGTATATACCAGCCAGTCCAATTCTCAGTCCACATCTTGGGCTTGTAATTCTTGTTGGGAGTGAAGCCTTCGCAGTAGAAGGCATTGCAGGTGTCAATCTACAGCCACAGTAAATGAAATCAATTTTTGTCTTTGAAATTGAAAACACAAACAAGTTGGTTGGTTGGTCCCCTCATGAAAAAAGTTGAATTGGAACCAAGTTCCCAGCTATGCACTTTAATTACCCCAATTATAGATGAACCCTAAACAAGGAGAAAAAAGTGCGGAATTTGATACAAGAATTGCAGATGTAAGCCACAGAAACCTCATCCACCAAGAAGATAAAAACACGTGGTTCCAACAACTTATGATAAAAGTAACAACCTTAACCCAACCAAAGTAAAGCATAAACAGTGTTACAAAACCCCACCACCATAGTTCAATTAGAAGAAAACAAAATAAAATGAATAAAATAGAGTAAGTATCTTACAACAGGATCAGGAGCATCTTGTTGCTTGCACATAACCCATGGAACACCAGTGTCAAGAGCCACAGCCATTGATGCAGCCCATCTTGTGTATGATCTTCCAGGAGCACCAATTTCCCACTCCACTGGTCCATACTCATTCTCTATCTGTCATTTTCAATTCAATTTATTCCAATTATTATTTATTTATTCAAATTAAACCACCACCAATCACGATTATTATTATTCTAACTACTAGTTGCCCCTGCATCAAACAAAACTTTAATATCTTATCTTATTTAAATTACATACTAAATGAACATTATTAACATTTTTTTTTCTGGTTACCTGAGACATGATTATTGGACCTCCCTGGCTTTGAAACAACCCCTCTGATTTCATCAAGCTTACAATTTTCTGAGTGAATTTTTGCATTGCCGCCTATACAATTCATTACAAATATTACTCACTAATATTTTTTATCTTTTGATCAATTAATAATAAGTAAAATTGACAGGTCCAACCTTGAAAGGTCCATTGTCTGTTCTGAACTCAATACCCGGAACATATTTTAGCCAAATAGGGAATCCCCTGAAAAATAATAATAAAAAATATAAAAATACAAAAACAGAGAAAGAAAACAGAACATACGACTGGTTGCTAAGAAAAACTATATAATATTGTCCATAAATTATTATTATTTTTCTTTTGGGGGAAAATCATTACCCGAAGTTCCATTCAGCACAAACATAAGGACCAATGCGGAGATGAACATAAAGGCCAGCTTGTTGAACCAGCTTGACGAATCTCACCAAGTCATACCTATCTTGAAAATAATACTGAAAAAGAAAAAAAAATTGAACCAGTCTTAACAACAAGAAATAATTCTTCAAGTTATATGAACCATACATATACTATTTAAGTCCTTAATAGTTATAATTTTGTTAATTTGGGATGTGCATTACATTTCCAGGAGAAGGCTCATGTCCATTCCAGAAGACATAGGTCTGAATGACATCAAGGCCGCCGTCTTTGGCCTTTTGAATAAGGTCCGGCCACATCTGTAATCACAAGAGAATAAAGCATGAAACCTTTGATTGATTGCATGCATTGGATATGAAGCATGATGAAAACACCAACCTGGGGTGTGCTTCTTGGATAGTGAATGGAGCCAGATATCAAGATCCTTCTTTTCCCATTTATAATAAGAGATTTGTGATCATATGTAACAGAAGCAGTTACACAAGTACAAACCCACAAGAACAACACCACAGGCACCACATGAATTTTTCTCTCCATCGTATAGATTAGTGTTTGGTTTTGAGGGGCTTGGGTTTAATGTAATAAAGATAATGGATGGAACTTGGAAGTGTTATGTGGTGGTGGGTTTGTTAGAGAGAGTTGAAGTGGTTAATGCAATTCAATGGCAACTGAATTCAATTTATATATAAAGCATTTGGATTTTGGAGGGATCAAAGAGGGTGGAGTGTGAGTGGACCCATTTACCCTTTTTCTTTTTGTCATTCTCATAACTAGTGGGGACTCTCTCTCACTCACTTCACCTTATTCTCAACACGGAACCATTAACATTTAAGCATTCTATGCCTTCTGCTTTGGGTCATCACAAATAATGTATGTATCTTCATTCTGTCTAGGTGAAATATTTTGTAAAAAGTCAAATGCAAATTGTTTTTGCGTAAAGATAGTCGGGAACTATTATATCATAATTTAATAAAATATATTAAATTATTTAATAATTTTTAAAGTTTAATTACTTTATTGGTCCTATAGTTTGGCAAAATTTTTAATTAGGTCTTTATAATTTTTTTTTTTCTTTTAATTGAATTTTTGTACCAATTTTTTTTTTAATTGAGTCCTTACATGTTTTTTTTTTTTATTTGAGTCTCTGTACCAATTTTTTTTAGTTGGATCCCTAAATAATTAAACCAATTACTACCAAAAGGGGCTTATTTGAAAAAAAAATTGGTGCAGAAACCAATTAAAAAAAAATATAGGGACCTAATTAAAAATTTTGTGAAACTATAGGGACCAACAGAATAATTAAACTAATTTTTAATTATCAACTTCACATAAAAACAACTATATACGAGTGTTTACTAATATATATATATATATATATATATATATATATAATAAAAAATAAAAAAATACTATCACTCTTATTTTAAATATTTTTCTCTTTTATATTGTGTTATATTATACTGATTTTGAAAGATCAATTCAATTAAAACTCTCTTGTCCATACCATTAAGGATCAGGCTTTACTCATTTATAAATAAATAAAGTAATATTTTTGCTAAAAAAAAGAGATGTAAAGTGACATTATCAAAAGTAGAAGTAATATTACCTTAAAAAAATGTTATGTGTATATAAAATGTACAATTCTTTTTTCTATGTATTACTAATGATATCCTTAGTTATTGGATAAGTACAAAATGTGAACACACTTCTATTTAAGATTTTCTACCCTTTGTTTTTCTTTTCATTTAATATTTTCTTTGTAATGTTCATTATAATTATATTTAATACCATCAAATGTAAATATTACAAAATAAACTTTTAAAATTTCTTCTTTTATCTAATTAATTTTAGTTAGAAAAATGTCACATATGCATATTTTTTCAAAATTTGATAAATACATTTAAGCCTTGAAAAGCAAATGAAATATCCGTCTAGAAGGTCTCTTCTTGAATTTTGAAGACATATATACATGTTATGTATGTATTATTTTCTAATTAAAATTAAAGATATTACCAATATATTTAAGAACAAGTGAATTCTAAACCTCAAAAATACTTCATCGTAGTATAATTTGGATATGTTTAAAAAACAATTAATATATGTAAATTAAATGAGGTTTTGCACGTTGAAAAATTATAATAGAAATATGCATTATAAATGGTTATTTCTATATTTCTCTTCGAACAAGAATTTTTTTTCAAATTTGTTTGAATTTTACGTAAGTTTTCTTTTTTTTTTTCTTATTTATCTTATGTTTTTTTTTTTTTGACATAAAATTTTAATCATATATCATGATATTACTTTTTTCCAAAATTTAAGCTGATAAGAGAAAATATCATGAATAATTATATCTCTTGATTCTCTTTCCGTTATGAAAAATAAAAAAGAAATTCACTTACTTCATTGTTTTGACAGCAAATTTTAAAAAAGTTTTTGTACCACATATCCATCGTAATTAATAGCAATGCTTTTTTTTTTTCAGTTTAAGCATTGTCCCTATTCAAAAGTCACTTGCATTGTAAAATTTGTGTATTATTAGTTTAATATTAAATTAACTCAAAATTAAAAAAAAATTATAAAAATTTTGATCTTTTAAGGAGTTTGATATTTTTTTCTCACCCAAAAACTTTCTTTTATTGATGTGTTGTTGAATATCAAACATAATCTTTTACGATGGAAACACATTGGTGCAAATTTCAAATGAAGAATCTATGACGGAAAGTGGAGACTTTATATTATTATAAAATTTATGTTGTTGAATTATTGAGGTATTTCTTAGTCTTAAAAGGAAAAGTAATAACTCATTTTTATTCACGTCAAATAAACGGGAAGGGTTACTCATTCTTATTTCTATCAATCTCCTATATTTTATGATATCCAGATATTAATATAGATACGAATTTAAAATTTTTACATGAGAACGTGGTATATATATAAAATAAAAGATATTTTTTTGATAAATTATAATAATATTTTATATTTTATTAATATTAAAATATAAATTAATTTTTTAATATTTTTTTAATTATATAAAATATTTAAAATATTTTTTATTTTAATAATTAATAATATATACTAATTTTAAACTTATTTTTAAAATATATATTACGAATAAAACTAGAATACTAATATATGATGGTATTTATGTGTGTCCAAACGTATATCAAAAATAATTTTTTATTTTTTTATTAAAATACGATTACAAGAGACACGTATGTTACACAAATATCAATAAATATTGTGTCCAAAATATATCTGACACACAGACACAATAAATAAAAAATATATATATACTTCATAGTCTATATTTTGTCCCGTCTGCCAATATCATATATATACAGTAAGGTTTTGGGTCGTTGTTATTAAGGGGACATATATACTCACGTACATATACAATTTTTTTTTTCAAATGTTTATATTTTTTTGCATATAAAAATTAATTAAATTGTTATATGCGTGAAAATAGGTTTAAAAATATAAATTGAACTTTAATATGAAAAATCCATGTTGTAAGCCTTTAAAAAAAAAAACTAATCCTGTAAAAGAAAAAGGGGACAACTTTTATTTATTTATTTATTTACTTATTTTGTTGAGACTACCTCCCAAAATAAAATAAAATAATGGATTTTGATGTTGGAGCTGTATGTGGGTATCCCCCACGACCGAGAGTACCCAAAGTTTTCTTTTAGTTGATTATTTATTTGAGAAGCAAGTTTTTGAAAAAAAATATATATTTACAGGTTTTTGAAAAAATAAAATATCAAATAAATTTTGAAGAAATTTTTTAAATTAATTTATAGTTTTTGAGACAAAAAAAATACTTAATAAATTACTAAATTAAAGAAATTAAAAGCTGGACTTACAGATTCTTGAAAAAATAATATATATTATATACTATTTATCTTTATGTCAGGAACTTATAAGTGTATTATTGCAATTCTTCAAAGTCTTGGTATTTTTTTCTTCAAAAACCTATAAAAAAAATTTATCACAATTTTTTCAAAGACTTATTTTAGTGGCATAAAATAATAATGTTTCAAAGCTATTTTTTCTCTTTTCTCCTACTTTAGTGGCATAAAAATCTATCTTGCTGCTGGTTGCATGTTACTTTTTCCTCCAATTACAATACTCCATTTGATGGCTCGAAAAAGAAAAGATTGGACTGAATAACTATTAGAAGTTAAAATTGCCACATCATCAATCATTGTGTGGGATTATCCTACTATTGATGTTTATACTTCATAGACGATATTTACTTTGATCACATCAATATTTATAAAGATTTAGTTGAACTCACAATTATTCAGTTATTAAAATTAAATTTTTATATCTTATTTGGCATGGAATGTTTGCTGATTCTCACTTTTATTTTTTATCTTTTTAACTAAAAGAGGTAACATATAAATATTATTTCAAATTTTCAACCATGACAAAAATAATTTTAAAAAATAAAAATGACAAAAAAAAAAAAACCTTCAAAAACTAAGTATTATTTTGAAAAAAAGAATACTATTCATTATTTTTATAAGTAGCATACAATTTATACATTTGATCAAATCTTTTTCAAGAAACATTTTAATAATTATTTAAAAAGTGCATCTAAGATAGTAAGGTAAAATTTTATTTCTAGACCCTGTTTTTCATTTATTTAATTTTTTGGTTATTTGCATAGAAACAAAATCATCAAAAGAAAAAATCATCGCTTGACACAAAAAAATCACCCAAATTTATGGATAGAAAAGTCTTATATTTATTTTTGCATCATACTTGCAAAAACTGCATTGAAATTTGAATTTTAAAGTCTTTTTGAAAGCGTAATTTTTATTTTTTATTATTTTTTATTATTTCTAAGTATTCAGATAATAATTTTCATTTAAAGAAAATGACATATTAGACTCCTGTATTTTGTTAAGAACATTTTTATAGAAGTTAGTCCTTCTGCTGTGTAGACACACAAAAAAAGAAGTCCTTCTTTTGTTTTTTTGTTTTTTTGTTTTTATTTTTTTTTAAATAAAGAATTAGAGCATCCCAAGAAATTGAAGAAAAGGATACTCTAGCGAGAAAAAAAACATGCAAATTTCTAAATAGACAATGTTTTCCACTACCAATTATTTACTGAAACAACACTTATTAGTTATTACAATATTAAGTTTGATGACTAACATTTTAATCAAACACCATAACGGGAAACGGGTATTTTTCTAATCTTTAACCTGTTTTCCAAATCAAAAAAAGGAAAAAGAATCTCATACCAAACCAGGACAAATAAAAAATGGGTTTTGTAACCTGCTCTTCTGCTCCTTCCTTAATTAATTTATAGAGGGAGTGTTTTTATCCTTTTTTTTCTTTTTAAAAAACAAAAGCAACAAAATTACAGTTTTTATTATTGTTCCATGAAACAGAAACGCCAATAAAAAGGAGCAAATCATAATCAACTAAAAATGAATGTAATACTTTGATGTTAATGGCAATGAGTTAGAAATTATATATACTTTTGTATCATATTTGTCTAAGTTTAAAGATTCTTTTGTCCTTTTCGTATATAAAGAAACAAAAATACTATGTAAACTATATCACCCACGTGAAAGAGTTAACTAATAAATATAAGAATAAATAGTCAATTTTGACATATGAAAGATTTTAATTTTAATAAAATAATATTTAAAAATATTAATAAAAAAATAATTTCTTAAAAAATATATTTTATTTGGTAAAATAATCTAAATATTATGTTAATAATTTATTTATTTAATTAATTGTTAAATTTTATATAAAAAACACTAATTTATTTTTATCTTTTTTTATAAAATTACAAATTTAAACATACACTTTCTCTCTACAATTTGTCTCTCTCATCATTATTATCTACCGCTATTTTTCATCCTTCACTCATTATTCCTATTTCAATGTGTATAACAGCACCTCTTTTTTGTTTGAAGATTTTTAAGTTCGTTGAGAATGAGGATTAAATCAAAACAATATAAGTGATAAATATTTTTTTAGATTATGCAACGAAATTGATAAATAAGAAACTATTTTTATTTTTGTTTTTTCTCACAGTAGAAGAATAAAATGAGAATGAAAGTTGTAGATTTTAGAGAAGAAGAAGAGTAACATCACGATATATTCTGATTCCACAACGAAGCATAATGTGATCTATATTTAGTTTTCACACAATAATGGTAGAATTTCTACTATAATCAAGATAGATTACAATCACCAATTTCAAGAGACTCACACTTTTATCAACCACCTAAATTATTCCAAATTTAGTAAATCACCTAGATGCTAACCCAACCTAGTTAAGGAGAACTAACTGCACTTTAACCCAACACACTTTCGAAATCAAAACACTCAAACAAATATATGTTAAATAGATTTTGTATATATGCACTACCCTTTTTGCTTTTTGTATCTCTCAAAATAAGCTTGAATCTAGACAAAAGAGAAATAAGAACACACTCAAAAATAAGAAAAATAATGACTGTTTTTATATGATCTTCAATATGCTCGAAAATAATTACGTATTTTCTTGATGGTTCATCAATATATAAAGTTTCATATCTCTTATTTAGTGTAGGAATAATTTTTCTTTTGATCAAGTTAACCTTTGTACTCTTTAAGAGTTGATTCCATTGACATTGAAGAGAAAAATGTTCTTTCTTTGTTCTCTAAATATTATATGCAGCATCTTTTCAATAATATAAAATCTGATTCTCTATACGTAGATGATGTAGAGGAGATTTTTCCTTTCTTAAATCAATTAGAATGTATAGCTGTTATCCAATCTCTTATTTTTGAAATGTATTAATCATAGTTATAAAAACCGGATCGAATTGGCCGGTTCAATCGAAAAACCGATGAACCGAATCCCTAATCGGTCCGGTTGAGTGATATGACCAGATAAGGAAGAGAACCGTTGAGAATCGGGTTGAACCGGCCAGTTTTGATGAAAACCAAAAAATCGGCAATTTCTGGTTAACCGAGCGGTTCGGAAGCACTTTTTTTTTTTTAAATTCATTTTCCAAAACGACGTCGTTTTGGTTTATAAAAAAAAAAAAAGAAATCGTATACGCTACGCACAGTACCCCCCCAAACCCCACTCCCAGCTTTCACTTTCCACTTTTCCCCCAACCCTAATCCCCTAATGGCTAACCCTCTCCGCCACCACCTCACCTCACTCTGTCACAGTGTCACTCACCCAGCCACTGCCGCCAGCCGCCCGCCGCCCGCCGTCGTCTTCTTCGTCTCACTGCCGGTTTGAACTCCGAAGTCTGAAGGTGAAGGAACTAAGGAAGTAGGAACAGCCGAACAGGACAGACCCGTGGCTGTCTCTCATCGCCAGCGTCGTCGCCCTTGCCGTTGCCGCGCTCTTCTGCTCTGTCAAACAGGTTAGCTCCAGTTCTCCTCTGTAGTCTGTTCTACACTTCTTGCTGTTACAATGTTATGACTTATGAATAATGTTGTTCACTTGTTCTGCACTTCTCCTCTGTTCTCCAGCAACCTTAAATTGCACTTCTCCTATGTTATTCTATTCTGTATTGAAAACTTAAAATTTCTGGGATGAATATGCTTGTTGAAAGCTTGAATCTATGAAATATGAATTATGTTGTTTTGTTGATTTGTTCTGTGCTGAATATGCTTGTTGAAAACATGAAAACTTGTTGTTTTGTTGATTTGTTATGGGATGAATATGCTTGTTGACTAATGCTTGAAACCGAGGTGTTGAATATGCTTGTTGAATATGAATAATGTTAATCTAATGTTGTTCTGTTATGAATATGCTTGTGCTGTAAATATTTAAGATTGCTGTGAATAATGTAACTATTTAAGATTGCTGTGAATTTAACTATTTAAGCCTTTAAAGTTGCTGTCTTGTTGAATAGGGAATAGGAATTAAGGAATTTAGGATTGCTATTGTTTTATACTTTTGCTGTTTTGCTACTCCATAATCCATATTCTTTTAGAATGGCTTATGCGAATATACCATCAGAAATACCATCTTCGCAAGAACAAGGATCAACTCCTGATGCATCAATCGGAACCCAAAAAAATAATAACAGAGCAAAAACTGATCCTGCATGGGGTCATTGTAAAGAAAATGTGGAGTCTGGAAAAACAATTCTGCTATGCATATATTGTGAGAAGCTTATTAGGGGTAGAGGAATTCATCGGTTTAAGCTTCATTTAGCTGGAAAAGGAGGAGATATTGAGTCTTGTCGAAAGGTGCCAGCTGCAGTGAGATACCAATTCCATCAAAGCATTGAAGAGCTTCGAAGCAAGAAAAGAAAAACTCAAGAACAATATGCAGAAAGTTATAATGCTTGTGATGATGTTTGGTGCACGAAATTATGATCATCAACAATGGCGCCAAAGGACTTGGAGCTCTTAAACGTGAATCACACTTTGTCACAATTCCGCACAACTAACCAGCAAGTGCACTGGGTCGTCCAAGTAATACCTTACGTGAGTAAGGGTCGATCCCACGGAGACTGTCGGCTTGAAGCAAGCTATGATCACCTTATAAATCTCAGTCAGGCGAATTCAGATGGTGATGGAGAATTGATAATTAAATAAAACATAAAATAAAGATAGAGATACTTATGTAATTCATTGGTAGGAATTTCAGATAAGCGTATGAAGATGCTTTGTTCCTCCTGAACCTCTGCTTTCCCATTGCCTTCTTCCAATCATTCATACTCCTTTTCCATGGCAAGCTTTATGTTGGGCATCACCGTTGTCAATGGCTACTTCCCGTCCTCTCAGTGAAAACGTTCCAAATGCGCTGTCACCGCACGGCTAATCATCTGTCGGTTCTCGATCATGTTGGAATAGGATCCATTGATCCTTTTGCATCTGTCACACGCCCAACAATCGCGAGTTTGAAGCTCGTCACAGTCATCCCTTCCCAGATCCTACTCAGAATATCACAGACAAGGTTTAGACGTTCCGGATCTCAGAAATGGCCGCCAATAATTCTAGCCTATACCACGAAGGTTCCAATCTTAGATTAGAAACCCAAGAGATACACATTCAAGCTTGTTTGCATGTAGAACGGAAGTGGTTGTCTGTCACGCGTTCATCGGTGAGAATGGTGATGAGTGTCACATAATCATCACATTCATCATGTTCTTGGGTGCGAATGAATATCTTGGAGAAGAAATAGACTTGAGTTGAATAGAAAAACAATAGTACTTTGTATTAATTCATGAAGAACAGCAGAGCTCCACACCTTAATCTATGGTGTGTAGAAACTCCACCGTTGAAAATACAAAAGTGATAATGGTGTAAGCATGGCCGAATGGCCAGCCTCCAAGGTCTAGGGACTAAACGTCCAAAGATGAAAATACAATAGTATAAGGTCCTATTTATAGAGAACTAGTAGCCTAGGGTTTACAGAAATTAGTAATTAATGCAGAAATCTTCTTCCGGACCCACTTGGTGTGTGCTTGGGCTGAGCATTGAAGCTTCCATGTGTAGAGACTTTTCTTGGAGTTAAACGCCAGCTTTTGTGCCAGTTTGGGCGTTTAACTCCAGCTTTTGTGCCAGTTCCGGCGTTAAACGCCAGAATTCTTAAGCTGACTTGGAACGCCTGTTTGGGCCATCAAATCTCGGACAAAGTATGGACTATTATATATTTCTGGAAAGCTCATGATATCTACTTTCCAACGCAATTGAGAGCGCGCCAATTGGGCTTTTTTAGCTCCAGAAAATCCACTTCGAGTGCAGGGAGGTCAGAATCCAACAGCATCTGCAGTCCTTTTTCAGCCTCTGAATCAGATTTTTGCTCAGGTCCCTCAATTTCAGCCAGAAAATACCTGAAATCACAGAAAAACACAAAAACTCATAGTAAAGTCCAGAAATGTGATTTTTAAATAAAAATTAATAAAAATATAATAAAAACTAATTCAAATATACTAAAAACATACTAAAAATAATGCCAAAAAGCGTATAAATTATCCGCTCATCACAACACCAAACTTAAATTGTTGCTTGTCCCCAAGCAACTGAAAATCAAATAGGATAAAAAAGAGAGAATATACAATGAATTCCAAAAACATCTATGAAGATCAATATTAATTAGATGAGCGGAGCTTTTAGCTTTTTGCTTCTGAACAGTTTTGGCATCTCACTTTATCCTTTGAAGTTCAGAATGATTGGCTTCTATAGGAACTCAGAATCCAGATAGTGTTATTGATTCTCCTAGTTAAGTATGTTGATTCTTGAACACGGCTACTTTATGAGTCTTGGTCGTGACCCAAAGCATTTTGTTTTCCAGTATTACCACCGGATACATAAATGCCACAGACACATAACTGGGTGAACCTTTTCAGATTGTGACTCAGCTTTGCTAGAGTCCCTAATTAGAGGTGTCCAGAGCTCTTAAGCACACTCATTTTGCTTTTGGACCACGACTTTAACCGCTCAGTCTCAAGTTTTCACTTGACACCTTCACGCCACAAGCACATGGTTAAGGACAGCTTGGTTTAGCCGCTTAGGCCAGGATTTTATTCCTATGGGCCCTCCTATCCACTGATGCTCAAAGCCTTGGATCCTTTTTATCACCCTTGCCTTTTGGTTTAAAGGGGTATTGGCTTTTTCTGCTTGCTTTTCTTTTTTCTTTCTTTTTTCTTTTCTCTTCTTTTTTTTTTCGCATATATCCTTTTTTCTGCAAGCTTTTCACTGCTTTTTCTTGCTTCAAGAATCAATTTTATGATTTTTCAGATTATCAAATAATATTTCTCCTTTTCCCATTATTCTTTCAAGAGCCAACAATTTTAACATTCATGAATCAGCAATATCAAAAATATGCACTGTTCAAGCATTCATTCAGAAAGACAAAAGTATTGCCACCACATCAGAATAATTAAACTATTTTAAAATTTGAAATTCATGCACTTCTTTTCCTTTTCAATTAAAACACTCTTTATTTAAGAAAGGTGATGGATTTATTTTCATAGCTTTAAGGCATAGACACTTAGACACTAGTGATCATGTAATAAAGAGACAAACATAAATAGACATAAGGCATAATTTTTGAAAAACAGAAAATAAAGAGCAAGGAAATTAAAGAACGGGTCCACCTTAGTGATGGCGGCTTGTTCTTCCTCTTGAAGATCTTATGGAGTGTTTGAGCTCCTCAATGTCTCTTCCTTGCCTTTGTTGCTCCTCTCTCATGGTTCTTTGGTCTTCTCTAATTTCATGGAGGAGGATGGAATGCTCTTGGTGCTCCACCCTTAGTTGTCCCATGTTGGAACTTAATTCTCCTAGGGAGGTGTTGATTTGCTCCTAATAGTTTTGTGGAGGAAATTACATCCCTTGAGGCATCTCAGGGATTTCATGATGAGGAAATTCCTCATGCTCTTGGTGAGGTTCTCTCATTTTCTCCATCCTTTTCTTAGTGATGGCCTTGTCCTCATCAATGAGAATGTCTCCCTCTATGTCAATTCCAACTGAATTGCAGAGGTGACAAATGAGGTGAGGGAAGGCTAACCTTGCCACAGTAGAGGACTTGTCCGCCACCTTGTAGAGTTCTTGGGATATAACCTCATGAACTTCTACTTCCTCTCTAATCATGATGCTATGAATCATGATAGCCCGATCTATAGTAACTTCAGACCGGTTGTTAGTGGGAATGATTGAGCGTTGGATAAACTCCAACCATCCCCTAGCCACGGGCTTGAGGTCATGCCTTCTTAGTTGAACCAGCTTCCCTCTTGAATCTCTCTTCCATTGAGCGCCCTCTTCACAGATGTCCATGAGGACTTGGTCCAACCTTTGATCAAAGTTGACCCTTCTAGTGTATGGGTGTGCATCTCCTTGCATCATGGGCAAGTTGAATGCCAACCTTACATTTTTCGGACTAAAATCCAAGTATTTCCCTCAGACCATTGTAAGCCAGTTCTTAGGGTCCGGGTTCACACTTTGATCATGGTTCTTGGTGATCCATGCATTGGCATAGAACTCTTGAACCATTAAGATTTCGACTTGTTGAATGGGGTTGGTGAGAACTTCCCAACCTCTTCTTCGGATCTCATGTCGGATCTCCGGATATTCGCCCTTTTTGAGCTTAAAAGGGACCTCGGGGATCACCTTCTTCTTGGCCACAACTTCATAGAAGTGGTCTTGATGCACCCTTGAGAGGAATCTTTCCATCTCCCATGACTCGGAGGTAGAAGCTTTTGCCTTCCCTTTCCTCTTTCTAGAGGTTTCTCCGGCCTTTGGTGCCATTAATGATTATGGAAAAACAAAAAAAGCTTTAGCTTTTACCACACCAAACTTAGAAGGTTGCTCGTCCTCGAGCAAAAGAAGAAAGAAGAGAGTAGAAGAAGAAGAAATAGAGGAGATGGAGGGGGCTTTGTGTTTCGGCCAAGGGGATAGGTAGTGTGTATGTTGTGTGAAAATGAAGGAGTGAAGATGGGTTTATATAGGAGTGGAGAGGGGGGTATGGTTCGGCCATTATGGGTGGGTTTGGGTGGAAAAGTGGTTTGAATTTGAATGGTGAGGTAGCTGGGATTTTATGAAGGATGGATGTGAGTGGTGAAGAGAATGGTGGAATTTGATAGGTGAGGGGTTTTTTTGGGGAAGAGGTATTGAGGTGATTGGTGAATGGGTGAAGAGAGAGAGAGATGAGGTAGGTGGGGATCCTGTGGGGTCCACAGATCTTGAGGTGTCAAGGATTTCTCATCCCTGCACCAAGTGGCGTGCAAAACACCCTTTTCTGCCAATCCTGGCGTTAAACGCCAGGTTGCTGCCCATTTCTGGCGTTTAACGCCAGCTTCTTGCCCATTCCTGGCATTAAACGCCAGTCTGGTGCCCATTTCTGTCGTTAAACGCTCAGAATAGTGCCAGACTGGGCGTTTAACGCCCATTCTGCTACCCTTACTGGCGTTTAGATGCCAGTAAGTTTCTCCTCTAGGGTGTTCTATTTTTCATTCTGTTTTTTCTTCTGTTTTTACTTTTTCAATTGTTTTTGTGACTTCACATGATCATCAACCTACAGAAAACATAAAATAACAAAAGAAAATAGAAATTTAACATAGATAATTAAAGATTGGGTTGCCTCCCAACAAGCGCTTCTTTAATGTCAATAGCTTGACAGTGGGCTCTCATGGAGCCTCACAGATGTTCAGAGCAATGTCGGAACCTCCCAACACCAAACTTAGAGTTTGAATGTGGGGGTTCAACACCAAACTTAAAGTTTGGTTATGGCCTCCCAACACCAAACTTATAGTTTGACTGTGGGGGCTCTGTTTGTCTCTGTATTGAGAGAAGCTCTTCATGCTTCCTCTCCATGGTTACAGAGGGATATCCTTGAGCTTTAAACACAAGGGAGTCTTCATTCACTTGAATGATCAATTCTCCTCTGTTAACATCAATCACAGCTTTTGCTGTGGCTAGGAAAGGTCTGCCAAGGATGATGGATTCATCCATACACTTTCCAGTCTCTAGGATTATGAAATCAGCAGGGATGTAATGGTCTTCAACCTTTACCAAGACATCCTCTACAAGTCCATAAGCCTGTTTCTTTGAATTGTCTGCCATCTCTAGTGAGATTCTAGCAGCTTGTACCTCAATGATCCCTAGCTTCTCCATTACAGAGAGAGGCATAAGGTTTATACTTGACCCTAGGTCACACAGAGCCTTCTCAAAGGTCATGGTGCCTATGGTACAAGGGATTAAGAATTTTCCAGGGTCTTGTCTCTTCAGAGATAATTTCTGCCTAGTCAAGTCATCCAGTTCTTTGATGAGCAATGGAGGTTCATCCTCTCAAGTCTCAGTACCAAATAACTTGGCATTTAGCTTCATGATTTCTCCAAGGTACTTAGCAACTTGCTCTTCAGTAACATCTTTATCCTCTTCAGAGGAAGAATACTCATCAAAGCTCATGAATGACAGAAGTAAATTCAATGGAATCTCTATGGTCTCTGTGTGAGCCTCAGATTCCCATGGTTCCTCATCAGGGAACTCCATGGAGGCCAGTGGACGTCCATTGAGGTCTTCTTTAGTGGAGATCACTGCCTCTTCCTCCTCTCCAGGTTCGGCCATGTGGGTTGTGGTTATGGCCTTACACTCTCTTTTTGGATTCTCTTCTGTATTGCTTGGGAGAGTACTAGGAGGGAGTTCAGTAATTTTCTTACTTAGCTGACCCACTTGTGCCTCCAAATTTCTAATGGAGGACCTTATTTCAGTCATGAAACTTTGAGTGGTTTTGATTAGATCAGAGACAATGGTTGCTAAGTCAGAGTGGCTTTGCTTAGAATTCTCTGTCTGTTGCTGAAAAGATGATGGAAAAGGCTTGCTATTGCTAAACCTGTTTCTTCCACCATTATTGTTGTTGAAACCTTGTTGAGGTCTCTATTGATCCTTCCATGAGAGATTTGGATGATTTCTCCATGAAGGATTGTAGGTGTTTCCATAGGGTTCTCCCATGTAATTCACCTCTTCTATTACTGGGTTCTCAGGATCATAAGCTTCTTCTTCAGAGGAAGCTTCCTTAGTACTGCCTGTTGCTGCTTGCATTCCAGACAGACTCTGAAAAATCATATTGACTTGTTGGGTCAATATTTTATTCTGAGCCAATATGGCATTCAGAGTATTAATCTCAAGAACTCCCTTCTTCTGAGTTGTCCCATTATTCACAGGATTCCTTTCAGAAGTGTACATGAATTGGTTATTTGCAACCATTTCAATGAGTTCCTGAGCTTCTGCAGGCGTCTTCTTCAGATGAAGAGATCCTCCAGCAGAGCTGTCCAATGACATCTTGGACAGTTCATGACCATCATAGAAGATTCCTATGATACTCCATTCTGAAAGCATGTCAGAAGGGCACCTTCTGATCAATTGCTTGTATCTTTCCCAAGCTTCATAGAGGGATTCACCTTCCTTCTGTCTGAAGGTTTGGACTTCCACTCTAAGCTTACTCAGTTTTTGAGGTGGAAAGAACTTTGCCAAGAAGGCATTGACTAGCTTTTCCCAAGAGTTCAGGTTTTCTTTAGGTTGTGAGTCCAACCATGTCCTAGCTCTGTCTCTTACAGCAAAGGGAAAAAGCATAAGCTTGTAGACCTCGGGATCAACCCCATTGGTCTTGACAGTGTCACAGATTTGCAAGAATTCAGCTAAGAACTGATGAGGATCTTCCAATGGAAGTCCATGAAACTTGCAATTCTGTTGCATTAGAGAAACTAATTGAGGCTTAAGCTCAAAGTTGTTTGCTCCAATGGCAGGGATTGAGATGCTTTTCCCATAGAAGTCGGGAGTAGGTGCAGTAAAGTCACCAAGAACCTTCCTTGCATTGTTGGCATTGTTGTTTTCGGCTGCCATAGCTTCTTCTTCCTTGAAAAGCTCTGTTAGGCCCTCTAGAGAGAATTGTGCTTTAGCTTCTCTTAGCTTTCTCTTCAAGGTCCTTTCAGGTTCAGGATCAGCTTGAACAAGTATGCCTTTATCTTTGCTCCTGCTCATATGAAAGAGAAGAGAACAAGAAAGTAGGGAATCCTCTATGTCACAGTATAGAGATTCCTTGAGCTATCAGAGGAAAAGAAGAATAGAAGGAGGAGGTAGATAGAAGAGAATTCGAACTTATCAAGAAGGATAGAGTTCGAATTGCACCTTGAGGAGGAGTGTTAGTCCCTTAAATAGAAGGATGTGAGAAGAGGAGAAGAATTTTCGAAAATAGATTAAGAAGATTTTGAAATAATAAAAAGAAATTTGAAAATTTGATTGAGATTTTCGAAAATTAAGATTAGGAAAGAAATTAAGTGATTTTTGAAAAAGATTTTGAAATTAGAAATCAAAAAGATATGATTGAGAGTTAATTTTGAAAAGATGTGATTGAGAAGATATGATTGAAAAGATATGATTCAACATCAATTTTAAAAAAGAAAGTTTAAAAATTAAGGTTGATTACTTGACTAACAAGAAATTAAAAGATATGATTCTTAAAATTTAAAATTTGATCCTTTCTTAATAGGCAAGTAACAACTTGAAAATTTTGAAGTAAATCATTAATTATAGCAAGGATTTTTGAAAATTATAATAATAAAAAAAATGGAAAGAAATTGATTTTGAAAGGATATGATTGAAAAGATATGATTTGAAAAAGATTTGAATTAAAAACAAAATCTTCCCTCTAGTGTCATCCTGGCGTTAAACGTCCAGAATGGCATCCATTCTGGCGTTTAACGCCCAAAATGCTACCTTTTTGGGCGTTAAACGCCCAGCCAGGTACCCTGGCTGGCGTTTAAATGCCAGTTTTCCTTCTTCACTGGGCGTTTTGAACGCCCAGCTTTTTCTGTTTGATTCCTTTGCTGAATGTTCTGAATCTTCAATTCTCTGTATTATTGACTTGAAAAGACATAGTTTTGAGAATTTTTTTGAATTTTTCAATGATGAGAAACAATCAAAATACAACTCTTAGGAAACTCAAATCAAACAAACAATGCATGCAGGACACCAAACTTAAAAATTTTCATATAAGAGACACTAACAAATTGAGAATGCATATGAGAAACAACAAAACACACAAAACAAGAGAATTTAAAGATCAGAGCAATGAAATCATCAAGAACAACTTGAAGATTAATGAAGAACATAATGCATGTAATTTTCGAAAATTATAGGTATGCAATTTACACCAAACTTAAAATTAGATACTAGACTCAAACAAGAAACATAAAATATTTTTGATTTTTATGATTTTATAAATTTTTTTGTGATTTTTTGAAAATTGAGTGGAAAAGAGAATAAAGGGGTTCAAAATTTTTAATAAGAGTTCCAGGAATCATTGCAATGCTAGTCTAAGACTCCGGTCCAGGAATTAGACATGGCTTACTAGCCAGCCAAGTCTTCAATGAAAGCTCCAGTCCAAAACACTAGACATGGCCAATGGCCAGCCAAGCTTTAGCAGATCATTGCTAACAACAGCAAAATTGATAGAAATCAACAAGCTCTTGTGATGATAAGTTGAAACCTCGGTCCAATAAGATTAGACATGGCTTCACAGCCAGCTAGACTTCAACAGATCATCATGAAACTCTAGAATTCATTCTTAAAAACTCTGAAGAACAAAATAGAAAATTTTTTTGTATTTTAAAAAAAAAATTTCAAAAATAAAAAGTAAAATTACCTAATCTAAGCAACAAGATGAACCGTCAGTTGTCCAAACTCGAACAATCGCCGGCAACGGCGCCAAAAATTTGGTGCACGAAATTGTGATCATCAACAATGGCGCCAAAGGACTTGGAGCTCTTAAACGTGAATCACACTTTGTCACAATTCCGCACAACTAACCAGCAAGTGCACTGGGTCGTCCAAGTAATACCTTACGTGAGTAAGGGTCGATCCCACGGAGAATGGCCGCCAATAATTCTAGCCTATACCACGAAGGTTCCAATCTTAGATTAGAAACCCAAGAGATACACATTCAAGCTTGTTTGCATGTAGAACGGAAGTGGTTGTCAGTCACGCGTTCATCGGTGAGAATGGTGATGAGTGTCACATAATCATCACATTCATCATGTTCTTGGGTGCGAATGAATATCTTGGAGAAGAAATAGACTTGAGTTGAATAGAAAAACAATAGTACTTTGTATTAATTCATGAAGAACAGCAGAGCTCCACACCTTAATCTATGGTGTGTAGAAACTCCACCGTTGAAAATACAAAAGTGATAATGGTGTAAGCATGGCCGAATGGCCAGCCTCCAAGGTCTAGGGACTAAACATCCAAAGATGAAAATACAATAGTATAAGGTCCTATTTATAGAGAACTAGTAGCCTAGGGTTTACAGAAATCAGTAATTAATGCAGAAATCTTCTTCCGGACCCACTTGGTGTGTGCTTGGGCTGAGCATTGAAGCTTCCATGTGTAGAGACTTTTCTTGGAGTTAAACGCCAGCTTTTGTGCCAGTTTGGGTGTTTAACTCTAGCTTTTGTGCCAGTTCCGGCGTTAAACGCCAGAATTCTTGAGCTGACTTGGAACGCCTGTTTGGGCCATCAAATCTCGGGCAAAGTATTGACTATTATATATTTCTGGAAAGCCCAGAATGTCTAATTTCCAACACAATTAAGAGCGTGCCAATTGGGCTTCTGTAGCTCCAGAAAATCTACTTCGAGTGCAGGGAGGTCAGAATCCAACAGCATCTGCAGTCCTTTTTCAGCCTCTGAATCAGATTTTTGCTCAGGTCCCTCAATTTCAGCCAGAAAATACCTGAAATCACAGAAAAATACACAAACTCATAGTAAAGTCCAGAAATGTGATTTTTAAATAAAAACTAATAAAAATATAATAAAAACTAATTAAAATATACTAAAAACATACTAAAAACAATGCCAAAAAGCGTATAAATTATCCGCTCATCAATGTTGAAAGAGAATTTGACGAGATCGAACGTAATGAGATGCAATAACAACAAAAATCCAGGGTTCCAGCACCTATCTCTAGAAAAGGAAAACAATAAGTTTATGACTATTTATAGTATTTTATATTTTTTATTTACGTGAAATCGGTTTTACCGGTTCAACCTGCGGTTTATCGGTTGAACCAATAAACCAGTGAACCAGTAACCTGACCGGTTCGATCACCATTTCGGTTCTTACAACTATGGTATTAATGGCTAGTTATGTTATAATAGAAAATAATTAACTATTTTTATCATCATAAAGTACCAATTCAAATCTTGACTTAACACCTTTGTCCTTACCACCTCCACTTCTACCACCATAATAACCCATTTAGTTTTTCAGTTTTTCACTGCCTCAACACCTCTCTCTCTCTCTCTCTCTCTCTCTCTCTCTCTCTCTCTCTCTCTCTCTCTCTCTCTCTCTCTCTCTCTCTCTCTCTCTCTCTCTCTCTGATGATAAAATTTATGTCAGTTTAGAATTTCTCAATAAAAAGAATTTCTTTGTTGCAAGCATAGTCTAGACCAGTAATGGATTCTCCATCAAAGTTTAGTTTTGGTTGTCACGAGTTCAACCCAATAAAAATAACCGAGAGTATCACTCTCAAGTCGTTCTCCCTAAAAATTGCAATCGAATGCTCAATTATTGGTTATGAGATTCACGAGGGTGGGTTGATAAAAAGGCAAGAATTTAAATGACAATAAAATAAAGAAAACAACTAAAGATAACAAATACTAAAGAAGCATTTATGGCAAGAATTGAGAATCAAAATTTTCTATCCTAGTCATTAATCATTACACAATACTTATCAAGAGTTAAGCCTATTACATTATCTCCAACATCGAGAGAAGATCAAGTAGACCTAGTTAATCATAATCCATAAGTAACATCAATGGAAATAAGACTAACTAACAACTTTAGATCACCAACATAAGTTGGGTATTAATGACTCAAGATTACCAAACTTCTCTTTCCAAGTAAAAAATGCTCAAAAACCTACTCTAAGACTAAGCCAAGTATTTTAGAAAATGACCTAAAGCATGGTTCCTAAGCTACACTAATTGCTCCCCTCTTCTTCCTTCCTGAATTTGGCTTCAAATACTTCAGAAATGAGTTGAATTTGGGTACGTGCCGAGTGTCACACGTACGCATGGCTTGACGAAATCTCTACTCATGCGTACGTGTGAGGCATGCATACGCGTGGCCATGAATTCCACCAAATCCTCATTTCTTCATGAAGTCTCTACTTTGCATGCTTTTTCTTCACTTTTTCAATCCAATCTTTACCTTCTAAGCCTAAAATCACTTAACAAACACATCAAGGCATCGAATGAAATTAAAGTGAATTAAATTTAGCAAATTAAGAGTCTAAAAAATATGTTTTTAACCTTAAGTACAAATTAGGAGGAATTCACAAAATCATGCTATTTTATTGAATAAATATAAGATAAGTTAATAAAATCTACTAAATTCAACACAAGATAAACCCTAAAATTAAGGTTTATCACACACACTTACACTCTCTCTCTTTCACACACACACTCTCTCTCTTTCACACATACTCTCTTTCTCTCTCACACACACAAATCAAACTAATTTGTGAAATCTGATAAAGATGAATTCTAAAAAAAAATGCACACACAAACACAATGTACACTCTCTCTCTTTCACACACACTCTCTTTCTCTCACACACACACAAATCAAACTAATATGTGAAATCTGATGAAGATGAATTCTGAAAAAAACACACACATAAACACAATGTACATACACACACACTCTCTCTTTTACACACACACACAAACTAAACTAATTTGTGAGATTTAATGAAGATGAATTCTGAAGAAAAACAAACACACACAAACACAAACACAAGATACACACAAACTAAACTAATTTGTGAAATCTGATGAAGATGAATTCTAAAAATGATAATTAGAAATTTCACTTCTTTTTCTTATTTTTCTATATATATATATATATATATATTTGTTCTTTACTTAAGTGTTCAAAGAGAGGAAAGAGCAGTTAGATGTTTTTGGCGGCGCCAGAGTCGAGAGGAGGTTGTTGGGCATCGCAGTGGCGGCGGCGACGTCAGATTTGAGCTAGGGAATGATAGGAGAGTTGGTGAGGGCAAAGGAAAGAAGGGGAGAACTGGCGATGGAGGGGTGATTGACGAACTGGTTTTTCTATCGGTAAAGAAATTCACAAATATAACCACGTTGTAAGTATAGCTCCTAAACCAACAGAAAATCCTTTCGTACAAACGTTTGGTTGTCAAAAGTAACAAACCCAATAAAATTTATAAACCGAAGTATTCAAACCTCGGGTCGTCTTCTCAAGGAATTGCAGGGAGGTATGACTTATTATTAGCTATGAAAAAGGTAGAATTTTGGGTTTTAAAAGGTTTGAACAAGGAAAATAAATTGCAGGAATTAATAAATTAATATCTAATAAAACTCTTGGCAAGGTACGAAAATTTGGAAGTCCTATCCTAGTTATCCTTATCGATGGTGATGACTGATGAGAATTGAGTTCTAATCCCACTTAGTTAACCTTTACTAAAGCAAAGGAAAGTCAAGTGGACTAATTAGTTTGATCCTCAAGTCCTAGTCAATTCCTAAGAAAGGACTAGAGTTAGTGGAATTTAATTCAATTAGCAAAAATAACAATCACGATGAGTTTGATAACTCAAGAGTCTCTAATTAATCAATTAAAGCCAAGAATATATAAAGCTAAATAAGAACCATAAATCTGAAATACCTCAATTTATATTAAATAAAGAAAATCCTAACATGAATAGTTCGTAAGCCAATTTGGCAACATAAGTAGTCAACAAATAAAAGCATTAAAGTATCTGAAAGTAAAAGAGAAATATAAAGTAAAAGGAATATTGAATCTGTGACTGAAGATGAATTGAACTAAACTAATAGAAATCCTAAAATTCTAAATCCTAAGAGAGAGGAGAGAACCTCTCTCTCTAAAAACTACATCTAAATTATGAAAAGTGAATAATGGAAGACCTCCTCATGAATGGATGCATTCTCCCACTTTATAACCTCTAATCTGTGTTTTCTGGACTTGGATCTGGGCCAAAAGGGTTTCAGAAATCGCTGGGGGCGTTTTCTGCAGTTTCTGCTCGTGGCGTCTGTCACGCGTCCGTGTGGGTCATGCGGTTGCGTCATCTGGGAGTTTTCCTTGTCACGCGTTCGCTTTGGTCACGCGTACGCGTCATTTGCGTTCTGCTCAAGGCACGCGTCCGCGTCAGTCACGCGTTCGCGTCGCTGCCCTTTTCTTCAAAACTCCATTTTTGTGCTTTCCTTCCATTTTTGTATGTTTTCTTTCTGTCCTCTAAGTCATTCCTGCCTTAGGAGATCTAAAAATACTTAACACACAAATCACGGCATCGAATGGTAATAAAGGGTAATTAAAATTAATATTTTTAAAGCATAGGAAACATGTTTTTCACATATATCACATAATAAGGAAGAAAATGTAAAACCATGCAATTTACATGAATAAGTGGGTGAAGGATTGAATAAATCACTTAAATTGAGCACAAAATACATCATAAAATATGGATTTATCAGTGATGCCGCGATGGCAAGCAGACATCCTTCTTAGTGATGAAGCATGTTGGAGGGGTGACGTCGCTCGTTCTCTCTCTCTCTCTCCGATCTCTATCTCTCTCCTTTTTTCTCATTTTCTGATGATCTCTCTCTGTCTCAATCTTCTTTATCGTTCTCTCTCTTAATCTCTACCTCCTTCATCATTTTTTTATGATGATTTCAAGTTATCATTATTGATGATGATTTTAGGTGTATGCAGTATTAAAGGTGTTAGAATCTGATGTTTCATGATAGAGGTTAGGAGTGTTGAGAGATAGTAGCAGTGGGTAGAGCAGCAATAGTGACAGTGATGATGATGGTGATACCAGTAAATAAAGACTAATGAGATAGGGTAAGATGGAGGGATGGGAATAATGAAAATGAGATAATGATAACAAAAGAGGGTAAATTAATAATTTCATCAAAATTTAACTATTGACGAGATAAATTAACCATTAATTTTTAATGTTTAGATTATTTTTTCAAACGGAGTATATTTGTTGGGAGTCATTTTGTCATTAATATCTTTTAAGTATTATTCTATTAAAATTAAAGTTTTTTGAGTGCCAAAATAAGGATTTATTCTAAATATAAAGTAGTAAATGTAATTTTCACACTTAAAAATTCAATAAATAACTATGACTAAAAATAGTACATAATATTTATATTTTGATCAAGATCAAAGTTATTTTCCTTTTTAAGAAAATAATCAAGGTTAGTTCTCTTATACTTTAATTGCACAAACCTAGAAAATATCTAGTGGTCCTACATATATTTAAAAATCAAAATAAATAAATTTATGTACGATGTGGTAACTGACATAGTGATATGACAACAATGTCTTATGGTTGAGGATGAGGAACAATTCATGAATAGAAACAGAAACAACATAAGAAATTAAGCAGTTCCAAAAGTTCAATGGCATGTATTAAGCTAGCTATAGCTACCACTTAAGAGGATTAGGTTTAGGATTGGTTTTAGGATGAGGATGAGGTTTGCCACGTTTGTTACACGACTATAGCTTGATGGCTATACCATCATATATATTTGTGCTCAATATAAATCCATATCCATATTTTTTTATCAATGTGTTAATCTTAATGTTATTTTTTTACAATATATTTTTTTTTGATAAATTAAGGATTAATTTATTATAAATTAAAATTTTATTTAAAAATTTATTATTTATTAATAAATTATTAATATACAAGATAAAATTTAAATTTTTGATATTTAAATAAACTAATAAATTAACTACTGGACTAATTTAAATTGATTAATCTTAATGTTGTGTTATTGGGAATTTTTATATTCCTTGTTCCATTGGGCCCTCGTTACCCATTTTATTGATATGGATATATAAAATGGATTATTCGCTTATTATTGGTTATATATTGATTATGTGAAGTGAATATTAAAATTAACTATTAAAATTAGTGACTAATATAAAATATATATTAAAATATAAATTTATATTAAAAATAAATTAAATTTTATATATATATATATATATTAATAACTAATTTTAATATATAAAATTATAAATAACATTTTTAATTTTATATGCGTTTCTAAATCTTAAAAGATCGAACGAAGGTGCTAAGAAACACAGAAGGGATTCGTTTCAATACCAAACATTTTCTCTCACCTAAAGCATCCCCCTCATCTTTAAATTATAACCAAAAAGTCTAAAACTTCGGTCCCCATATTCCCACATTCCCAGTAATTTAAGTAATCTTATATTAGAATTGATTTTTCTTTTCTTAAAAAAATCATATACGGATGTTGTCTTATAAAAAAATTTAAGGAGCTAATATTTTTATTAAAATTTAGTCAATAATTATTTAATAAAAAAATAAATAATTTTATATTATTAAATATAATTTTATACAATTAAAAATATTAATAATAATTAATTAATAATTAAAAATCATAAAATTTGCTTAACTCTTAGTACTCTTGGTTGTCTTATTATCATCGTGAAGTTTCAAGTCAAGCTAGTTAATACATGTGATGATTCTCCTTCTCCCCCACCATTATTTTTTGTTTAATTTGTATGACTTCAATTAAGTAATAAGATGTGGAAGGTCGTTGTTATAATATATCTAGAAAATTATAAAATAATATAATATCTAAATATATTTTATATTATTTTATTTTCAACCGCCGTTTACCAAAAAATGTATATATTTTCAACCGGTGAATTTTTCTAGCATTGATTCAATAGTTGGTCTCTATTGTTTATCTATTTCTTTATGAATCACTGCAGAAGGGAAGTGGGATTGATGAGCCAAAAATTCATCTTATTTTAACTAAATGTTGAATTTTCGATCCATATATATTTTGAATATAAAAAAATTTAATTAAAATTTTGACTCAACTATTTCACTCAATACTGAAAATCAGATCAAATACGTCGATAATTTTGATTTGATTAATCGAAAATTAATGACCAAATCGGTCTGCTTCAAAGTAAAAATTATTTAGTAATGACATATCAAAAATTAAAAAATCAATAAAAAATCCGTTAATTAATTGAACCGAAACGATTTTTAATGATTAATTATTTTAAAAAAATAAACGACAAAAAAATATTTTTTTAAAAAATTATTTTTAAACTTTAATTTTAACTTCACCAATTTGATAACCTATTCGATTTTCCGAACCTTGGGATCAATCATCCTACTCAATGATGGATATTCATGTGGGAGAAGAAAACATTAATCCCAGACCCAAAATACAGTAAGACAACATCTATCTAGAAGCTAAGGCCTTTAATTAATTTTATTTTATCCATATAGGCTTCTAATTTCTAAATTATTGAAACGTAAACATCATGTTTTGCAAACAGTCATCATCTATATATTTATACTTGGAAGTAGTAATAATCTTTATTCCGTCGTCTATAATTAATAATGCTAACAAAATATAGATATATAATATCACATTATCACATGTTAATAATTAAATTATGAATGTATACAACCTGCTAGGACCATACCAGCGTCATATTTCAATGAAGTATATTGAAAATAATTGATTGCGGATTTGTAGGTTGAACGTAGATATCAATCATATACATCATTATGAAATAAAAACTATATGAAACGTACCACCAACTTGGTTGAAAGATTAGTCATTATAATTATAATTATATATGGCATTTTAATTATAATTCTTCATCATCATCATAAAGTAACATGGATATGTGTATTCTAATCATGATGTGAAAAGGATATATTGTTGTATCATCAAATTAAATAAAAGTCGTCTTTCCCATCCACCATGCATTTCCTAATAAAATTAATAAAAAATTTGTTATGCTTTAATCATTCAGCATATATATCACAATTACCTGTATGGCTGTATGTCCATTGAAAATGATTCTTGATATTTAAGGCAAGTCTGTTATCCATTGAAAATTCTTACATAATGAGTTTTTTTTCCTTTTTTTTTTTGTCTTTTTTATAAAAATATATATGATTCACTATCATGCATAAAAGCGAAAACACAAAATAAACTTATTGCATAAAACTTATATAATAAAAGTAAGATATGCTTTGATGTAACGTTATTAAAAATTTAAATCTAACAGCTTAGAGATGTAGTCTAATTAATTATGGCTTGACACAAGGCTTTTTAAGGGTAAAATATATTTTTTATTTATAAATTATTTTAAAAATTTAAAATATATATTTAATATTTAATTTATTATAATTTTATTTTTAATATTTAAATAAATTTTAATTCTAATATTCATGTTAATTTTTTAACGGTTAATATATGGATAATTTATTTATTTAAAATTTTTTATCATTATTATTATTGTTTATACTTGGCTCAAAACATAGATCAGGCCCAAAACAGAAAAAAAAAAAAAAAAATCCAAAAGATAGCTCCCCATAACCGACCTCTCGGCAGGTTGGACAAAAGCGCTGCAAAGTAATAACTCTCACCCCTGAAAGAGTTATAATTAACCCCTAATATCTCTCTTCACTTCTAGAAGAGAGATCTCAACAATCCCTAGATAAAGGGGCGGTTATCCACCATCAACAGTGGAACTACACCAACGGTAGTTATTGGCTCATCACCTATAAATACCCTGACACTCTCAGGTATAATCAAGATCCAATACACTATAGATCTACTTATACACTTGCTAACTTAGGCATCGGAGTGTTTTGCAGGTACCACCCCCCTTCTCCTTTTCGAACAACTCGGACGACGGCCATTCAACCTAGGCTAAGTCGGGAACCACCTCACTAAAGAACTTGGACCTCACGTACAAGTCCAAACTCGATCCAGTTTCAGGTAAACTTCGGAACATTGATGCCATTGCCAGAGAACTGGAAATTGGCATTCCATGGCAGACGATCACCCTGAGGACAGACGTTCAACGTCCGAATCAGAACCAGAGTACCAAGATGTAGTTAACAAAGACCAAGCCCTCGTGGTACCTCCTCTAAGAACTCAGGAACCACATGGGAAAGACACATCGGATAATCCTCCTCATAGAAGAATCCCTTCCGAGGTTCATCATCCGAAAGGTGAATGCCAACCCCATTCCGCCGATCTTATGGGGCTACTACATGGACATTATGGCCGACTTGAACAACTAAAGTAAGAGTTAGAGCGAGAACGGGAGGGAAAAAGAAACCTGAAGAGAGAAATCAGACGATGGAGGGAGCTGGAAGAGAAGCTCTCAAAGGTAGAATCCGACCTTCGGAGCAAGAATTTACACATAACTCAGGAAGACACCCCATTAGAAGGGAAAGATCCTTTCATTGAAGACATCGTGCGGGCTAGGCTTCCTAGAAACTTTAAAAGTCCAGACATGAGTCTTTACGATGGGACTATCGATTCAAGGCACCACCTAAGCAACTTCAAAAGTTGGATGTACCTGGCCGACGCCTCAGACGCGACTCGTTGTAAAGCTTTTCCGACGACTCTAACTAAGTCGGCCATGAAGTGGTTTGACAGCTTACCGCCAAGGTCGGTCACTAGCTTTAACGACATCGCAAGAAAATTTCTCACACGATTCTCAATTCAAAAGGATAAGGTCAAGCATGCACCCAGCCTACGCGGAGTCAAGCAGGAAGTCAGAGAATTCCTCAGAGATTACATGGAAAGATTCAACAAGGCATGCTTGGAGGTCCAAAACTTACCCACAGAGGTGGTAATAATGGGGATGGTCAATGGTCTCTGGGAGGGACCTTTTTTCCAGTCTATCTCAAAAAGGCATCCGACTTATTTGAATGACGTGCAAGAATAAGCTAAAAAGTACATTAACATGAAAAAAACACCAGGATACGAGAACCTAATTGGCGATTAGGGCATCCTTATCAAGCACGAGAAAAAAGAAAAAGAGCCCAAGAAGAAAGAAGAACTTAGCTTGGAGAAACCAAGGAGATATCACAACTACACCCCACTACGAGTTTTCCTCGTGGACATCTACAGGAAAATTTGTCATACCGAGAAGCCCCCCCAGCGTCCGATTAAAAATAAAAAGGGAGGAAGCCGTACTGAGTATTGCGAATACCATAAGTTGTATGGACATTCTACAAATGACTGTTACGACTTGAAAAATATGATAGAAAAACTAGCGAGGGAAATTCAGTTGGATAAGTATCTTATGGAAAGGTCGGACAGCCATGGAAAGAGAAAAGAGATTATGAAGACATCGGTCAAAGAGGCTAGCTCCCACAAACTCCAGAACGGTATGTCCACATGATAGCAGGTGGATTTGCTGACGGAGGACTAAGTAAGTTGTCTCGAAAGAGACACTTAAAAGAAGTTTTTCAGGTCAAAGAAGAAATCGCCGACCTCCCAACTATCTCTTTTACAAAAGAGGACTCACAAGGAATTGTACCCGGGCATGATGATCCCCGTTGTAATCACTATGATACTTGCTAATGCAAATCTACACAGGACTTTGGTGGACCAAGGAAGTTTAGCCGACATTTTATTTAAGCATGCTTTTGATAAACTGGGATTGGAAGAGAAGGAACTAAAATCCTACCTAGATTCCTTCTTCAGGTGGGAGATATGCCTATTAGGCCGGTGGGCTTCATTTCCTTATATACCACTTTTGGAAAAGGATTGATGTCCAAAACCTTGAACGTTGACTACATTGTTGTTTATGTAGCTTCAGCCTATAATACCCTAATAGGCAGGACGATGATAAACCCCGATTTCGTGATTTATCTTGTGCTTATTTTAAGGGATTTTATCACCTTTTCCCACATTTATTCAATGAAATAGCATGGTTTTGTAATTCTCCCTTGATTTGTGCTTAACTGTGAAAACATGCTTTTTAGGACCTTAAATCGGTGATTTTAATCCACTTTAATTCCATTCGATGCCTTGATGTGTTTGTTAAGTGATTTCCTGTTCATAAGGCAAGTATTGGATGGGAGAAATGAGGAGAAAAGCACACAGTGGAGAATGCATGAAGAAACAAAGATTGGGAATGCATCAATGGGCGCGTACGCGTACAAGGCGCACGTGCAGAAGTGATTTCACATAAGGACGCGCATGCGCACATGCCGCGTACGCGCGGGTGAAGAAACAGCCAATCGATGCGCACGCGCACATGGCGCGTACGCGCCGATACTAGCACGTGACCCACTTAAATGCAAAATGCTGGGGGCAATTTCTGAGCTGCCCAGGCCCAAATCCAACTTGTTTCTGAGTGTATTTCATGCAGAATTGAAGTCCAAGCAAAGGGGAAGCAATTAGTTAGTCAACATGAGCCTTTAGTTAGTTTTCTAGAGAGAAGCTCCCTCTTCTCTCTAGAATTAGGTTAGGATTAGGGTAGATTATCTTGGATCTTGAGTTAATTACTTGATTTCATCTTGTTTCTTTTATAATTTCTTATTTCTACATCTTGATTTCCTTAGTTGTAATGTTAATTTCTCATTTTGCTCTCTTTTGTGATGATGAACTCATGTTGGATTTGGTTTACATTTAATGCAATTTGATATTAATGTTTCTTTCATTGATGAATTAAATTGTTGATTTACTTTCCTTGCAATTGGTAGTCGTTAGATTTTATTATTCTTGCATATTTACCATGCTTCCCTTTATTACTCACCAAGTGTTTGACAAAATGCTTGGTTGGGCTTTAGAGTAGATTTTGAGCATCCTTGGCTTGGAAAGAGTAATTAGGAAATCTTGAGTCATGAAAACCCAACTCATGTTGGTGATCTAGAGTTGTTAGCTAGTATTGTTTCCATTAACTCTAATCTCTTGCTAATTCACTTAGTGAGTTGATTAGGACATTTGGATTGAGATTAGCTAGTCTTGTTAGACTTTATTCGAGTGTGAAGATAATGTGATACCTTCTTCCATCTTCGGGGATGACGTAATGAGATAAATTCTTGTTTATTATTGTAATATGATTGATTAGTCTTGTTTGACATTCTCCCTATGTGAAGATGACATGCTACCTTCTTTCATTTGTTGGAGTTGACTAGATAAGATGAATTAATCATTGTATGACTAGGATAGAAAGTCTATGATTTCAACCCTTGCCATGAATGTCTCTCTTTACTACTTGCTTTCTTTAGTTATTTGCTTGATTTACTCTCCTTGTCGTTTAAATTCTTGCCCTTTTATCAACCAAACTCCCTTTTACCCCTCCATAGCCAATACGCATACACTTCATTGCAATCCTAGGGAGACGACTCGGAGTCTAAATACTTCGGTTAATTCTTATTTGGGGTTTGTTCTTTGTGACAAAACCATAATTTTAATTTGATTTGAGGATTGTCTATTGGTTTGGACTATACTAACAACGAAATTATTTTGTGGAATTCCGAACCGGTATAAATCCTTGTATCAAATTAATGGCACTGTTGCCAAGGATATCAATAGTGCTATGGTATTGGCTATTGTATATATTGTGAATAGCTTGATTTTTGGTTTGTTTGTTGGCTTTTGCTAGTTGTAGGACTTTGTTTTCTTTGTTTCTTGTTAGTTTTGTCTCTGTCTTCTCTTATCACTATGAATTCTCATCCTTTTGGCTATGAGTGTAGTTCAAACTATGTTGTAGGAAATGGAAGCTTCAATGAGGATGTGCATCAAGGATTTGAAAATCAAGGATGGGAGGAACCCCAAGCTCAAGGACAACCTTCTTGGCAACAACCCCCTCCGAACTCTTATGGGTATAATCCTAATCCTAATGCATACCAATCCAATGTGTGTGATGACCCTTACTGTGATTGTCAACCACAACCACCACATGCATATGAACCCCCTCCGCAACATAATTTTGAACCACCTTTCTCACAAGCTTTCTACCACCATTTACTTCCATATGACCCCAACTCATACCCACCATACCAACCACCATATGAACCATATCTAGAACCACCACCTTTCCAATACCAATACTCTCATGAACCACAAAGTCCATACACACCACCTCAAGCATTTCACCAGTATGAACCACCTTCCAATTACAACAACCTTCCCTCAAACAATGAACCTTCTCTTCCACCATCACCTCCCGATGAAGCCCCCATGTTGGAATTGAGAGATCTTGAATCTCATATCTTAAGGCGACAAGAGGAGGATAAAAAGAAGTTTGCGGAGTTAAGAGAAAAAATGGCTATCATGGTAGAAGCCATTGGTAACATGGTCTCATCTCGCCTAAGCCTATGCGATCAAAGTTCTCCCATTGTTGAATGTGGAGAAGCAACCAAAGAGCTTGGAGAGGGAGTGAACTTGAAGCTCCATGGAAAGGAGGAAGAGTTAAAACAAGAAGTACAACAAGAGGAGGAGGTGGAAATTAGTGAACAAAAGGAAGTAGTGGTTGGATGTTTAGGATATGTTGAGCACATAAAGGAATCTCAAGTTGAAGAGCCATCTTCCGTGAAGTTTGGAAGAGATGTTAAAGAGGAGAGTGATGTTGAGGAAGTGGATAGAGAGTCGAAGAAAATTGATCAAGAAGTGGATTCCATCATTAGTGATTTTTTGTCCGCATTGATCAATCCCCTTGATGATCTTGTTGAGCCTTCTTCCAGTAAATTAGAAAGCAATGTTGAGGAGGACGTGCAACCTCCAAGGCATATTGTGAATGAAGAATTGGAAGAAGTGTCCCAAGCAACAAGCCCTCCTATTTATGATGATTCCGAATCAACATATGATCCTTTTGAGCTTGATGAGTCCTTCCCCACTGTGCTTGGACTTGATGACGAGGTAAACTTCACTAAACCTTCTGTCTATGATGAGAGTGATGGGGAAGAAATAGAAGAAATTGGTGAAGAAGAGTGTGAACTTGAGGAAGCTTGGCGAGAGGTAAAGCTCAAAGAACCCTGCCAAGTGGTGGACACCTCTAAAAGAGGATGGACGGGAGTGGAGCATGCTTTATCAAGATCTTTGGGAATTCCTCAACCTAGGTTGTCATCCAATCTCTCATTTGAGTGGGTAAAACTTCTAACTCTCAGCTTTATCTCCCCACTTCAATATTGTTTGCTTGAGACGGATGGCCAACTTAGGGCGCTTTGTGGAATTAAGCAAAAGAGGAGGATGTTTAGTGGTTGGTGTTGTAAATCTAGACTCATTATGGTTGGAAGCTCAAAATTGAAGAGCATGGATTGGTGTCGTGCTCAATTAAATGGGTCTAGGAGGATTGTTTGGTGCCTTCATGAGGATTCAGCTTTCTTGTCACCCGGACAGAATCAAGGCAATCAACTAGAAGATGGGTGCGAAGATAAGATATGAGATCCTGAATTACACCATGGAAATCAACTTTGGGAGCTCATATCTTGGAGAGAACCTCACCAAAGTTTGGTGAAAATGGTTGGAACTTTTGACAACCAATTAAAGGACAAGCACTCTTGGAGGTTCAAGGATGGATACAAGCATAAACCACCTTGACAAGAAACCTTCCAAATGTCCAACTTAAGGACTTAAACCAAAAGTGCTTGGTGGGAGACACCCCATCATGGTAAACTCTTTCCATTCTCTTGTAGATATAATGAATGAATGAATTGGGTTCCATTGTATATAATCTCTTTACTTCTTAGTATATTTTGTCTTGCTTACTAAGGTGTTTATAGATTCTATGCCGTAATTAGGAATGATTCTTTGAAATTGAGTTTTTGCTTGGATTGCAAGTTTCCTCAAATTATTTGAAAAATCTCCAAGAATTCAAAATATGTTTGATTTTTGCATCTTAGCTAGTTTTAGAGTCCTAAAGGAGGTTGGGAAAATTATGAGCCCTTCTTGATGCTCCTAAAAAAAGAAAAAAGAAGAGCCACGCGCAAGCGCACAGTGCGTGCGCGCGTCGGCTGCGCATTTAAGCTTTCTGGGCTAAGGACCAGAGAGTTGTGCCACTTTTGGGCCAACTCTGTGCCTTAACCCGCGCGGACGCACGCTGTACGCGTCCGCGTCCTTTTTGCGTTGCCCTACCCACGCGTAAGCGCACCTGGCGCCTCCGCACCCTATCATCATTCAACTCAACCACGTGGACGTGCACAGTGCACGTGCACGTCGATGCATTTTTGCTTCACCCAGGCCAAAAGACTCGAGAGTTATGCCAACTTTGGGCCAGTTTTGTGCCTCTGGCCCAGCTCACTCGCGCAGACGCGCACCGTACGCGTCCGCGTCCATTCCCAATTCTCCCATCTACGCGCAAGCGCGGATGGCGCTTCCGCGCCGATCCCTTATTCTCCCACCCACGCGGACGCGCACGCTGCGCGCTCGCGTGGATTCAAAATTTTATTTATCCAGGGACGCGAGAGCCCTAGTGCATTTGCACAAACCCTTACCTCAACGTCTTTCCCTCTTCTCCTCTCTTCCTCCATCCCCAACTCTACTGTCTGCAATAGTCTGGCGAACACCACCGCCGTAGTCGCGACCCCCCTCTCTCCTCGTCCCTTGCTCTTTCCTCTCTATCACCATTCTCACTTCTCTTTCTTCTCTCTCTCTCACCCGTTCTTACTCTCTGCTCTACCGCCATTGATAGCCGCGACTCCATTGTCACCGGTAAGCCTCCACCGTGACCACTAACCTTCAGCCGGTCACACTTCTCCTCTATCTTCCTCTCTCCATCAACCGTCTGCTCTATTCAGTTTCTGCTTCCCAGGTCTCTACCTTCCCCTGTTTTGTTTCCTTTACTATTTTGCATTAATTCTGTTAATTAGTTTAGTTAGTCTAGTTTAATTAGGTGGTTAGAGAATCTGAGCTGGATAGTGAATTTAGGTTTGTTTTGCATAATGCTGCTGTTTGGAAATGTTCTGTTTCATTGATTTGTCCTGTGCTCATTTGATCTGTTGATGCTGCTGCCTAGTTATTTGCTTTTGCTGAGTGCTGTTGGCTGAATTCCTGATTAAATTTGCACTTCATTGTTGGACTCAATCATGTTTAATTGTTTGAATTCATGCTGCTTGCAAGTGGAATGATTATTGTCTTGGAATGGTATTTGCAAATCGAATTCAATAAATAGCATGCTGCCTGAATCCATTATCTCTGTTCATTGGGCATATTTGGTGCTGTATTTTAAGCCAGTATTTTTGTTCATTGTTCAAAGAAAGAATGGTATTTGTTGCTAGTTGGTTTAGTTTAATTTGCTTTTTGATGATTTGCTGCTGCACGATTGGCTTAAATGTTCATTTTATATGAATTCATATGTGATTGTTGCGTGTTCAATGTCAATTATTCATATGGAATCTGAATTGATTGTTTGAATTTGGGAAATGGCCAATTTACTGCTGAAATGCTACCGGATTTTTCCTAACCATGTTTCATGGAATAACATTGTTTAATTGATGCAACAAACTTCTATTTGACGATTTCTGTGTTAATAGAATTTTGTTTGCTAAATGGTTTTGAAAACTCTTCAAGAATGTGTTTGCAAGTTTTGGTCATGCTTATTATATTCTTTGCTTGTTTACGATGTTGATTTACTTCTATGCACTGAATAGTTTGAGTAAATTTTCAGATTGACCATAAACTTTGTTTTCATTTAAAATTGAGCCCCATTTGCTTGCTTTCACAAGGTTGATGATTTCTTCTACCTATGTGGCTAATGTGATTCATTTTCTCTATACCCAATTTACCTTTAGTCACGTGGTGCATAAAATTTTCAACTCTTATCTCAACCTTGCGACTTTTATGCCTCGTTGGATTTGGTGTTGAATATTTCTTGATTTACTTGTTTCTCTATGTTTTGATTTTACCAACACCATCTAATACAACTCTAGTGATCCTTACATTAATTGATGACTTGTTTTCATATTGGTTGCTTTTTGGCAATGTCATATTTCATCATCAATGACTATATGTATTTCATGGTTGTGAGTATGCTTACACCCCTATTTTGTACACTCCTTTTAATTGAGCTGATAACCGTCATATCACTGATTTTTAAACTAATTTCTAACTCTAACTTGATTAACCAACTAACTTCTCTTTTGGTTTTTCAATTTAACTCCTTTAATCATTCTTTCGAATATGGCGTTTCTTAGTCTCAATGAACAAGTATTGTGCAATTATGATTTGAATTCTTGGTTTGTGACTTGGTTTGAATTTTGAATTCTGTTACTTGCATTCCAAGAATTCTATTTTCTTCACTCACTTCATGAATATGTTTTACCTTGAGTGCTTTATATCTACCTGGCTACTTGCTTATATCATATCATAACTGTTTTTTAGGATGTCAGACAAGGGAAAAGCCATAGCCACTACTTCAAAGAAGAGAAAGTGCTCTAAAGCCTCTACCCCATCACCTTATGCTAATTATGCTAAGAATCCGCTGAATGATGTAGACATAGAGCATCAGCTACTCCCAGCATCCACTGACCCAATCAAGTTCACAAACCTCTACTGTAAGCTTCGCTTCCCTAAATTCCGAAAGACGAACTTGAACATTGAGAAGAAGATGGTCCTTCCCAATGATGTGAGACACGCCATAAATACCCGCATTGTGGAGTTTGACTTGGACTTTGTTGATAGAGATCTGGGGAGAATAAATATTTCGTGGGTGAGAGAATTCTACTGCAACTTCTTCCGTGCCACTCTTGATTCAGTCCAAGTGCAGGGTAGAGAGATTCTGATCACCGAGGCTGCTATTGAGGAGGCATTGCTTTACTGACCTCGTACTGGTGACTCATGCGCCTGTCAGCAGGCAAAGGTAGCTATCCACTGCATGACTTTTGATTATGAGGCACTGAAGCGCGTGATTGTCACACCTGACGCCCCTTGGGTGATGGATTCTGGGAACAAGAAGCCCAAGGAGATGCTTTTCACTTATCTTTCGAGAGAGGCTAAGACTTGGCAGCATATATTCGCTTATTATATCCTGCCCACCACTCACTTCTCAGAGATTCCGATGGATATGCTAGTTCTGATTGGTTGTGTGATGGAGGGGAAGGAGGTAGACTTCCCCCGGCTGATCAGGCAGAGTATGTGGTGCGCGCATATCTGTGGCCTCTTGCCATTCCCTACACTGGTCACCAGCATGATTTAGCTAGCTGATGTCCCGTGGGAGGATGATGATGTGACACCACCATCCCCAGATGACGACGACAAGGAGGTTACTATTTCATGGGGTGGGTGGGTGCACGAGAAGCGTCCACCCAGACGCCGTTCTCGAGCCAGAGGAGTGGTGGAGGTAGCTCAGCCCTCATCATCATCAGTAGCAGCAGGACCCCCCTCTACTTCAGCCGTAGCATCCTTGCCACCACCACCTGCACCTGAGCTGACATACATGTTGGTACAGTGCCTATTTCACTTTATGGAGCACAGTGAGTGTCGTATCATGCGACGTCTCGATCGCATAGACCAGGTGTTCATATCACAGGGTACTGAGCTATCTCCGCTCCGAGACTCTCCCGCCTCCGATGAGCAGGATCAGGAGGAGGAGCATGTTAAGGAGTCGACTCATCAGGAGGAGGAGCATGTTGAGGAGCCGACTTAGCAGGAGGCACCACCAGAGATGTAGGCCACCACAGAGGTTCAACAGCCTCCTGAGGATCCACAGCCTGAGCTGCAGCCTGAGCCCGAGCCACATCCCGGCGCGACTGTTGACCCCCATCCCGAGCTTCAGCAGTAGCATCGAGGACGATGCTTCATCCTAAAGTGTGGGGAGGTCACCGTTCGTGACCGGTGAATAGCATTTATGTGGTGAATTTTCAGACATTTATCTCTAGTTTCTGCTACCTTATTTTATTTCGCACTTTATCTTTGAGATCATTTTGGGATTATTGTACATATTTGCTATTGTGGATACTCTTATTTTGGTTGTTGCGCACCTTTATTATAGATGTATATATTGCATTTTGGCTTTTGATTGTGATTAGAAAAATATTTTGGATTGTTAAAACCTAGTTGACCCTTTTTGTATAAGGATTATATTTTGATTAAAAAGGGGGGTAAACTAGGGAAAATTTTTAAAATTTTCTAAATCACAACCTTGCATTAGAATAAGCTTAGTCAATATGATGAAAAATTTCCAAGAATTCCATTTCTAGAGCACCACTCCAATTGGTTGAAAATTGTTTTTTAGAACTTGCTTGATTAATACACTTTGTGGATCATGTTTTGAGCTAAGAACACAAGCATGAGAGTTTTGAGCCTAATTGTGTGGTTACATCATATAACCACTTATTTTCATTCTTGTGTGAATTATTCTCCTTCTATGATTGTAATCCTTGATTTGTTTGATTCTTTATGTCCATTATTTTGTGTATACATGCATTTATATGTTTGAGGCCATTGTTTCAGTTAGCTCACTTACCCAAATAGCCAACATTTTATCTTCCATTGCTAGCCAATTTTGAGCCTATGCTTAACCTATTTGTTCTTAATTATAGCACATTACAAGCCTAAGTGAAAAAACAATAAATGTTCCTTGTTTGGATCTTTGATTAGCTTAGGCCAGTGAGAATGTTCATCATTTAATTTTGGGAAAGTTGGGTACATTGGGTAGAGATAAAAGTGTGTGTGTGTGTGTTTTTGTTGAAAATTTTAGAATTGGGTACATACTCATGTATTAATCATCTGTAAATCATATGCATTGATGTTCTTGTACATATTTTAGTTAAAAAAATATAGAAAAATTTGCAATAAAAAGGGGACAAAAATGCCCCAAAGTCAAGGTTCAATAAAAATCAATGCATATGTGTGGTGATCGAAAGAGAATACATGAGTGTGAGTAAAGTGAAGAATGGGTAGTTAAGTTTGTTTAGAATTGTATAGGTTGTTATAAGTTAGGTGGGAAGTTTAAGTTAATCAAGGATCCAAATCTCAAACTCACTTGACCATATGCATCCTACCTTGACCCTAGCCCCATTACAACCTATGGGAAAGCCCTCATGATATTTGTATGCATGCATAAAGTAATTTTTGATTGTTAGATGAAAAACAAATCTTAGAAAGCATGATTGGGGGAGAATTGAGTGAATCAATCCCATACACTTGAGTGCCTAGAGTGGATATACATCCGGCGAGGGTTCGATCGCTCAATTACATGTTTCCACCCAGGATCATCTTTTCTTGCAAGTTTATAAAATATTCCAATGATTCAATCCAATTGTGGGTTTGCTTTGATTGCTATTGCCTTAGCCCTTGTGCTTGCACATGTATTCTTGGAGATTGATTTATTTTGACTAAGCCGTTGCATTCATGTAAATAGGTGCATATAGGTAGATTGCATTTAGTTAGTTTGCATTGAATAAATGTTGATACCCTTTACTTCTTTCTTGATTTTAGCATGAGGACATGCTTAGTTTAAGTGTGGGGAGATTTGATAAACTCCGATTTCGTGGTTTATCTTGTGCTTATTTTAAGGGATTTTATCACTTTTTCCCACATTTATTCAATGAAATAGCATGGTTTTGTAATTCTCCCTTGATTTGTGCTTAACTGTGAAAACATGCTTTTTAGGCCCTTAAATCGGTGATTTTAATCCACTTTAATTCCATTCGATGCCTTGATGTGTTTGTTAAGTGATTTCAGGTTCATAAGGCAAGTATTGGATTGGAGAAATGAAGAGAAAAGCACACAAAGTGGAGAATGCATGAAGAAACAAAGATTGGGAATGCATCAATGGGCGCGCACGTGTACAAGGTGCGCGCGCAAAAGTGATTTCACATAAGGACGCGCATGCGCACATGCCACGTACGTGCGGGTGAAGAAACAGCCAATCAACGCGCACGCGCACATGGCGCGTACGTGCTGATACTAGCACGTGACCCACTTAAAGGCAAAACGCTGGGGGGTGATTTCTGAGCTGCCCAGGCCCAAATCTAACTTGTTTCTGAGTGTATTTCATGCAGAATTGAAGTCCAAGCAAAGGGGGAGCAATTAGTTAGTCAACATAAGCATTTAGTTAGTTTTCTAGAGAGAGAAGCTCCCTCTTCTCTCTAGAATTAGGTTAGGATTAGGGTAGATTATCTTAGATCTTGAGTTAATTACTTGATTTCATCTTGTTTCTTTTATAATTTCTCATTTCTACATCTTGATTTCCTTAGTTGTAATGTTAATTTCTCATTTTGCTTTCTTTTGTGATGATGAACTCATGTTGGATTGGTTTACATTTAATGCAATTTGATGTTGATGTTTCTTTCATTGATGAATTAAATTGTTGATTTACTTTCCTTGCAATTGGTAGTCGTTAGATTTTATTATTCTTGCATATTTACCATGCTTCCCTTTATTACTAACCAAGTGTTTGACAAAATGCTTGGTTGGGCTTTAGAGTAGATTTTGAGCATTCTTGGCTTGGAAAGAGTAATTAAGCAATCTTAAGTCATGAAAACCCAACTATGTTGGTGATCTAGAGTTGTTTGCTAGTATTGTTTCCATTAACTCTAATCTCTTGCTAATACACTTAGTGAGTTGATTAGGATATTTGGATTGAGATTAGCTAGTCTTGTTAGACTTTATTCGAGTGTGAAGATAATGTGATACCTTCTTCCATCTTCGGGGATGACGTAATGAGATAAATTTTTGTTTATTATTGTAATATGATTGATTAGTCTTGTTTGACATTCTCCCTATGTGAAGATGGCATGCTACCTTCTTTCATTTGTTGGAGTTGACTAGATAAGATGAATTAATCATTGTATGACTAGGATAGAAAGCCTACGATTTCAACCCTTGCCATGAATGTCTCTCTTTACTACTTGCTTTCTTTAGTTATTTGCTTGATTTACTCTCTTTGTCGTTTAAATTCTTGCCCTTTTATTTTATAGCCCTTTTATCAACCAAACTCCCTTTTACCCCTCCATAGCCAATATGCATACACTTTATTGCAATCCTAGGGAGACGACCCAGAGTCTAAATACTTCGGTTAATTATTATTTGGAGTTTGTTCTTTGTGACAAAACCATAATTTTGATTTGATTTGAGGATTGTCTATTGGTTTGGACTATACTAACAACGAAATTATTTTGTGGAATTCCAAACCGGTATAAATCCTTGTATCAGACGACCCTGAATCGATTAGGGGTAGTTGTCTCCACTCCTCACCTTTGCATGAAATTCCCAACACAGGAAAGAATTGCTATCATCAAGCGGGATCAAAAGCTGACAAGAAAATGTTACAATGAAAGCTTGAATCTATGGGGTAAAGGTAAAGAAGTCAATTCGATTGAGCTTGGAGGAATCCGAGAAAGAGATGATCTACGACCATAACCTGAAGGGAAGACAGAAGAAGTGCAAATCGGAGAAGAAGTTGAAAAATCTACTAACATAGGAGTAAATATGAGGGTAGATTTGAAGAAAGCACTCATCAAAATCCTACAAGAGAATTCTGACCTCTTCACTTGGAGAGCAGCCAACATGCCCAGAATTGACCCCGAACTCATGACACACAAGCTAGCAGTGTACCCGGGATCCTAAACTATTCAACAAAGAAGGCGCAAACTCGGGCTTGAACGAGCTCAAGTGGTCGAAGAACATGTACAAGTGCTGCTAGAAGCCGAGTTCATCAGAGAAGTCAAATACCCATCATGGTTGGCAAATGTGGTGTTAGTTAAAAAGCAAAATGGGAAGTAGAGGATGTGTGTTGACAACACCGACCTCAATAAAGCATGTCCAAAATATCCATATCCTCTTTCCAATATTGATGCTTTAGTAGATTTCTCCTCAGGATACCAATACTTATCTCTTATGGATGCATACTCGGGATACAATCAAATCCCGATGTTCATGTCGGACCAGGAGAAAACATCATTCATCATGCCAAGAGCGAATTATTGTTATGTGGTCATGCCATTTGGATTAAAAAATGTAGGTGCCATATATCAGAGATTGATGAACAAGATGTTTGCACCCTACCTTGGAAGCTTAATCGAGGTATATGTGGATGACATGTTGGTGAAACCAAGGATGAAGCAACTCTCCTGTCCGATCTCTCGCAAGTCTTCGGCACCATAAGGAAGCATGGGATAAGATTGAATCCCACAAAATGTACCTTCGCATTAGAAGTAGAAAATTTTTTGGGATTCATGCTCACACAAAGGGGAATTGAAGCTAACCCTGACAAGTGTAGAGCGATCTTGGATATGAGCCGACCTGTTTGAAAGAAGTTCAACAGCTGAATGGCCAACTTGCAGCCTTATCTAGATTTTTGGCAGGATCAGCCCTAAGATCCTTACCCCCTTTTTTCGCTGCTCAAAAAAGGATGCCAATTTGAATGGACTCCTGAATGTGAAGAAGCTTTTCAAGAGTTCAAGAATTTTTTAAATTAACCACCCATCCTTACTCGGCCAAAAGCAAGAGAAGAGCTTGTATTGTACTTAGCCGTAGCGGATAAGGCAGTAGCTTCAACTATAATACGAGAAGACGAGGTCGGACAACATTCCATCTATTTCACTAGTAAAGTCTTACAAGGACTAGAGTTAAGGTATCAAAAAATAGTGCATACGCTTTAATCCTAGCATCTAGGAGGCTTCGACCTTACTTCCAGGTGCACACCATAAGAGTTTGGACAAACCAACCCATGAAGCAAATCCTCTAGAAAGCAGATATAGCAGGTCGGATGGTACAATGGGCCATAGAACTGTCCGAGTTCGACTTAATATATGAAACTCAGATGGCCATCAAGGCTCAATGCCTTACCGACTTTGTAGCAGAATACACAGGTGACAAGGCTGAAACCTCTACGACCTGGAATCTCTATGTAGATGTATATTCCGATAAGGTCGGAAGTGGTGTTGGCATCATCCTGGTCAATGAAGAAGGGACTCAAATAGAGCTTTCCCTGAAATTTGAATTCCCCGCTTCCAATAACCAAGCTAAGTATGAAGCCATGATTGCAGCCTTAAAACTCGCCAAAGAAGTCAGAGTGACCAAAGTGGTAGTCTTTAGTGACTCTCAAATAGTGACTTCTCAAATCAATGGAGAATATCAGACAAAAGATCCTAATATGAAGAGATACTTAGAGAAAACACTTGAGCAACTTCAACAATTTCTCGAGACAGAGGTCTGACATATAACTCGAGAATTTAATAGTAGGGCAGATGCCCTTTCTAAATTGGCAAGCATCAAATCAGGAGAAAATAACAGAAGCCTGATACAAAAAACTCCCAAGGAGCCATCAGTTATCAAATCGGATAACAAGTCGGACGTTCTATCTATCTCCAATTTAAACCTCGGGCGGATGACTCCCTTTATCGAATATCTTGAATTCAAAATCCTTCATGAGGAGCAAAAGGAGGCTAAAAGAATTCAGAGGGAAATACAAAACTGCACATTAGTACATAATGCCCTTTATAGAAGGGGAGTGTCCACACCCTTGCTGAAATGTGTTCCGACCTGCAAAACTGAAGAGGTCTTGGAAGAAGTGCATAATGGCATATGTGAAAACCATCTTGGAGCTCGGTCCCTAGCTAGAAAAGTGATCCGAGCCAGATTCTTTTGGCCTACCTTACAAAAAGATGTGACCGACTTTGTCAGAAAATGTCCACCTTGCCAGATGCATGCCAACTTCCGAATTGCTCCCCCAGAAGAACTCATTAGCATAACCTCTCCATGGCCTTTTGCGAAATTGGGGTTGGACCTACTCGGACTTTTCCCTAAGCCGCTGGACAAGTTAAGTACCTCATCGCCGGAGTGGACTACTTCACCAAATGGATAGAAGCGGAACCATTAGCTACTATCACGGCTGATGAGCGGATAATTTATACGCTTTTTGGCATTGTTTTTACATAGTTTTCAGTATGATTTAGTTAGTTTTTAGTATATTTTTATTAGTTTTTAATTAAAATTCACATTTCTGAACTTTACTATGAGTTTATGTGTTTTTCTATGATTTCAGGTAATTTCTGGCTGAAATTGAGGGACTTGAGCAAAAATCAAATTCAGAGGTTGAAGAAGGACTGCAGATGCTGTTGGACTCCCTACACTCCTGGAGCTACAGAACTCTAAATGGCGCACTTCTAATTGCGTTGGAAAGTAGACATCCAGGGCTTTCCAGTAATATATAATAGTCTATACTTTGCCCGAGTTTAGACGACGCAAACTGGCGTTCAACGCCAGTTCCATGCTGCAGTCTGGCGTACAGCGCCAGAAACAAGTTGCAAAGTGGAGTTCAATGCCAGAAACACGTTACAAACTGGAGTTCAACTCCAAGAATGACCTCTCCACGTGTAAACTTCAAGCTCAGCCCAAGAACACACCAAGTGGGCCCCGGAAGTGGATTTCTACGTCATTTACTTATTTCTGTAAACCCTAGTAACTAGTTTAGTATAAATAGGACTTTTTACTATTGTATTTACATCTTTGGATTATCTTTTGATCTTTAGATCACGTTTGGAGGCTAGCCATTTGGCCATGCCTGGACCTTATCACTTATGTATTTTCAACGGTAGAGTTTCTACACACCATAGATTAAGGTATGGAGCTCTGCTGTTCCTCAAAGATTAATGCAAAGTACTACTGTTTTTCTATTCAATTCAACTTATTCCGCTTCTAAGATATTCATTCGTACTTCACTATGATGGATGTGATGATCGTGACAGTCATCATCATTCTCAACTTATGAACGCGTGCCTGACAACCACTTCTGTTCTACCGTAGACTGAATGGATATCTCTTTGATATCTATTACAGGGGACCAAGTCCGAGTTATTAGTGTCTTCGTGGTATAAGTTAGAACCCATGGATGGCCATTCCTGAGATCCGGAAAGTCTAAACCTTGTCTGTGGTATTCCGAGTAGGATCTGGGAAGGGATGGTTGTGACGAGCTTAAAACTCGCGAGTGCTGGGCGTAGTGACAGACGCAAAAGGATCAATGGATCCTATTCCAGTATGATCGAGAACCGACAGATGAATAGCCGTGCCGTGACAGAGCATCTTGGACCATTTTCACTGAGAGGACGGGAAGTAGCCATTGACAACGGTGATGCCCAACATACAACTTGCCATGGAAAGGAGTAGGATTGATTGGATGAAGACAGCAGGAAAGTAGAGATCAGAGGAACGAAAGCATCTCTATACGCTTATCTGAAATTCTCACCAATGAATTACATAAGTACCACTATCCTATTTTATATTTTATTTATTTTCATCCACTATAATCTCTTAATACATTTGAATCCGCCTGACTGAGATTTACAAGGTGACCATAGCTTGCTTCAAGCCGACAATCTCCGTGGGATCGACCCTTACTCACGTAAGGTTTATTACTTGGACGACCCAGTGCACTTGCTGGTTAGTTGTACGAAGTTGTGAAACAGATATAAGATCATGAACGTGCGTATTGAGTTTTTAGCGCCGTCACCAAGGAATGGAATGATCACGATTTCGCACACCAAGTTTTTGGCGCCGTTGCCGGGGATTGTTCGAGTTTGGACAACTGACGGTTCATCTTGTTGCTCAGATTAGGTAATTTTATTTTATGTTTAAGCATTTTATTTCAAAAAAAAAATTTCTTCAAAAATCTTTCAAAAAGAAATTTTTTCCCTTTGTTTTCGAAAATTATTTTAAAATTTTTAAGAATGAATTATAAAGTTTCAAAATGGTATGCTGAAGTTTGGCTGGCCATCAAGCTTTAGACTAACCTGGTATGATTCCTGGAATCTTGATTGAGGACTTTGAATTCATTGCTTCCTTTTCCCTATATATTTTCAAAAAAAAAAAATCCAAAAAAAATTAATAAAATCATTAAAATAAAAAATATTTTATGTTGTTTGTTTGAGTCTTGAGTCAATTTTTAAGTTTGGTGTCAATTGCATATTTTTTATCTTTTCTAAAAAATTTTCGAAAATTCATACATTCATAGTGTTCTTCATGATCTTCAAGTTGTTCTTGGTAAGTCTTCTTGTTTGATCTTCATATTTTCTTGTTTTGTGTCTTTTTTTGTTTTTTATATGCATTTTTAATTTGTTAGTTTCTAAAGTTTGAAAATTTCTAAGTTTGGTGTCTAGCATGTTTTTCTTTTCTTAAAAATTTTCAAAAATAAGTTCTTGGTGTTCATCTTGACATTCAAAGTGTTCTTGCATGCATTAGTTGTTTTGATTCATAATTTCTATGTTTTGTGTCAATTTTGTGTTTTTCTCTTTCATCATTAAAAATTCAAAAATAAAAAAATATATCTTTTCCTTATTTTACTCAAAATTTTCGAAAATATGATTTGATTTAGTCAAAAAGTTTTTAAATTTAATTGTTTCTTATGAATCAAATCAAATTTTCAATTTAAAAATCTTATCTTTTCAAAATCTTTTTTAAAAATCAAATCTTTTTCATTTTACCTTCATATTTTCGAAAACTTTTTAAATTTGATTTTCAAAATCTTTTTTTATTTTATTTCTTAATTTTCAAAGTCTTTACTAACATTAATATGATTGATTGAAAAATTTCAAGTTGTTACTTGCTTATTAAGAAAGATTCAATCTTTAAACTATAGAATCATATCTTTGTAGTTTCTTGTTAGTCAAGTAATCAACTTTAGTTTCCAAAATCAAATCTTTTTAATTTTCTTTTCAAATCTTTTTCAAATTAAAATTTCAATCATATCTTTTTCAAATTCAATTTCAAAATCTTTTCTAACTTCTTATCTTTTTAAAGTTGATTTTCAAATCTTATCTTTTTGTTTCAATCATATCTTTTTAAATTTCAATCATATCTTTTTCAAAAACAAATTTCAAAACTTTTTCAATCAATCTTATCTTTTTGTTTCAATCATATCTTTTTCAAAACTACCTAACTAATCCTCTCTCTCTTATTTTCGAAAATTCTCCCTCTCCTTTTTCAAAATTCCTTTTTAATTAACTAATTGTTTTAATTTTAATTTAATTTCAACTTTAATTTTCGAAATCTAACTTTTAATTTTAATTTTTATTTTAATTAAATTTCGAAATTCTCTCCCTCATCTCCTTCTATTTATTTATTCATCTACTAACACTTCTCTTCCATCCAAAAATTCGAACACCACCTCCCTCTCTGTGTTCGAGTTTTTCCTCTTCTCTTCTTTACATTACATTCTTTTCTTCTTCTACTCACACAAAGGAATCTCTCCCTACTGAGGCAAAGAGGATCCCTATTATTTTCTGTTTTCTTCTTTTTTATATGAGCAGGAGCAAGGACAAGAACATTCTTGTTGAAGCAGATCCTGAACCTGAAAGGACTCTAAAAAGGAAACTAAGAGAAGTTAAAATACAACAATCCAGAGACAACCTTACAGGAATTTTCAAACAGGAAGAGGAGATGATAGCCGAAAATAATAATAATGCAAGGAGGATGCTTGGTGACTTTACTGCACCTAATTCCAATTTACATGGAAGAAGCATCTCCATCCCTGCCATTGGAGCAAACAATTTTGAGCTGAAACCTCAATTAGTTTCTCTGATGCAGCAGAACTACAAGTTTCATGGACTTCCATTTGAAGATCCTTTTCAGTTCTTAACTGAATTCTTGCAGATCTGTGATACTGTTAAGACCAATGGGGTTGATCCCGAGGTCTACAGGCTTATGCTTTTTCCGTTTGCTGTAAGAGACAGAGCTAGAGCGTGGTTGGACTCTCAACCCAAAGATAGCCTGAACTCTTGGGATAAGTTGGTCACGGCTTTCTTAGCCAAGTTCTTTCCTCCTCAAAATCTTAGTAAGCTTAGAGTGGATGTTCAAACCTTCAGACAGAAAGAAGGTGAATCTCTCTATGAAGCTTGGGAGAGATATAAGCAACTGACCAAAAAGTGTCCTTCTGACATTCTTTCAGAATGGACCATCCTGGATATATTCTATGATGGTCTGTCTGAATTAGCTAAGATGTCGTTGGATACTTCTGCAGGTGGATCCATTCACCTAAAGAAAATGCCTGCAGAAGCTCAAGAACTCATTGACATGGTTGCTAATAACCAGTTCATGTACACTTCTGAGAGAAATCCTGTGAGTAATGGGATGCCTCAGAAGAAGGGAGTTCTTGAAATTGATACTCTGAATTCCATATTGGCTCAGAATAAAATATTGACTCAGCAAGTCAATATGATTTCTCAGAGTCTGAATGGAATGCAAGCTGCATCCAACAGTACTCAAGAGGCATCTTCTGAAGAAGAAGCTTATGATCCTGAGAACCCTGCAATAGCAGAGGTGAATTACATGGGTGAACCCTATGGAAACACCTATAATCCCTTATGGAGAAATCACCCAAATCTCTCATGGAAGGATCAACAAAAGCCTCAACAAGGCTTTAACAATGGTGGAAGAAATAGGTTTAACAATAGCAAGCCTTTTCCATCATCCACTCAGCAACATACAGAGAACTCTGAGCAGAATCCATCTAACTTAGCAAATATAGTCTCTGATCTATCTAAGGCCACTTTAAGTTTCATGAATGAAACAAGGTCCTCCATTAGAAATTTAGAGGCACAAGTGGGCCAGCTGAGTAAAAGGGTCACTGAAATCCCTCCTAGTACTCTCCCAAGCAATATAGAAGAGAATCCAAAAGGAGAGTGCAAGGCCATTGAATTGATTACCATGGCCGAACCTGTAAGGGAGGGAGAGGACGTGAATCCTAGTGAGGAAGGCCTCATGGAACGTCCAGAGATCAATAAGGAGTTTCCCTCTGAGGAATCAAAGGAATCTGAGGCTCATCTAGAGACCATAGAGATTCCATTGAACCTCCTTATGCCATTCATGAGCTTTGATGAGTATTCTTCTTCTGAAGAGAATGAAGATGTTATTGAAGAGCAAGTTGCCAAGTACCTTGGTGCAATCATGAAGCTGAATGCCAAATTATTTGGTAATGAGACTTGGGAAGAAGAACCTCCCTTGCTCACCAATGAAATAAGTGATTTGGATCAACTGACATTGCCTCAGAAGAAACAGGATCCTGGAAAGTTCTTAATACCTTGTACCATAGGCACCATAACCTTTGAGAAAGCTCTATGTGACCTTGGGTCAGGGATAAACCTCATGCCACTCTCTGTAATGGAGAAACTAGGAATCTTTGAGGTGCAAGCTGCTAGAATCTCATTAGAGATGGCAGACAACTCAAGAAAACAGGCTTATGGACAAGTAGAGGACGTACTATTAAAGGTTGAAGGCCTTTACATCCCTGCTGATTTCATAATCCTAGACACTGGGAAGGATGAGGATGAATTCATCATCCTTGGAAGACCCTTCCTAGCCACAGCAAGAGCTGTGATTGATGTGGACAGAGGAGAATTGATCCTTCAATTGAATGAGGACAATCTTGTATTTAAAACTCAAGGATCTCCTTCTGTAACCATGGAGAGGAAGCATGAAAAGCTTCTCTCACTGCAGAGTCAACTAAAGCCCCCACAGTCAAACTCTAAGTTTGGTGTTGAACCCCCACAACCAAACTCTAAGTTTGGTGTTGGGAGGTTCCAAACTTGCTCTGATTATCTGTGAGGCTCCATGAGAGCTTACTGTCAAGCTATTGACATTAAAAAAGCGCTTGTTGGGAGGCAACCCAATGTTATCTAATTATATTTATTTATTTTCCATTGCTATTTCATGTCTTATTAGGTTGATGATCATGTGGAGTCACAAAAACTACTGAAAATATCGAAAACAGAATGAAAAACAGCATTGAAAATAGCACACCCTGGAGGAAGGGCTTACTGGCGTTTAAACGCCAGTAAGAAGCATCTGGCTGGCGTTTAACGCCAGAACAGAGCATGAAACTGGCGTTAAACGCCAGAAACAAGCATAGAACTGGCGTTCAACGCCAGAAACATGCTGCATCTGGGCGTTGAACGCCCAGAACAAGCATCAATTCAGCGTTTAAATGCCAGAATTGCATGCAAAGGCGTGTTACATGCCTAATTGGTGCAGGGATGCAATTCCTTGACACCTCAGGATCTGTGGACCCCACAGGATCATCTCAGCATCTGTGGACCCCACAGGATCCCCACCTACCTCCACATCTTCTTCTTCTTCTTCTACTATTCTTTCTTCTTTTGCTCGAGGGCGAGCAACATTCTAAGTTTGGTGTGGTAAAAGCATAGCTTCTTTTTGTTTTTCCATAACCATTGATGGCACCTAAGGCCAGAGAAACCTCTAGAAAAGAGAAAAGGGAAGACAAAAGCTTCCACCTCCGAGTCTAGCTCAGTGGTAGAACATTTGACTGCAAATCAAGAGATCCCTGAGATACCTCAGGGGATACATTTTCCTCCACACAATTATTGGAAGCAACTAAGGGTGGAACATCAAGAGCACTCCATCACCCTCCATGAAATTAGAGAAGATCAAAGAGCAATGAGGGAGGAGCAACAAAGACAAGGAAGAGACATAGAAGAGCTCAAGGACATCATTGGTTCCTCAAGAAGAAAACGCCACCATCACTAAGGTGGACTCATTCCTTAATCTCCTTGTCTATTTATTTTACTATTTTTCGATTTTTGAGCTTTATGTTTAATTATGTTTGTGTCTTTACTATATGATCATTAGTATCTAAGTGTCTATGCCTTAAAGTAGTGAATATGAATCCATCACCTCTCTTAAATGAAAAATGTTTTAAAAGCAAAAGAATAAGAAGTACATGGTTTCGAATTCATCCTTGAAACTAGTTTAATTATTTTGATGTGGTGACAATACTTTTTGTTTTCTGAATGAATGCTTGAACAGTGCATATGTCTTTTGAATTTGACGTTTAAGAATGTTAAATATGTTGGCTCTTGAAAGAATGATGACAAGGAGACATGTTATTTGATAATCTGAAAAATCATAAAAATGATTCTTGAAGCAAGAACAAGCAGTGAATACAAAGCTTGCAGAAAAAAAAATAGCGAAAAAAAAGAGAGAAAAAGAACAAGCAAGCAGAAAAAGCCAAAAGCTCTTAAAACCAAAAGGCAAGAGCAAAAAGCCAGTAGCCCTTAAAACCAAAAGGCAAGGGTAAATAAAAAGGATCCAAGGCTTTGAGCATCAGTGGATAGGATGGCCTAAAGGAATAAAATCCTGGCCTAAGCGGCTAAACTAAGCTGTCCCTAACCATGTGCTTGTGGTGTGAAGGTGTCAAGTGAAAACTTGAGACTGAGCGGTTAAAGTCAAGGTCCAAAGCAAAAGAAGAGTGTGCTTAAGAACCCTGGACACCTCTAATTGGGGACTTTAGCAAAGCTGAGTCACAATCTGAAAAGGTTCACCCAGTTATGTGTCTGTGGCATTTATGTATCCGGTGGTAATACTGGAAAACAAAGTGCTTAGGGCCACGACCAAGACTCATAAAGTAGCTGTGTTCAAGAATCAACATACTGAACTAGGAGAATCAATAACACTATCTGAACTTTGAGTTCCTATAGATGCCAATCATTCTGAACTTCAATGGATAAAGTGAGATGCCAAAACTATTCAAGAGGCAAAAAGCTTCAAGTCCCGCTCATCTAATTGGAGCTATGTTTCATTGATAGTTTGGAATTTATAGTATATTCTCTTCTTTTTATCCTATTTGATTTTCAGTTGCTTGGGGACAAGCAACAATTTAAGTTTGGTATTGTGATGAGCGGATAATTTATACGCTTTTTGGCATTGTTTTTACATAGTTTTCAGTATGATTTAGTTAGTTTTTAGTATATTTTTATTAGTTTTTAATTAAAATTCACATTTCTGGACTTTAGTATGAGTTTGTGTGTTTTTCTATGATATCAGGTAATTTTTGGCTGAAATTGAGAGACTTGAGCAAAAATCAGATTCAGAGGTTGAAGAAGGACTGTAGTTGCTGTTGGATTCTGACCTCCCTGCACTCAAAGTAGATTTTCTGGAGCTACAGAACTCCAAATGGCATGCTTTCAATTGCGTTAGAACGTAGACATCCAGGGCTTTTCAGAAATATATAATAGTCTATATTTTTTCCGAGTTTAGACGACGCAAACTGGCGTTCAACGCCAGTTCCATGCTGCAGTCTGGCGTACAGCGCCAGAAACAAGTTGCAAAGTGGAGTTCAACGCCAGAAAACGTTATAAACTGGCGTTCAACTCCAAGAATAACCTCTCCACGTGTAAACTTTAAGCTCAGCCCAAGGACACACCAAGTGGGCCCCGGAAGTGGATTTCTACGTCATTTACTTATTTCTGTAATCCCTAGTAACTAGTTTAGTATAAATAGGACTTTTTACTATTGTATTTACATCTTTGGATTATGTTTTGATCTTTAGATCACGTTTGGGGGCTGGCCATTTGGCCATGCCTGGACCTTATCACTTATGTATTTTCAACGGTAGAGTTTCTACACACCATAGATTAAGGTGTGGAGCTCTGCTGTTCCTCAAAGATTAATGCAAAGTACTACTGTTTTTCTATTCAATTCAACTTATTCCACTTCTAAGATATTCATTTGCACTTCACTATGATGGATGTGATGATCGTGACAGTCATCATCATTCTCAACTTATGAACGCGTGCCTGACAACCACTTCCGTTCTACCGTAGACTGAATGGATATCTCTTTGATATCTAATACAGGGGACCGAGTCCGAGTTATTAGTGTCTTCGTGGTATAAGTTAGAACCCATGGATGGCCATTCCTGAGATCCGGAAAGTCTAAACCTTATCTGTGGTATTCCGAGTAGGATCTGGAAAGGGATGGCTGTGACGAGCTTAAAACTCACGAGTGCTGGGCGTAGTGACAGACGCAAAAGGATCAATGGATCCTATTCCAGTATGATCGAGAACCGACAGATGAATAGCCGTGCTGTGACAGAGCATCTTGGACCATTTTCACTGAGAGGACGGGAAGTAGCCATTGACAACGGTGATGCCCAACATACAGCTTGCCATGGAAAGGAGTAGGATTGATTGGATGAAGACAGCAGGAAAGCAGAGATCAGAGGAACGAAAGCATCTCTATACGCTTATCTGAAATTCTCACCAATGAATTACATAAGTACCACTATCCTATTTTATATTTTATTTATTTTCATCCACTATAATCTCTTAATACATTTGAATCCGCCTGACTGAGATTTACAAGGTGACCATAGCTTGCTTCAAGCCGACAATCTCCGTGGGATCGACCCTTACTCACGTAAGGTTTATTACTTGGACGACCCAGTGCACTTGCTGGTTAGTTGTATGAAGTTGTGAAACAGATATAAGATCATGAACGTGCGTATTGAGTTTTTAGCGCCGTCACCAAGGAATGGAATGATCACGATTTCACACACCAACGGCCCAAAGAAGTCGAAAGTTCTTGTATAATAATATCATTTCTTGGTTTGGAGTTTCACATTCCGTTACCATAGACAATGGTACTCAGTTTACCAATTCTAGCTTCAGGAGATTGGTGGCCAGTATGAAGATCAAGCATCAGTTCACATCGGTAGAGCATCCCCAAGCCAATGGACAAGCTGAAACTGTCAATAAAGTCATATTGGCTGGACTGAAGAAAAGGTTGTAGGATGCAAAAGGATCTTGGGTAGAGGGACTCCCGTAGGCCCTGTGGGCTTACCGAACAACTTCCCACTCCACGATTGGGGAAACACCCTTCCGACTTACGCATGGGATAGAAGCCATGATCCTTGTTGAAGTAAACGAGCAAAGTCCAAAGGTAAGATTCTACGATGAGGTAAGGAATGTCGAAGCTCAAAGAGAGGAACTTGAAATCCTCTCTGAAGTCCAAGAACAAGCATAGATAAGAGAAGCAGCGCTGAAGCAAAGGATGTCAGCCACGTATAATAAAAAGGTCATACGAAGAAGCTTTGCTACAAGTGATCTATTCATGATAAGAAATGATATCGGGGTAAATAAGTTAGGAGAATGGAAGCTTTCTGCTAACTGGAAAGGACCTTTCAAGATAGTTGAAGTCTTGGGAAAAAAGTCTATTACAAGGTGTCTGACTTGAATGGAGCCGAGCTCCCAAGATCGTGGCACGCATGCAATTTGAAGAGATATTACAGCTAGAAGTGTACCTTGCTACTTCATGTACTCTTTTTCCCGACTTCATGGTTTTTTCGGAAAAATATTTTCCAGAAGGGAGATTTTAACGAGGCATCAAAGTGGGGAATAAGGTTAAGGAAGTTACTACCCTTAGTAGCAAAAGCACTCTTGTAAAATATTCTTCATTAATGATAAAATCTTTTTTAATTCCATTGCTTATCCTACGATATGCACCAACTTAAGTTCGAAAAAACGCAAAAATCCGTTGACCGACTTGTGTGGTCGGCCAGATGAAGCGAATAGGTACAAGTCGGTGTAAAGAGGCTATAAAGGACGATCATATAAACTCGGTAACTACGACTTGTAAGTTGGAAAGTATTTGAGCAATATAAAATGCATCGCAAACTGGGCCTTGAGAAAACACTACATAGGCCCCAGGAGGGGGTTCTGATCATCAGCAGTAGAGGATGTAGGTTCAATAGAGGGAGTCAGTAAGGTCTCCTCGGTTGGAACGACCACTAGTTGAGGGGAAAAACTCGGCATGGCCTCCTCGGATGGGATGGCCTCCAGTTGAGGGGACTCTACCCAGGGCTCCCCCGAAGTCTTCAGATTGGACATATTATTGTTACCTTCTCGGGGAGAAGAGACGATCTTTCCATCGACATTCGACCACAACCATGTCCGGATTGAGAGGAGAAAGGTCCAAGTCGGGAGTAGTAACCCGAACTTGATTCTTCAGGTTCTCAAACACCTCCTCTGTGCCCTCTGTAACCGACTCCTCCAAGTCGGCATAATCATCTTTAAGTCACCTTACCTCCTCATTCAGATCCATGTTTTCCCCATAAACTCAGACATAATTTTCTTCAGCCTTTTTTAGCAACCCTTCGTCCATAGCACAAGAGGCCACGGATTGTTTTTCATTTTCCTGAGGTTTAAGGAGGTCGGATTCCATCTTCAATTTCTCCTCCTCCAATTCCTTTTTTGCTTCACGAAGAGAAGCCACCTCGGCTTGTAAGGCCTCCAAAGAATGTTGAGTAGCATTCAAAGGAGTCCTCTCTAACTCTTTCAGCAACGTGGAGCAGACCCCAGCTGTCCAAATCCCACCTCGGATCAAGACCTGGAGGTGTTTCTGATAGAAACATCATCCATAGCAATGAAGCTATAGAGAAGGATGCGTTTCTCACAAAATCTCACCCCATCGAATCTGGTGTCATAAATGTTGGCACCACCCAATTATGAGGTCTTTCTCTTTTTGGAACTTGGCTCCGAGAAGGGGGGAACATGAGGAGTAGAAATAAAAGGAGGAGAATGATGAGAAGGAGGAGGAGGAATATGGTTTATCAATTTGGTGTGAGAAGAAGTGCCTGAATCAGACTTTGTCCGGGAAGGGTATCCGACTTCCCTGATTCTTGCAATTGAGCAGCTTGAGCTCGGGCGTTCCTCTTGGCCTCTTGGGCCTTTTGATAAGCCTTGGAACCACTCTTCATTTTCTCTGCACGAGAACGTGAAAGATCAAAAGACAAGTTAGAACAGCAAACAATTTTTTACAAATGTTAATAAAAACTACCTAGCTCGGTATGGACATAACTCGGCATTCCGAGGAAGACCTTATTTGTATCAAGGTTTGGTGCCTACCCCCAAGCCTCTCGAAAAAATTCAACTACAGCCTCATCGACTTTGTCCAGGTCTATCAGGTTATATTTTTCAATAGGAGCTGCCTCTACCCAATATAATTGGAAGCATGGTTCATTATTTTCATTTAGGAAAAAAGAGTGATGACCCTCAACAGCACGGACTTTAAAAAAGAAGTTCTTGAAATCATGAAATGAGTAATAAAAAATGGAGAATACCTTCCGATCTTGGATAGATCAGAAGGAAACCCATTGTTGTTTATTTGAAATAGAGCTAAAAGGTTTTGTGAGATAAAACAAGAAGAAAAAGATATTCAAAGAAACCGGAAAACCAAGCTTGCGGCTTACGAGCTGGTAAACCTTCATAAACCTAAACCCCTAAGAGTTCAGGTGCAGTTGGGAAGGAGTGACTTTACAATAAGACAAAACTTGGGTTTCAAAGTCAGAAAAGGGAAAAACCACTACAAGTCAAGTAAAAAGACAATTTTACATGAAAAGAAAATGTGATTCCGACTCAGCAACTCGGCCAAAGCAAACTCGGTCTTTAGGATCAGGGGCCACTATTTCGTATTTAACCTCATCATCTCTAGAACTACAAATCATATGGTACCTACGAAATTCCACTACGAAAACGTTATCAACTACAGAAATTGTGGAAAGAAATGAAGAATCTACCTATTTCAACAAATCTTCAAGGACCTTGGAAGACATTTTTGAGACAGGTGAATGAGACATATAGAAGAATATACCTACATTACACAAAAAAAATTATTACTACAAGTCGAAGGCAAAGGAAACTCCCTTTCACAAATAACCAAACAGCCACAAAAGGGGCAATCTTGGAAAAGGGAAATGATGCTGTTCTTAGCAAAAGTCACAACAATCTCATTTAGGGACATCCTCCTATCACATACAGAAGGCCACGACAGCAGCACAACAGCGAAAAATAAACCAACCAACAAAAAATACAATAAAACTAAGCAAATGTTCATAAAACTATAAACAAGCACAGGTTCACCAGCAAAGATGCCACATTTAAACAAAGGTTTCTAATACAAGGAAACACTACACAATAGAAAAGAAAGCTAACATCTGTTTTCTTCAAAGAAATCGAAGGAAGATAATGACGTGGCAGAGCAACAAATAATTTCCCTCAAAGAAAAATCCCACATTCTTCAGAGTTCTCCAGAAGAAGAATGAAGCTCCAACATAAGAAGGTGGAAGGAAATGAAAATACTTGAGGAAGAGGAAAGAGCACGAATTTCACAGGGGGAAAGAAGAAACGAAAAAGAAGAAAGAAAAAGGGAAAAGAGTATTTATAAAATTCAAGGGAAAAAACTGTAAAAACTCCTTCCCTCATTTAAAGAATGTGCATGGTTACAAATGTAACTGCATCCCCATGTGTCAAAGATGGAAGCCAACGGATGCAACGGTTAGCATTTTGAAATCACATCGGGTTTCTGACTTGAAAACGGAAACCGACCTGAAAAACCCGATGTGATAACTCTATTTCTTGGCATCTGTCTGACTTTATCCACACTTGAATCCGATTTAAAGGTAAGATCAGACTCAAGTAGGAGCATTATCCATACTTGGCCCAAAACATAGATCAGGCCCAAAAGCAGAGAAAAGCTCAAAAGCAGCTACCTTATAACTAACCTTTCGGCAGGTTAGCCAAAAGCGCTGGAAAGTAATAACTCTCACCCCTGAAGGAGTTATAACTAACCCCTAATATCTCTCCCCACTTCTAAAAGAGAGATCTCAAAAACTCCTAGATAAAGGGGCAGTTATCCACTATAAGTAGTGGAACTACACCAACGGTGGTTATTGGCTCATCACCTATAAATACACTGACACTCTCAGGTATATTCAAGATCCAATACACTATAGACCTGCTTATACACTTGTTAACTTAGGAATTGGAGTGTTTTATAGGTACCACCCTCCTTATTTTTGAACAACTTGAACGACGGCCACTCAACCTAGGCTAAGTTGAGAACCACCTCAATAAAGAACTTGGACCTCACGTGCAAGCCCAAACTCGATCCAGTTTCAGGTAAATCCCGAAACAATTACCATGATCATCATTTTCACCATCACTATCAATTCATCCCACCTTTCTCATTGCACCAACAACAAATGTTCAAAACATTCATTTTACCTTACCTTATCTCACTTTTATCTCTTACCTTAAATCACTACCATCTACCACATTTACAATTACTATTACCTATCCTATAGTTACTACCGTCACTATCAATCTTACCTCTCAAACCCTAACATTAACCCTATAGTCGTTGCCACCATCACCTATCATTGAACACCTTACTTTAACCCCTTCATTGCTAACCTTTGCACCACTTTCTCAATCTATTTGCCTCTTATTCCCGGTCTCAGCCACCTTCTTTCTTACTATCTCTCGATCTCTATTTTCTTCTTTAATCTTAATATTTATATCTCTTTTATCTCTTGATATATTTCTTTCTGAAAAATTTTTAGTGACTTGAGAAGGAAAATTGAATCAAAGAAACACAATATGTAGAAAATTTTACTGATTAAGTAAAACCCAAAAAAAAAAAAACAAGAGGTTATTTCTTATTTTATCTTATAGTGAAAATATAGAAAAAATAAGGTAGAGAGAATGACACCACGATATTGAATGAGACTCAGTCTCCACCATAAACTATGGTGAAATTTCTAATATAATCAATTTTGATTACAAAGACCAACTCAAGAGTCTAACCATTCTTTTATACCTAAATTCAATCTAATTTAGAACATCTCTAACTGCTCACCCAACTTAAAAAAAATGAAACTGTATAAACTTTAATCTTAACTCATACTTTTGAACAAATTAAACACTCAATCAGAAGTAAATATGGATTTTCTGAAATCTAACTTCCTTGCCTTTTAACACTCTTAATATAAAATAAAAGTAGACAAAAGAGAATAAAGTAATCACTTGAGAACAAGAAAGAAAACTTCAAGCTTCTATACCAATAACTTTAATCAATTTTCTTATTTTTTTTCTTTGGATGAAGTCTTCATATATAGGAGAATGATATGTTGTGTTGGAAGGGATTCTTTCCTCTTTGTTCCTTTAGCTGTTGCATGAATCATGGTTGTGACCATTGACATTAATGATGAAATCTTTCTTGTTTTACTTTATAATAAAGTGCATCATCATTTCTTATATTGTGCTTGATCTCTTGTAGAGTGTAGCCTTGATACTTATTATTTTGTGTATGGTATTAATTTTCTGGTTAATTTTCTTTTATTTCCTTTTCAAATGATACCTACAATGTTCATAATAGAAAGTTAGATATATTAAGCAAATTCAAATATTTATCATCATCAAGATTAATATTAAATCTTGATTCAACATTTTTTTTATTTTTGTCTGCCCATATCATTTTTTTATCTTTGTCTAGTTGCAATGTAAGATGGTGGTTGTGCCTCGTTGTTTAGAGTACAATGAGACATTAGAAGTTAGGTTAGGGTAAATGTAGGTTAAGGATTTAGGCTGCAATAGGTGTGGCTGTGGGTAAGGGTGAAAAAAAGGTCAGACGGCCTGCAGCCTGGCCTGTGTTTGGCCTGAGCTGATAGAAAATAGGCTCAGGATTAGGCTTAAAAAAGTCTACGTTCTTTAAAAGGCCAGGCCTAGACTTTTGAAATAGCTTGTTGGGCCTGTCAGGCTGGCATGAGCCTGCAAAGATATATGTAAAATTTTATTATATTAGTAAAAGTATAATTGGAAGGATTTGAACTTAGGTCTTCTATAACATTAAAATACCTTTATCTACTAAGTTATTTGTCTCTTTAATTATATATGTGTATTTTTATTTTCTTAATATCTTTAATCTTTTATGCTGGAATATCAAAAGTCAATCAAATAAAATAATTCTAAAAACTTTTCCTTCACATTAATAAAGAAACAAACATACATACATTCAACATATTCCCACAAAATTCTTTCTTTTCTTCTCTATTCTACACGCTTTTCTACCACCCTCTTCATCTTCTCTTTCTTTGATTCTTCTCTTTAATACATGCTTTTTCTTCTTCTTCCTCATGTCATTATTTTTTTATTTTTTTATTTTTTTATATTTGTTGTTATAATGTTAGTTATTTTTCATCAGATAGGATTTTATTCTGTCAAAGATCTTTTTTTAAGTTTGATTTTTTTATTTGTGTTGTAATATTGTTTCTACTTTTTCAAACATAAAATTTTATCAATTTTTTTCTTCGTTAAAAGGTTCTTACTCTATGACATTGATATAACGAAAGTAAAAAAATCATGAAATAATGTTGTTTGTTAATTTTTGTTTAGGAATTATAATAGGCTTTAGAAATGGCTGAATTTCTAACTTCAAGTGATTCATTGACCATTTCTATTTCTTTAAATGGAGAAAAAATTAATCAGTCAATACCAACAACACCAACAACAGATATGGAATTACACCATTATAAATATCAACAACTACATCAACACTAACACAGACAATAACTATTATAAATCAACAAGTTACTGATAATAATGGTGGAAATGAAACCGTTATTACAAAAAAAAAGAAGATTTCACCAATTTGGGACGATTTTGATCAAGTTGAAAGTTCTGAAGGTACAAAAGCTATTTGCAAGGAGGCATTCTAGTAGTTGCTTATGAAGGAGATTGCATGTTGCTGCACTAAAGAAGCAACTATTGATTCTATTTCAACCTTCCAATTCAAGTGTTAATCCCTTTGTGACACCAGGTGCAAGATATTCTCAAGAAAAGATGAGACAAATAATTGTTACAGTAATTATAGTTCATGAGCATCCTTTCAACATTGTTGAGGATGAAGTTTGTATGTGGGGCTTTCAATATGCTAATTCTGAATTTTATAAAGTTTTTCATAAAACTGCTCGAAGTAATGCTTGGCAATATATGAGGCACTTAAAGCTTTGTTATAAGGTGTTAGGAAGATAAGTTTGACAACTGACATGTGAAGATCAAGCCATCAAATTGTTGAATATATGATTTTCACAGGTCACTTTATTAATACAGGGTGGAATCTTCAAAAAAAAAAAAGATTTTGAGTTTTATCCAAGTACCAGCTCCTCCTAGACGTGACATTGATGTTGCGAATACTATTTTCAAGTGTTTGAAGACTTGAGAAATTGAAAAAAAGTCTTCTCAGTATCTGTTGACAATGTTCCTATAATGATTCATGTCTAAAGGCTCTTAAGGATACTATTTCAGATAACAACTCATTACCTGTTGGTGGTAGTTTGTTTTATGTTAAGTGCTGTGCACACATTTTGAATTTGTTGGTATAAGATAGACTACATAAAATTAAAAGTATTATTCACAAAGTTTGTGAAAGTATTAAGTATGTCAATTTTAATGATTTAAGATTTAAAATATTTGTTGAGATTGTTGAGAACAAGCGTTTGAAGGAGAAAAAACTCATCATTGATTGTCCCACTACAGTTATCTATAGCTTTGAAGTTTAAATATATGTTTTCTATATATAGAGAAGGAGAATCCCACTTATGAACCATCATTGGAGGATTAGAGAAAAGTTGAGAAGATTTGCAAACTTCTAAAAATTTTTAATCTTACTACTCATGTTATTTCTAGTAGTGAATATCCTACTTTAAATTTGTACCTTCCTGGAGTTTGGAGGATGAAACAAGTAATTGATGATGCTATTGAGGATAAAGATTTCTTCATGAGAGAAATAGAAACCTCAATAAAAGAAAAGTTTGACAAATATTGGGGAGAGATGGTAATATCTCTAACTTGTGTTTTGGATCCTACGTGTAAATTATATGTTATTAAATTTTGTTTTCCTTTAATTTACAAATTTGAGCATGTGGCTGCTGAAAATGTTGATAAAGTGAAGAATATATTGCAAGAAATGTATGATGAATATGCTGAAAAGTGTCATGGTGAGACAACGATAAGTGGAGTTAACACCAGACTAGTTGCTTCTTCTAATGTGGTTGGTTCTGAAATCAGTGGAATTGATGAAATGATGAATATGGTTTGGGAAAAAGAAGCCATTCATCCAACAAAATCAGAAATAAAGGTTTATCTTGATGAGAATGCTTACATTCGTGAAGGCAATTCTAAGTCTTTTAGTGCTTTGGAGTGATGAAAAAATAAGAGCTTGAAGTTCAAGATTTTATCTAAAATGGCAGTGGATATATTAGCAATTCCTGTCATGGTGGCTTCAAAGTCTTCATTTAGCGTTAGAGGAAAAGTTATTGATGAATATCGTTCTCGACTAAATTATGAGTCCATTGAAGCTCTCATTTATGGAGGAGATTGGCTTCGCAACAAGTATGGTGTGAAGAAAAAATCAAAGATAAAAATTAACTTTCTAATATTTCTCTTTTGGCTAAGTATCCATGTTATAAAAAAATATTTCTCTTTTTAAATGTGAGAACAATGATATTGGTATGATGTGAGTTGTTAGAATAATAAAGTTAAGTTTTCATAATATATAAATGAGGTATCATATAATTTATACTAATATTATGACCACAATTTTATTTTGAACATTCTCTTTTGTACTAATAAAAAAAGTATTTGTTGCATTTACATTATTTAAAAATCTAATGATATATGTATGTGTTTTTTTTAGGGTGTTGGAACAAGAAGATTAAATTACTTTTAAGCTTGGGAGGTTAATCAATTAATTGTCCAACATTCCCTTTATTTTGTTTTGATTTAAGTAGTTATTAACTTTTATTTGATGTTATGTTTAGTTAGTTTATGATACTTGAGCATCTTATACCCTTTTTTTAGTTGTTTTTATATTGTTTTTAGTTAGATTTTATTAAGTTTTATTATGTTTTAGTGCAAAATTCATCTTTAGATTCTACTTTGAGTTTTTCTTGTGTTTTTATGAGTTTAGGTGAAATACGGAGCAGTTTGGAGAAAGCCTGGAGCAAGAAACAAAAATGCTGTCGGCTTTTCCCTGGACACTGAATGCCCATCCTGGCATTCAACGCTAGCAAGGGGGCATGAAGGTAGAAGCGCACACTCCTCTATAGGCATTCAACGCCCAAACCTGGCATTCAACGCCAGCTTGCTGTCTGTTTCACACCTATTGGGCCTCCAAGTTGATTTTAGCACTCCTTAGGCTTATCTTATCTTATCTTTGTAATTTTTATTTTAAAATAATATCTTTTACGTTTAGAATTTATTATTTTTAGTATTTATAGGAGAAGATCCATTAGGTTTATACATCATATTTTCTTCCACATCTTTTCAGAAACCTATTTTCTTTGTAAAGTTACGAGCAACTAAACCTCTTGGTTAAGGTTAGGAGCTCTGTTTATTTCTATGGATTAATATTATTACTTTTCTATTTTAATATTTGGCGCCGTTGACGGAGATTGTTCATGATTGACAACTACCGATTGTTTTATTGCTTAGATCAGGTACTTTTATTAGTTTTTATTTAATTATTTTTCTTTTTAATTTTCTATTCGTATTTTGTTATTTTCTTAATTTTTGAAATTTTATCTTAGTCATCTTTTTCTTTCTTTTCGAATTTTATTTTCATCTAATTTCAAATTCTAAGTTTGGTGTCTTTTAGTTTTTCCTTTTTTTTTTCGATTTTCAAAATTTATTCTATTTGTCTTCCTTAATTTTCGATCATTATCTTAGCCATCTTTCCTTTATTTTCAAATTTCTTTGTTTGAGTTATCTTACTTTTATTTAATTTTAAATTTTAAGTTTAGTGTCCCTTTAATGATTTTCTTTTTAGTTCAATTAATTTTTTTTTAAATTTTCGAATCATATCTTGTTTATCTTTCTTGATTTTTGATCTTTATCCTATTTATCTTTTTCTTGATTTTCGAATCTTACTTTAGTTATTTCATTTAATTTCAAAATTTAAGTTTGGTGTTTCTTTAATCTTTCTTTTTCTTTCTTTTTAAAATTTTGAAAACTTTTAAAAACCCTTTCTTTTTAACTTTCGAAAGTTTTAGGTTAATTCTTACATCTTTATCTTATTTTCATTTAAATCCAAATTTTAAATTAGGTGTTTCTTGAGTGTTTTCTCTTTCTTTTTAAATCCAAAAAAAAATATTTAAAATCTTTTTTTATTTTTCGAAAATATTTAATTTAATCCTCCATCTTTATTTTTGAATTTTTTTTGTTTACTTTATCTTACTTTATTTCTTTATTAGGATACTTCACTGAGAGCTCTCTATACTCTGACATAGAGACTCCCATCTTTTCTTTGTTTCTTGTTGTTTATGAGCAAGAATAAGGATAAAGAACCCCTTCTTGATCTTGATCCCGAACCTGAGAAGACCTTCAGGCGGCGTTTGCAACAAGCCAGAGCTTGTAAAGCTGGAGAGAATCTCACAAAAACTTTTGAGAAGGAAATTAAAAAGACCACTATGGCAGCTAACAATCCAAACGCTGGAGAGGAAGTAAGGAAGGTTCTTGGCTCATACACTGCACCTACTGCTTATTTATATGGGTGCAACATATCACTACCTGCCATTGGTGCCAACAATTTCGAGCTGAAGCCTCAACTGGTCACTCTAGTGTAACAGAATTGTTAATTTTATGGACTCCCACAGGAGGACCCCAACAAGTTCATATCTGATTTTCTGTAGATCTGTGATACTGTTAAGACGAATGGAGTGAATCCAGAGGTTTACAAGCTTATACTTTTTCCTTTTGCTGTAAGGGACAAAGAAAAGTTATGGCTGGATTCTCATCCTAAGGAGAGCTTGGACACATGGGACAAGGTGGTCACTGGATTTCTATCCAAGTTCTTTCCACCCCAGAATCTAAGTAAGCTTAGAGTGGAAGTCTAGACATTTAGACAAAAAGAGGGAGAATCCCTCTATGAGGCCTGGGAGAGGTACAGAAAGCTGATTAGGAGATGCCCTCCCGACATGATCTCAGATTGGACCATGTTAGAGATCTTTTATAATGGCCTCTCTGAGATGGCCAAGATGTCACTGGATCATTCTGGAAGCGGATCACTACACATGAAGAAGATGCCTGAGGAAGCACATGAGCTCATTGAGATGGTTGCCAACAACCAATACATGTATACTTCTGAGAGGAACCCTCTGAACACTGGGTCTACTCAGAAGAGAGGAGTTATGGAGGTGGACACACTAGATTCCATTTTGGCTCAAAATAAGCTTATGTTCCAGCAAATTAGCATGATCTCCCAACACTTAAGTGGGATGCAAGTTTCAACTATTAACACTCAAGATGCACCCTATGAAGGAGATGTCGGTGACATGACTCAGACCACCATAAAGGAAGTAAATTACATGGAGAATTTCTTCAGAAATCCCAATAATAATCCTTATGCAAATACTTTTAATCAGAGATGGAAGAATCACCTTAACTTTGGGTGGAGAGATCAGCAGAGGCCTCAACAAGGCTTCAACAATAATCAGGATGGAACCAATCAAAATAGGTTCAACAACAGACAGTTCCAACTCTCTTAGTAGCAGATAGAGACACCTCAGCAAAGCCTCTCTAACTTAGCCACAATAGTTTCTAACCTCTCCAAGACCACTGATAGTTTTATGGCAGAGACTCGGTCCTCAATTCGAAACTTGGAGATACAAGTGAATCAGTTGAGCAATAGGATACCTGAGAGACCTCCCAACACTCTTCTAAACAACACAGAAGTAAATCTGAGAGAAGAGTTTAAGGCTCTCAATATGGATAAGGAGGCCGAATCCAAGGAAGAGAATGCTGCTGAGGATTTAAAGGAGAACAAGGCTCAAGTTGAGACTGGGAGTGCACTTGTACACGACCCTGTAAAGATGAAGGAGCTTGAAGCACAACACCCCCTAAACGTGCAAAAGGAGAGTGAGGATGAACAAATTGCTCAATTCTTGGTACACCTCAAGAAGTTACAAGTAAATATTTCTTTTGTTGAGGTGTTGCAAAAGAAACTCCCCTATATGGCCTATTTAAAAAGTGTAATTTCTGAGAAGACAGCCCTGAGGGGAGATGAAACTGTGGTGCTGACCAAGGGGTGCAGTGCATTAGTGCAAAAGAAGCTACCTCAAAAAATGCCAGATCCCAGAAGCTTCCTGATTCCCTGAACTATAGGGACCATTACATTTGAGAAGGACTATGCGACCTTGGATCAAGCATAAAACTGATGCCTCTCTCTGTGATGAAGAAGCTGGAGATCCACGAGGTGCAGCCTACAAGGATCTCACTAGAGATTGCAGACAAGTTCCTGAAGTGAGCATATGGAATGTTTTCTTTATTTTGATTCATATTTTTCTATTTTTTTAAGATTGAGTCTCGTTCTTCATCTTTAATGGTTAAAAGTATTAGAAAATATTCTAATTCTGTCTTAGATGCTTTCATTACTTTGAAAATTTAATATCAAAATTAGCTTGAAATTCTTTCTCATGATTTTTAACTTGACTAGGAATAGTATTTTAAAAGTTTTGTGGCTTTAAATTGAATTCATTCTCTTAATTAGTTGACTAAGAAATAGACGATTAATTAAGTTAAGAGAAATTAAATTTTCAAGGAATTGGAATTTGATTATAAATAATTTATTGTGAAAAGATTTTTGCATGAGTCAAAGTAGGAAAACATAAGCATTACTTTTTGTCAGAGTTAAACATCTTCGAAACCTTTAATATCTCATTCATTAATTACTTTCCTAAATCCATAAACTTTCTCTTGTTTAATTTCAACACACTTTTGTACTATTGTTTGCTTCTACTTCAAGATTCACAATCCTCTTGCCAAGGTTTGATTGATCTAATTAGATATTCAATTAGACATTATTTGATTAAATCCATTAATCCTTGTACGAATGATATCCACTCACCATGGTATTACTTGGAGCGATTTGGTGCACTTGCCAATATCTGAGCATATCAATTTTAGCTCATCAAGTTTTTGGCGTCGTTGTGGGGTTTTAATTAAGATTGACAACATACATCTGGTTGAATCACTAATTTAGATCCTATTTTATTTTATTTTATTTTTATTATTCTATTTAATTCTTTTTTTCTTTATTCTTCTTTTTCGTCTTTATTCCACACAGTAGTTTGATTTCTTTTTTTTTGTTTTGTTTTTGTGCATGAAAGAAAAAAAAGATTGCAATCTTTTTTATCCTAAAATTGAGAAGATACCCACACAAATAAGGAAGAAATCAAGGGTTAGAAGAGGTAGAAATATTCCACACAGAAGTTTGATTTCTTTTTTTTTTTGTTCTGTTTTTGTGCATGAAAGAAAAAAAAGATTGCAATCTCTTTGATCCTGAAATTGAGAAGATCCCCACACAAATAAGGAAGAAATCAAGGGCTAGAAGAGGTAGAAAGAATGGCAAAGAAGAAGAATAATAATGTGAGAACGACCCTTGGTGATTACTGATAAACCATTATTTTATGGTTTATATTGTGTTTAATTGTGTGGTTTTATCAAATCTTTACCCACTTATTCATATGATTAGCATGTATTTACAATTCCTTCCCAAAATTACTCCATGGTTGAAAACTTGCTTCCTAGAGACTTTTAATTATGTATTTTAATTCTCTTTTATTCCATTCGATGCCGTGATCCGTGTGTTAAGTGTTTCAGGCTTTATAGGGCATGAATGACTTAGAAATTGGAGAGGAGGCTTGCAAAACTGGAAGAAACACAAGAAATTGAGGAGCTGACCAGCGAGAAGTGACGCGGGTGCATGGCTCACGCAACCGCGTGAAATAGAGGAAATTGCAGTGACGCACTCACATGCCATACGCGAACGCATGGATTGGAAACCGCACAAGTGACGCGAATGCGTGGACGACGCGCACGCGTGGCAAGGCAAAACGCTGGATGACGCGAACGCGTGGATGACGCGATCGCATGACATGCGCGATCTGCAGAATTTACAGAATTCGCTGGGGGCGATTTTGGGCCATGTTTTGACCTAGTTTTCGGCCCAGAAAAGCAGATTAGAGCCAGGGAACATGCAGAGACCAAGGAGAGAGATTCATTCGGCATAATTTTTAGTTTTAGATCTGACTTTACTCCTCCTCTAGGTTTCCTCTCTACACATTCATAGTTCTTAGGATTTTGTTTTTATTGCTTTTTGGATTGGGATATTGAGAAGATTTATTACCTCTGCCAAGACTTCATCATTCTAGTTTGTTTTCCTTACTTGTCACTTACTCTTTCATATCCTTAATTTGTTCAAAATTACTATTGGATTATTTTTAGAATTTATTAATACAAGAACTATTTTTATTCTTAATTGGTCTTTTTGATTATTATTTATCATGTCTTCCTTTATTTCCCTTTCTTATTTTGTGAAGTTTACATTTATAATGAGCGAGTAGTTCCATAACTTGATTGGGAGTTGATTGAAAGGAGAACCTTGAGTTGGAATGCTCAAGAGTAAAGTTGTAATTGGGTTTATTGTTGGATCGTCCTCTAGTCACTGACACTAATCCTTCCCAAGGGAGAGGATTAGAACTTGTGAATAGAAATAGAATTCCAACTTGCTTGACTTTTCTCTACCTGGTAAAGGATAACTAAGCAGAACAACCTTCAATTATCAATTAATCTTGGGAGAACTCCAACAAGGATAGGCTTTCCGACTAATCTACTCCTGGTCAAGATTTTTATTTAAATTACATAAATTCTCTGATTTAATTTCCTGTTTATCAACTCAAAACCATTTTTGAAAACATCTGATTAATAAAATAGCACATCTTTCTGCAACTCGTTGGGAGACGACCTGGGATTCATACTCCCAATATTTTAATTCTAATTTTGTGACAACCCTTCTAAATTGATAAGCGGATTTTTGTTGGTTAAGAACTGTACTTGCAACGTGTCTCTTATATTAATTTCTTAATCCGCTAATTTCCGCCATGTCAATTTTTTGGCGTCGTTGCCGGGGAGTTGCAATAGAGTGCTAAGTTATTGATTGGAATTTATTTATTTGTATTTTATTTTATTTTGCTACTATGAGCTGCATGTTTCTTTCATTAAATGACGCGTTCACTTCCTGATCCAAGCTTGCCAGTAGTTGATCCTGAGATTGAAAGAACTATTTCACATATAAGGCAAGCTCGGCGTCGGTTAGTCCTCTCCGAGGGAGAATATGAAACATCACTTGAGGAAGAAACAAGCTCCCTTTATACTGATTCGGTTGATTTACGTGTAGGTGACATGGCAGCACCTAGGAGAGTTACTATCCAGGAGGCTGGAGCCCCCTGATTTTACACTGCAACCGTATCAAGCGCATCACCCAGCGATGGCTGTAGATTTTAAACTCAAGACTGCACTACTCAACTTGATGCCTAAGTTTCATGGCTTACCTGCTCAAGAGCCTATTAAGCACCTTAGGGATTTTCAGGCAGCCTGTTCTACTATCAGGCGTGATGGTGCAGATGAAACTTCTATTTTGTTAAAAGCTTTCCCATTCTCTCTTGAGGGAAAAGCGAGAGAGTGGTACTACACTCAACCCGCAGCAACTGTTTCTAACTGGGATACGCTCAGAAGAGAATTTTTGGAAAAATTCTTTCCAGCTGAAGTTACTGATAAACTGAGGAAGGACATTTCCATGATTGTTCAGGATGAATCCGAGACTCTCTACGAATACTGGGAGCGCTTCAACAATCTTCTGGAAGCATGCCCCCACCATATGATTGACAAGATAGTGTTGTTCGGCTACGTCACACAGGGCATGAGGCCTCAAGATAAGACCACATTGGAAAGTGCTAGCAATGGGTCTATGAAAAAGTACAAGACCACTGATGAGGCATGGAAATTGATCAGCGACTTAGCTGAATCTACTCAGAATCACAGGCAGAAACAAAGCTGGTCAAAAGCAGTTGCAAAGGTATCTTCTAGCAAAGAGACTACTGCTCTGACTCAGAGTATATGTGAAATGACCAACTTACTCAGGCAGATGCAGTTGAGTCAACAACAAGCTCAGCAAGCTCAACCTTCTCCACCACAGCAAAGCTAACAGTTAGTCCCACAGAGAGTGTGCGGAATCTATACTGATTATAGTCATTATACTGATGAATGTTCGCAGCTCCAACAGGAAGACAATACTGTAGCAGCCACTCATAAATTTTATAACCACCCCAATCAAGGATACAATCAAGGTGGCAGCTACAACCATGGATGGCAGGACAATTCCAACCAAGGTTGGAGAGATAATTCTAACCAGGGCTGGAGGGACAACAATAACAGAGGAGGCAGAGACAATCAGGGAAATCAGAGGTAGAATAATAACAACAACATGCATCAGAACCATAACCAGCCTTACAGAGCACCTCACCTGAGGCAATCCCAAGGACCACAACACAACCAACAACAAGTTCCTCAGATCACTTATTCTAATTCCTCTCTGAATGACGAGGTGTTTCAATCCGTTGCGTAAGGACAAAAGAACGTGGAAAGTTCACTTAACGGTCTAACATTCGCTATACAAGCTCTCATCTCTCAGATGGGATCATCCAATACTTCAAACACTCAACATACAAGCTCTAGTGGAATTCCTTCTCAACCCTTACCCAATCCAAAGGGTGGCATCAATGCCATCACCCTAAGGTCCGGAATCACACTGTAAGAGAGGAATCAGGAGAAGCCAAACCCACCAGAACACGCCTCAGCTGAAGAGGTGGTGGAAGTAGAGGATGCTGAAGAGGAAGAGGACATACAAGACATGGTTGAAGAAGAAGAACAGAGGATAGCTCAACCACAGAAAGAAGCACCAAAGGTTGCAGACGTTGCAGAAAACGCCCTCTCTATTCCATTTCCACAAATTGCAAGGAAGCCCAGAAAGCAAATGGAACTTGATCCCAAAATAGTAGAAATATTCAAAAAGGTTGAGGTAATTGTTCCCCTTTTTGATGTTATTCAGCAAGTACCTAAATACGCAAAGTTTCTAAAAGATCTATGTATACATAAAGACAAAATTAATGAATTAGAAACTATTCCTTTAGATAGTTCTATATCTGCTTTAATGGGAGGTATACCTGAAAAGTGTAGTGATCCAGGTCCATGTATGGTTAATTGTACTATTGGAGGTATGATATTTTCTGACTGCATGTGTGATTTAGGAGCATGTGTTAGTATAATGCCTTTGTCTATATATGATACTTTGAGGCTCCCTCCCTTAAAAATGTTGGTAGCTCGTTTTGTGTTAGCAGATAAAAGTATTATTACAGTGGTTGGAATTGCTGAAGATGTATTAGTGAGCATTAAGGGGCTCATATTTCCCATTGACTTCTATATCCTGGAAATGTCCCCTAATGACTCAGGAAGGCCATCGTCAATCCTGCTTGGAAGACCATTCCTGAAGACTTCAAAGTTCAAGCTGGACGCATTTTCTGGAACTTATTCTTTTGAAATAGATGGCAGAATAGTGAAATTCAGCTTAAATGAAGCTATGAAGCACCCTCTGGATGATCATTCTATCTCCGAGTGTGACATCATAGATGAAACCGTGGCTGAAGTTCACCAGGAGGAATTAGAAGAGAAGTACATAGGACAAGGTCCAAGTGTGGGGACATTCTCAGAGGACAATGAGAGCACTTCACCATTATCACCAGCTCCGGATGATCTAGAGCCTGGCCATGAGCAGAAATTAGAATTAAAACCCCTCCCTTCATACCTCAAGTATGCTTACCTTGAGGACGAGCAGAAGTTTCCAGTTATCATTGTAAGGGAGCTCACTTCTCAACAAGAAGAATAGCTACTCAGTGTGCTGAGAAAACACAAGAAAGCAATTGGATGGAGCCTAGCGGATATAGTAGGCATCAACCCTCAGGTTTGTGAGCATAGAATATTCTTAGAAGAGGGAGAAAAGCCTGTCCGTCAACCTCAAAGAAGACTGAATCCCACCATCTTAGAAGTTGTCAAGAAAGAAGTGACCAGGCTACTTGAGGCAGATATCATTTACCCCATCTCAGATAGTGAATGGGTCAGTCCAGTACAAGTAGTGCCCAAGAAGTCTGGAATCACAACAGTAAGAAATGAGCATGGAGAGCTTCTGACAACTAGAATGCAGAATTCATGGAGAGTTTGCATTGACTATAGGCGTCTCAACCAAGCCACTCGCAAGGATCATTACCCCTTGCCATTCATTGATCAGATGCTTGATCGCTTGTCAGGTAAATCCTATTATTGCTTTTTAGATGGTTATACAGGCTATTTTCAAATTCATATAGCTCCTGAAGATCAAGAAAAAACTACTTTTACATGTCCTTTTGGAACTTATGCTTATAAGAGAATGCCCTTTGGCTTATGCAATGCACCAGCTACTTTCCAAAGGTGCATGATGAGTCTTTTCTCTGACCTTATTGAGAACTGTATGGAGGTTTTTATGGATGATTTTAGCATTTATGGTGATTCATTTAGCCTTTGCTTAGATAGTTTATCTAAAGTGTTAGATAGATGTGTTAGTACAAACCTTATATTGAATTTTGAAAAATGTCACTTTATGGTAAAACAAGGGATTGTACTAGGACATGTTGTGTCTAATACTGGCATTTCTGTAGATCCAGCAAAGGTGGATGTTATTTCTAGTTTACCTTAACCCTCCTCTGTGAGGGAAGTCCGTTCGTTCCTTGGCCATGCAGGTTTTTACCGGAGATTCATTAAGGACTTTAGTAAGGTAGCACTACCCTTATTCAGACTACTGCAGAAAGATATTGAGTTCGAGTTCAGTGAGGATTGCAAACAAGCGTTTGATAAGCTGAAGACCACCTTGACTCAAGCTTCAATTGTGAGAGGACCAGACTAGAGCAAGCCATTTGAAATTATGTGCGACACCTCCAACCATGCAGTAGGAGCGGCGCTGGCTCAGCGTGAAGGTAAGGATCATTTTGTAATTGCTTATGCGTCTAAGACTTTAGACGCTGCTCAGTCTAATTACACTACTACTGAGAAAGAGCTTCTTGCTATTGTTTTTGCTCTGGATAAATTCCGAGCCTATTTACTTGGTACTAAAGTAGTAGTGTACTCAGACCACGCAGCTCTAAAGTATTTATTAGCTAAAAAGGAGTCCAAACCAAGGCTTATACGTTGGATACTGCTACTACAAGAATTTGATTTAGAAATTAAGGATAGGAGTGGTAACCAGAATCTAGTGGCAGACCACTTGAGTCGCCTTGAGAACATTAGGGATACCTCCACTCCTATAAATGATAATTTCCCGTTCGACAACTTACAAGCAGTATCTGAAGTAGTCCCTTGGTATGCGCCTGTAGCTAATTATCTAGTCATCCGCAATTTTCCTCCAAACTTTACTAAGCATCAAAGAGACAAGCTGAAAAGCGAGTCCAAATATTATATATGGGATGACCCATATTTATGGAGATGTGGCACTGACCAGGTGATTAGACGATGTGTGTCTCAATCAGAATTCCAGTCCATTTTAGAGACCTGCCACTCATCTGAGAGTGGAGGACATTTTGGCCCTCAAAGAACAGCTAGAAAAATTTTAGACTGTGGATTCTGGTGGCCTACTCTTTTTAAAGACGCTACTGAATTTTGTAAATCTTGTTCCCCATGCCAAAGGTTTGGTAATATATCCAAGAGGGATGAGATGCCTCAACAGATTATGCTTTTCTGTGAAATTTTTGATGTTTGGGGCATTGACTTCATGGGTCCATTTCCAAATTCTAATGGTTATTTTTATATATTGTTAGCTGTAGATTACGTTTCTAAATGGGTGGAAGCAATTCCTACCCGCACTGATGACGCTAACACTGTTATTTCCTTTGTTAGAAACCATATTATTTGTCGCTTTGGATCACCACAAGCAATCGTGAGCGATCAAGGCACCCATTTTTGTAACAAGAGACTAACAGGATTACTGAAGAAGCATGGGATAATTCATAAAGTGGAAACAACTTACCATCCTCAGACTAATAGGCAAGCTGAGGTGTCAAACAGAGAGATAAAGCGTATATTGCAGAAGATAGTCAAACCTCATAGAAGAGACTGGAGCACCAGGCTACAAGATGCACTCTGGGCATACAGAACAGCATACAAGACACCCATTGGGATGAGTCCCTTCCGCTTAGTTTATGGAAAAGCCTGTCACCTCCCAGTTAAGGTAGAGCACAAACCCTTTTGGGCAGTAAAGGAGTGCAACATGGGATTTGAGAAAGCCGGAGCTGAAAGGAAGTTGCAACTGCAAGAATTAGAAAGCCTTCGCCTAGAAGCTTATGAGAACTCAAGGCTGTACAAGGAAAAGATGAAGGATGTGCATGATAAGCACATCAAGAGGAGAGAGTTCCAACCTGGGGACTTAGTCCTCCTTTACAACTCTAGACTGAGGCTCATGCCAGGCAAGTTGAGATCAAGATGGGAAGGTCCATATAGAGTAGAGAAGGCTGAGCCATACGGAGTTTTCCACCTGAGTCATCCTTCATGCTCTGAATTCATCAAAGTTAATGGACATCGCTTAAAGCTATATCATGGTGAGAAGGCGACAAAAAACAAGGAGTTAGAAATCTTCCTCTTGTAGGATCCACCCACAGCAGAAGACTGAGCTAGTGGAGCGTCCAACTTAAGGACATTAAAGCAAAGTGTTGGGTGGGAGACAACCCACCATAGTATGATCATTCCTTTCTTTCTTCTTAGTTTTCTCTTTCAATAACTCTTCTCATTATTAGCACATATAGTTTGCATCTTCATTTGCATAATTGCATAATAATAATAAAAAAAGCAAAGAGAGAGGAGGAAAGCGGCATGCGACGCGACAGCGTCACCGACGCGTCTGCGTCGTATTGGCCCTGGGAAGAAAAAGCAAACTTAACAGAAAGTCACGCGAGAGCGTGGCTGGAGGCGTGCCTTTGGCACAATTTGATCCACGCGACTGTGTCATCGACGCGTCCGCGTCATGTGGGTAAAATGCCTCCCACGCGTCCGCGTCAACCACGCGAACGCGTGCCCTGAAATTCGACGTAAGAAAGGGTGCATGGCAGCAAGTTGTGATGGAGTGGGGCTGGAATGGCGCTAGACGCACAAGCCCTACCACGTGAACGCGTACCCCACGCGTCCACGTCGTATTCCAATCTTGGCCATTCACGCGATCGCGTCCACCACGCGAACGCGTGACCCTGAAATTTGGCAACAATGAGTTTCGAACAGAGAGTTGTGCGAGCCCGAGGCTGCCCTTGCGCCAGTAGCACAGAACGAGTCACGCGTCCGCGTGACCGACGCGTCCGCGTCGACTCATATAAGCGCCATTCGCGCGAACGCGTACACCACGCGTCCGCGTCGCTTGCGCCGCACAACATATCCATCTCTGCCAAACTATCTTATCTTTCTCTTCCCCAAATCCTACTTTTTCTTTTCCCCTCCTTATTTCTTTCCCACTTTTTTTTCTTTCTTCTTCCTTCTTTCTCACTTTCTACTTTCTCTTTCTCACCACCATTATCAAGGTTTTTCTTTTCTTCTTCCCTCCTTACTTTTCTATTCTTCTTCTTGGTTTTATGTTTTCTTCTTCTTTTCTTTTTCTTTTTATTCTCATTATCCATGTTTTCTTTTTCTTTCTTTTTTCTTTTAATTGGTGTTGAAAATTTATTAGGGTCATTATTATTTATTATGATTTGCTTGTGTATTGTTACGAAAATTGCTTGACAATTATATATCAATTTTTAAGGATTGCTTGCATTTTCAATCTAATACTTTCAATAGCTTCTTTACCATGCATACCATGTGTTTGTGAAAACGCCCGTATGGCATTGTGCACTATTTTTAAGATTTCTTTTATTCTTCTAATCTAAATACTTGCTTTTCACAAAACCCTTTTTATATTATATTATTTAATATAATTGTTATTACAAATAGGTTATTAGTTTGAAAGGCTTGGTAATCTAACTTGGACATTAAATGCTTGATCTATGCTACTCATGCCTTTGCCGGCATGCCAATAAACACCTTGCATTTAATTGTCATCATATGCACTTGCTATATTTCCATTGATGATTTTTCACATGTAGTCATGACCATGTGTTGACATCATTCATCTTTATTGTGCATTGATTACCACCTTTCCCGTTCTCTTCCTTGCTCTAACCCTTGAATTTTAACATACTTTCTCTTTTCTTTCTTTTAGGATGGCCACCAAGAAAGGAAAAGAAAAAGCTACTCCCAAACCACCAGCAAGAAGAGGAACAAAAAGAGCATTAGTGGAAGAGCCATCTTCAACTGTTGTTAAGCCCTCAACAAACAGAATTAAGAGGATTATAAAGGTTGATGAAAAAGAGAAAGCCTTCCCAGCAAAGGACACTGCGCGATTTACCAACCGCTACTGTGAGCAGATGTTCCCCATCCTGGCAGAAAGGAGTTACAACAACGAATACCTTCTTATACCCCTGACCCATATTGCTGAATTTGTTGAGCCGCAAAATGAGCGACGACAATGGGGATTCCTACAGAGACAGCCACGGCAGGTTAATCTCTCCTGGGTAGTCGAGTTCTACTCTAATTTCCACCTGCCAACCCTGCAGTCTGTCTATGTCCGTCAGAAGCAAGTCCCTATTACAGAAGTGGCCATTCAACGAGCTCTAGATCTTCCCCTACTCTAGAAGGACTGGACGCATTTCAAGAGGCCGTACTCAAGCGCCAGATGTACCAATTTGACTGGGACGCTGTTCTCAGAGTTATCACACAACCTGGCAGCAGATGGATCTACGGATACCATCATTCCCGACCTAAGGGAATATCGGCTTCTGCACTTACCTTGGAGGCTCGCGTATGGGCACAGATCATGTCTCATTATGTCTTTCCGAGCACCCACAAGTCCTCCTTCACTGCAGACATGGCTGTTTTACTATGGTGCATCCTTACAGACCAGCCTCTAAACCTACCAAGACACATCCGGACTGCCATGGGACATGTACAAATTGCGGGCAACTTATCTTTTTTCGCCTTGGTTTCAGATCTCGTCTCAGCAGCCAGAGTCTCCTACAAAGCTAGGGATACCAAAGCCATGCTTCCACGGGATGATCAATACGTCCCTAACGGGAAATATATCAGACCTCCAGCAGCCACTACAAGCCAACCTACTGAACTAGCTGGAGACATTCCTCCTTCAACACCACAAGCACCTACAACAAACCAACTGCTCCATCAGATACTTGAAAGGTTAGATCGGCAGGAACACAAAGCAAAGCTAAGAGAGCGCAGTAACGAGCGCCGATTCACATACCTCAAGGAGCTACTTATGGGAAACTACAAAGACCCAGACACCCCGGACTCCACTTCCTTTACCAGCACAGGGAGCCATGACGGTCCCGATTGTGGAGATACTGCTACCAGCCCACCTTTGTTCCTGACAGATGGCACCGAGGATGGTGCAAAACCTTAAGTGTGGAGAGGTCGGTCAGTACCTGACTTCTGGAGGTAATTTCTCTTCCTTAACACCAATAAAATAGGATATTTAGTTAGTTTTCTTTTGTAAAATAGGATAAATTGCATAGTAATAGGTTAGTTGCATGTATTTTCTACTTGATTGAAAGATAATAAGTTTCTTCTAAGACCCTATTTTTTTAAAAAAAATTTCACAAATTTTAATCAAAACTTTTATGTTAAAATTTGCTTGGAGTTGTATTTGGAACATAGTTTGAAAAGCTAAAAACATACAACCCGTAAGATTTGAGCTTAGTTACATGGTTACATTATTTAACCATAAATATTTTATTCTTGTGTGTTTACTTCTCTATGATTGTAATCTATATTTTGTTTCATCCTATATGTCCAATGTTTAATATATTTATATGCTTGCATATGATTGAGGCCATTATTTGTTTAGCTCACTTATCCCAATTAAGCCTACCCCTTAAGTTACCTTTGTTAGCCACTTTGAGCCTTTAAATCCTATTTGTTCTGTATTTTACCACATTACTAACCTTAAGCGGTAAAATAATTATATATCCCAATTGAATCTTTGGTTAGCTTGAGATAGAATTGTGTGTTAATTGAGTATGGGAAGATTGTGGGAACAAAAGATAATAAGGGAATGTGTCATGATAATATAATGGGAATTTGGGTACCTACTCATGTGAAACTATAGAAATTAAAAATCCATGTGCATTGATAAGCTATGTTTATTTTCATGTTCAAGAAAAAAAACACATTCAATAAATAAATAAGGGGACAAAATTACCTTAATGCTAAGTCAAAATTCAAAGATCAATGCATATATGATAAAATTAAAATAAAGGTGATACATGAGTATGGAATGTGAAAGGAAAATTTTGGGTAGCTAGGTACGAAATTTAAATTATATAGAATATATACGTGTTAGGTGAAAGCTTAGGTTAATTAAAGATTCAATTTATAAGCTTACTTAGCCATATATGTACCCTTACAACCTTGGCCCCATTACAACCTTGAAAAGACCTCATGATGTTTGCATTGGTACATTAAATGTTGTTGATTGGTTAGGTGTAGAACAAATTTTAGAAAGCATGATTAGAGAGGAGTAGAGTGATTACCCTATACACTTGAGAGACTAGAGTGTACATACATCATCAGTGAGGGTTCAATGCTTAAATTCTATGTTCCCTGCTTTCATGAGCTACCTTCTTGCATTTTTATCTGTTCTTATTGTATAAGAATTGAATTAGTGGAATTTGATTTGTGATTGTCTTGAAGAGCTTACTTACTTTTAACCAAGTGGACAAGAATCATATAGTTGCATTCATATGTATAGGTTGCATTGCATTGCATTGCATGAGTTTTACATGTTCCTACTCATTTATTTTATCTCCTTCAACTAAGCATGAGGACATGCTAATGTTTAAGTGTGGGGAGGTTGATAAACCATTATTTTATGATTTATATTGTGTTTAATTGTGTGGTTTTATCAAATCTTTACCCACTTATTCATATGATTAGCATGTATTTACAATTCCTTCCCAAAATTACTCCATGGTTGAAAACTTGCTTCCTAGAGACTTTTAATTATGTATTTTAATTCTCTTTTATTCCATTCGATGTCGTGATCCGTGTGTTAACTGTTTCAGGCTTTATAGGGCATGAATGACTTGGAAATTGGAGAGGAGGCTTGCAAAAATGGAAGGAACACAAGAAATTGAGGAGATGATTAGCGAGAAGTGACGCGAGCGCATGGCTCACGCGACCGCGCGAAATAGAGAAAATTACAGTGACACGCTCGCGTGCCAGACGCGAACGCATGGATTGGAAACCGCACAAGTGACGCGAATGCGTGGACGACGCGCACGCGTGGCAAGGCAAAACGCTGGATGACGCGATCGCATGACATGCGCGATCTGCAAAATTTGTAGAATTCGCTGGGGGCGATTTTGGGCCATGTTTTGACCTAGTTTTCGGCCCAGAAAAGCAGATTAGAGCCAGAGAACATGCAGAGACCAAGGAGAGAGATTCATTCGGCATAATTTTTAGTTTTAGATTTGACTTTACTCCTCCTCTAGGTTTTCTCTCTACACATTCATAGTTCTTAGGATTTTGTTTTTATTGCTTTTTGGATTGGGATATTGAGAAGAGTTATTACCTCCGCCAAGACTTCATCATTCTAGTTTGTTTTCCTTACTTGTCACTTACTCTTTCATATCCTTAATTTGTTCAAAATTACTATTGGATTATTTTTAGAATTTATTAATACAAGAACTATTTTTATTCTTAATTGGTCTTTTTGATTATTATTTATCATGTCTTCCTTTATTTCCCTTTCTTATTTTGTGAAGTTTACATTTATAATGAGCGAGTAGATCCATAACTTGATTGGGAGTTGATTGAAAGGAGAACCTTGAGTTGGAATGCTCAAGAGTAAAGTTGTAATTGGGTTTATTGTTGGATCGTCCTCTAGTCACTGACACTAATCCTTCCCAAGGGAGAGGATTAGAACTTGTGAATAGAAATAGACTTCCAACTTGCTTGACTTTCCTCTACCTGGTAAAGGATAACTAAGCAGAACAACCTTCAATTATCAATTAATCTTGGGAGAACTCCAACAAGGATAGGCTTTCCGACTAATCTACTCCCGGTCAAGATTTTTATTTAAATTACATAAATTCTCTGATTTAATTTCCTGTTTATCAACTCAAAACCATTTTTGAAAACATCTGATTAATAAAATAGCACATCTTTCTGCAACTCGTTGGGAGACGACTTGGGATTCATACTCCCAATATTTTAATTCTAATTTTGTGACAACCTTTCTAAATTGATAAGAGGATTTTTGTTGATTAAGAACTGTACTTGCAACGTGTCTCTTATATTAATTTCTTAATACGCCAATTTCCGCCACGTCAATTACACTACACCTACCACTGATAGCTGCGGAAATAGCATAGAAAGGCCCATAGTTCAAGCAAATAACTTTGAAATAAAGCCATCATTAATCTAATTGGTACAATGAGACCAATTCGGTGGTAGCCAGCAAGAGAATCCGAACATATACATAGCTAGTTTTTTGCAGTTATGTGACAGAGTAAAAAGTAATAGAATTAGCCCTAAAGCCATCCGGTTAAGGCTATTTCGATTCTCTTTGCAAGATAGAGCCACACAATGGCTCCAAACTCAACCCTTGGACAGCATTATTTATTGGGAGGATTTAGTTACATATTTCTAACTAAGTACTTCCCTCCCCCAAAATTTAATCCGGTTGAGTAATGATATTAATTCTTTTTCCCAAAAAGAGGGCAAATTGCTCTATAAATCTTAGGAAAGGTACAATGAGATGCTCAAAAAATGTTCACATTATGCCTTTTCCGAGTGGCTTCAAATCCAAACCTTTTATGATGTGGTCTCTCAAGCCTCAAGAACGATGATTGATAAATTGGCTTGAGGTTCTTTACATAGAAAGACCCCTGAAGAGTCATCGGAATTAATAGAAATAGTGATGGTCAATAATTTTATGTTTCATCCAAAAGGCCGGCTAAAAAGAGTGTGATGGCATTAGACACTATGGATGCAATTCTAACCTAAAATAAACTCATGACTCAACAACTTTGCTCACTTACGAAACAACTCGGACATAAGAAAGTTTCAGCCATTAGAACTCAAGCATCATGTAACTTGTGTGGAGGAGCACACCCGTGTGAAGAGTGTGAATTGAGCAAGGAAGACCATTTATTCACTAAGCAAGTGAATTTCATGGGATATTTCTCAAGGTCAGAGAATGATTCATTCTCAAAAACTTATAATCCCGATTGGAGGAATCATCCCAAATTTGATTGAAGAAATCATGTTCAAAGGAATTTCAATGTTCTATATATACAATAAACCAATCATAAAAAATCATCATCTCTTGAGTTTACTGTTGAGAAACTTTTCCAATTCACTGCTTTCTTCATGCAAGAAACCCAAAGTTTCATGCAAGAGATAAGAGCAAATTTCAAAAATCAAGAAGTTTCTATTAGAAATCTAGAGGTACAAGTGAGACAAATTACCAAACAATTGGTAGAGAAGCCTGCAAATTTCTTTCCTAATGACACAATCCCAAACCTTAGGAAGGAATGCAAGGCTATATCTCTAAGGAATGGAAGAATGATTAACAAAGAGCTAGCTTCTGAAGGAGGATAAGCAAAAAATCGAAGAGCCTTCAAAAGAGATAAAGGAGGAGAATCTAGAGGAAGAGAAAACTCCTGCACCAACAGAGGCCAAGAAGAAGGCCTATGAACCAAGAAGTTACTATCCAAAAGCTACAAATCAACATTTCTTTCGTCAAAATTTCTTGACAAATGTCACTCTATGCCAAATTTATGAAGGAGTTACTATCCAAGAACCCTCAAGGAGGATGAGATGGTAATTCTCACCAAAGAGTGTAGTGCCATTATTCAAAATAAAACTACTACAGAAGTTGAATGATCCCCCGACAGTTTTCAAATCCTTTGCACCATTGGGAATGTCACCACTAGTAAAGCTCTTTGTGACTTAGGGACTAGCATCAAATTGATGCCCTTATCTATGATGACGAGGCTACAAATTGAGAAAGTGAAGCCAACAAGAATTTTATTGTAACTAGTCGACCAATCAATGAATTTCCACATGGGATAGTAAAAAACACATTGTTCAAGGTCGAAAAGTTTATTTTTTTTTGACTTTGTAATCCTCAACATGGATGAAGATGAGGATGCTTTTATCATGCTACAAGACCGTTTTTAGCCACCAGAAGAGAATTTATAGACGTCTAAAAGGATAAGCTAACACTATGGATGTATGATGAACAAATGGTTTTTAATATTTTTAAAGCCATGCAATAGCCTAGTGAATCGAAAAATTGTATGAGGATTGACCTAATTGACTCCCTAGTCTAAGAGATTATGGATAAATAAACCCTTAGAAACCCTTTTCAACACATGGATTCTGAAACGGATGAGGAGCTGGAGAACGCACATTTAATGGAGGATGGCACTGGAAGGTGCTGTGAAACAATTTGACTGCCAACCTAGCAGAATCATATATCAAGCTATTGGCAATTAAAGAGCGCTTGTTGGAAGATAACCCAATCACGGTCAGTGTTTTTTATTATTCTTTTTTATTTAAGCATTCCATTAGAGTATGTTGCATTCCTCTTCTTTTTTGTTCTTTTGCATTTTTCTTTTCCTTTATCCTTTATTGTTTACGTTGTTTTTCAAATTTTTTTTTTAAAAATGGAAAAAAGTGTGAAGCCTAACGCCCAGCACCATACATGGGCACCTAGCGCCCAAACAAGGGAAGCTTCTAGGGAGCAATTTTTTTTGGGTGGCACCCGGCACCCAGTTCCTAAGCCCGGCCTTGGGTGCTCAATCCCAACGCCTGAAACATAAGCCTGGCGTCTTCAATTGCTCCTTGAAGGTTGAAGTGCAACTTCACAATTTAGTGCCCAACGCCAAACAAATTATATCCTGAGTGATTTACTAGGTCATGCATCTTTTTCAAAAGGATTTTAATCCTTATTTCTTTAATTCTTATTTTTTGTTATGTTCTTGATCTTTTAACTTAATAAAAAGTTTTTAGGTAAAGTATATTTTTTGTTCTTGAAATTTTTGAAAAATTTCAAAAATACCCTTATTTTTTAATTTATTTCAATTTTATCCTTGATATTTTAAATATGCTTCAATTATATCTTTTTTGTTAATTTTTGATAGTCAACCAATAGTCAACTTTTTATTTCCAATTTTACCCTCTAATCCTGACAGTGTTTGGCACACTGCATAATCCCTTCCAACGCCTCTCCCCTGTTCTTTCCAACTTCATTCCATTCCAACACCTCTACTTTTCTTCCCAACCATTGCTCATCCTCTCATCCATCTCTCTCACTGCAACCACCAGCGCCACCACCACCAATTTCTATCTCCGTCTCCCATTGTCTTTTCTCTCATGCTAACTCTCATTCTTCCTTGCTTCTCATTGTCTCACCAACCACCGTGCATAGCCATTGCCACTCATCCCTTCTTCTCTTCGTTGTGCTGCCGCACTTGGTAGGTTACAATTTTCAATTTTAACTATATTCTACATGGCAATAGTTCAAAAGATTCAGCATAACCTTTTATTTTAGACAATAAGGCATTGACTATATATTCATATTGCTAATCACAGCCACATATGTTAACTGTTTCAGTATCCCAAGTGTGAACAAACTTTATCAATTCACACATTTGGCTCAATTGCAAAATGAAGTACCAAAGCTACAACAACAGCAACGAGTTGAAAATACCAAAATTGAATGTAAAAGGGTGATATTGACAAACTAATAGAAAATTATTTGGACAATTGAACCCTAATTGTAGATCTGAACAAGAAATTAAACATCGTCGTTTCCATTGGGCTATTTTTGAAACCAGTTAATGTTCAAGATCTGGACACGGGCAGAGGGAGAGGGGGAGTTGAGGCTGTCAGAGAGAAAAGCCATAGTGCACATAACGGCGGACCTCGAGGCACAGTGAAATGCGGACGGTGGAGCTCTGAGCGTGGTGAATCGTGAGCGACGGAGCTCCAAGCGCAGTTAATCGTGGATGGTGGAGCACGAGCTTGAGGCGCCGTGAATGGTGATGCTGTATGAGACTTGAGTGTGTCGGACTGGGAGAAGAGAAACGTGATGAGGGATCGGTATTCGATCTCTGTCTTTTGCTGCTTTATGATCATGAAAATGGAGATGGATGAGTAGTGAGGAAGATGGATAAATGATGTTGGAGACGAAGATGGAGATTGGTGGTAGTGGTGGTGGTTGGTAATGGCACGGCGGTTGCAACGAGAGAGATGAAGAGAGGATGGGTGATGGTTAGGAAGAAAGATAGAGGCGTTGAAATGGGTTAGCGAGTGGGCCAAACACAGTTAGAATTAGGGGGTAAAATTGAAAATAAAAGATTGACTATTAGTTGACTATCAAAAAATTAACAAAAAGGATATAATTGAAGCATATTTAAAACATCAAGGATAAAATTGAAATAAATTAAAACTTTATTTTTAAAATTTTTCAAAAACTTCGTAAACAAAAAATATACTTTACCCAAATTGTTTTTCTTTCAAAATCATTGTATATATAGTTACTAGTTGTTTTTAACTTTTTTACTGCCACCATGAATTATCTTTCAAAAGTCCATTATCATGCATGCATGATACATTACTTCAGTCACACACCTAATGTACATATCACTCTTCCCAAGCTAGCTCTGTTCATATCATAATTTACCTACATGAAAGCTTGCATGAACCCGTTACCTCTGTACACCTTAGTTTCAACTTTCATTTTAAATTTGGTATTTAGTTTTTTTTGTACTTATTTCTTCTGCACACATGCACACCATATATATTATCTTGCACTCACATTCATACAATTCATACTCCAATGCATTATAAATTCACATGCATTCTTCATTCTTACCACAATACATATACATTCAAACATCTTATTTTCTTCACTTAATATTCTATTCTTTTTATACGACCAAATTCTAAATTTGGTGTTGTGGTGGTGCTAAGTATTACTGTGAGTGTTAATCCAACTCAAAACGTCTCTATTCAAAAAGAGAAAAGAAAAGAAACTGGCTACTCTATCCTTTGGATTTATTAATAATTAAAACTCATCAATATGAGATATGTGGAGCTAACAATATTTATTATTATTGTCTGATTCCTTAACCAATATGTAGTTTAAGCATCTGATTTAGTGATGATTTTTTTTAATTTTCAAATAGTGATCAATTTAATAAAAAAAACCTTAGTGCACAAATTAGCAAACAATGAATTGGTCGCTTCCAGAAACTAAAAAATATGGTTAGTTGTTATTTTAGCATTAATTTAGTGACCAAAATAATCGCAATTTAACAATGGATCTAATTTGTTGTTAGTTTGGTTGCCTTTAATTTATTTGAAAATTGGATTCTAAGATATAAATTAGTTGTTATCATAATAATTTTTTGTAGTAGAAAAAGAATAAGATGATGATGATGATTTAAAGATAAGTGTAAATCTGGGAGAAAAATCGATTACATGTTAACTATTAAAAAAATAAACCTCAAAACTAGAATTAAAATTTATTTAAAATATTAGGAAGAAATTTAAAGCTAATTTTGAATTTTTAAAAAAAAAATCAGTTACAATTTTTTTTATTTTTTAAATATTGAATTAAATACAATAAATTTTAATAAATTAAATCATGTTTAACTTGAGTTGGGTACGCATTTTCTTCTTTTATTTGTTGATCGAGGAATGAGGTGGCATGTATGCAACTTTTACTTTGTAGTAAAGATGAATTCTTCTTTTTCTTTGTTTCTTCAATAAAAAGAAAATTGAAATAGCTTTAGTGTATGACCTATCATTTATGATCCTCAGGCAAAGCAACAAGTGGAAGGCTTCAACCAAATGTTACTTTCACTTTGAGAAGGTTATTATTAATGGGTCGGCGGCTTTTAGCGGCAGCCACCAACTTTGGCTTTTCATAAAAAAATTGTGTATTTTTATGGGTAGAATTATATATAGTCGTTACGGGAAAAAAATGATTACTTCGATAATAACGTGCATAGGATTGATTAATAGTAGTAGTAACTATAATTATTGATAATTTTTAAAAGACACTAATCTATTTCATTTTTGAATTACATATGATAATTTATTTAACTCCGCCTAAGTTACACTTGCGGTACATAATCGGTCCCAAACCCGGATAAAGGAGGAGGATTGTGTTAGGTCTTCGACAACAAACATAAAAATATAGTCGAATCCCCATGACATGAATCAAAGACATTATTGCGCTAAAGCTAGGTCGTTACCCGGAAGCAACGCGCTGTATGGCTCGAGTACGATGTCAAATGAGTAAGAGCCACTGCATCGGTGCCCGGATGTAGTGTTAAATGAACAAGGGTTCTCACGTTTTCGTGAACGGACGAGGGTAAATAAGCTAGTTCACAAAGTAAAAGGTAAAGGTCGGAGCGACAGAAGGTTGAGATTTGGGACATGGACCATAGGCACTCTAACAGGAAAGTCCATGGAGGTGGTGGACACCATGACAAGGAGGAAGATTAACATTATGTGCCTACAAGAAACAAAGTGGGTTGGTGTGAAGGCTAGGGAGTTGGATACTTCTGATTTCAAACTTTGGTATACAGGAAATGTGAAGAATAGGAATGGGGTTGGAATAATTATGGATAAGCAGTGGAAGAAGGATGTAGTGGATGTCAAGAGGGTGGGAGATCGGATCATCTCTATCAAACTTGTGGTGGAGGGAGGTGCTTTTCATGTGATTAGCACCTATGCACCGCAAGTGGGTTCGGACGAACAACACAAGATAAGGTTTTGGGAGGATCTAGAGAGTTTGGTTCAAGACATACCTTTGGGAGATAAGATTTTCTTAGGACGAGATTTAAATGGCCATGTTGGGAGAGAAGTGACTGGATATGTGAGTATTCACGGAGGCCATGGTTTCGGGGTGATCAATGCCGAGGGTAAAACTATTTTGGACTTTTCCTCAACCTTTGATCTTCTCATCGCAAATACATGTTTTAAAAAGAGAGACGAACATCTTATAACCTATAAGAGTGGCATGACAAGCTCTCAAATCGACTTCTTCTTGTTGAGGAGAGTCGACTGAAAATTTTGCATTAATTGTAAAATTATTCCGGGAGAGAGTTTGACAACACAATATAGGGTGCTCGTCATGGATTTTCGCGTTGAGCAAAAGTTGAGGAAAAGACATCATACGAAGAAATCAAGGACGATGTGGTGGCGGATGAAAGGTGAAGAACAAAGAAGCTTCCTAAGACAGGTAGGAGAAGAGGCAAAGTGGGATGGGAATGGAAGCACGGAAGAGATGTGGAGGGAGATGGCAGAAGTTATTAGAAGAACAGCAAAAGAAAGCTTTGGTGAATCTAAAGGAATAAGGCCAAGAGACAGTCCTGGTGGTGGAATGCGAGTGTACAAGAAAAGATAAAGATAAAAAGGGAGTGCTTTAAAGAGTGGTCTTTATGCCGCAACGCAGATAACTGGGAAAAATATAAGGCGGCTAAGAAAGAGACAAAAGTGGCTGTAAGTAAAGCAAGAACAAGAGCATATGAGGGTCTCTACCAGTCTTTGGGTACGAAAGAAGGAGAACAAGGTATATATAGAATCGCAAAGAGGCATGAAAGAAGAACGAGAGATTTGGATCAGGTTAAGTGCATAAAGGATAAGGATGGAGAGGTGTTGGCTCAAGAGGAGAAGTTTAATGAAAGGTGGAAGAGCTACTTCTACGAGTTATTCAATGAGGGATAGAAGACTCTTCCGAGTCTTGGTCGGTTATGCACAAGGGAAGAAGATCAAAATTTTGACTACTGTCCAAGGATTCGAGACTTCGAGGTAAAAGAGGCTCTAAAGCAGATGAATCAAAATGGCGGAGTGCATTTGGTTTTATATACGACAAAAAAGTGCTTTTAAAACTTAAAGGTGAATTCTATCACACCGCTATAAGACCGGCTATGCTTTATGGTACGGAGTGTTGGGCGGCTAAAGGAGAGCACGAACATAAGCTGTGTGTGACAAAGATGATGTTGAGATGGATGAGTGGTCATACGCGATTGGATAAAATAAGGAACGAAGATATAAGGGAGAGAGTTAGAATAGCACCCATTGTGGAAAAGATGGTTGAATCGCGTCTCAGGTGGTTTGGACATGTGAGAAGAAGACCGATAGAACATCCAGTCAGGAGGGTGGATGAGATGGACAAAGGGTGAAAGGTAGAGGAAGTCCTAAGAAGACCATCCATGAGGTGGTCAAACGAAATCTACATATAAACGGTCTTTCTGTAGACATAATACACGACAGAGCACAATATCGTCGTTTGATTCATGTAGCCGACCCCACTTAGTGGGACAAGGCTTTGTTGTTGTATATGATAATTTATTTAGAGATAAGTTATTTAAAAAAGATTAATTATTCTTCGTATGTTAGTTGAAATTTTTATTTAGTTATAACAACAACAAAAAAATCTTATTTCACTAAGTGAGATCGACTACATACAGATCAAATGACATTATATTGTATCTTATTATATATCATATTTATATACAATAAAACGGTTGAAATTAATTAATTACGATAAAATTTTATTAAAAGTAATTTATATTAATTATTAAATTATAATCTAACCATAGATATATGTTCTTTCTTTTTGACATTATATTGTATCTTATTATATATCATATTTATATACAATAAAACGGTTGAAATTAATTAATTATGATAAAATTTTATTGAAAGTAATTTATATTAATTATTAAATTATAATCTAACCATAGATATATGTTCTTTCTTTTTGGTGCTAATTATTTTACACTTGCATGGGATCAATTAAAAAAACTTAAAATAACATATTTTTATCTCATATATGCATAGTTTTTTTTATGGTTAATTGAATTCTAAAAACCAAAACTTTAGTGATGATAAATTTCACATATTTTCCTAAACACAATCCTTCCCAAAAAAAAAAATTCTTAGTCTTACTATTGGGAGATAACAAGCAAATCAATCTTAAGCACATATGCAAAAATTCAAATTTAATTTATTGCAGCATAATCAAGATCAGATAATTGAAATATATATATATATATATATATATATATATATATATATATATATATATATATATATATATATATATATAATGGAGGTGGGGGCATTTTGTCTTTTAATTAACAAAATAACATTGCTTGATTATTATTACGTACCATTGGCAAAACAAATTTTGAGTGACAATGCATGTGTTGGCAAGACTTAATTGCATGAACTCAATGAACATGGCTAGCTAATAACATATAATCATTGACTATCTTTAATAACAGGCATTAGTTGATGAAGTGAACTTTGAACTAACATTAGTCTTGTCCTTTTTCTAGTAGCTATTAATTAATAAATCATTAGACGAGAGTAGGGGATTAGTTAAGAAGCTTCATTTAATCTATTTAAAACACCTAAAATTTTTATAATTGGCTAAGCTAGTTTAATTATTAGTTCCACTTAATTATTAGCAAAAGCTTTACTTAACTCTCAAACTACAAACTATGGCTCTTGTTTTTCTTGTGTTCAAACAAACCATCTCATTCAAGATACAACAAAAAATCCTCAACCAATCTTTTATTTTGACATTTGAAGTTTAATTTTATCCAATTTTCTTTGTAGCATACATATGTCATAAATATACCTAACCTCATTATTATATATGTGTATGACCAAAATATGAATTATTATTATTCTTCTTCCTTGCTATTGAAGTTGCGTCGTGGTTTAAATTAAGTTGAAAATAGAGAAGCAAATAGATATAGAAATTGGGTGAATTGGGACCATTCAATTGTCCAGCAAGTCCTGCAAATATTCATATTCATTCAATTAAATCTCATTCTTCGCTGCAATGGGATCAAAGGAACCAATTATGTAGTGACATTTGAGCTTTGCGTAACGAACTTGGCCTAGGTTTGTGTTGGTAATTAATAGTTGGCTGAAACTCTTGTTGAACAACTATTGTGATGATTGATGACTATAACAACTTTACATGTTTTGAGACAACCAACTTATTGGCCACAAATTAAAGCTTTCTCTTTTTTTTTTTTCTTCTTAATAAATGATTTTCTTTTTTTGCTAAAGCACTACTATTTAAGTACTTTTTATTATGAATTTTACTAATTCGATTTAATGTTATAACTGAGATTTTATATATGAAAGGATCAAAGATCTTTTAATGAGAATAAATTTATCATTATCAATATTTTGATGATCTGGACATTTATTTCTAGTCAAGGAACTAATTAATAATATACCTACTAATAATTTGAGCAATCTCAATATTTATGTTAGTATCATTTATATATATCCCTCGAGAAGATGGATAATTATTATATATGATAAGCTTTATATATTTATGATGAGTTAGAATTTTGGATTAAGTTAAAAATAATCTTTTTTAATATATTTATCTTAAATATTTGTTATAAATATTTATCCTAAGCACGAGCAAGTGCCTAAAAATCCCTTCACATTAGTGTGTGTAGTGTGAACTATATATATAGGACTAATGGCTGTGACACTAAAGTTGTACCAATTTCTTACTCTTATTATATTTAAATTAATCTATATGGTTATTAAATAAATTATTTTTCCTTTTATATTTATGGATAAAGAGAAGGGTTGGAGAAACTTGAAAGAAGCAACAGACAAGTTTGGCCGACCTTTATGTAGTTGTCGGAAAGATGATGTGTATGTTTAGTGAGTAGTTATCTGAAATGAATCAGATTCGATCAATTGATGATGAATAAATTATATACAATCATAATCCGAATTCCACAACAAATTGGGGAGGGAAGAATTTCGTTGTCACCATAACAAAACCACTTATCCAAAACTAACTTTGCTGTTGATCATGATATATTATTATTATTATTATTGTTATTATTATTATTATTATTTGTTCTAAAAAGTTACCTAAAATTTAATTGTTTTAGACTTAAACGTGAGGTTTAGACTCTTTTTGAGATAGTATTCAATTTTTATTGATATTGAAGTGTTGTTGTCTGAGTTCCTCTTGAAGAGATGAGAGGTGGTACTTATAAAGAATTCTAATATTAAATTAATAAAAATTTAAGCAGATTTTTTTTAGTAAATTGACTTTAAATATATTTAAGAGTGTCAGTATATTTATAATAAAATTGATAATTACCTTTTAGAGTAGTTCCACCTTTGATTATAGATAATTGTTCCCTATTATTAGAGAAGTTGTTTAGATCCCCTTTTTAGATTATTAGGAGATATCCTAGGAGTCAGTTATTTATTTAGATAAGTAGAGCTAGCTCCATGTCACCATGTTCAACCTCTATAAGGTTGGGTAGGTTTCTATTAATTGAACTTTATTTATTTTGGGCCTGGCTGTATTTTTTGGCCAGGGCACGAACAATGCCCCTACTTAAAATCGAGCTTTGTTAGGTCGGACTCAAGCATTTGTAGGTCAGACTTGGCCTTTTATGAGATGGGTTTATCACGTCGGATACGCTGTCTTTCTAGGGGGTTAGGTCGGGTACTCAACGTGTTTTTATGAACATGAAGCATTTCATTTTTTCGTGATCATTTGCACATTTCTTTACAATTACTTTGATAACTGTTCATGTCCTGGGTCGAGCTGTACGACTCGGGCTGATTAAAGACAAGTCAACCGACCTCTTCAGGTCTAGAATTCCCGACCTCTTCTCAAAGAGTTCGGCCAAATCACAGAGAAGCCCAAAAGAAGGCCCAAACGAAGGAACCAGCCCAAAATCTAAAGGCAGCTAAAGCCTAGAAAGATAAAGGTAGTTCTCCTTAAAGATAAGATGACTTCACTCAAAGATAAGATAAGATAACTATCTTATCTTCAGAAAGGTCACTCCACACTATTATAAATACACTGGAGCACCCAGGTATAACTCATACTATGATTCTACTAAAAACCTGCTTAAAGCCCATGCTAACTTAAGCATCGGAGTCTCTTGCAGGTACCACCACCCTCCGATAATGAAGGATCAGCAGCATCTCCAGCTCCACCAAGGTCCAACAGGTCGGACACGACAGCTCCGACCACCCCAGTAGATCTCATATGAGATCGACCTTCAGTTTCAGGTAACCCTCGGAATATTGGCGCCGTTGCCGCGGAACCTGGAAGTCATCCCATCATCATGGCGGACAACATTGACAACGATCACAACTCTGATTTGGAAAACAGGACGCCACACAAGAACGCGGACACCACACCCAAAGATACATCTCAACAAAACGGAGAAAAGCATTCTCCAATTATAGAAATTTTAGAAGTCCTCTGAGAGCAACAAAATCGGCTTAAGCAGCTCGAACAGGAGGCCGAACACCAGCGAGAAGCTGAAAGTGACCTCCGCAGAGAAACCAGGTGACGACGAGATCTAGAGGATAAGCTTCTAAAACTTGAAGCCGACCTCAAGGCCAGAACTACTCACTCCAACCATGAGGATAACTCCCACAAGGACCAAGACCCCTTCAACAAAGAGATCATGAAAGCTAAAGTTTCGAAGGATTTTAAAGCTCCCGACATGACCTTATACGACGGTACCTCCGATCCAAGCCATCATCTCAGCAATTTCAGAAGCAGAATGTATCTCACCGATGCCTCAGACGCTATTCGTTGCAAAGCCTTCCCGACAACCCTAACAAAGACAGCTATTAAGTGGTTCGACAGTATGCCTCCCAGATCCATCGCAAGTTTTGATGACTTAGCCAAGAAGTTTCTTGTCAGATTTTCCATTCAGAAGGACAAAGCCAAGCACGCCCCAAGCCTATTAGGAATCAAACAAGGAGATTGGGAGAGTCTTCGATCTTACATGGAAAGATTCAACAAAGCATGCCTGGACATACAAAGCCTACCAACAGAAGTAGCCATTATGGGTCTCATCAATAGCCTGCGGGAAGGACCCTTTAGTCATTCTATATCAAAGAAACATCCAACATCTTTAAATGAAGTGCAAGAACGGGCAGAGAAGTATATCAACATGGAAGAAAATTCTCGGTTAGGAGAGACCTCAAAATTCGGATTCTCCTACTCCTCCCAGGATAAGGATAAAGAGTCCAGAAAAAAAGAAGATCCATACAGAGAGAAGCCTAAAAAATACCACAATTACACCCCTCTTCGGGTGTCTCTTGTGGACGTTTTCCGAGAAGTATGCCACACTGAGAAGATTCCACCACCTCGTCCAATCAAAAGCAAGAAAGGAGGGGGAAATCGAACAGAATACTGTGAATACCACCGAATCTATGGACATCCTACAAACGAGTACTTCGACTTAAAGAATGTCATAGAAAAGTTGGTAAGAGTGGGGCGACTAGATTGGACGAGCTGAACGACCACCCCGCACCCCGGAGAGGCACGTTCACATGATAAATGGAGGATTCGCAGGAGGAGGAGAAGAAGGATCACCCGACCTCCCTACTATTACTTTTACCCAAGAAGATGCGGCAGGCATCATCCCGAGACATGATGATCCCATGGTCATTACTATCATATTGGCCAATGCCAACCTCCACCACACACTGGTGGACCAAGGAAGCTCAGCGGATATCTTGTTTAAATCCGCCTTCGACAAACTCGGCCTACAAGAAAAAGAGTTCAGAGCATATCCGAACATCTTGTTTGGACTAGGAGACACTCCAATCCAATCCCTTGGATATATCTCACTACACACAACCTTTAGAAAGGGAACCCGATCAAGGACACTCAACATAGACTACATCGTAGTCGACATGAGCTCAGCCTACAACGCCCTGATAGGTCAGACAACGCTAAATTAGCTCGCCGCAGTAGTTTCGGCTCTACATCTATGCATGAAGTTTCTAACCCTAGAGGGGATCGCCACGATAAAAGGAGACCAGAAAATTGTGCGACGCTGTTACAACGTGAGTTTGAACCTTAGGGGCAAAGGAGAAGAAATCAATAGTATCGAACTCGGAGGAGTTCGAAGTCAGGAAGAACTTCGTCCACAACCTGAGGGCGAGATCGAGGAAGTCCAGATCAGAGATATCCCAGATAAAACAACAAATATTGGGGCAACTTTGAAAAGAGACATAAAGGAGTCTCTGATACAGTTCCTCAGAGATAATGCCGACCTCTTTGCATGGAAGGCCGCGGACATGCCGGGCATAGATCCCAAACTAATGTGCCACAAACTGGTAGTGTATCCAGGGTCTCGGCCAGTACAACAGAAGCGTCGGAAGCTCGGACCAGAGAGATCCCAAGCTGTGGAAGAACAGGTACGAGCTCTACTGGAGGCATGATTCATAAGAGAAGTCAAGTACCCACTATGGCTAGCCAACGTTGTATTGGTGAAAAAGTCAAATGAAAAATGGCGGATGTGCACTGATTACACCGATATAAATAAAGCCTGTCCAAAAGACCCCTATCCACTCCCAAGCATAGACACTCTAGTGGATGCCTCCTCTGGATACAAGTACATTTCCTTCATGGATGCTTACTCGGGATATAATCAAATCCCAATGTACCCACCTGATCAAGAAAAGACCTCATTCCTAATCGCAAAAGCAAATTACTGTTATGTCGTCATGCTATTCGGACTCAAAAACGCAGGAGCTACCTACCAAAGATTAATGAATAAAGTCTTCGTAGACCATATCGGGAAACTCATGGAGGTATATGTAGACGACATGTTGGTAAAAACACAAAGTGAGGAATCATTACTGTTCGACCTTGCCAAAGAGTTTGACACCATCAGAAAGCATGTCATACGACTTAATCCCGCAAAGTGTACCTTTGCAGTAGAAGCCGGCAAATTCCTGGGTTTCAAGCTAACACAACGAGGAATTAAGGCGAACTTGGATAAATGCCGAGCTATACTCAACATGAAAAGTCCGACCTGCATCAAAAAAGTACAACAACTCAACGAAAGACTGGCAGCCTTGTCCAGATTTCTAGCCGGATCGGCCATAAGATCTCTCCCCTTTTACGCCACACTAAGGAAGGGAAAGAGGTTTGAATGGACCACAGATTGTGAGCAAGCTTTCTAGGATTTCAAAAAATTCCTGGGACAACCACCCATTCTTACTCGACCACGGGAAGGAGAAGCACTCATATTATACCTCGCAGTGGGAAGTCGGGCAATAGCCTCAGCACTAGTCAGAGAAGACGAAAGTGGACAACAACCCATCTACTTCATCAGCAAAGCCCTACAAGGGGCTGAATTAAACTATCAAAAGATAGAAAAGTTCGCCTACACTCTCATACTAACTTCTCGACGACTGCACCCATATTTTCAAGCTCACACCATCAGGGTTCGGACCAACCAGCCCATAAAATGCATTCTACAGAAGACAGACTTAGCTAGAAGGATTCTACAATGGGCAGTCGAGCTATCTGAGTTCGATCTTCAATATGAAGCTCGGACCGCCATCAAGTCACAATATTTGGCCGATTTTATTACAGAGTATACTGACACCCCGAGAACTCCTACAAAATGGGATCTCTATATAGATGGCTCTTCAAACAAAACCGGGAGTGGTGCAGGTGTGATAATAGAAAGCGACCAGGGAACCCAAATCGAACTCTCCCTAAAATTTGAGTTCCCTGCTTCAAACAACCAGGCCGAATGTGAGACATTACTAGCTGGTTTGAGATTGGCTAAAGAAATTGGAGTTCAAAAGCTTATCATCTTCAGCGATTCATAAGTAGTCACCACACAAATAGCAGGGAGTTACCAAGCTAAGGACCCTACCATGAAAAAGTACCTGGACAAAACCTGGGAATAGCTCGAACAACTCGAGGAATATGATGTCCGCCATATACCCCGGGAACAGAACGCTCGAGCTGATACACTCTCAAAATTAGCTAGCACCAAACCAGGGGGCAATAATAGAAGTCTCATCCAGAAAATATTGCAAAGCCCATCAATCTCGGAGGAAGAAAAAGTCCTAGCCATATCAAGTCAGGATCAAGGATGGATGACCCCCATAATCAATTACCTCAAATCAGAGACACTCCCTACAGATAAGAAGGAGGCAAAGAGACTAAGACGAGAGGCACAGTACTATACCATCATAAATAACATCCTATACAAGAGAGGGATCTCCACACCCTTATTAAAATGTGTGCCGACCTCCAACACAAAGGAGGTATTGGAAGAAATACACAGTGGCATATGTGGCAACCATCTGGGAGCGCGAGCTCTCTCCAAAAAGGCACTCCGAGCCGGATTCTTTTGGCCGACTTTGTAAAAAGAAGCAACCGAGTTTGTTAAGAGATGCCCACCATGTCAGAAACAAGCTAACTTCCACATCGCCCCACCAGAGGAGCTTATCAGCGTAACATCACCTTAACCATTCACAAAATGGGGACTCGACCTCCTTGGACCCTGTCCCCAAGGATTAGGACAAGTCAAGTTCCTTATTGTAGGGGTGGATTACTTCACAAAATAGATTGAGGCAGAGCCCCTAGCCAATGCCACTGCTCAAAGAAGTCAGAAATTCTTGTACAGAAACATTGTCACAAGGTTCGAGGTTCCTCACTCCATCACCACGGACAATGGCACCCAATTCGCAGACACAGGTTTCAGGAAGTTGGTAGCATACTTGAAAATAAAGCACCAATTTAGATCCGTAGAACACCCACAAGCTAATGGACAAGCAGAAGCAGCTAACAAAGTCATATTGGCTAGGTTAAAATGGTGATTACAGGACGCAAAGGGAGCTTGGGCTGAAGAGCTCCCACAAGTCCTATGGGCATATCGGACAATTCCTCACTCCACCACAGAGGAATCACCTTTCCGATTGGCTTACGGAATGGAGGCAATGATCCCGGTAGAAATCGAAGAAGGATCCCCCAGAATTATCTACTACAATGAAGAGGCCAACTCCCAAAATCAAAGGGAAGAGCTCGACCTACTCCCAGAAATCCTAGAAAGAGCTCGGATTAGGGAAGAGGCGTTAAAGCGTCGAATGGCCTCGAGATACAATCGAAGAGTCATCCAGTGAAGTTTCGCCCATAACAATCTCATTCTAATCCGAAATGACATCGGAATAGGTCGACCAGGAGAAGGAAAGCTCGCAGTTAATTGGAAAGGACCCTACCGAGTTACTGAGGTACTGGGAAAAGGCTACTACAAGGTGTCCGAACTCAAGGTGCGAGAGCTACCAAGGTCATGACATGCCTGCAACTTAAGAAGGTATTATAGTTAGGAGGTAATAAAGATTTTAAGTCAAGGTGCACTCTTTTTCCTAAAAAGGTTTTTTAACGAGGCACCAAGCCAAAATGTGCAAATATACCTGACTTAGGAGGGTAAACACCTACATATATATATATTTCGTATGTCTACTTTCTATTTGAATAAAACTTTTCAGATTCTCTACAAAAGTCTCCCCACCAAGACGCATTAATCTGAGTGCAAAAATTCATCATCCGATTACAAAGCTACAGGTCGGCAAGGTGAAAACCAAATTCACCGCTCGATCACGATGAAAACTGAATTCATCGTCCGATTTCGATAAAGGTCGGCTGAGTGAGAACCAAACTCACCGCCCGATTTCTACAAAATCGGCAAGATGAAAAAGCAATAAAAACAGGTTAATGCAAGAAGTTATAAAAAGCAATCCATAGAAAGAGGCCTGACGAGGTCTGAGAAAAAATGGATTGCTAAAAATAACTTAAAATGGACCGACATGAAGAAGTCGGACCAATCGGCACGAAAGCTACAAAAGTTATAAAAAGTAATCCATAGAAAGAGGCCTGACGAGGTCTGAGAAAAAATAGATTGCTAAAAATAACTTAAAACGGACCGACATGAAGAAGTCGGACCAATCAATCAAAGCGACAAAAAGTTATAAAAAATAATCCATAGAAAGAGTCCTGACGAGGTTTGAGAAAAAATGGATTGCTAAAAATAACTTAGAACGGACCGACATGAAGAAGTCGGACCAATCAATCAAAGCGACAAAGTTATAAAAAGTAATCCATAGAAAGAGGCCTGGCCAGTCCTGATTAAAAATAGATTACTAGAAATAACTCAGGAAAGGTCGACAAGGGAAGTCAGACCAACAAAGGACTTGCGCCAAAAGGGACACAGCTCTGCCCAAAAAGCCACGACTCCAGAACAAGGCTACCAGAATTGTTCAGACTAAATAAAAGTTCCACCAGAACGTTAGAAGGTCGGCAAACAAGGTGTCCAAACTTGAGGGGTGAGAGCTACCAAGGTCATGGCATGCCTGCAACTTAAGAAGGTATTATAGTTAGGAGGTAATAAAGATTTTAGGTCAAGGTGCACTCTTTTTCCTGAAAAGGTTTTTTAACGAGGCACCAAGCTAAAATCTGCAAATATACCTGACTTAGAAGGGTAAACACCTACATATATATATTTCGTATGTCTACTTTCTATTTGAATAAAACTTTTCAGATTCTCTACAAAAGTCTCCCCACCAAGACGCATTAATCTGAGCGCAAAAATTCATCGTCCAATTACAAAGCTATAAGTCGGCAAGGTGAAAACCAAATTCACCGCTCGATCACAATGAAAATCGAATTCATCGTCCGATTTCGACAAAGGTCGGCTGAGTGAGAACCAAACTCACCACCCAATTTTTACAAAATCGGCAAGATGAAAAAGCGATAAAAACAGGTTAATACAAGAAGTTATAAAAAGCAATCCATAGAAAGAGGCCTGACGAGGTCTGAGAAAAAATTGATTGCTAAAAATAACTTAAAATGGACCGACATGAAGAAGTCGGACCAATCGACATGAAAGCTACAAAAGTTATAAAAAGTAATCCATAGAAAGAGGCCTGACGAGGTCTGAGAAAAAATGGATTGCTAAAAATAACTTAGAACGGACCGACATGAAGAAGTCGGACCAATCAATCAAAGTGACAAAAAGTTATAAAAAGTAATCCGTAGAAAGAGGCCTGATGAGGTCTGAGAAAAAATGGATTGCTAAAAATAACTTAGAACGGACCGACATGAAGAAGTCGGACCAATCAATCAAAGCGACAAAGTTATAAAAAGTAATCCATAGAAAGAGGCCTGGCCAGCCCTGATTAAAAATGGATTACTAGAAATAACTCAGGAAAGGTCGACAAGGGAAGTCAGACCAACAAAGGACGTGCGCCAAAAGGGACACAGCTCTGCCCAAAAAGCTACGACTCCAGAACAAGGCTTCCAGAATTGTTCAGACTAAATAAAAGTTCTACGAGAACGCTAGAAGGTCGGCAAACAAAGTTAACCTTAAAAAATGTCACTTCGACTTGGGCAGAAAAAAGGCAATCAACAAGAAAAGTCGGACCAATGAAAGGTGTGCGCTAGAAAGGACACAGCTCAGCCCAAAAAGCCACGACCTCACGACAAAGCTACCAAAATTGTTTTAAAAGGTGTTCTATGAGAATACTAAAAAGTCATCAAATAAGTCATCATATCGACAGGAAAGAGGTCGGACAGCTGAATCTCGACACCTTACAGAAGATCTACAGATATCCCAAAAAGACAGCTAGCACGTCAAAGAAAACAAGGCTATTCTAAAAACGTTAAAAGCTCAAAAGGCCACCTGAAGGTCGACCTCAAGAGTTCAAAGATATCTTTTGTTTTTCCAAAATAAAGTTGCTAAGAAAAGCAACCAAAATGTTAGAAAAAGAAAGCACACCATGCAAAGTTACAAAAATAAAAGAGTTCAAAAGCCCATAAACCGGGCTAAAACGAATACATAAAAGTCACAAGGGATCCAAGGTCTCCTTAGCGGCGGCACCCTGGGTCGTTGAGGGAGGAATGATCTTAATAGGAGTAGCATCTACCGTCCTATCAGCCCGATTTAAGATTTCGACGTCGGGGTCGGACTCGGGGTGGCTGACCTCAGCAGCAGCAGTTGAAGAAGTCGCGGCAATAGACGCTTTGATCGGCGGCTCTGGGGGAGGACCTTCCTCTTCATCTTCATCCGGGGCAGGGACAATTTTACCATTTTCAACAATGTTATCCAAACTAAAAAGACTCAGGTCGAGCTCGGGAGCAAGAACTCGGACCTGAGCTTTTAGATTCTCATATGCGTCAGTCACACTGCCCGCAAGGTGACTCTGAAGCTTAGCATAATCAGCATGGACCAACTCAAGTCTCTCCCTGACCTCCAGCAGCTCGCCATAAGTGCGGGTATAACTCTCCTTCAACTTGTTGGACATCTCCTCGGCCAAATTCGCAGCCGCCTCAGCTCTGGTAGCCCGAGACTTTTCCTTCTCCAAATCCAACTCCAGTTTAATTACCTTAGCATCAAGCTCATCCTTCACCCTCTTTATTCTATCAAATTCTGACTTTGCATCTTCCAGAAAAGTCTTGGTCGCATGGACTGGGAAATCCTGGACAGTACGGAATAAGGCTGCACCCATGTGCGCCATCCGAACACTATTACTGGTAATGAAATCCAGGTGGTGCAGGATGGACACGTCGTCCATAGGAATTCGGCCATAAGGGGAAATCTAGTTATCAACAAACCCCACAGTATCAAAGTTAGGGGCATCCTAATTATAGGGTTCAACATTCTTCTGCTTCTTGGGTGGAGGACCGGCAGCAAAGGGAGAGGCAGCACCTGAGGTCGGCTGGGAGGATCAGAAGAAGCCAAGCAAACCTAGGGAGTTGGGATGATCTTCCTCGGTCCAGAAGTGTCCGAGGTCGACCTCCTCAGCGTAACCTTGGAAGATCCCTCCCCTGGATTTTTGGTTGAGATATGCTGAGCAGCAGTCGCCTTCCTCGCCCTCTTAAAAGCCTTCATGGAATCAGTGGTCTTCACCATCTCTGAAAAAATAAAGCAGCAAAACCAAAGTTGCAAATAAGAAAGAGGTGGATTGACAAAACAAACAGATAAAATAAAGGAAAAAAGACAAGACTAATAAAGAAATCGGCAGCTACCCAATTCATCTCGAAGAAGGGATGGATCCCCCAAAAACCTCTTCGTGTCAAGATGGGGAGGCTCCCCCCAATTTTCCTCTAGTACATGTACAAAAGCCTGCTCAACTTCATCCAACATTTTCCAAGATTACTTAGACACCACCACATTCTTTTGCCAGCATAAAGGGAAAGTTGGTTCATCATTTTGGTCCAAGAAGAAAGGCCGAGCTCCTTCAACAGCTCGGATCTTGAAATAATAGTTCTTGAGATCCCTAAAAGATTCGTCGTACATGGAAAAAACTTTCTTCCCCTGGGCAGCTCGAAAAGAAATCCAGGAAGCCTTCTTCTTAGCTGTCCCAGGTTTCGTCAAAACAAAAAGGTAAAGAAAGAGAGTTTGAGAAGGTCAGACATTCAGTTCTTGACACAGCAGCTGGAAGATTTTTTATGAAGCCCCACGAGTTCGGGTGAAGTTGAGAAGGAGCTACGTTGCAGGACCACAACAGGTTAGTTTCAAAGGAAGTAAAAGGAATGGTGATATTCATTTGGCTAAAAAAGTAATCATATGCATAAAAGAAAGGACGTTTCCCATGAGTCAGAGAAGGAAAACAAACTCTCTCATCAGGGTCAGGCGCTACCAACTCGTAATTTTTCTCCTGATCTCTACTACTACAAATCCTATGATGATTCCTAAGTCGCACATAGTATTTAGAATCAACCACAGTGACACACATCAAGATAAGAGAATCCTGCCAGTCAGACATGCCATCTGGGATCTTGGTGGACATCTCGACAATGTTTTTGAGGGAAGACATGGGTCAACTAGTCCTACAGTGAGAAAAAAGGAAAATGGGTTACTAATCAAGCAGCTCGGGAAAATCAGGAAATAGCTCGGACATATATGAAGATAACTCAAACAAATAGCATGCGAATGTTAGAAGTCAGATACAGCAGTAAAAGGAAACCCCAGGACCCACACCAAGGTCCAGGGGCATCCTTTGGAGGCAGTAACGAAGTAAGGATTCGGGAAAAATCTTGCAATCTAAGCCCTAAAAACACAAAAGATCAAATCCTTCTCTGACAAATGGCGATCCATACAGCAAACCATCAACAATCAGACAGACCACGCAGAAATCATAAAAAAGATACAACCTTTTTTCAAACTCACAGTCCATTACTCCAAGATACAAACAGAAGAAAAACTACGCATAAAGAAATCAAGTAAAAGGGGGCAGAAACAAGCAACAAATCGAAGAAACCCTCAAGGCGTGCATTACAGGCACAACGACATAGAAAAGATTCAAACTTTCCAAATCCAAACAAAGATCAAAACCTTTTCGTGCCCAAACAAACACAAGCAATAAAAAGAACGGCATAAAAGAAAGAGAGAAGACGAAAAACCAACCTGCAGTGGAGAGGAGATGATAAGTGCTCAGAGATTGAAGCAAACAACCGAAGCAACACCAGCAAATCACCTTTCGAATAAAAGAAAAGGGAAAGCGCGAAAATACAAAAGCGAAAGGGTAAGCAGAAGAGAAGGAGTTACAGTGAGCAAGAGAGGAGAAACTGAAAGAAGCTTTGAAATTCAAAAAAATGAGATACAAAGAGGGAAACAAAGGAAACGGCAAAGAGTTAATAAGTTTTACTCTCGCACGTTTCCAAGGAAACGAAAAACGCGCGTTGCAATTAAAAAGAGTGAGAAAAACGCTCTGCATTCAAGTCACTAAAAGGAGCTCTACCATAAATACCGAAAAAAAATGCTCGAGTTCGGCTTCTCCAAAAGAGATCGAAGTCTAAAAAAGACTCGACCTCAAAAGGAAGATCGCGCTCAAGCAGGGGAACTGTTCATGTCCTGGGTCGAGTGATGAGCGGATAATTTATACGCTTTTTGGCACTGTTTTTAGTATGTTTTTAGTATATTTTAGTTAGTTTTTATTATATTTTTATTAGTTTTTATTTAAAATTCACTTTTCTGGACTTTACTATGAGTTTGTGTATTTTTCTGTGATTTCAGGTATTTTCTGGCTGAAATTGAGGGACCTGAGCAAAAATCTGATTCAGAGGCTGAAAAAATACTGCAGATACTGTTGGATTCTGACCTCCCTGCACTCGAAGTGGATTTCCTGGAGCTACAGAAGCCCAATTAGCGCTCTCTCAATTGCGTTGGAAAGTAGACATTCTGGGCTTTCCAGCAATATATAATAGTCCATACTTTGCCCAAGATCTGATGGCCCAAACCGGCGTTCCAAGTCAGCTTAAGAATTCTGGCGTTTAACGCCAGAACTGGCATAAAAGCTGGAGTTAAACGCCCAAACTGGCACAAAAGCTGGCGTTTAACTCCAAGAAAAGTCTCTACACATGAAAGCTTCAATGTTCAGTCCAAGCACACACCAAGTGGGCTACGGAAGTGGATTTTTACACTAAACACCCTAGCTTACTCATTTTCTGTAACCCTAGGTCACTAGTTTACTATAAAAACTACTTTTAGTAATTCATCTTGTACCTCATGACACTTTACACGTTTCATATTGTATCTTCTATGGCATGAGTCTCTGAACCCCATTGTTGGGGGTGAGGAGCTCTGCTGTATTTCGATGAATTAATGCAATTACTACTGTTTTCCATTCTATCATGCTTGCTTCTATTCTAAGATATTCATTCGCACTTCAACCTGATGAATGTGATGATCCGTGACACTCATTATCATTCTCACCTATGAACACGTGCCAGACAACCAATTCCGTTCTACATGCAATCAAGCTTGAATGTGTATCTCTTGGGTTTTTAATTTAAGATTGAAACCTGGTGCACGAATTGTAAATCACACGTTTCACAACTCGTACCACTAACCAGCAAGTGCACTGGGTCGTCCAAGTAATACCTTACGTGAGTAAGGGTCGAATCCCACGGAGATTGTTGGTTTGAAGCAAGCTATGGTTATCTTGCAATTCTTAGTCAGGATATAATATCAATAATAATTCTTAGTTTAAATTGTAAAAAGTCAAAGGGCATAAAATAAATACTTGTTCTGCAGTAATGGAGAATATGTTGGAGTTTTGGAGATGCTTTGTCTTCTGAATCTCTGCTTTCTCCCTGTCTTCTTCTTCACGCACGCAAGGTTCCTCCTATGGCAAGCTGTGTGTTGGTGGATCACCGTTGTCAATGGCTACCATCCGTCCTCTCAGTGAAAAAGGTCCAGTGCGCTGTCACCGCACGGCTAATCATCTGTCGGTTATCGATCATGTCGGAATAGGATCCATTGATCCTTTTGCGTCTGTCACTACGCCCAACACTCGCGAGTTTGAAGCTCGTCACAGTCATTCAATCCCTGAATCCTACTTGGAATACCACAGACAAGGTTTAGACCTTCCGGATTCTCAAGAATGCTGCCAATAGATTCTAGCTTATACCACGAAGATTCTGATTAAGGAATCCAAGAGGTATTCATTCAATTGAAGGTAGAACGGAGGTGGTTGTCAGGCACGCGTTCATAGGTTGAGAATGATGATGACTGTCACGGATCATCACATCCATTATATTGAAGTACGAATGAACATCTTAGATAGAAACAAGCGTGTTTGAATAGAAAACAGAAATAGTTGCATTAATTCATCGAAACACAGCAGAGCTCCTCACCCCCAACAATGGAGTTTAGAGACTCATGCCGTTAAAGAGTACAAAGTTCAGATCTAAAATGTTATGAGGTCCAAAATAAATCTCTAAAAGTTGTTTAAATACTAAACTAGTAAACTAGGTTTACAGAAAATGAGTAAACTATGATAGATAGTGCAGAAATCCACTTCTGGGGCCCACTTGGTGTGTGCTGGGGCTGAGACTAAAGCTTCTCACGTGCCTGGGGCTGTTTTGGGCGTTCAACGCCAGTTTTGGATCCTTTTCTGGCGTTGAACTCCAACTTGTGACTTGTTTCTGGCGCTGGACGCCAGAATTGGGTAGAGAGCTGGCGTTGAACACCAGTTTACATCGTCTATCCTTGAGCAAAGTATGGACTATGATATATTGTTGGAAAGCCCTGGATGTCTACTTTCCAACGCAATTAAGAGCACGCCATTTGGAGTTCTGTAGCTCCAGAAAATCCACTTTGAGTGCAGGGAGGTCAGAATCCAACAGCATCAGCAGTCCTTTTTCAGCCTGAATCAGATTTTTGCTCAGCTCCCTCAATTTCAGCCAGAAAATACCTGAAATCATAGAAAAACACACAAACTCATAGTAAAGTCCAGAAATGTGATTTTTAATTAAAAACTAATAAAAATATACTAAAAACTAACTAAATCATACTAAAAACTAAGTAAAAACAATGCCAAAAAGCGTATAAATTATCCGCTCATCACAACACGAAACTTAAATTGTTGCTTGTCCCCAAGCAACTAAAAATAGAGTAGGATAAAAAGAAGAGAATATACAATGAATTCCAAAAATATCTATGAAGATTAGTGTTAATTAGATGAGCGGGGCTATTAGCTTTTTGCTTCTGAACAGTTTTGGCATCTCACTTTATCCTTTGAAGTTCAGAATGATTGGCATCTATAGGAACTCAGAATTTGGATAGTGTTATTGATTCTCCTAGTTCAGTATGTTGATTCTTGAACACAGCTACTTTATGAGTCTTGGCCGTGGCCCTAAGCACTCTGATTTCCAGTATTACCACCGGATACATACATGCCACAGACACATAACTGGGTGAACCTTTTCAGATTATGACTCAACTTTGCTAAAGTCCCCAATTAGAGGTGTCCAGGGTTCTTAAGCACACTCTGTTTTTTTTTCTTTGGACCTCGACTTTAACCGCTTAGTCTCAAGTTTTCACTTGACACCTTCACGCCACAAGCACATGGTTAGGGACAGCTTGGTTTAGCCGCTAAGGCTAGTATTTTATTCCTTTAGGCCCTCCTATCCACTGATGCTCAAAGCCTTGGATCCTTTTTATTACCCTTGCCTTTTGGTTTTAAGGGCTATTGGCTTTTTGCTCTTGCCTTTTGGTTTAAAGAGCTTTTGGCTTTTTCTGCTTGCTTTTTTTCTTTTTCTTTCTCTTTTTTTTTTCGCAAGCTTTGTTCTTCACTGCTTTTTCTTGCTTCAAGAATCATTTTTATGATTTTTCAGATTATCAAATAACATTTCTCCTTTTTCATCATTCTTTCAAGAGCCAACAATTTTAACATTCATAAACAACAAATTCAAAAGATATATGCACTGTTCAAGCATTCATTCAGAAAACAAAAAGTATTGCCACCACATCAAAATAATTAAACTATTTTAAAATTCAAAATTCATGTACTTCTTTTTCTTTTTTAGAAAACAATTTTCATTTAAGAAAGGTGATGGATTCATAGGACATTCATATCTTTAAGACATAGGCACTTAGATACTAGTGATCATATAGTGAAGACACAAACATAATTAAACATGAAGCATAGTAAACGAAAAACAGGAAAATAAGAACAAGGAGATTAAGGAATTGGTCCACCTTAATGAGGGTGGAATCTTCCTCTTCTTGAAGGACCAATGGTGCTCTTGAGCTCCTCTATGTCTCTTCCTTGCCTTTGTTTCTCTTTGATCTGCAGTCAATTGCTCTACCACTGAATTATGGAAAAACAAAAGCAATGCTTTTACCACACCAAACTTAAAAGGTTTGCTCGTCCTCGAGCAAAAGAAGAAAGAAGTGGAGAAGATGAAGGAGATGGAAGTGTGTGAATGGGTGGGTTTGGGAGGGGAAGGGTTTGAATTTGAATGGTGAGGTAGGTGGGGATCCTGTGGGGTCTACAGATCCAGTGGGGTCAAGAATTTAGCATCCCTGCTCCAATTAGGCGTACAAAATGCCCTTACTGTGCAATCCTGGCGTTTAACGCTAGACTGCTGCCTATTTCTGGCGTTAAACGCCCAAATGTAGCCTGTTTCTGGCGTTTAACGCCAGACTGATGCTTGTTTCTGGCGTTAAACGCCAGACAGATGCTTGTTTCTGGCGTTTAAACGCCAGAATGATCTTCCTCCAGGGTGTGCTATTTTTCATGCTACTTTTTATTCTATTTTTGATTTTCCATTTGTTTTTGTGACTTCATATGATCATCAACCTAAAGAAAACATAAAATAGCAATAGAAAATAAATAGATATAATTAAATAACATTGGGTTGCCTCCCAACAAGCGCTTCTTTAATGTCAATAGCTTGACAGTGAGCTCTCATGGAGCCTCACAGATAATCAGAGCAAGGTTAGGACCTCCCAACACCAAACTTAGAGTTTGGTTGTGGCCTCCCAACACCAAACTTAGAGTTTGACTGTGGGGGCTTTGGTTGACTCTACAGTGAGAGATGCTTTTCATACTTCCTCTCCATGGTTACAGAGGGAGAACCTTGTGTCTTATAGTTTGCAATGTCTTCAAACCACAGAGCTTCCTGAATAGCAAACAATTGCTCATCCGGAAAGGTTTCAGAGATCTCAGTAGGAGGGGGGATGCTCCTGCCACTGGTTCTATCCGGGACAGGTGATCAGCTACTTGATTCTCTGTCCCTTTTCTGTCTCTTATTTCTATATCAAACTCTTGCAGAAGCAACACCCATCTTATGAGCCTGGGCTTTGAATCCTGCTTTGTGAGTAGATATTTAAGAGCAGCATGGTCAGTGTACACAATCACTTTTGATCCTACTAAGTAGGATATAAACTTGTCAATGGCATAAACCACTGCAAGTAATTCTTTTTCTGTGGTTGTGTAATTTTTCTGGGCATCATTTAAAACACTGCTAGCATAATAAATGACATGCAGAAGCTTGTTATGCCTCTGTCCCAATACTGCACCAATGGTATGGTCACTGGCATCACACATTAGTTCGAATGTTAATGTCCAGTCTGGTGCAGAAATAACTGGTGTTGTGACCAGCTTAGCTTTCAGGGTCTCAAACGCCTGCAGACACTTTGTGTCAAACACAAATGGCGTGTCAGCAGCTAGCAGATTGCTTAGAGATTTTGCAATTTTTGAAAAATCCTTTATAAACCTCCTATAGAATCCTGCATGCCCCAAAAAGCTTCTGATTGCCTTAACATTGGCAGGTGGTGGTAATTTTTCAATTACTTCAACTTTAGCTTGATCCACCTTTATTCCCTTGTTTGAAATTTTATGCCCGAGGACAATCCCTTCAGTCACCATAAAGTGACACTTTTCCCAGTTTAAAACTAGGTTGGTCTCTTGGCATCTTTTCAGAACAAGTGCTAAATGGTTAAGGCAGGAGCTGAATGAGTCTCCAAATACTGAAAAGTCATCCATGAAGACTTCCAGAAACTTCTCTACCATATCAGAGAAGATAGAGAGCATGCACCTCTGAAAGGTTGCAGGTGCATTACGCAGACCAAAAGGCATCCTTCTGTAGGCAAACACTCCAGAAGGACATGTGAATGCTGTTTTCTCTTGGTCCTGAGGATCTACTGCAATTTGGTTGTAACCTGAATAGCCATCCAAAAAGCAGTAATATTCATGACCTGCTAGTCTCTCTAGCATCTGGTCTATGAATGGTAAAGGAAAATGATCCTTCCTGGTGGCTGTATTGAGCCTTCTGTAGTCAATACACATACGCCACCCTGTGACTGTTCTTGTAGGAACCAGTTCATTCTTTTCATTATGAACCACTGTCATTCCTCCCTTCTTGGGGACAACATGGACAGGGCTCACCCAGGGGCTATCAGAAATAGGATAGATAATCCCAGCCTCTAGTAACTTAGTGACCTCTTTCTGCACCACCTCCTTCATGGCGGGATTTAGCCGCCTCTGTCGTTGAACCACTGGCTTAGCATCATCCTCCAATAGGATCTTGTGCATGCATCTGGCTGGGCTAATGCCCTTAAGATCACTTATGGACCACCCAAGAGCTGTCTTGTGTGTCCTTAGCACCTGAATTAGTGCTTTCTCTTCCTGTGGCCCTAAAACAGAGCTTATGATTACAGGAAAAGCGTCACCTTCTCCCAGAAATGCATATTTCAGGGATGGTGGTAGTGGTTTGAGCTTGGGTTTAGGAGGTTTCTCCTCTTCCTGAGGAGTTTTCAGAGGTTCTTTTATTTCCTCTGGTTCCTCCATATCAGGCTGAACATCTTTAAAAATGTCCTCTAGCTCTGATTCGAGACTCTCAGTCATATGGACCTCTTCCACCAGGGAGTCAATAATATCAACGCCCAGGCAGTCGTCTGATGTGTCTGGATGTTGCATAGCTTTAACAACATTCAACTTAAACTCATCCTCATTGACTCTCAGGGTTATCTCCCCTTTTTGGACGTCAATGAGGGTTCGTCCAGTTGCTAGGAATGGTCTTCCTAGAATGAGAGTTGCACTCTTGTGCTCCTCCATTTCCAGCACTACAAAGTCAGTAGGGAAGGCAAATGGCCCAACCTTGACAATCATGTCTTCAATTATGCCTGATGAGTATTTAATGGAGCCATCAGCAAGTTGAAGACAGATCCGGGTTGGTTTGACCTCTTCAGTCAAGCCAAGCTTTCTGATAGTGGATGCAGGGATTAGGTTGATGCTTGCCCCAAGATCACATAGAGCTGTCTTGGTGCAGTTACCCTCTAATATGCATGGTATCATAAAGCTCCCGAGATCTTTAAGCTTTTCTGGGAAGCTTTTCAGAATGACTGCACTGCATTCTTCAGTGAGGAGAACTCTTTCAGTTTCTCTCCAATCCTTCTTATGACTCAAGATATCTTTCATGAACTTAGCATAAGAGGGTATTTGCTCAAGTGCCTCTGCAAACAGAATCTTTATTTTAAGAGTCCTGAGATAGTCTGCAAAGCGGGCAAATTGCTTATCCTGCTCCTCTTTGCGGAGTTTTTGAGGATAAGGCATCTTAGCTTTGTATTTCTCAACCTTAGTTGCTGCAGATTTATTTTCTACAGAGGTAGGTTGAGAAGCCTTCTTGAGGGATTTATTATCAGCACTTGCAGGTGTCTGATCCCTCACTAGCATTTGAAAGCCAGGGTTGGAAGCTGGAGTGGCGTTAAACGCCAACTCCTCATCTGTTCCTGACGTCTGAACGCCAGAACTATGCTTCCTTTGGGCGTTCAACGCTAGTTCCTTGCTTGTTTCTGGCGTTGAACGCCAGTCTTGAGCATGGTTTGGGCGTTCAGCGCCAGCCTTCCACCCAATTTCTGGCGTTTTAGCGCCAGAATTATTTTTCCCTGGGCTCTTACTGTCCTCAGATGGAATTTGGGTAGTTTGCTCATTTCTTGGCTTCCTGCTGCCTTGAGGTGGGGTATTTAATGTTTTCCCACTTCTTAATTGAACTGCTTGGCATTCTTCTGTTATTTGTTTTGACAGCTGCTGCTTTGTTTGCTTTAATTGTTCTTCCATGTTTATATTAGCCATCCTTGTTTCTTGTAGTCTCTCCTTGAATTCGGCTAACTGTTTTGTTAGAAAATCCAATTGCTGATTGAATTCAGCAGCTTGTTCTGCAGGATTGAGTTCAGCAGTTACTATTTTAACCTCTTCCTTCATGGAAGGGTCACTGCTTAGGTACAGATGCTGATTCCTGGCAACTGTATCAATGAGCTCTTGAGCTTCTTCAATTGTCTTTCTCATGTGGATAGATCCACCAGCTGAGCAATCTAGAGAGAGCTGAGCCCTTTCTGTAAGCCCATAATAGAAGATGTCTAGCTGAACCCACTCTGAAAACATTTCAGAGGGGCATTTTCGTAGCATCTCTCTGTATCTCTCCCAAGCATTATAAAGAGATTCATTATCCCCTTGTTTAAAGCCTTGGATGTCCAGCCTTAGCTGTGTCATCCGTTTTGGAGGAAAGTATTGATTCAGGAATTTTTCTGTCAGCTGTTTCCATGTCTTTATGCTAGGTTTAGGTTGGTTATTTAACCACCTCTTAGCTTGGTATTTTACAGCAAATGGGAACAGTAATAATCTGTAGACATCCTGATCTACTTCCTTATCATGTACTGTGTCAGCAATTTGTAAAAATTGTGCCAGAAACTCTGTAGGTTCTTCCTGTGGAAGACCGGAATACTGGCAACTTTGTTGCACCATGATAATGAGCTGAGGATTCAACTCAAAGCTACTGACTCCAATGGAGGGTATGCAGATACTACTCCCATATGAAGCAGTAGAGGGGTTAGCATATGATCCCAGAGTCCTTCTAGACTGTTCATTTCCACTTAGATCCATGATGGAGAAAGGGAGATGATGTAAAATTAGAAAAAAAACATTTTTATTTATTTATTTATTTATTTATTTCAAAAATAAAATAAATTAAAATAAAATAAATAAAAATTAGGTGAAGATTTTCGAAAAAAATGAGGAGAGAGAAAGTGGTTAGGGAGTTTTGAAAAGGATATGATGATTTTTTGAAAAAGGTTTTAAATTTTGAAATAAAAATCTCAATTTTAAAGGTAAATTTCGAAAATTTGCTTTAAAATAGAGAGAAAAGATATTTTTGAATTTAAAGAGGAGAGAGAAAAACAATAAGATAGCACAAGATTTAAAATTTTTAGATCTAATGCTCCTTGTTTTCGAAAATTTTGGAGGGAAAACACCAAGGAACACCAAACTTAAAAATTTTAAGATCAAGGCACAAGGAAAACTCAAGAACACTTTGAAGATTCACAAGAACACAAGAACATGAAGAAAGAACACCAAACTTAAAATTTTTAGAAAACCAAACTAAAATTTTCGAAAAACAAAGAAAAATCAACAAGAAAACACCAAACTTAAAGTTTGGCACAAGATTTAATAGAAAAATTATTTATGAAAAAGAAGATTTTGAAAAGAATATAAAAGATTCTAACCCAATTACCAAGAACACAGACTAACGCTTTAGCCAACTGAGTTATGAATGTAACACTTGTTTTGAAGAAGTATATATATTTTTTTTAATAACTAAGAAAGAAAAAAAAATATTTTTTGAAAACTAATATTTTGAAAAGGCACAAGAAAAACAAGAAAAATCACAAAACAAGAAAAACTAAAGATCAAACAAGAAAAATTCAATAAAATAAAAAAATTAATTTTCGAAAAAATTTTATTTTTTTTTGAAAGAGAAAATAAGGATTCTAAAATTTTAATCAAAAACAATAATAAGAGACTCTAAACCAAAAAGAAATTTTTTTCCCTAATCTAAGCAACAAAATAAACCGTCAGTTGTCCAAACACGAACAATCCCCGGCAACGGCGCCAAAAACTTGGTGCACGAATTGTAAATCACACGTTTCACAACTCGTACCACTCACCAGCAAGTGCACTGGGTCGTCCAAGTAATACCTTACGTGAGTAAGGGTCGAATCCCACGGAGATTGTTGGTTTGAAGCAAGCTATGGTTATCTTGCAATTCTTAGTCAGGATATAATATCAATAATAATTCTTAGTTTAAATTGTAAAAAGTCAAAGGGCATAAAATAAATACTTGTTCTGCAGTAATGGAGAATATGTTGGAGTTTTGGAGATGCTTTGTCTTCTGAATCTCTGCTTTCTCCCTGTCTTCTTCTTCACGCACGCAAGGTTCCTCCTATGGCAAGCTGTGTGTTGGTGGATCACCGTTGTCAATGGCTACCATCCGTCCTCTCAGTGAAAAAGGTCCAGTGCGCTGTCACCGCACGACTAATCATCTGTCGGTTCTCGATCATGTCGGAATAGGATCCATTGATCCTTTTGCGTCTGTCACTACGCCCAACACTCGCGAGTTTGAAGCTCGTCACAGTCATTCAATCCCTGAATCCTACTTGGAATACCACAGACAAGGTTTAGACCTTCCGGATTCTCAAGAATGCTGCCAATAGATTCTAGCTTATACCACGAAGATTCTGATTAAGGAATCCAAGAGGTATTCATTCAATCGAAGGTAGAACGGAGGTGGTTGTCAGGCACGCGTTCATAGGTTGAGAATGGTGATGACTGTCACGGATCATCACATCCATTATATTGAAGTACGAATGAACATCTTAGATAGAAACAAGCGTGTTTGAATAGAAAACAGAAATAGTTGCATTAATTCATCGAAACACAGCAGAGCTCCTCACCCCCAACAATGGAGTTTAGAGACTCATGCCGTTAAAGAGTACAAAGTTCAGATCTAAAATGTTATGAGGTCCAAAATAAATCTCTAAAAGTTGTTTAAATACTAAACTAGTAAACTAGGTTTACAGAAAATGAGTAAACTATGATAGATAGTGCAGAAATCCACTTCTGGGGCCCACTTGGTGTGTGCTGGGGCTGAGACTAAAGCTTCTCACGTGCCTGGGGCTGTTTTGGGCGTTCAACGCCAGTTTTGGATCCTTTTCTGGCGTTGAACTCCAACTTGTGACTTGTTTCTGGCGCTGGACGCCAGAATTGGGTAGAGAGCTGGCGTTGAACACCAGTTTACATCGTCTATCCTTGAGCAAAGTATGGACTATTATATATTGTTGGAAAGCCCTGGATGTCTACTTTCCAACGCAATTAAGAGCACGCCATTTAGAGTTCTGTAGCTCCAGAAAATCCACTTTGAGTGCAGGGAGGTCAGAATCCAACAGCATCAGCAGTCCTTTTTCAGCCTGAATCAGATTTTTGCTCAGCTCCCTCAATTTCAGCCAGAAAATACCTGAAATCATAGAAAAACACACAAACTCATAGTAAAGTCTAGAAATGTGATTTTTAATTAAAAACTAATAAAAATATACTAAAAACTAACTAAATCATACTAAAAACTAAGTAAAAACAATGCCAAAAAGCGTATAAATTATCCGCTCATCACAACACGAAACTTAAATTGTTGCTTGTCCCCAAGCAACTAAAAATAGAGTAGGATAAAAAGAAGAGAATATACAATGAATTCCAAAAATATCTATGAAGATTAGTGTTAATTAGATGAGCGGGGCTATTAGCTTTTTGCTTCTGAACAGTTTTGGCATCTCACTTTATCCTTTGAAGTTCAGAATGATTGGCATCTATAGGAACTCAGAATTTGGATAGTGTTATTGATTCTCCTAGTTCAGTATGTTGATTCTTGAACACAGCTACTTTATGAGTCTTGGCCGTGGCCCTAAGCACTCTGATTTCCAGTATTACCACCGGATACATACATGCCACAGACACATAACTGGGTGAACCTTTTCAGATTGTGACTCAGCTTTGCTAAAGTCTCCAATTAGAGGTGTCCAGGGTTCTTAAGCACACTCTGTTTTTTTTTCTTTGGACCTCGACTTTAACCGCTTAGTCTCAAGTTTTCACTTGACACCTTCACGCCACAAGCACATGGTTAGGGACAGCTTGGTTTAGCCGCTAAGGCTAGTATTTTATTCCTTTAGGCCCTCCTATCCACTGATGCTCAAAGCCTTGGATCCTTTTTATTACCCTTGCCTTTTGGTTTTAAGGGCTATTGGCTTTTTGCTCTTGCCTTTTGGTTTAAAGAGCTTTTGGCTTTTTCTGCTTGCTTTTTTTCTTTTTCTTTCTCTTTTTTTTTTCGCAAGCTTTGTTCTTCACTGCTTTTTCTTGCTTCAAGAATCATTTTTATGATTTTTCAGATTATCAAATAACATTTCTCCTTTTTCATCATTCTTTCAAGAGCCAACAATTTTAACATTCATAAACAACAAATTCAAAAGATATATGCACTGTTCAAGCATTCATTCAGAAAACAAAAAGTATTGCCACCACATCAAAATAATTAAACTATTTTAAAATTTGAAATTCATGTACTTCTTTTTCTTTTTCAGAAAACAATTTTCATTTAAGAAAGGTGATGGATTCATAGGACATTCATATCTTTAAGACATAGGCACTTAGATACTAGTGATCATATAGTGAAGACACAAACATAATTAAACATGAAGCATAGTAAACGAAAAACAAGAAAATAAGAACAAGGAGATTAAGGAATTGGTCCACCTTAATGAGGGTGGAATCTTCCTCTTCTTGAAGGACCAATGGTGCTCTTGAGCTCCTCTATGTCTCTTCCTTGCCTTTGTTTCTCTTTGATCTGCAGTCAATTGCTCTACCACTGAATTATGGAAAAACAAAAGCAATGCTTTTACCACACCAAACTTAAAAGGTTTGCTCGTCCTCGAGCAAAAAAAGAAAGAAGTGGAGAAGATGAAGGAGATGGAAGTGTGTGAATGGGTGGGTTTGGGAGGGGAAGGGTTTGAATTTGAATGGTGAGGTAGGTGGGGATCCTGTGGGGTCTACAGATCCAGTGGGGTCAAGAATTTAGCATCCCTGCTCCAATTAGGCGTACAAAATGCCCTTACTGTGCAATCCTGGCGTTTAACGCCAGACTGTTGCCTATTTCTGGCGTTAAACGCCCAAATGTAGCCTGTTTCTGGCGTTTAACGCCAGACTGATGCTTGTTTCTGGCGTTTAAACGCCAGAATGATCTTCCTCCAGGGTGTGCTATTTTTCATGCTATTTTTTATTCTGTTTTTGATTTTCCATTTGTTTTTGTGACTTCATATGATCATCAACCTAAAGAAAACATAAAATAGCAATAGAAAATAAATAGATATAATTAAATAACATTGGGTTGCCTCCCAACAAGCGCTTCTTTAATGTCAATAGCTTGACAGTGAGCTCTCATGGAGCCTCACAGATAATCAGAGCAAGGTTGGGACCTCCCAACACCAAACTTAGAGTTTGGTTGTGGCCTCCCAACACCAAACTTAGAGTTTGACTGTGGGGGCTTTGGTTGACTCTACAGTGAGAGAAGCTTTTCATACTTCCTCTCCATGGTTACAGAGGGAGAACCTTGTGTCTTATAGTTTGCAATGTCTTCAAACCACAGAGCTTCCTGAATAGCAAACAATTGCTCATCCGGAAAGGTTTCAGAGATCTCAGTAGGAGGGGGGATGCTCCTGCCACTGGTTCTATCCGGGACAGGTGATCAGCTACTTGATTCTCTGTCCCTTTTCTGTCTCTTATTTCTATATCAAACTCTTGCAGAAGCAACACCCATCTTATGAGCCTGGGCTTTGAATCCTGCTTTGTGAGTAGATATTTAAGAGCAGCATGGTCAGTGTACACAATCACTTTTGATCCTACTAAGTAGGATCTAAACTTGTCAATGGCATAAACCACTGCAAGTAATTCTTTTTCTGTGGTTGTGTAATTTTTCTGGGCATCATTTAAAACACTGCTAGCATAATAAATGACATGCAGAAGCTTGTTATGCCTCTGCCCAATACTGCACCAATGGTATGGTCACTGGCATCACACATTAGTTCGAATGTTAATGTCCAGTCTAGTGCAGAAATAACTGGTGCTGTGACCAGCTTAGCTTTCAGGGTCTCAAACGCCTGCAGACACTTTGTGTCAAACACAAATGGCGTGTCAGCAGCTAGCAGATTGCTTAGAGATTTTGCAATTTTTGAAAAATCCTTTATAAACCTCCTATAGAATCCTGCATGCCCCAAAAAGCTTCTGATTGCCTTAACATTGGCAGGTGGTGGTAATTTTTCAATTACTTCAACTTTAGCTTGATCCACCTTTATTCCCTTGTTTGAAATTTTATGCCCGAGGACAATCCCTTCAGTCACCATAAAGTGACACTTTTCCCAGTTTAAAACTAGGTTGGTCTCTTGGCATCTTTTCAGAACAAGTGCTAAATGGTTAAGGCAGGAGCTGAATGAGTCTCCAAATACTGAAAAGTCATCCATGAAGACTTCCAGAAACTTCTCTACCATATCAGAGAAGATAGAGAGCATGCACCTCTGAAAGGTTGCAGGTGCATTACGCAGACCAAAAGGCATCCTTCTGTAGGCAAACACTCCAGAAGGACATGTGAATGCTGTTTTCTCTTGGTCCTGAGGATCTACTGCAATTTGGTTGTAACCTGAATAGACATCCAAAAAGCAGTAATATTCATGACCTGCTAGTCTCTCTAGCATCTGGTCTATGAATGGTAAAGGAAAATGATCCTTCCTGGTGGCTGTATTGAGCCTTCTGTAGTCAATACACATACGCCACCCTGTGACTGTTCTTGTAGGAACCAGTTCATTCTTTTCATTATGAACCACTGTCATTCCTCCCTTCTTGGGGACAACATGGACAGGGCTCACCCAGGGGCTATCAGAAATAGGATAGATAATCCCAGCCTCTAGTAACTTAGTGACCTCTTTCTGCACCACCTCCTTCATGGCGGGATTTAGCCGCCTCTGTCGTTGAACCACTGGCTTAGCATCATCCTCCAATAGGATCTTGTGCATGCATCTGGCTGGGCTAATGCCCTTAAGATCACTTATGGACCACCCAAGAGCTGTCTTGTGTGTCCTTAGCACCTGAATTAGTGCTTTCTCTTCCTGTGGCCCTAAAACAGAGCTTATGATTACAGGAAAAGCGTCACCTTCTCCCAGAAATGCATATTTCAGGGATGGTGGTAGTGGTTTGAGCTTGGGTTTAGGAGGTTTCTCCTCTTCCTGAGGAGTTTTCAGAGGTTCTTTTATTTCCTCTGGTTCCTCCATATCAGGCTGAACATCTTTAAAAATGTCCTCTAGCTCTGATTCGAGACTCTCAGTCATATGGACCTCTTCCACCAGGGAGTCAATAATATCAACGCCCAGGCAGTTGTCTGATGTGTCTGGATGTTGCATAGCTTTAACAACATTCAACTTAAACTCATCCTCATTGACTCTCAGGGTTATCTCCCCTTTTTGGACGTCAATGAGGGTTCGTCCAGTTGCTAGGAATGGTCTTCCTAGAATGAGAGTTGCACTCTTGTGCTCCTCTATTTCCAGCACTACAAAGTCAGTAGGGAAGGCAAATGGCCCAACCTTGACAATCATGTCTTCAATTATGCCTGATGAGTATTTAATGGAGCCATCAGCAAGTTGAAGACAGATCCGGGTTGGTTTGACCTCTTCAGTCAAGCCAAGCTTTCTGATAGTGGATGCAGGGATTAGGTTGATGCTTGCCCCAAGATCACATAGAGCTGTCTTGGTGCAGTTACCCTCTAATATGCATGGTATCATAAAGCTCCCGAGATCTTTAAGCTTTTCTGGGAAGCTTTTCAGAATGACTGCACTGCATTCTTCAGTGAGGAGAACTCTTTCAGTTTCTCTCCAATCCTTCTTATGACTCAAGATATCTTTCATGAACTTAGCATAAGAGGGTATTTGCTCAAGTGCCTCTGCAAACAGAATCTTTATTTTAAGAGTCCTGAGATAGTCTGCAAAGCGGGCAAATTGCTTATCCTGCTCCTCTTTGCGGAGTTTTTGAGGATAAGGCATCTTAGCTTTGTATTTCTCAACCTTAGTTGCTGCAGATTTATTTTCTACAGAGGTAGGTTGAGAAGCCTTCTTGAGGGATTTATTATCAGCACTTGCAGGTGTCTGATCCCTCACTAGCATTTGAAAGCCAGGGTTGGAAGTTGGAGTGGCGTTAAACGCCAACTCCTCATCTGTTCCTGACGTCTGAACGCCAAAACTATGCTTCCTTTGGGCGTTCAACGCTAGTTCCTTGCTTGTTTCTGGCGTTGAACGCCAGTCTTGAGCATGGTTTGGGCGTTCAGCGCCAGCCTTCCACCCAATTTCTGGCGTTTTAGCGCCAGAATTATTTTTCCCTGGGCTCTTACTGTCCTCAGATGGAATTTGGGTAGTTTGCTCATTTCTTGGCTTCCTGCTGCCTTGAGGTGGGGTATTTAATGTTTTCCCACTTCTTAATTGAACTGCTTGGCATTCTTCTGTTATTTGTTTTGACAGCTGCTGCTTTGTTTGCTTTAATTGTTCTTCCATGTTTATATTAGCCATCCTTGTTTCTTGTAGTCTCTCCTTGAATTCGGCTAACTGTTTTGTTAGAAAATCCAATTGCTGATTGAATTCAGCAGCTTGTTCTGCAGGATTGAGTTCAGCAGTTACTGTTTTAACCTCTTCCTTCATGGAAGGGTCACTGCTTAGGTACAGATGCTGATTCCTGGCAACTGTATCAATGAGCTCTTGAGCTTCTTCAATTGTCTTTCTCATGTGGATAGATCCACCAGCTGAGCAATCTAGAGAGAGCTGAGCCCTTTCTGTAAGCCCATAATAGAAGATGTCTAGCTGAACCCACTCTGAAAACATTTCAGAGGGGCATTTTCGTAGCATCTCTCTGTATCTCTCCCAGGCATCATAAAGAGATTCATTATCTCCTTGTTTAAAGCCTTGGATGTCCAGCCTTAGCTGTGTCATCCGTTTTGGAGGAAAGTATTGATTCAGGAATTTTTCTGTCAGCTGTTTCCATGTCTTTATGCTAGGTTTAGGTTGGTTATTTAACCACCTCTTAGCTTGGTATTTTACAGCAAATGGGAACAGTAATAATCTGTAGACATCCTGATCTACTTCCTTATCATGTACTGTGTCAGCAATTTGTAAAAATTGTGCCAGAAACTCTGTAGGTTCTTCCTGTGGAAGACCGGAATACTGGCAACTTTGCTGCACCATGATAATGAGCTGAGGATTCAACTCAAAGCTACTGACTCCAATGGAGGGTATGCAGATACTACTCCCATATGAAGCAGTAGAGGGGTTAGCATATGATCCCAGAGTCCTTCTAGACTGTTCATTTCCACTTAGATCCATGATGGAGAAAGGGAGATGATGTAAAATTAGAAAAAAAACATTTTTATTTATTTATTTATTTATTTATTTCAAAAATGAAATAAATTAAAATAAAATAAATAAAAATTAGGTGAAGATTTTCGAAAAAAATGAGGAGAGAGAAAGTGGTTAGGGAGTTTTGAAAAGGATATGATGATTTTTTGAAAAAGGTTTTAAATTTTGAAATAAAAATCTCAATTTTAAAGGTAAATTTCGAAAATTTGCTTTAAAATAGAGAGAAAAGATATTTTTGAATTTAAAGAGGAGAGAGAAAAACAATAAGATAGCACAAGATTTAAAATTTTTAGATCTAATGCTCCTTGTTTTCGAAAATTTTGGAGGGAAAACACCAAGGAACACCAAACTTAAAAATTTTAAGATCAAGGCACAAGGAAAACTCAAGAACACTTTGAAGATTCACAAGAACACAAGAACATGAAGAAAGAACACCAAACTTAAAATTTTTAGAAAACCAAACTAAAATTTTCGAAAAACAAAGAAAAATCAACAAGAAAACACCAAACTTAAAGTTTGGCACAAGATTTAATAGAAAAATTATTTATGAAAAAGAAGATTTTGAAAAGAATATAAAAGATTCTAACCCAATTACCAAGAACACAGACTAACGCTTTAGCCAACTGAGTTATGAATGTAACACTTGTTTTGAAGAAGTATATATTTTTTTTTTAATAACTAAGAAAGAAAAAAAAATATTTTTTGAAAACTAATATTTTGAAAAGGCACAAGAAAAACAAGAAAAATCACAAAACAAGAAAAACTAAAGATCAAACAAGAAAAATTCAATAAAATAAAAAAATTAATTTTCGAAAAAAATTTTATTTTTTTTTGAAAGAGAAAATAAGGATTCTAAAATTTTAATCAAAAACAATAATAAGAGACTCTAAACCAAAAAGAAATTTTTTTCCCTAATCTAAGCAACAAAATAAACCGTCAGTTGTCCAAACACGAACAATCCCCGGCAACGGCGCCAAAAACTTGGTGCACGAATTGTAAATCACACGTTTCACAACTCGTACCACTCACCAGCAAGTGCACTAGGTCGTCCAAGTAATACCTTACGTGAGTAAGGGTCGAATCCCACGGAGATTGTTGGTTTGAAGCAAGCTATGGTTATCTTGCAATTCTTAGTCAGGATATAATATCAATAATAATTCTTAGTTTAAATTGTAAAAAGTCAAAGGGCATAAAATAAATACTTGTTCTGCAGTAATGGAGAATATGTTGGAGTTTTGGAGATGCTTTGTCTTCTGAATCTCTGCTTTCTCCCTGTCTTCTTCTTCACGCACGCAAGGTTCCTCCTATGGCAAGCTGTGTGTTGGTGGATCACCGTTGTCAATGGCTACCATCCGTCCTCTCAGTGAAAAAGGTCCAGTGCACTGTCACCGCACGGCTAATCATCTGTCGATTCTCGATCATGTCGGAATAGGATCCATTGATCCTTTTGCGTCTGTCACTACGCCCAACACTCGCGAGTTTGAAGCTCGTCACAGTCATTCAATCCCTGAATCCTACCCAGAATACCACAAACAAGGTTTAGACCTTCCGGATTCTCAAGAATGCTGCCAATAGATTCTAGCTTATACCACGAAGATTCTGATTAAGGAATCCAAGAGGTATTCATTCAATTGAAGGTAGAACGGAGGTGGTTGTCAGGCACGCGTTCATAGGTTGAGAATGATGATGACTGTCACGGATCATCACATCCATTATATTGAAGTACGAATGAACATCTTAGATAGAAACAAGCGTGTTTGAATAGAAAACAGAAATAGTTGCATTAATTCATCGAAACACAGCAGAGCTCCTCACCCCCAACAATGGAGTTTAGAGACTCATGCCGTCAAAGAGTACAAAGTTCAGATCTAAAATGTTATGAGGTCCAAAATAAATCTCTAAAAGTTGTTTAAATACTAAACTAGTAACCTAGGTTTACAGAAAATGAGTAAACTATGATAGATAGTGCAGAAATCCACTTCTGGGGCCCACTTGGTGTGTGCTGGAGCTGAGACTAAAGCTTCTCACGTGCCTGGGGCTGTTTTGGGCGTTCAACGCCAGTTTTGGATCCTTTTCTAGCGTTGAACTCCAACTTGTGACTTGTTTCTGGCACTGGACGCCAGAATTGGGTAGAGAGCTGGCGTTGAACGCCAGTTTACATCGTCTATCCTTGAGCAAAGTATGAACTATTATATATTTCTGGAAAGCCCTGGATGTCTACTTTCCAACGCAATTGCGAGCACGCCATTTGGAGTTCTGTAGCTCCAGAAAATCCACTTTGAGTGTAGGGAGGTCAGAATCTAACAGCATCAGCAGTCTTTTTTCAGCCTGAATCAGATTTTTGCTCAGCTCCCTCAATTTCAGCCAGAAAATACCTGAAATCATAGAAAATTACACAAACTCGTAGTAAAGTCCAGAAATGTGATTTTTAATTAAAAACTAATAAAAATATACTAAAAACTAACTAAATCATACTAAAAACTAAGTAAAAACAATGCCAAAAAGCGTATAAATTATCCGCTCATCAAAACCTTCGTGGTATAGGCTAGAATTATTGGCAGTCATTCTTGAGATCCGGAAAGTCTAAACCTTGTCTGTGGTATTCCGAGTAGGATCTGGGAAGGGATGACTGTGACGAGCTTCAAACTCGCGATTGTTGGGCGTGTGACAGACGCAAAAGGATCAATGGATCCTATTCCAATATGATCGAGAACCGACAGATGATTAGCCGTACGGTGACAGCGCATTTGGAATATTTTCACTGAGAGGACGGGAAGTAGCCATTGACAACGGTGATGCCCAACATAAAGCTTGCCATGGAAGGAGCCTTGCGTGTGTGAAGAAGAAGATAGTAGGAAAGCAGAGATTCAGGGGACGGAGTATCTCCAAAACCTCAACCTGTTCTCCATTACTGCAAAACAAGTATTTATTTCATGTTCTTTTACTTTTTATAATTAAATCTGAGAATTATTGATATCCTGACTAAGAGTTACAAGATAACCATAGCTTGCTTCAAGCCGACAATCTCCGTGGGGTCGACCCTTACTCACGTAAGGTATTACTTGGACGACCCAGTGCATTTGCTAGTTAGTTGTGCGGAATTGCAAAAGTGTGATTGTGATTTCGTGCACCAAGTAATCCATAAAAGGTGGCCTGACGAGGTCTGACTAAAAATGGACTACTAAAAATAACATAAGAAGGACCGACAAGAAGAAGTCGGACCAAACTGATCAACGAAAAAAGTTATAAAGAGTAATCCATAAAAAGCGGCCTGACGAGGTCTGACTAAAAATGGACTACTAAAAATAACTTAAGAAGGACCGACAAGAAGAATTCGTACCAAACTAATCAACGCAAAAAGTTATAAAAAGTAATCCATAAAAAGTGGCCAGACGAGGTCTGACTAAACATGGACTACTAAAAATAACTTAAGAAGGATCGACAAGAGAAGTCGGACCAACAAAAGCATGCGTTAAAAGGGACACAACTTTGCCCAAAAAGCCAAAACTCCACGACAAGGCTATCAAAATTGTCCAGACTAACTAAAAAGGTTCTACAAGAACACTAAAAAGTTGTCGGACAAGTTAGCCCCAAGGATCACCTCGACCAAGGAGAAAAGGGACGAAACCAGAAATGATCAAAAGAGGTCGAACAAGCAAAAATACCAACTCTCTATAAAGATTTGCAAAGGTTTCAAAAGAACGATCAACATATCAAAAGAAACACAGATATTAAAAACTCAGAGGGCGACCTGAAAAATGGCCTCAAGAGTTCAAAATGTTTTGTTTTACTACTTATAAAGTTGCATAGAAGCAACTAAAAGTCAAGAAAGCCAAACCATATAAACGTTACAAAAAACCAGAGTTCAAAAGCCCACAAGCCGGACTATACCAAATACATAAGAAATCACAAAGGGTCCAAGGTCTCCTCGGAAGCAGTATCTTGAGTTGAAGAGGGAGGGATGGTCTTCAAAGGGGTGGCATTCACAGTCCCGTCCTCCCGATTTAGAATTTGAACATCAGGATCAGATTCGGGATGGCCGACCTCAGCTGCAGGGGTTGATGAAGTCATGGCGGCAGAAGCTTTGACCGGCGGCGTAGGGGGAGGACCTTCCTCTTCCTCATCATCCGGGGCAGGGACGATCTTGCCATCCTCCACAACGTTGTCCAAACTGAAAAGAGTCAGGTCGAACTCGAGGGCAAGAACTCGGACCTGGGCTTTCAAGTTCTCATAAGCATCAGCCACACTACCCACCAGATGGCCCTGGAGTTCAGCATAATCAGCATGGACAGACTCAAGCCTCTCCCTGGTTTCCAATAACTTGGCATAAGTACGGGTGTAGCTCTCTTTCGACTTCTTGGCCACCTCCTCGGCCAGATTTTCAGCAGCCTCCGCAGTGGTAGCTTGGGATTTCTCCTTCTCCACAACCAGCTTCAACTTGACTACTTTAGCATCAATCTCATCCTTCAAACCCTTGATTCTATTAAATTCGGATTTAGCATCCTTCATAAAGGCTTTCGTTGCATGGACCGGAGAATCTTGGACCGTACAAAATAAAGCCGCACCCATATGGGCTATCCGAATACTGTTGCTGGTGATGAAGTCCAAATGATGAAGGATGGACATATCATCCATGGGAAGTTGGCCATAAGGAGCAATCTGATTATCAACAAACCTCACAGCATCAAAATCAGGGGCATCCAAGTCGTAAGGACCAACAGTCTTCTGCTTTTTAGGAGGATGACCAGTAGTAGGAGAAGAGGCAGCACCAGAGGTTGGCTGGAGAGGATCAAAAGGAACCACACGAATCTGAGGAGTCGGGATGATTTTCCTCGGTCCAGAAGTGGCCGAGGTCGGCTTCTTCGGAGGAACTTGAGAAGATCCCTCTCCAGAAACTTTTGCTGAGATGTTTTGAGCAGCAGTCGCCTTGTTAGCCCGACGATAGGCCTTCATGGAATCTGTAGACTTCACCATTTCTGAAAAAGAAAAACAGCAAAATCAAGTTACAAGTAAGAAAGGGATAGATTGGCAAACAAACAAACAAATAAAGAAAAGCTAAAAAGAAATCGGCAACTACCCAATTCAGCACGAAGAAGGGAAGGATCTCCTAGAAACTTCTTCGTGTCGAGATGGGGAGGCTCTCCCCAATTTTCCTCTAACACATACACAAAGGCCTGCTCGACCTCATCCAGACTTTTCCAAGAATACCTAGCCACTACCATATTCTTTTGCCAGCACAAAGGGAAGGTAGGTTCATTATTTTCATCCAAAAAGAAGGGCCGAGCTCCCTCAATAGCTCAGACCTTGAAATAGTAGTTCTTAAAATCCCTAAAGGACTCATCATACATGGAGAACACTTTCTTTCCTTGGGTAGCTCGGAAAGAAATCCATGAAGCTTTCTTCTTAGCTACCCCAGGCTTCGTCAACACAAAAAGATAAAGAAAGAGAGTTTGGGTAGGCCAGATATCCAGTTCGTGACACAACAATTGGAAGATTTTTATAAAACCCCATGAGTTCAGATGGAGCTGAGAAGGAGCTACATTGCATGATCACAACAACTCGGTCTCAAAAGAGATAAAAGGAATGGTGATATTTAATTGACTAAAGAAGTAGTCATAAGCATAGAAAAAGGGCCATTCCCCTTGAGTCAAAGGAGGAAAACTAACCCTCTCCTCAAGGTCAGGCGACACCAACTCATAATTTTTCTCCTGATCCCGATTACTACAAATCCTATGGTGCCTCCTAAGTCGCACATAGTACTCAGGGTCAGCCACAGTAACACACATCAAAACAATGGAGTCCAGCCAGTCAGACATGCCATCCGGGATCTTAGTAGACATCTCAACAATATTTTTGCGAGAAGACATGGGTCAAATATTCCTACAGTAAGAAAAATAAAAATTGGGTTATTACCAAACAACTCGGGAAAATAAAGAAACAACTTGGACAATAACATTTGAACATCAAGAGTCAGATACGGCAGTAAAAGGGAAGCCTCAGGACTCACACTAAAGTCCAGGGGCACCCTTTGGAGGAAGTAACAAGGCAAAGAACCCGGAAAGAAAGAAATCGACAGTCTACGCCCTAACATCTCTCAACAAGAAAACACAATTCCTTTCTGGCAACGACACTCCACACAAAATAGCAAGAAGTCATCAATCACCAACAAAAATCGTCAAAGTTACAACCTTTCCTACCGACAGTTTATCGTCAAGGCTACAAAAAGTGCTCAAAGCCATAAACCCCAATCTACCAACAAATCTACAAAGGCCAAAAACTTTGATCAGAAGGATACAATCACAAAAAGAAAAACAGAAATAGTGACAAGCAAACGGCGATCAAGCACAAAGATGCAATCTTTTTCAGGAAGAACCAAGTTTTCTCAAAAGCAAAATATGCAACAGTAAAAACAGGCGCGAAGAACTATTGTCAAAGTATGAAGAAAGAAGATAGAAGAGAGAGCGATAGCTGCTCAAAGACCGAAACAAACGACAAATCCACACCAAAAATCGCTCTCGAACCGAAGAAGACAGAAAAGCTCCGAAACGTAAGGGAACGAAGCACTTCAGTGAATGATGAAGCAAAGGGCGAAGAGAAAGGAAGAAAAGAAACTATGAAATGACACTTTGAAATTCAAAAAGAAATGTAAAAGAGGGAAAGAAGGAAATGGCAAAGAGGAGTTAATGAGCTTTAAAACCGTCGCACGTTTCCAAGAAAAGCGCAACGCGTGCTACAGTTAAAAAGGAAGAGAAACGCTTCGCATCCAGGGAGCCTCAACAGGAGATCAACCCAAAGCAAGATGCTCGAACTCGACTTCCTCAAAAGGTCAAAATCTAAAGACACGACCTTAGCGGAAAGACCGAGATCAAGCAGGGAGCACTGCCCAGATATGAACGGGCTGATTGAAAGACAAAGCGACCGACCTCCTCAGGACAGGTCTCCCGACCTCTTCTCTAAAGAGTTCGGCCAAATCACCATAAGAGCTCAAAGCAGGTCCAAACGTAGGAACACAGCCCAAATCTAAAGGCAGCCAAGGCCTAGAAAGATAAAGGGGGTTCCCCTTAAAAATAAAGATGATTTCGCTCAAAAATAAGATAAGATAACTAACTTATCTCGAAGAAAGGTTACTCCCCGCTATTATAAATACGCTGGAGCACCTAGGTATAAGATATACTCTAATTCTACTAAAAATCTGCCTAAAGCACGTGCTAACTTAAGTATCGGAGTTTCTTGCAGGTACCACCACCCTCCGGTGACGAAGGATTAGCAGCACCACCAAGTCCAACAAGTCGGATACGTCAGCTCCGGCCACCACCTCATATCTCATCCGAGATGGACCTACAAGTTTCAGGTAACTCTCGAAACACTACTCCTAGTAACAATTGTCATTCCACTCATTAATTATTTAATATTTTTTTTTATTTCTATTAACACTTAGTAAACAAATTTTGGTTGCTAGCCTTTTTATTAAAATAAATAAATAAATATAAATAATTAATCCTCTAGATACACATGGTCTAAAACTGACCTAGAGTAATTCACCCCCACCCGCAAAATAGACTTACCATTCGTTTCTTGAAAAACGTTTAAGAAATAAGCTCTGTGCCAATTTATCCGCACCGTATACGAATTGAAAGCGACTATGTTGTTTTTTTTTATCTGAGGGGACCATGTTTAAATGATTATAAGGAGGAACACAAATTCAACTATTTCACATGTATCAAACACCAATAGAAAAATTATTTTATGGGTACTTGTTGAGAATTTGACGAATATACGTAAGACTTGAGGCACAATAGAAAATTCGTGTCTATTCTCTCTTTTATGTTTTTATTTCGTTATTTTAATACACACTCATAAATATAAATACAAATAAATAAATTATTATATTTATTTATATATAAAAAGTAATATTAATAATGAATTTTTTTTCTCAAATAAGTAAAAATATTAATATTCTCAAAACCAAAATAACATAACATTAATAAAAAATATTAATATTATAAATTAAATTACATGAATCATAAATATTAATACGGACATAGAATATGACACAATATATATATATATATATATATATATATATATATATATATATATATATATATATATATATAAAAAGAAAGTAATTTGAATATCGTTTTTTAATATAAAAAAGTCAACTGTGTTTAAATAAAAAAAATTTATTAAAAATTGAAATAAATAAAAATTGATTAAATTTTTAAAATTAATTTTATATTTAGAATTGTAATTATTAGTTTAAATTTCAGTTCTAAATTATAAAATATTTATTTAATTTTTCCCAACTATAAAAAATTTTACTACTAAAAATTATATATATACTTATATATATTGTTATATTATTTTATTTTTTGAAATATCAATATTTTTTATTTATTTGAGAAAAATTTGCGTTGTTAATATTGTCGTTTATATATAAATAAATATAATAATTTATTTATTTGTATTTACATTCATAAGTGTGTATTAAAATATTAAAATAAAAATATAGAAGAAAGAGAAAAGTGGCACAAATGTTCTTCCATATCTCAGTACTTATATCTATTATATTGTAATAACCACTAGTTAAGCCTTATATATGTTAATATTATGGATTATTTTAGTATGACTATGTTATAATGATTACTGTAATTATAGTATTTTAAATAGTGTTGCTAAAATTAAAGTAATTCTTTTTATTGCTAAACAATGTTTTTAAAAAGTAATGCTTAAAAATGTATTATCAAAATATAAAAAAAAAGTGTAATGTTATTTATTTATTTTTTTTGTATTTAAACGGAACTAAAATTTAAAATTATAAGACACTAATCAACCGGGATAAAGAAGTCCTTCTACAATTATCAAATAAAATTTGTCTCAAAGGTGCTAGTGACACATCAACAAAATTGAAACGTGAGTTACACTTTAATCCTTCTCTAGCTAAAAAATCAGCAACTCTGTTTCCTTCATTATAAATATAACTTAATCTAACTTGTCAGTTCTTTTTAAGCTATATAGATATATTTCTGATCAAATTATTGGGATGGTTTTTTGCATTTTCTTTAGTAATAACATCTATAAGCGCTTTTGAATCCAGATCTACAATAAGCCTCCTGACTCCTAACTCCCTGGCCGTTTTCAACCCATGCAACAAGCCCCGTATCTCTGCTTGAAAAGTTGAACAGACACCCAAGTTCGAGCAGTATCCAGCAACCCAACACCCCATCTCATCCCTTAAGAGTCCTCGACATGATGCTGTTCTTGGGTTTCCGCATGAAGCATCGTCAAAATTCAATTTGATCCAGTTACTAAGTGGACATGACAATGAAATCTATCTTTCTACTTTTTTGCTATACTCTCTAGTATACAGCTTTTAAGAAGCATTCCTAATCGAAATTGCTTGATTGCAAATGAAGGAGCACAAATCATTAGGCCTGGTGATATACGATATAAAAATCTCCTATTTCTCCAATGCCATAACCACCAGCAGGTAACTACAAATTGTGTTATCCAATCTATTTGGTTTGAACGTCCCAGCTTAGTGGAAAGGTTCCATCTGAGCCACGCTTCAAAGGAAGCTCTAAAGAAATCTTGAAGGAAGGCTGGGTGAATGAATTGGGTCCAAATTCTAGATGTCGCTGGGCAGTCTCTTAACAGGTGCTCTTGGGTCTCTTGGACTCCTTGGCATCTATGGCAGAATGGGGGTGCTCCAAAAAATTTTGATCTTCTTTTTGCAGTCATGAATTTTTGGTGTGTAGTCACCCACAAGAAACACCGCATTCTTTGGGGTCCTCTCCACTTCCATATCATATTCCACACTTGATCTTGTGGTTTTCCATGGCCTGCTAAAAGTTTATAAGCACTCGCAACAGAAAAATCTCTATTTTGAGTTGCATTCCACCGAATTCGATCTCTGCCCGCTTCTTGAAGGGGAAGGTGGATAGTTCTTATTTTGTTAATGGTGATATTCGGGAGATGATTCTTCAGAAGGGAGGAGTTTCAATCATTGTTTTGTTCCACAGCTTCAATAACTGTCATGTTCCTTATCTCTGCAGGGATCTGATTACTGGTTAGGTGCTCATAAATAGGTTCATTTTCTACCCAAGGATCATCCCAAAGGCGAGTCAATTTACCATTACCAATTGAGAAACTTGTATTTTTTGTCAAAGATCATCTTCACCTTTTTAAGATTTTTCCAAAATTTAGAATCTGAGCCTTTGACCTTCATCTCACCAGGAAATCGTCTCCCTTTATCATATTTATTCAGTAGTACTCTTGCCCAAAGAGTGTCATTATCCACTACTAATCTCTAGAAAGCTTTGAGCATGAAGGCTTCATTCATCAAGGAGAGTGATTTGAACAGCAAGCCTCCAAGGATTTTGGGTTTGCACAAAATATGCCAGCCCACATTGTGAAATTTTCTTTCTCCTTCATTCTCTGCCCATATGAATCTTCATTGCAATCTTTCAACTTCTTAACAAACTCCTTTAGGGATAATGGAATGCATCATATCATAGTTCAGAGAGGGAGTTAACACAGATTGAGCCAGAGTAACTCTACCAGCGAAAGACAAGCATGCTATTTTCCACCCACTGAGTTTATTCTTGACCCGTTCCACTGCACCCCTGAAATCTCTTTTCTGGGTTCTTCCATTAGTAATTATAGCACCCAGGTATTTTTTTCAGCTCAAAAGTTTCCTTGAACTTGCATCTGTTAGTGATATTATCCTTTAGGTTTTGTTCCACATTTTTGGAAAAGGATATGGTTGATTTTGCTTGATTTATCTTTAATCCTGACACAATGTAAAAAAGATCAAGAACTCTCCTAATATTATCTATTTGTTGAGTGGAAGCCTCAGTAAAAGGCAACAGGTCGTCTGCAAAGAAAAGGTGAGAAATTAAGGGCCCTTCCCGACCCATTCTCATAGGCATCCAGTCGCTTCGCATAACATTTTCTTCAATCAAGTGAGAGAGTTTCTCCATAGCCATAACGAAGAGATAGGGTGACATCGGATCACCTTGTCTAATTTTCCGAGTAGGCAAAAAGGCCTCCGTCTTACACTTGTTCCACAGAATTTTGTAAGAAATAGAAGACATACAACAGAGAATGATATTTTTCAATTGGTCTGGAACTCCAAACTCCTCCAAAACCTTTTCAATGAAGCTCTACTTCAACTGGTCATACGCCTTTTTGAAGTCAATTTTTATAGACATGAACTTCTTTTTTCCTTTTAATTTCCTCATATTGTGCCACAGCTCTTTGGAAATAATAACATTGTCATGTATCATTCTACCAGGTATAAAACTAGCCTGGTTTGGAGAAACGCTATCGGCAAGGAGGGGTTTGAGTTTAGAGATCACAATTTTAGTGATGGTATTGTAAGCAACATTGCAAGAGCTATAGGCCGAAATTGCGAGAAAAATTCTGGATTAGGAACCTTAGGGATCAGAGTGATGAGAGTTTGATGGATGGATTCAATAATCTGAGGGTTATGCCAGAGTTGTAAAATAAAAGGGATAAACGAATCTTTTACTACATTCCAATTCTCCTTATAGAAGAGAAGAGGGCTGGGAAACCATCTCCCCAGAGGATTTCAAGGACCTAATGTCAAACAACGCTTTTTGAATCTGAGTGCATGAAGGAGGAACAAAAAGGACATCTTTAAGATCTTTACGGAATTCCAGAAAAGTGAAAACCGTATTAAGGTAGGTGCAGTTGCCATTCTCTTCTTGGTAAAGGGCTTTGAAAATTTTTATAACCATCTCCATAACTTCCTCTTGTTGGTCACACCACTGCCCATCACTTTTCCAAAGCTTAAGGATTCTATTTTTCTTCCTTCTCATGGCTGTTTTTGTATGGTAGTACTTAGTATTTCTATCTCCATCAACAATCCAATTCTGTCTAGATTTTTGAAGCCAGAGTGTTTCTTCTTGATTTAGAATTTCTTTATGCTCTGTAACAAGTTGCTGCTCTAGGTCTTCGAGAAAGGGATTTCTGCCATAGGTTGAAGCTTTTTAGATACCATTGATTCTGTTTAGGACTCTTCTTTTTCTCTTAAACACATTGTCGAAGACATCGTTATTCCATTTTTTCAAATTGACAGCAAGTGAGTTGAGTGATGCAAGAAACGAATTAGAGAGACTCCAATTGTTTAAAACAAATTCATCAAAGTTGGGGTGTGATTTTCACATAGCCTCATAGCGGAAGGGCTTTTCACCTTTATCCATTCTCTCCGGTTTCATAATCACCAAGAGGGGGTGGTAATCAGACCTCACTCTAGGAAGCACTTTAACTCTAACATCTGAGAAGGAACTTCTCCAATCAACATTAGATAGGTGATGAGTGGATATTTTATACACTTTTTGGCATCATTTTCATATGGTTTTTAGCATGTTTTGCTTTATTTTTATTAAGTTTTTATAGGTTTTAGTGTTAAATTCACATTTTTGGATTCCACTATGAGTTTTTGTATTTTTATGCAATTTTAGGTATTTTCCACTCAGAAGTGCTTTTCTAGAGTTACATAAATTCAAATGGAGCATTCTTAACGGCTATAGAAACCTGACTTCCAGAGCTTTCTAGCAATGTATAATAGTCCATACTTTTCTTCGGATTAGAAGGCTCAAAACTGTCGTCTAACGCTAGCCATCTGACTAGTCCTGGCGTCTAGCGCCAGAAAAGGATTCCAAGCTGGAATACAACGCCCAAAAAGGTGCCAGGGCTGGAGTTCAACACCCAAAGAAGCCTAAGCACATGGATTTCATCTTAGCTCAGCACAAACACTCCCCAAGTGGGTCCCAGAAGTGGATTTTAGCACTAAATAGACTGTTTTACCCTTACTAGTCATTAGTTTAGTATTTAAAGTAGAAGATCACTCTTTGTTAAGAATCTTCAGCCCTATTTTCGTTTTCACCATTGTATTTTACTTTCAGTATGAGTTTCTAAACCTCCTAGGTTGAGGGGAGGAGCCCTGCTGAGTCCTATGAATTAATGAAAGTATTACTGTTTCTCTTCGATCCGTATTTCATTAATTCTAAGATGTATATTTGTTCTTCATCAATATGAATGCGTTGAACTGGCATAAGGTTATCACATTCTACATGGGTTCAGAGTGCGTCTTTCATCAAACAATGATGAACCACCAGCTTGAATATACATCTCTCAGACGGCTAATCCACAACTTCGTTGGAGACTTCTCGAGACATCAGTTTAACCGATTTACGGGGAGATTAGGGTCTCTGTGGTAGAGGCTAGAACCCAAGCTGCAGCATTCTCTGATCCGGAAGATCCGACCTTGTCTGTGGCGCTTTGAGTAGCATCATTAAGGAGAATGGACTGTACGAGCTTCACCCTTAATCAGAATGGATCCGCACTAAACCTTGGGTTCAGATCTGGAGGAGTATTGGCAGCTGCTTAAACCAGTGTTAATCACATACAGTCTGCCATTGAAGAAATCACTCACAAGCAAAGAGAGTAGTAATACCAGAGTTAATTCAGAAGGACAAGGCAACTCCAATCCTTAACTCTATTCCTCTTACTAATTTAATCCTAACATTTAATCCTAACTTTAAAATCACACTGCATCTACACATAAACCTTCTGATTCACCTGACTAAGACCTGCAAGATAACCATAGCTTGCTTCAAACTACAACCCTCGTGGGATTAACCCTGACTCGCTCAGGTATTACTTGGACGACCCAGTGCACTTGTTGGTACAGCTGTATGAAAGTGTGGGGATTCGTGCACCACTCGGGCTCTATCCAACCGTTTAAAAACTCTCTCCAACCCATTGCACTGCCCCCCTCTCCAACTAAACCTTGTACCACAGTACCCCATGTCTATTAGATTGCAGGTGTTAATCCAGTCCTTAAATTTTCTACAGGCATTGGTGAAAGAGCATTACCGTCGGCTTAGAATTTCTTCTCGGTAAAAGAGAAATAACCTCGTTGCAAATATAGTTCTAAACCTACAAATAACACTCAATCAAAGTTTAATTTTCGGTTGTCACAAGTCCAATCCAATAAAGATAACCGAGAGTATTAGTCCCGGGTCGTTCTCCCTAGGAATTACAATCGAGTGCTCAATTATTGGTTATGAGTTTCACGGGTTGGGTTGATAAAAGGGCAAGAAAATAAATGACAAGAAAATAAAAAAAAACAAGTAAGAAAAGCAATTACTAAAGAGAGACATTCTTGGCAAGGATTGAGAATATAGGCTTTCTATCCTAGTCATCAATTATCATACAATGATTAACAAGAGCTAATCCTATTTCGTCATCTCCAACATCGGAAGAAGGTACAATGTTATCTTCAACACAGATAGAAAGTCAAATAAGACTAGTTAATCTCAATCCATAAGTCCTAATCATCTTACTAATTGAATTAACAAGAGATTAGAGTCAATGGAAATAATATTAACTAATAATTCTAGATCACCAACATAAGTTGGGTATTAATGACTCATGATCACCTAATTTCTCTTTCCAAGCCAAGAATGCTCAAAAACTACTTTAAACCTAAGCCAAGCATTTTGTCAAACACTTGGAAAGTATAAAAGGAAAGCATCATAAAAGTGCAAGAATAATAAATCTACAACTACTCAAAGCAAGAAATTAACAATAACAACTAAGGAAAGAACATTAAACATGAAATACCTCAAAATTGCATTAAAGGAAATTAAAATCAACAAAGTGCTCATAACATAAAAGCAACAAAATAAAGGAAATGACAAGTACAACTAGAAGAGCAAAGATGTAGCAACAATAAATTGTAAGAAAAAGTAGATGAAAACAAGAATTAAACCTAAATCTAAGAAGAGTCTACCCTAGATCTACTCTAATTCTAGAGAGAAGAGGGAGCTTCTCTCTCTAGAAAACTACCCTAAAACATGATGCTAAGCTAATTTAATTGCTCCCACCTTGTTCCCTCTTGATTTGCGCCTCATATACTTTAGAATTGAGTTAGATTTGGGACTTAGCAAGCTCAGAAATCGCCCCCAGCGTTTTGCCTTTAATGAGGTCACGTGCCGGTTGTCACGCGTACACATCGGTCATGCGTACGCGTCACTTGGCGATTTTTCTCATCATGCGTACACGTCAGTCACGCGTACACATCGCCTTGATGGATTTCTTCTTCACGCGTACGCGTCGGTCATGCGTACGCGTCGCCTTGAATCTTCCAACTCCTTGTTTTCCGTGAATTCTCTATCTTGCATGCTTTTCTCTTCACTCATTTGATCCATTCCTTGCCTTTTAACCCTAAAATCACTAACAAACACATCAAGGCATCGATTGGAATCAAAATAAATTAATTTTAACTAATTCAAGGCCCAAAAATCATGTTTTTAACTCTTAAGCATGAATTAGGGAGAATTACAAAAGCATGCTATTTCATTGAATAAATGTGAGATAAGTTGATAAAATTCCCTAAATTTAACACAAAATAAACCACAAAATTGGGGTTTATCAAACGACATGAATTCTTGCACCCCCTTTTTTCTCGCACACCTCCGCAATTTCATTGTAGTCGCCAACTAGCATCCAAGGCATATCTATATTACAAGCAATCTGTTTAATCTTTTCAAAAAACACCTTTTTAAGGCTTTCTTGGGGACTCACATAAATAGCAGTTAAAGCCCATGGAACTCTACATTGATCATTTATAGACATATGAATAAACTGAGTATGCATTTCAATATAGGTTACTTGTAGGGAGTCACAATTCCATAGAGCCCAGATGCCACCACTGTAGTCTGTGCTTCATGCATGCAATAGTATTTGAAACCCAGGCTTCTGATAATCTCCTTAGCCCTCATGCCACTACATCTAGTTTCAAAAAGGAGCACCAAATTAGGATGCTTCTGTCTAACCAGTTCTTTAAGCTTGCTAATCGAAGCATGGTTGGCAATCCTTCTTATATTCCAAGCAAGGATCTTCAAAGAGAAAAATCTAAACATAAATAACAAGAGTGAAACTCTGTATTTGCTTGAACAGCTTATTCCAAAAACAACCAGTATTCATTACGAGCACACCATTTCATCCTCTAGAGAAGGATGCTCTTCCATAGCCACTTCTGCAATTACCATCTCTCTATTTTCAACGTCCTTTATTACCATAGAGAGCTCCCTAGAGTCAATGGAAACAAAGCTTGGGGGTACTGGATCAGGGAGTTCATTAGAAGGAGTTGGGTTAAACGCTGAATCTACAAAAATATGGAAGGGTGTTGGGCTGCAGGGTGATGGGTTGGCCCAATTCTCTGGATGGTGTTGGGGGTCAGGGGGGGTGATTAGTCGAAAATATTCCGGGTGGGGCTAAAGAGGAAGTAGGTTTAGGGACAGATGGGTTCTCTTTAGAGATAGGATGGGCTTGTTGTAGGGTCAAAGAGATGCCTTTGTAATGAGCTGGCTGGGTCTTGGGCAGTGAGCTGGTTCAGGTTTTGGGTTGGGTAGGGTTAGCTTCGGATGACTGAGCCTTCTCTTGGTGGGTAGCACCTGAATGAATCACACCATGACGTTATGGAGATGCCTCTTTGTGTATCTCATCATTGAAAGATTCTTCTATTTGCAGCACAGTAAAACAAGATTGTTTCCATTTTCACCCACATTCTGTCCTTTTTCTTGCACAATTTTCTTTGCCACGTGTATGTCTCTGCACTAACATCCAAGGGCAAAAACCCCCATCATTTTCCCACTGGACTTTTTTGCCCTTGTCAATCTTGTCATTTACATTTTTGTCCCTTTCTTCTACCTCTGGATTTCTTGCTGTGTTTTTGCCATTATCGTTTTGAGCCTCTGAAGCATTCTTTTTCTTCTCAGGGCAGTTCTCCCTGTCATGGCCCACTCTTTTGTACGAAAAGCAAACTAGATAGAGCTCTTTGTATTCAACTGCGTGAGGTATACCATTGATTAGGTATTGGGACACCAGAGATTTGTCAAGTTCCACTTCCACACAAATTTTGGCAAACTTTCCCCTGGAGACCTCTGTAGTGTTGCTATCCACTTTCAGTGTTCTCCCCACTATGTTCCCAATTTTTTGTAGAATAGTCCTATTGTAGTATTTTATTGCTAGTCTTGGAAGCCTCACCCAGGCAGCAATCTTATGAATAAAATGGATGCCGTAGTTGGATCAAAATCCGGTTTCCAAAACTGAACAGTCAAGTAGTGATTTAGAATCTTCCACGGTCCTTCCATAAGAGTGTAATCCAAATCCTCCGAATTGAAAAATCTTATCAAGAAGAAATCACCACCCAGGTCTATCACCTTAATGCTTCCCATTTTGGCCCACATAGTTTCCAATCTCCTTTTCAGAGCCAAAAGAGAGATTTTTCTGCCAAGCAGTTTTACTATTAGGGAGTTCCACTATTCCTCCCTAATTTCTTTTTATATACTCTCCCCTATAATCAGATTCAGTAAGCCATTAGGCATTTTTTTATAGTAATCTCCTCATCATCTATATCTTCGTCCTCATCATCTCTGTTCTCCTCTTCATGTACCTTTTTCTGCTTCATCTTCCCTATTGACTTCTGCACTGGGGTCTCCTTGTTGAGGGACACTTTTTCCTGTCTTGACTATGTTGGCAAAAAAAGTTGACAATCCCTGTGTTCCCTTTTTCGATTCTTCCTCTGGAGGCATTTCATCAACATGCATCATGGAATGTTCCCGATGTTCTCCCTCTTTATGTCCTTCCATCCAAGCATCCACCCTCGGATGAATGCAAACAGATCCAGAAAACTCTTTACCTTCCCCATTCTTCTTTACTTTTTTCCCAAGACCCTGTTGCAGATCTTGTTCGGCATTAGGTTCTCTTCTTGGCTCATGGGACCGAGAGGCTCCTCCTCTCACAAAGCCTCCTCTCATCGGTGGCCAAACATGTTATTGTGAGGCAAAGACGAAAAAGTGTACGGAGAGAACAAGTTGGCTCAAAAAGGGTTTAAAACCACCCAATGACATTTTTACACTTGTTCCACCCATTTCATAAGATTAAGAACGAAAACAACACCTTAGAATTGAATCAAACATATATTAAAATAGAAGAATAATAATCTTAATCCATTGAAATAAACAGAACTTCTAACCTTAACCAAGAGGTTTAGTTGTTGATAACTTACAGAGAAGACAGGGTTCTGAAAAAAGTGCGGAAGGAAGAAGATAATGTTTGAACCCTTTGCTAGGGTTAATCTTTTTCTTTTCATACTAATCAAATTATCAATGGGAAATAAAAATAAAACAAAAGAATAATAAATACTAAACCTAAAAGATATTGTTTATAATTAAAAATTACAAAAAGAAAAAAAAATAAAACTAAGAAGTGCTAAATCCACTTAAAGGCCCAATTGAGTGTGACTCGGGCTGCTGCTGGCATTTTACTTTAGGAATGAGTGTTAAACGCCAGAGAGGGGGAGTAACGCTGCTGGCCCTGCTCCCCTGCTGGTGTGAAATGCCGAGTGGGTGTTCAGCGCTTAGGGAGGTGCTGGCAGCATTTCCTTCTTTTGCTCCAGGCTCCTCCAAACTGCTCCGAATTTCACCTAAAACCATAAAAATACAAGAAAAACTCAAAGTAGCATCCAAAGGTGATTTTTGCACTAAAATCAAGTAAAAGTGAATAAAATCTAACTCAAAACAATATAAAAATAACTAGAAAAATGGTATAAGATGCTCATGCATCACAACACCTAACTTAAACTGTTGCTTGTCCTCAAGCAACCAAAAACAATATAGGACCAAAGAAGAGATAATGCTTAAGATTTTGAGTTGTCAATTAAGCTCGGGTACAGTTACTGAATGAGGCTTATGACTCTCCAATTCTGAATAGGTTTGAAATCTCACTATCCTTCGAAGCTAAAAAATATTGGCATCTTTCAAAACTAGAATTCGGCTGGTATTATTGATTCTCTTCTTTAGGCTCTAGTTAGTTCTTTGAACACAGCTTTTCTTTTCTTTGGTTCTTTTCACCTTTGAACCTAGCTGTGACTATAAGTGTTTTGTTTTCAAGCTTAACTTGATACATAAATACCACAAGCACTTAACTGGGGGAACCTTTTGGGTTCAAATTTTTCTTTGCTTTTTCTCCCAAACAGTGGTACTCAGAGCCTTAGGCATACTCTGTAACAGCAATGAGTCACAACTTTAAGTGCTCAGTCTCAAGAGTTACTTGACACTTTCACACCACAAGCATATGGTTAGGGAAGACCACTCTTTTGAGCTTTAGATAAGTTTCGACCCTCCTAACCATTGATGCTCAAAGCCTTGGACCTTTTTTTTTATTTTTCTTTTATTTTCAATTCTTTTTGCTGTTTATTTTTCCTCAAAAATCAATCTTTTCTTATTTCAGAGAATCAATAATACTTCTTTAACTTCCTGTTCCTCAAGAACTAATATTCTCAATTCTAATATCACATATGCACAGTTAATTCATACATTCATTAATAGAGATAAAGCCACCATGCCAAAGTAACTAAAAAACACAAGGCATATATAACTCGAATTCTCATGTACTTTATCATTAATCTTCTTGTTAAAACTGTATTTAAGTTTAATGGGTGGTACATGAGATATTTTTTAAAAAAATTAACTTAAAAATTTTAAAATTAACTTACTAAACTAGAAAGCAAGAAATCCTAATAGTGATCATGTAACTTAGAATGGAAAAACAAAAAATGGAATAAAGTACTAAAAACAGAGATAAGATAGGGGAGATGAGGGTGAAACTCAACCACCTCAGTCCTGGTGGTTGCTGCTCTCTCCGGATGATCCCTTCTGGTGCTTCAACTCTTCCAACTCGCGCCCCTGCTTCTTTTGTTCCTCAGTCAGCTTATGAAGGATGATAGACTGGCTCCTGTGTTCTTCTTTTAGTTGGTCCATGTTGGATATCAACTGTCCAATGGATACTGCCAGTTGAGTCCAGTACTCACGCAGAGGGATGCTTTGCTCTGAAGAGGGGGAACTAGCTTCTGAAGTGGTACTTGCTCAAGTTCCCGAGTGTACTCCATGCTCTTCTTAGTGATTGGGTTGTCCACTACAATAAATATATCTCTGTAAATCTGGACTTTTTTCGCCTCACATAAGTGAGAGATGAGATGAGAGAAAGCCAGCCTAGAGAGGGTTGAGGTCTTTATTGCGATATTGTATATCTCCAAAGGAACCACTTGATGAACTTCCACTTCATTGCCAAGTATAATGCAGTGGATCATCACAACTTACCTCATAGTGACCTCAGAACAGTTACTAGTGGGGAAGATGGAGCGTTGAATGAACTCTAGCCATCCTCTAGCAACTAGCTTAAGATCATTCTTTCTCAGCTGGAATGGCTGACCCTTAGTGTCCCTCTTCCATTGTGCTCCGGGGAGGCATATATCTTTGAGAACTTGATCCACTCTCGGATCGGCTTGTACTCTCCTATTGAAAGAGTGAGGGTCATCTTTTGGTGGAGGTAGCTTAAAGATTTCCCTCACTTTTTCCATTCTGAACTGCAGAGTTCTCCTTCGGACCATAGTGCGCCAAGTTTTGAACTCGGGATGCTCCTTCTTGTGTTTGTTTGTCATCCATAGATTTGCATAAAATTCTCGGACTTTTAGAACTCCGACTTCAGTCACAGGATTGGCCAGAACTTCCCAACCCCTAATTCAAATTTGCTCTTGAATTTTTGGCTACTCATCATCCATCATTTCAAATTTTACTTCTGGAATTACCTTATTCTTGCTAACGACACTGTAGTAATATTCCTCATTAAGTTGGTGTAAAACCGGTGGAGCTCGTAGGCGACTGTTGAGGGAGCTTTTTCTTTCCTCTTTCTTGAGGATGATTCCCCAACCTTTGGTGCCATGGAGAGTGAGAAGCGGAGTGTCCTAACACCAGAATTAAAACTTTTGCCCGTCCTTGAGGAAAGAGAAAAGAAAAGAAAGAGATAGAAAGCGATAGGGAAGGAAGAAAGAGGAGTAGGGAGGAAGTGTGAGGAGATTGAAGGTTGGAGGTGGTATTTATAGGGGTGGGACAGTGGCAAATGGTGCGCAAAATTAGAACTCACATAACTGAACCAGCAAGTGCACCGGGTCGTCCAAGTAATACCTCAGGTGAGTGAGGGTTGATCCCACGAGGATTGTCGGATTGAGCAATCAGTGGTTATCCTGTAGATTTTAGTCAAGCGAATAGAAAGTTGATTGTTGTTGTTGTAGGTGCATAAACAAAACAATACGGAAGCAATAAAGAATTGATGTAGAAATAATGGTAAGAAATTTGTTAAGGCCTTGGATATGCTTATTCTTCCAGATTAATACTTCTTACTGATTACTTTAACAATGGATGATTCTATCAATGACAAGGCTGTAAGTGATTAAAGCAAGGGCCAGTGGTTATTAATCTCCTCTGATCCAAACCAAACGCCAGGACCAGTGGTCATTCAATCTGGACGAAGGTGAAGCTCACACAATTCAATCTCTGGTGATCCTACTCAAAACGGCACAAACAAGGTCAGATCTTCCGGATCGGAGAATGAAGCTCTATGATTCTAGCCTTAGCGCGACAGAAACCTCAATTACCTATGACTAACGAGATTTTATGTCACATATCCCAATTAGCCCAGATAACTTGTTGGAACCTGTGATGCATTCTCAAGCTGCAGCTCAATACTATCCTGCCAGGGAATCGCAAGAACTCATGTAGAATAAAGGGTCATACGCCAGTTCCACCCCAGATTCATAAGGATGAAGAACGAAAATGCATCATAGAATAGAATCAAACATATATTAAAGGAGAAAGGTAATGATATTAATCCATGAGAATGAGCAGAGCTCCTATCCTTAACCTAGAAGGTTTAGCTGCTCAAACTTTATAGAGAAAAGGAAATAATGTATGATAAGTCGGAAGATGATTATCCAGATCCTAAACATGGGTGATCTTCTCCTATATATACTAATAACTAGACCTAAAAAGATATTAATAATAATTAAAAATTACAAAATGGAGATAAACTAAGCGATAGGTGCAAAAATCCACTTCTGGACCCACTTGGTGAGTATTTGGGCTGAGCTTGGCGTTCAACTTGGGTGAGTGGGCGTTGAATGCCCACTAGGGGGTGAATGCGCTGCCTTGTGCTCCTTGGTGGTGTTGGACGCCAGTTTTGGGCGTCCAATGCTGGCCTTGGTCCTTCTTTGGCGTTGAACGCCAAAAAGGGAGTAAGTTTGTCGTTCAACGCCCGTTTTGGGCAGTTCGATCCAAAGAAAAGTATAGACCATTATATATTGCTGGTAAGCTCTAGAAGTTAGCTTTCCAACACCGTTGAGAGTGCATCAATTGAACCTCTGATAAACCACTATTTTATGGTTTATCTTGTGTTTAATTGAGTGGTTTCATCAAGTCTTCACCCACTTATTCATACTAATTGCATGATTTTACATTTTCCTTCCTAGTATTGTTTTATGGTTGAAAACTTGCTTCCTAGAGATCTTTAATTAGTATATTTTAATTCTCCTTTATACCATTCGATGCCGTGATCCGTGTGTTAAGTGTTTCAGGCTTTATAGGGTAGGAATAGCTTAGAGAATGGAGAGGAAGCTTACAAAAATGGAAGGAACACAAGAAACTAAGGAGATGACCAGCGAACACTGACGCGCGCGCATGGCTCACGCGAGCGCGCGAAATGGAGAAATTGCAATGACGCGTACACGTCCCTGACGCGTACGCGCGGATTGGAGTCTGCACGAATGACGCAAATGCGTGGACGACGCATACGCGTGACAAGGAAAATCGCTGAATGACGCGCACGCGTGACCTGCGCGATCTACAGAATTAACAAAAAACGCTGGGGGAAATTTCGGGCGGCGTTTTGACCCAGTTTTCGGCCCAGAAACACCGAATAAAGCCAGGGAACATGCAGAGACTCAAGAGAGATTAGATACACATCAAGACACATTGACATATTCTCATTAGGATAGTTTTAGGTTTTTAGATCTGAATTTAGAGAGGGTTACTTTCCTTCTAGGTTCTCTTTACATTCATAGTTAATTAGTTTTATGCTTTTGGATATTGAATAAGTCATTGCCTCCATTGAAGACATTATTCTAGTTTGTTTCTTTACTTACTCTTTTATTTATTTATAACATATTCTTAATTCTTACTTAGAGTAGTAATTGGATTATTTTCATGAATTGTTAATGCAGAGAATTACTTTTATTTTCAATTAATTTTGAATCCCTATTTTATTTAATTCATCATGTCTTCTTATATTTTTATGAGCGTTATATTCATGTCAATGGAGTAGACTCCATACTTGACATGGGGGTTGATTAAAAGGAGACACTTGAGTTGGAAGGCTTAAGTGCTGATTAACTGGAAATTGTTGGCTAGTTCTGTATTTACTAACGCTAGACCTTCCCAAGGGAGAGGACTAGGATTTGCGAATAAGAGTTAGCTTAATCACTTGACTTTCCTTTATTTAGTAAGGGTTAACTAAGTGAAAACAACAACATTTTTAATACTACACTTAAGAGATCCCAACAAGGATAGAACTTCCAATTAATCATTCTCCTAGTCAAGGCTTTTTATTTAGAATATTAATAATCATTCTTAGTTTTTATTGCCCTAATTTACAATTATTTAATTGCTTATCAACCAAATTCAAACTCTTTCGGAAAATTTCTAATTAATAAATTAGCATCCTTTCTCGCAACTCGTTGGGAGACGACCTGGGATTCATACTCCCAGTATTTTTATTCTAAATTTTTGTGACACCTTTTTAAATCGGTGAGGCGGATTTTAGCTGGTTAAGAGCTATACTTGCAATGCTATTCTCTTATTTAAAATCTCTTAATTGGCCTAACTTCTGCCACGCACCAACCTCTATAACTCAAGATATGCTCGTTGGAATGCACAGAGGTCATGATCTGACAACATCTGTTATCCTTGCTTTGCCTCTGAATCAGACTTTGCCAAAACTTGCCAATTTCACCTAAAAATCACCTAAGATCATAAGAAAAACACAAAAACTCAAAGTAGTATAAAAAATGTGAATTGTGCACTAAAATCTACTAAAACATAATAAAACTTAATAAAATATAACCAAAAACACTAAGAAAATAGTACCAAAAAGGGTATAAAATATCTACTCATCAGCAAATTCGGCCTTGGGTGGTGGTTGTTGAAAAATTGGAGTGAATATTTGATTGATGGGAAGATGGAGAAAAAAGATATGACTAGAATATGTAAAGATATGGTATAAAAATAATGGGAATGTAGAGAGATTTTGGTGAAGGAGAATCAGTGGGGAGAATCAAAAGGTTGAGATATGAAAGGGTATGAGTGTAGTTTACGAAATTTGGTTGAAATTTAACTCATAGGTGAATCTGTCCCCTCCCCTGGCGTGAAATGCCAGTCTGGCGTTGAACGTCGAGAGTGTGTGTGTGTGTTTTTTTTTCTCCATTGGTGGCGTTAGACGTCTACAATGGACGTAAAACGCCTCATGGGGACCAAACTTTACCAAGCAAACGTCCAAATTGGACGTAAAACGCCCATATGCCCACATCCCCCTTTGGCGCTGAACGCCAGGCTGGCGTTTGGCGCCACCAGGGGATCTCCTCTAAGGTGTGCTATTTTTTTTTTTTGTCTGAGTGATTCTATCTCTGCTCTGAGTACTGTACATGATCAAAAATGTCAGAAAACCTAGAAAAACTTTGAAATCAGTAAAAAATAAAATGAAATCAAACTAAAAGAAAGCTGAAATAAAACTGAAATAAACTAAAGGATACTCTTGGTTGGGTTGCCTCCCAACAAGCGCTTCTTTGCCGTTATTAGCTTGACATTCACTACTGTTAAGTCAGCAGGTCTAAATACAAAAAAAAAAAAAATAATGAAGAGGATAGCACAAGAAAAAAAAAAGAGAAATGAATATGCAAATACTTAATGCTGACACGCCTATAATAAGTGAAAAACGATGAGGTCTTCATGAGATTGTTTCTGAGAAAATTATTACAAAATGGTTTACTTAATCTTTATTGTGTTTCCATTTATGATATACTACGTTTTATTTCATTTGTGAGGTACTATATTTTATTCTTTTGTAATGTAACTTTTAAAACAATTCAATATTATTATCAACCAGCGTTTATGAAAGTAACTGTTGTAAAACTAACTATTTTTTAGTTATGAACTAGCTGTTACAAATTAGTCATTTTAAAACTAGCCGTTATGAACTAGTCATTGTTATGTATGAAGTTATTAACTTTTTTTTTCTTGTATGTTATTAATTTATAATAGTAATTTTTTAATTTACAAATTTTAATAATATTATTGTGAAAAAATTAATTTAATAGCTATATTAATTTATTTTTATTTTAGTTAATTAAATTGATAAGAATACAATAGAACCAAAGTGAGTCTCTTCTATTGGAAAAAAGAGAGACATTTTTAGTCCCTATTTATTGTTTATGATATAAAAGCTTATATAGAGTTATATTTTATGACAAGTAGGCCATAAATAGATATTGGAAAGAATTTTCCACTCGAGTTGCTCTAACTTTTTAAATTTATTAGTTACAAATAACTTTTATTTTCTTTGGAGAACTATTGTTTTCAATCAACCTTTTGCTCCGTTGATACTATTAGAAAAGTCACTTTCATGGACTATTTATTCTACTTTTAGCAGTAATTAAATATTAGTCGTCTTATACTTTATTGCCAAAAGATTTTAGCAGCAATTATAAAATTGCCGATAAAGACCTTTTTAATAGCCGAAAAAATATATATAATTACTATTATAATATATAATAATAATGACAAATATATAATTGTTATAAAAACATAAAGTAAATAAGACATATACTTATCATGATCTTATTGCTACTAAAAATGATTTTTATTATAATGTGAACAATGATAAAAATTACAAACCAAACAATTTGTAAGTGTTCATAATAATTAATATTATTATTAATTATTAATATGTTAAATTTATAAATATCTTTTAATTTTCTATTATTTACAAGGTTCAAATATCGTATAAATATATGCAAAAAAATGTATCACCGAAATAAAATATTTTTTATTATAAATTTTAAGTCATAACTAAATAATTGGTCTCTATCCTATTAAACTTATACTTCATGTACTTGTACCGAAAATCACACACATACTTTGTACCTTTCAATTTTAAGAATTTATAATAATTTTAAGCACTTATATGGTCTGTTTATCCTAATCTTATAAATATTTACGAGAATAAAACTATTAAAATTCTCGATTAGAATAACACCACTCTTATATTTATATATATAGATAGAATTCTTTGATAAATAATATTATCAATCTATTAAGAATTTTAACTCATCCTCTTATTTAGTTATAACACACTAAATCCTATACTTTATTATTCTAATTATTATATAAGTTGTTATTACCTATAAAACCTCAAGACTAGTAGTCTATAAGAATAAGGTTGAGTTTCTAGCATTTAACAAACCTTTAATTAAAAGATCTGTTAAATTTTTTTGAGATCTTACATAAATGATGATAATTATATCATTATCTATTAGTTGACTTAAAGTCATGTCTCATCAAGCTTATGCCTTTAATTTTTAATTATAAACCTTATTATATGCTTGTGACATTGATGATTCACTATCACAAAAAAATGAGATAACTGAGAATTCTTGTTATAGTTTTTTAACGTTGGTTACTAGTTTTTTCTATAAACCTTAATAATTTGCATATATAACAAGGTGTAGGTCTCTGAATCTAGCACTTTCTCTAAATACAGGAAATACCTCACCAAATTCGACCTTAGATTGTTCATCCTTAGAATTTGGAGGTGTCATCTTTTTCTGCGAATGCCATGAATTCCCACCATTTGAATCTCATGGTATACATCATAAGTATAATAAAATCTAGCCACATCATGAACTTCCCCCACTGCTAAAAAAAACTTACTATTATCATTATCCGAATCAGACTCTCCAACCACCAATTTATCATCCCCAAAAAAATTTTTCTCCTCTCTTTACTTAGATTTTCTAGTGGTACACCTTCAACTCTATTCTCTTGACTGCTGAAATTTTTATAGCAATGTCATCCTCAGTTGACCTTTTTTATCACCAAGCTTATAAAAATTATCTTTTACACTATCATAGCTGTCTAATAACTTATTTGGCTCATCTACTTTTGTATTCCTTTGTATAAATTTTTCTTTACTTGAAGATCTTGTTAGAGGACCTTTATTTGGATAAAGGCCCTTTAGCTCTTGTTGCTTCACATCTACCTCTCTTGATTTTTTTTCTTGGCTGAAGTATTCTTGTTTGGTGTAATTTTTAGATTAGGCCTTGGTTTGGATTTGGAGCTAACATTAGGTTCGACCATTTTTGTGGGTTACGACCTAGGCTTGCTACTAGGCTTGGAATTAGGCATTGAATTAATGTCTTCTTTGGAGTTTCAAATGGAGTCAAAGTGGATAACGGATTGAAAATTTAATTTTAGAAAGTGATGGATATTGGATTAGGAATTGGTACTAGTATAGATTCATTAGTTGGAGTTTGAATTAGAGAGGAAGCGTTCATGTTAACTGGAGTTGGAATTGGTGCTTGCTCTTCAATGATAATTGGGTTGGATGGAGAAGGGTCAACAGGCATAGATATGGGCTTGGAAGTTGAATTTGAGTTTGGATGAACTGACTCACTAGGGACTTCACACATTATCACTTGCAATGGGGTATAACCACAAACTTTTTGCCATTAATAATTTATGGTTTAGAGACTTTATGCTCATAGTATACATGCACAACTTTCTTGTTTCTTTGAAAATAAAAGCACGTCTCTAAAAATGAGTAGGGACTCATAAACTAGTTTTTAATAGTCTGTTGGGAACTAACTACCAAATATTAATCCACCTTGTCATATATAGCCAATGTATTTGTGGTAGTCCTTGATAAAAAACAGATCCAATGTATTTGTATTAAGTAATGTATTTATATTAAGTCCACGCACGTTTCCATTCTAATTAGTGACAAGTAAACCCATGATGATATATAATAGTAATCAAATGATCTTTTATCTGCACACAAAAAGTTAAATACTTGATCAACATCAAATTGAAAAAAATTCAATTGCTATTTACTTTATTCAAACTACATTGTCCAGGAGATGACCAATTCCTACATTATCACTTAGCCTGAACCCAAATCATATTACCTTCTAACACATAATAATAAAAAGCAATAATGAAATAGGAATGAACTAGAATAAATATCAACCTTGATACATGTTCAAAAAGATAACTAGGGCATTCTAAGGCAAAAGGGAAAAATAAAAATTTCACACTTCCAAAAGACTTTATCACTAGAGCACGTGCAAAAAAATTTAAGAAAAGCTTTGAAAACTTGGCAACACTTATGCATAAAGTGTTACGTTAAGTTCCAACCAAAGAAAAATGGGCAAGACCCATTGGACTAAGTTAGGACAGCAAAAAATCCAATAATGCTTTCCAAATTTAGTGGGAAGCATAGTTTATCATTAAAATTTGAAAATTTAGGCCTTTGTTTTAGTTTGTTTTATTGTTAAAGTTTGTTAGAAGATTTGTTTAGTTTTGATTTGCTTAGTAATATTTTTTTAAAATTTAAAATTTAAATCAAATCTGATCTAATCCATTAAAGATCAAATCTGATTTAAATTTCAAAATCTAATCTTATCTTTTTAGTTTGTTAGGGGCCTATTTAAACACCTTTGGTGAGACCATTTACACAATTTTTGATGAATAATTTTTCCATTGCTTTTAGCACTTTTTTATTGTGTGATTAAGTGAGGTGAATGATTTGTTTTGCTTGTTGCATGAAGAAAATTGAAGGATCCAATACTAAGGTGATCTACGTGGTGATTGCTTTCAGTTTTCATCCCTCTGATTTAGGTTGTCAAGGACAGATTCTTTGAAAGTCTAGTAGGGAGCCCCTTCCGGTGACCTAGGTTACTAAGAACAGGTTTCTTAGAGGTCTAGTAGGAAAAACTCCATTTATCTATCTTTTGTGTTTTTACTGTGTTCTTTTGGGTGTGCCCTTTACTGAATAATCCTTATCTATTGTGGTAAAACCCCTAAGCCCAATCAATTTCTTATCAAATCTAATCAATCAAAAAAATTAAACCTAAACACCAAAAAATTCGGTAGAATTAAACCCTAACAAAAAATTTGGTGGAATTAAACCCTAACACAAAGGAGATGCTCCCAGGTTTACCTCCGTTATGAGGTATTGAGTATCAGATTGACTTTGTCCCTGAATCAAGCATTCCTAACCGGCCAGCTTACCGGACCAATCATGAGGAAACGAAGGAACTGCAACGGCAAGTCGATGACCTTTTGGCTAAGGGTTTGGTGAGAGAAAGCACGAGTCCTTGTGTTGTTCCGGTACTGTTGGTGCCCAAGAAGGATGGTTCATGGAGGATGTTTGCTGACTGCAGAGCTATAAACAAGATTACGTTAAAGTATCGCCATCTTATTCCTATACTTGATGATATACTTGATGAATTGCATGGTTCTGTTATTTTTACTAAAATAGATTTAAGGAGTGGTCATCATCAAATACGAATGAAACTTGGTGATTGGTGCACGAAATTGTAAATCACACTTTTCACAACTCCGCACAACTAACCAGCAAGTGCACTGGGTCGTCCAAGTAATACCTTACGTGAGTAAGGGTCGATCCCACAGAGATTGTCGGCTTGAAGCAAGCTATGGTTATTTCATAACTTAGTCAAGAAATTAGTAATAAAAGTAATTGTTTTTATGAAGAATAAATAACATAAAATAAATGGTACTTGTAATTCAGTAACGAGAAACAGGTTGAGGTTCCGGAGATGCTCTGTCATCTGAATCTCTGCTTTCCTACTGTCTTCTTCTCCAAACACGCACGGCTCTTTCCATGGCAGGCTGTATGATCCTCTCGGATGAAAAATACCAGGCGCTGTCACCACACGGCTAATCATCTGTCGGTTTCTACTAGCGACGGAATAGGACCCTTGTCCTTTTGCACACTGTCACTGCGCCCAACATTCACAGGTTTGAAGCTCGTCACAATCATCCCCTTTCAGATCCTACTCGGAATACCACAGACAAGGTTTAGACTTTCTGGATCACGAAGGTTCTAACCTCTGGACTCGGTCCGTGGATCAGAAACCCAAGAGATACGCACTCAAGCTATCGCCCAAAGACTACGTTGAGCTCAGATAGAACGGAAGTGGTTGTCAGGCACGCGTTCATAGATTTGAGAATAATGATGAGTGTCACGAATCATCATCTTCTCCAGATTGAAGTACGAATGAGTATCTTAGAATAGAATCAAGCGTGATTGAATAGAAAACAGTAGTAATTGCATTAATCCATTGAAACACAGCAGAGCTCCTCACCCCCACCTATGGGGTTTAGAGACTCATGCCGTCAGAAATACAATATGAAGTGTAAAAATATCATAAGGTACTCAATGAATCTCTAAAAGTAGTTTTTATACTAGACTAATAACCTAGGTTTATAGAAAATGAGTAACTAAGTGCAGATAGTGTAGAATTCCACTTCTGGGACCCACTTGGTATGTGCCTAAGCTGAGCTTTCAAGCTTTCACGTTCATATACCCAAAGTTGGCATTAAATGCCACCCCAGGTGCCAGAATGGGCGTTTAACGCCCAAAAAGGTGCCAGTTTTGGCGTTTTACGCCAGACAGTTTTAGGCTGACTTTGGGCGCTGGTTTGGGCCATCAAATCTCGGGCAAAGTATGGACTATTATATAATGCTGGAAAGCCCAGGATGTCTACTTTTCAACGTAATTGAGAGCGCGTCAATTGGGCTTCTGTAGCTCCAGAAAATCCAGTTCGAGTGCAGGGAGGTCAGAATCCAACAGCATCTGTAGTCCTTTTTCAGCCTCTGAATCAGGTTTTTGCTCAGGACATTCAATTTCAGCCAGAAAATACCTGAAATTACAAAAAAAATACATAAACTCATAGTAAAGCCCAGAAATATAATTTTTGAATAAAAACTAATAAAAATATAATAAAAATAACTAAATTATACTAAAAACTACTTAAAAACACTGCCAAAAAGGGTATAAATTATCCGCTCATCACAATACCAAACCTAAATTGTTACTTGTTCCCAAGCAACTAAAAACAAAATAGGATAAAAAGAAGAGAATATACAATGAATTCCAAACTTATCAATGAACTTAGTTCCAATTAGATGAGCGGGACTTGTAGCCTTTGAAGTTCAGAATGGTTGGCTTCCATAGGAACTCAGAATTCAGATAGTGTTATTGATTATCCTATTTCAGTATGTTGATTCTTGAACACAGCTACTTTATGAGTCTTGGCCGTGACCCTAAGCATTTTGTTTTCCAGTATTACCATCGGATACATAAATGCCACAGACACATAACTAGGTAAACTTTTTCAGATTGTGAATCAGCTTTGCTAGAGTCCCCAGTTAGAGGTGTCCAGAGCTCTTAAGCACACTCTTTTTGCTTTGGACCACGAATTTAACCGCTCAGTCTCAAGTTTTTCACTTGACACCTTTACGTCACAAGCACATGGTTAGGGACAACTTGGTTTAGCCGCTTAGGCCAGGATTTTATTCCTGTGGGCCCTCCTATCCATTAATTCTCAAAGCCTTGGATCCGTTTTACCCTTGCCTTTTGGTTTAAAGAGCTATTGGCTTTTTCTGCTTGCTTTTCTCTTTTTTTTTAAGCTTTTTCTATTCACTGCTTTTTCTTGCTTCAAGAATCAATTTTATGATTTTTCAGATTATCAATAACATTTCTCCTTTTTCATTATTCTTTCAAGAGCCAATAATTTTTAACATTCATAAACAACAAATTAAAAAATATGCACTGTTCAAGCATTCATTCAGAAAATAAAAGGTATTGTCACCACATCAAAATAATTAAACTAATTTCAAGATATAATTCGAAATCATGTACTTCTTAATCTTTTGTAATTAAAAACATTTTTCAATTAAGAAAGGTGAAGGATTCATAGGACATTCATAGCTTTAAGACATAGACTCTAAATTTTATTAATCATGAAATAATAAAAAAATAATAAGACATAAAATAAACATAAAAGTAGACCAATAATAATAAAAGAAAGGAATTTAAAAACATAAAAATAAATGACTCTTAAAATAGATCTCTAATAACAAAAGTTATCACAGAGTTAGGACTCAACAACTTGCATTGGGAGAGGCAAGTGCTCCTTCAATTTGTGGGACGCCTGGCTCTTCAAGGGACAGCTTCTGGCGCTTTAGCTCCTGTATCTCACGCCCTTGTTTCTCTTATTCTCTGAGCAGTTTGTAGAGCATGCTGTTCTGATTCTGCTGTTCTTCTTTGAGTTGACCCATAGATTCTTGCAGCTTGTTGACAGATGCTTCTAAGCGGGCCCAATAGTCAAATTGGGGAATTTCTGGGAGGAGCTCATGCGCCCTCCTCTTGATGAAGTTGTCTTGAACTTGAGGTCCATCTATCACCCTTTTGGTGATTGGGTGTTTGACTGGGATATACTCATCAACACCTATTTGTACTCTCGTATCTTTACATAACAGACTGATCAAGCTTGGGTAGGCCAATTTGGCCTCAGTGGATTCTTTGTTTGCAATTGTGTAAATTTCACAAGAAATTAATTGATGGACTTCCACTTCTTTTTCCAGCATAATACAGTGGATCATCACTGCTCTTTTGACAGTGACTTCAGAGCGGTTGCTAGTGGGAAGTATGGATCGCCCAATGAAATCCAGCTAGCCCCTAGTAACTGGCTTGAGGTTTCCTCTCTTCAGTTGGTTTGGGATACCTTTTGAATTGGTTATCCACTTGGTTCCAGGGAGGCATATGTCCTCTAGAACTTGATCTAACTTTTTATCTTTAGCCATTCTCCTGTTAAAGGATTCTGGATCATCCTGCAGTTGAGAAAGTTTGAGGACTTCTCTCACTTTGTCAAGATGGAAGTAGATAATTCTCCCTCTGACCATGGTTTGAAAAGTGTGCATATGATGGAGAGAGTGATTCGAATGATGGAAGAGGGGTGATGGCCGAATGTATAAATAGCGGGGGGAGGGTATAGTTCAAAATTTTAGAAAAAGATATGATTGAAAGATATGATTGATGCAAGATAAACATGTTAGAAAAAGAGAAGATAGTTTTCAAAATTTAAAAGATATGAAGAAGATATGATGAAGTTAAATCTGAATTTTTGTTTATGCATCTAAGAAATAAAAGATAATATGAATGAATTGAAAAGATTTGAAAAGAAATTGGAAAGATAAATGAGTTTTTGAAAAAGATTTGAAAAGAATTTGAAGTAAAATCAATAAAAATTTATAAGTTTATAAATTTTTGTGAATGGAATTTAAAAGATGAATGTTTGTAATGTTTGGATGCAGAAAATTTTGATTTAAATCATAAAAATTCGAAAAAATTTGAATTGAAACGAAATTACCTCTCCCCTAGCTGTTCTGGCATTAAACGCCCAGAATGATATCCATTCTGGCGTTTAACGCCCATCTGGTGGCCATTTTGGGCGTTTAACGCCCAGCCAGGTACCCTGGCTGGCGTTAAACGCCAGAAATCCTTCTTCACTGGGCATTTTTCTGAACGCCCAGAATGCTGCCTATTCTGGCGTTTAACGCCCAGAATGCTACCTTTTCTGGCGTTAAACGCCCAGAATGGTAGCCATTCTGGCGTTTAACGCCCAGTTTGCCTCTTTACTGGCGTTTTGACGCCAGTGAGCTCCTTTCCTCTGTGATTTCTCTATTTTATGTCTTGAATTTCCATTTTCCTGACTTTTTCACTGAAAATATATTAAATAACAAGAAAAACAAAATTAAAAAGACTTATCTAACTGTTACAAACATCTAATTATTGATAATGGCTGGGTTGCCTCCTAGCAAGCGCTTCTTTATTGTCTTTAGCTAGACTTTACTGAGCTTTTAACTTAGTCTTAGCTTTGAGCATTCTTGCTCAACATTGCCTTCAAGATAATGTTTGATTCTTTGTCCATTAACAATGAACTTTTTGTCAGAATCAATATCTTGAAGTTCTACATAGCCATATGGTGACACATTTGTAATCACATACGGGCCCTTCCACCGGGATTTCAATTTCCCGGGGAACAATCTGAGCCTTGAGTTAAACAGCAGGACCTTCTGTCTTGTCTCAAAGACTCTAGATGACAGCCTTTTGTCATGCCATATTTTTGCTTTCTCCTTATAAATTTTGGCATTTTCGAAAGCATTGAGTCTGTATTCTTCCAGCTCATTCAACTGGAGTAATCTCCTCTCTCCAGCTACCTTAGTATCAAGGTTTAGAAATCTGGTTGCCCAGTAGGCCTTGTGTTCCAGTTTCACTGGTAGATGACAGGCTTTTCCTTACACAAGCTGGTATGGAGAGGTCCATATAGGAGTTTTGAATGCTGTTCTGTATGCCCACAGAGCATCATCCAGACCTCTTGCCCAATCCTTTCTACGGGCATTAACAGTCCACTCCAGGATTCGTTTTAGTTCTCTATTTGATACTTTAGCCTGCCCATTTATCTGTGGATGATATGGAGTTGACACTTTGTGGTTAATTCTATATCGGACCAGAGAAGAGTCAAGCTATTTATTGTAGAAATGAGTGCCTCCATTGCTGATCAGTATTCTAGGGACACCGAACCTGCTGAAGATATTCTTCTGGAGGAACTTCATCACTGTCTTAGTATCGTTAGTGGGTGTTGCAATTGTCTCTACCCATTTAGATACATAGTCTACTGCCACCAGAATATAAGTGTTTGAGTATGATGGTGGAAAAGGCCCCATGAAGTCAATACCCCATACATCAAACAACTCAATCTCTAAGATCCCTTGCTGAGGCATGGCGTAAACATGTGGCAGATTACCAGCTCTCTGGTAATTGTCACAGTTACGTACAAACTCTCAGGAGTCTCTATAGAGAGTAGGCCAGTAGAAGCCACATTGGAGAACCTTGGTGGCTGTTCGCTCACCTCCGAAATGTCCTCCATACTGTGATCCATGGCAATGCCATAGGATCTTCTGTGCCTCTTCTCTAGGCACACATATACGGATCATTCCGTCTGCACACCTCTTAAAGAGATATGGTTCATCCCACAAGTAGTACTTTGCATCAGTGATCAATTTTTTCGTTTGCACCTTACTGTACTCTTTGGGTATGAATCTCACAGCTTTATAGTTTGCAATGTCTGCAGACCATGGTACTTCCTGAATGGCAAAGAGTTGCTCATCTGGAAAGGTTTCAGAGATCTCAGTAGTAGGGAGGGACGCTCCTGCTACTGGTTCTATCCGGGACAGGTGATCTGCTACTTAGTTTTCTGTCCCTTTTCTGTCTCTTATTTCTATATCAAACTCTTGCAGAAGCAGCACCCATCTTATGAGTCTAGGTTTTGAATCCTGCTTTGTGAGGAGATACTTTAGAGTAGCATGGTCAGTGTACACAATCACTTTTGATCCTACTAAATAAGATCTGAATTTGTGATGAGCGGATAATTTATACGCTTTTTGACATTGTTTTTAGTAGGATCTAGTTACTTTTAGGGATGTTTTTAATAGATTTTGTGTTAAATTCACATTTCTGGACTTTACTATGAGTTTGTGTGTTTTTCTGTGATTTCAGGTATTTTCTGGCTGAAATTGAGGGACTTGAGCAAAAATCAGATTCAGAGGTTGAAGAAGGACTGCTGATGCTGTTAGATTCTGACCTCCCTGCACTCAAAGTAGATTTTCTGGAGCTACAGAACTTGAAATGGCGCGCTTCCAATTTCGTTGGAAAGTAGACATCCAGGGCTTTCTAGCAATATATAATAGTCCATACTTTGGCCAAGAATAGACGACGTAAAGTGGCGTTCAACGCCAGCTCTCTGACCAAATCTGGCGTCCAGCGCCAGAAAAGGATTCAAAACTAGAGTTGAACGCCCAAACTGGCACAAAAACTGGCGTTCAACTCCACAAATGGCCTCTGCACGTGCAACACTTAAGCTCAGCCCAAACACACACCAAGTGGGCCCCGGAAGTGGATTTATACATCAAATACTTACTCATGTAAACCCTAGTAGCTAGTTTATTATAAATAGGACCTCTTACTATTGTATTAGGCATCTTTGGATTACCTTATGATCCTTTGATCACGTTTTGGGGGCTGGCCATCTCGGCCATGCCTGGACCTTCACTTATGTATTTTCATACGGTAGAGTTTCTACACTCCATAGATTAAGGTGTGGAGCTCTGCTGTTCCTCAAAGATTAATGCAAAGTACTACTGTTTTCTATTCAATTCTTCTTATTTCGCTTCTAAGATATCCATTCGCACCCAAGAACGTGATGAAGGTGATGATTATGTGTGACGCTCATCATCCTTCTCCCTTATGAACGCGTGCCTAACAAACACTTCTGTTCTACATGAATTAAGCTAGAATGAGTATCTCTTAGATCTCCTAACCAGAATCTTCGTGGCGTAAGCTAGAATGATGGCGGCATTCAAGAGAATCCGGAAGGTCTAAACCTTGTCTGTGGTATTCTGAGTAGGATTCAATGATTGAATGATTGTGACGAGCTTCAAACTCACGATTGTTGGGCGTTAGTGACAGACGCAAAAGGAGGGTGAATCCTATTCCAGCATGATCGAGAACCGACAGATGAATAGCCGTGCCGTGACAGGGTGCGTGAGCATATTATTCACTGAGAGGAGGGGATGTAGCCACTGACAACGGTGATGCCCTTGCATACAGCCAGCCATGGAAAGGAGTAAGACCGATTGGATGAAGATAGCAGGAAAGCAGAGGTTCAGAGGAACAAAAAGCATCTCCATTCGCTTATCTGAAATTCCTACCAATGATTTACATAAGTATCTCTATCCCTATTTTATTATATAATATTCGAAAACACCATTATCACTTTATATCTGCCTGACTGAGATTTACAAGGTGACCATAGCTTGCTTCATGCCAACAATCTCCGTGGGTTTCGACCCTTACTCACGTAAGGTATTACTTGGACGACCCAGTGCACTTGCTGGTTAGTTGTATCGAAGTTGTGACAATTATGAATTAAGATCAAAGCACCAAGCTTTGGAGCCATTACCAGGGATTGTTCGAGCCTGGACATCACAATTTCGTGCACCAATTTGTCAATGGCATAAACCACTGCAAGCAACTCCTTTTCTGTGGTTGTGTAATTCTTCTGTGCATCATTTAAAATACGGCTAGCATAATAAATGACATGCATAAGCTTGTTATGCCTCTGTCCCAATACTGCACCAATGGCATGGTCACTGGCATCACACATTAGTTCGAATAGTAATATCCAGTCTGGTGCAGAAATAACTGGTGCTGTGACCAGCTTAGCTTTCAGAGTTTCAAACGCCTACAGACACTTCGTGTCAAAGACAAATGGCGTGTCAGCAGCTAGCAGAATGCTCAGAGGTTTTGCAATTTTTGAAAAATCCTTTATAAACCTCCTATAGAATCCTGCATGTCCCAGAAAGCTTCTGATTGCCTTAACATTGGCAGGTGGTGGTAATTTTTCAATTACCTCTACCTTAGCTTGATCCACCTCTATTCCCTTGTTTGAAATTTTGTGTCCAAGAACAATTCCTTCAGTCACCATAAAGTGACATTTCTCCCAGTTTAAAACCAGGTTAGTCTCTTGGCACCTTTTCAGAACAAGTGTTAGATGGTCAAGACAGGAGCTGAATGAGTCTCCAAATACTGAGAAGTCATCCATGAAGACTTCCAGAAATTTCTCTACCATATCAGAAAAGATAGAGAGCATGCACCTCTGAAAGGTTGTAGGTGCATTGCACAGACCAAATGGCATCCTTCTGTAGGCAAATACTCCAGAAGGACATGTAAATGTTGTTTTCTCTTGGTCCTGAAGATCCACTGCAATTTGGTTGTAACCTGAATAGCCATCCAAAAAATAGTAGTATTCATGACCTGCTAGTCTTTCTAGCATCTGGTCTATGAATGGTAAAGAAAAATGATCCTTTCTGGTGGCTGTATTGAGTCTTCTGTAGTCAATACACATACGCCACCCTGTAACTGTTCTTATAGGAACCAGTTCATTCTTTTCATTATGAACCACTGTCATGCCTCCCTTCTTGGGGACAACTTGGACAGGGCTCACCAAGGGGCTATCAGAAATAGGATAAATAATCCCAGCCTCCAGTAACTTAGTGACCTCTTTCTACATCACCTCCTTCATGGCTGGATTTAGCCGCCTCTGTGGTTGAACCACTGGCTTAGCATTATCCTCCAATAGGATCTTATGCATGCATCTTGCTGGGCTAATACGCTTAAGATCACTTATGGACCACCCAAGAGCTGTCTTGTGTGTCCTTAGCACATGAATTAGTGCTTTCTCTTCCTGTCGATTTAAAGCAGAGCTTATGATCACCGGAAAAGTGTCACCTTCTCCCAGAAATGCATATTTCAGGGATGGTGGTAATGGTTTGAGCTTAGATTTAGGAGGCTTATCCTCTTCCTAAGGAGTTTTCAAAGGTTCTTCTATTCTCTCTGGTTCCTCCAGATCAGGCTGAACATCCTTAAAAATGTCCTCTAGCTCTGATTTGAGACTCCAGTCATATTGACCTCTTCTACCAAGGAATCAATAACATTTGCGCTCAAACAGTCTTTTGGTGTGTCTGGATGCTGCATGGCTTTGACAGCATTCAACTTAAACTCATCCTCATTGACTCTCAGAGTTATCTCTCCTCTTTGTACATCAATGAGAGTTCATCCAGTTGCTAGGAAAGGTCTTCCTAGAATGAGAGTTGCACTCTTGTGCTCCTCCATTTCCAGCACTACAAAGTCAGTAGGAAAGGCAAATGGCCCAACCTTGACAATCATGTCCTCAATTATGCCTGATGAGATTTTAATGGAGCCATCAGCAAGTTGGAGGCATATCCGGGTTGGTTTAACTTCATCAGTCAAACCAAGCTTTTTGATAGTGGATGCAGGTATTAGGTTGATACTTGCCCCAAAGTCACATAGTGCTGTCTTGGTACAAGCATCCTCTAATGTGCATGGTATCATAAAGCTTCCGGGATCTTTAAGCTTCTCTGGTAAGCTTTTCAGAATGACTGCACTGTATTCTTCAGTGAGAAAAACTTTTTCAGTTTCTCTCCAATCGTTCTTATGGCTTAAGATCTCCTTCATGAACTTAGCATAAGAGGATATTTGCTCAAGTGCCTCTGCAAACGGAATCTTTATTTCAAGAGTCCTGAGATAGTCTGCAAAGCGGGCAAATTATTTATCCTGTTCTGCTTGACGGAGTTTCTGAGGATAAGGCATCTTAGCTTTATATTCTTCAACCTTGGTTGCTGCAGGTTTATTTCCTACAGAAGTAGTTGGAGAAGCCTGCTTAAGGGGGTTGTTATCAGCACTTGCAAGTGTCTGACCCCTTTGTGGCATTTGAACGCCAGAATTTGGGGCTGCATGGGCATTTAACGCCAGATTGCCACCCTTTTCTGGCATTTGGACGCCAGAACTGGCCATCCCTTGGGGGTTTAACGCCATATTTTCACCCTTTTCTGGCGTTTGAACGCCAGAATCATTCCTCTCTAGGCTCTTACTGTCCTCAGAAGGATTTTGGGTAGCGGTTTGGTTATCCTTTATTAGCTGTTCCTTTCTTGGCTTCCTTCTACCTTGGATAGATACATTCAGTGTTTTCCCACTCCTTAATTGAACAGCTTGGCATTCTTCTGTTATCTGTCTAGATAGTTGCTGCCTTGTCTGATCCAATTGTGCTTCCATATTTTGGTTGGAATTTTTAGTGTCTTGGAGCATCTCTTTGAATTCTACAAAACTGTTTTGTTATAATAAGCAATTGCTGATTGAGTTCAGCAACTTGTTCTTGAGGACTAAGTTCAGTAGATACTGCTTTAGCCTCTTCTTTCAGGGAGGACTCACTGCTTAAATACAGATGCTGATTTCTAGCAACTGTATTAATGAGCTCTTGAGCCTCTTCAATTGTCTTTCTCATATGTATAGATCCACCAGCTGAGTGATCTAGAGATATTTGAGCTTTTTCTGTAAGCCCATAGTAAAAGATGTCTAACTGCACCCACTCTGAAAATATTTCAAAGGGGCATTTCTTTAGCATCCCTCTATACCTCTCCCAGACATTATAAAGGGATTCATCATCCTCTTGTTTAAAGCCTTGGATGTCCAGCCTTAGCTGTGTCATCCTTTTTGGAGGGTAATATTGATTCAGGAATTTGTCTGATAACTGTTTCCATGTTCTTATGCTTGCTGTGGGTTGGTTATTTAACCACCTCTTAGCTTGATCTTTTACAGAAAATGGAAATAGTAATAATCTGTAGACATTCTAATCCACTTCTTTATCACGTACTGTGTCAGCAATTTGTAAAAATTGTGCCAAAAACTCAGTAGGTTCTTCCTGTGGAAGACCGGAATACTGGCAATTTTGCTGCACCATGATAATGAGTTGAGGATTTAGCTCAAAACTGCTTGCTCTGATGGGGGGTATACAGATACTACTCCCGTATATAGCAGTAATGGTGTTAGCATATGATCCCAGAGTCCTTTTGGACTGTTCATTTTCACTTAGGTCCATGACGGAGAAAAAGGAATTAATGTGAATTGAAAATAAAATATATTTTTGTTTTTTATTTTATTTAATTAAAAATAAACCGAATAAATAAAAAAATAAGATAAATTAAAATAATTAGAAATTAAAATATAAATTTCAAAACCTAAAAGAAAAAAAGAAAAATAAATTCGAAAACTAAAATAATTACTTAATTAAGAAGATTTGAAAAACTTTGGATATGATTTTTGAAAAGGATTTTGAATTTTGAAATTTTAAAACTAAGATAAGATAAAATAAAAGTTTTAAAATAGAAATCTAAAATTTTTTTTTTTTGAAATTTTCAAAAATTCAATTAAATAAATAGAAAAGATATTTTTGAATTTAATGAGGAAAGAGAAAAACAATAAAATGACACCAAACTTAGAATTTTTTTAGATCAAAACAAAGGAAACAAACAAGGAAACCTTAAATGTCAAGATGAACACCAAGAACACTTTGAAGCTCAAGATGAACACCAAGAACAAAATTTAAAATTTTTTTAGAAAATAGAAACACAAAGGACACCAAACTTAAAAATTTTTATATTTTAGACACTAATAATTCGAAAAATTGAAAGAAAAATAAAATCATGCAATTGACACCAAACTTAAAATATAAAACTAAACTCAAACAGAAGACTAAATTATGAAGTTATTGGTTTTAACAAAAAATTTTGAAAATAATTTAGGAAAAAGAAAATAATGATTCTAAAATTTTAATCAAAAACAATAATAGAAGACTCAATTTTAGTGACTCTAAACCAAAAAGATAATTTTTTCCTAATCTAAGCAACAAAATAAACCGTCAGTTGTCCAAACTTGAACAATCCTCGGCAACGGCGCCAAAAACTTGGTGCACGAAATTGTAAATCACACTTTTCACAACTCCGCACAACTAACCAGTAAGTGCACTGGGTCGTCCAAGTAATACCTTACGTGAGTAAGGGTCGATCCCACAAAGATTGTTGGCTTGAAGCAAGCTATGGTTATTTCGTAACTCTTAGTCAGGAAATTAGTAATAAAAATAATTGTGTTTATGAAGAATAAATAACATAAAATAAATGGTACTTGTAATTCAGTAACGAGAAACAGGTTGAGGTTCCGGAGATGCTCTGTCATTTGAATCTCTGCTTTCCTACTGTCTTCTTCTCCAAACACGCACGGCTCTTTCCATGGCAAGCTGTATGATCCTCTCGAATGAAAAATACCAGGCGCTGTCACCACACGGCTAATCATCTGTCGGTTCCCACTAGCGTCGGAATAGGACCCTTGTCCTTTTGCACACTGTCACTGCGCCCAACATTCACAGGTTTGAAGCTCGTTACAATCATCTCCTTTCATATCCTACTCGGAATACCACAGACAAGATTTAGACTTTCTAGATCCCAGAAATGCTGTCAATTGGTTCTAGCCTATACCACGAAGGTTCTAACCTCCGGACTCGGTCCGTGGATCAGAAACCCAAGAGATACGCACTCAAGCTATCGTCCAATGACTACGTTGAGCTCGGATAGAATGGGAGTGGTTGTCAGGCACGTGTTCATAGATTTGAGAATAATGATGAGTGTCACGGATCATCATCTTCTCCAGATTGAAGTACAAATGAGTATCTTAGAATAGAATCAACCGTGATTAAATAGAAAACAGTAGTAATTGCATTAATCCATTGAAACACAGCAGAGCTCCTCACCCCCACCTATGGGGTTTAGAGACTCATGCCGTCATAAATACAATATGAAGTGTAAAAATATCATAAGGCACTCAATGAATCTCTAAAAGTAGTTTTTATACTAGACTAGTAACCTAGGTTTACAGAAAATGAGTAACTAAGTGCAGATAGTGTAGAATTCAACTTCTGGGACCCACTTGGTGTGTGCCTGGGCTGAGATTTCAAGCTTTCACGTTCATATGTCCAAAGTTGGCGTTAAACGCCACCCCAGGTGCCAGAATGGGCGTTTAACGCCGAAAAAGGTGCCAGTTCTGGCGTTTTACGCCAGACAGTTTTAGGCTGACTTTGGACGCTGGTTTAGGCCATCAAATCTTGAGCAAAGTATGAACTATTATATATTAATGGAAAGCCCAGGATGTCTACTTTCCCACTCAATTGAGAGCGCGTCAATTGGGCTTCTGTGGCTCCATAAAATCCAGTTCGAGTGTAGGGAGGTCAGAATCCAACAGCATCTGCAGTCCTTTTTCAGCCTCTGAATCAGGTTTTTGCTCAGGTCCTTCAATTTCAGCCAGAAAATATCTGAAATGACAGAAAAATACACAAACTCATAGTAAAGCCCAGAAATGTGATTTTTGAATAAAAACTAATAAAAATATAATAAAAAGTAACTAAATTATACTAAAAACTACTTAAAAATACTGCCAAAAAGGGTATAAATTATCCGCTCATCAGTGATGAATAGAAAACATCTTTTAAAACTAAATATGGTTTGTATGTGTGGTTAGTTATGCCATTTGGATTGACTAATGCACCTAGTACATTCATGAGATTAACGAATCATGTTTTGCGAGAATTTTTAAGTAAATTTGTAGTTGTTTATTTTGATGATATCCTTATCTATAGTAAATATCTTGATGATCATGTTTTGCATGTTCAATCTATTTTAGAGGTACTTAGAAAGAAAAAATTGTATGCTAATCTCCAAAAGTGCTCGTTCTGTCTGAGTAAAGTCATGTTCCTAGGTTTTGTGATAAGTTCTGAAGGGATTGAGGTAGATGACGAGAAGGTGAAGGCTATTAAAGAATGGCCCAAACCTCAGAGTATCTCTGATGTTCGAAGTTTTCATGGTCTTGCGGGTTTTTATAGGAGGTTTGTTAAAAAAAATTTTGCTATTGTGGTACCCTTAACTAAAATCATCAAGAAACATATCGGCTTTAAATGGGATCAAGAACAAGAACTTGCCTTTAACACCTTGAAATAATTATTGTGTTCTGCCCCCATTCTTATTTTGCCAAATTTTTCTAAAACTTTTGAAATAGAATGTGATGCTTTCGAAATTGGTGTAAGTGCTGTTTTGATGCAGGAGAAGCGAGCAATCGCCTATTTCAGTGAGAAGTTGAATGGAGCCCGTCTCAACTACTCAACTTATGATAAGGAGCTTTATGCCTTGGTGAGAGCTTTGAAAGTGTGGCAGCATTATTTGCTACCTAAAAAATTTGTGGTGTATACTGACCATGAATTCCTCAAACACTTGAAGGGTCAAGGGAAGCTGAATAAGAGACATGAAAAATTGATAGGATTCCTTGAATCCTTTCCATACGTAATCGCCTATAAGCAAGGTAAAGAGAATGTGGTTGGTGATGCATTATCTAGAAGGTATTCCTTAATCACAACCCTTACTTCTAAGTTGTTAGGTTTTGAGTGTATGAAGGAATTGTATGCAACTGATTTTGATTTTGCCTCTATCTATGCTGCATGTGAACATGGTGTACATAACAAATTCTATAAGCATGATTGTTTTCTTTTTCAAGGTAATAGGATTTGTGTATGATGAGCGGATAATTTATACGCTTTTTGGCATTGCTTTTAGTATGTTTTTAGTATATTTTAGTTAGTTTTTATTATGTTTTTATTAGTTTTTATTCAAAAATTATATTTCTGGACTTTACTATGAGTTTGTGTATTTTTTTGTGATTTCAGGTATTTTCTGGCTGAAATTGAGGGACCTGAGCAAAAATCTGATTCAGAGGCTGAAAAAGGACTGCAGATGCTGTTAGATTCTGACCTCCCTACACTCGAAGTGGATTTTCTGGAGTTACAGAAGCTCAATTGGTGCGCTCTTAATTGCGTTGAAAAGTAGACATCCTGGGCTTTCCAGCAATAGATAATAGTCCATACTTTACCCGAGATTTGATGGCCCAAATCGGCGTTCTAAGTCAGCATAGAAATTCTAGCGTCAAAAACGCCAGAACTGGCATGAAAGCTGGAGTTAAACGCCCAAACTGGCACAAAAGCTGGCGTTTAACTCCAAGAAAGGTCTCTACACGTGAAAGCTTCAATTCTCAGCCCAAGCACACACCAAGTGGGCCCCAGAAGTGGATTTCTACACTAACTATTCTAGCTTACTCATCTTCTATAACCCTAGGTCACTAGTTTATTATAAAAACTACTTTTAGTGATTCATCTTGTACCTCATGACACTACACACATTTCATATTGTATTCTCTACGGCATGAGTCTCTAAACCCCATGGTTGGGGGTGAGGAGCTCTGCTGTGTCTCGATAAATTAATGCAATTATTACTGTTTTCCATTCTATCACGGTTGTTTCTATTCTAAGATATTCACTCGCATTTCAACTTGATGAATGTGATGATCCGTGACACTCATCATTATTCTCACCTATGAACGTGTTCCTGACAACCACCTCCGTTCTATCTGCAATAGCTTGAGTGCATATCTCTTGGGTTTCTAATCTAAGATTAGAACCTTCGTGGTATAGGCTAGAATTATTGGCGGCCATTCCTGAGATCTGGAAAGTCTAAACCTTGTCTGTGGTATTCCGAGTAGAATCTGGGAAGGGATGACTATGACGAGCTTCAAACTCACGAGTGCTGGGCGTAGTGACAGACGCAAAAGGATCAATGGATCCTATTCCAACATGAGTGAGAATCGACAGATGATTAGCCGTGCGGTGACAGCGCATTTGGACCATTTTCACTGAGAGAATGGATGGTAGCCATTGACAACAGTGATCCACCAACATATAGCTAGCCATGGAAGGAGCCTTGCGTGCATGAAGAAGAACTCATAGATATAGTTGCTAGAAATCAACATCTGTACTCAAGCAGTGAGTCCTCCATAAAAGAAGAGGCTAGGGCAGTAACTACTAATCCTAATCCTCAAGAACAGATTGTTGAACTTAATCAGTAATTTCTCCTTATGACAAAACAATTAGCAGAATTTAAAGAGATGCTCCAAGACACCAAAAATGCTAACAAAAGTATAGAAGCACAATTGAATCAGACAAGACAGCAGCTATCTAAACAGATAACAGAAGAATGCCAAGCTGTCCAACTAAGGAGCGGGAAGACATTGAATAATTCAGCTCAAAGTAGCAGAAAGCCAAGAAAGGAACAACTGATAGAGGATGGCCAAACCATTGTCCAAAATCCCTCTGAGGACAATAAGAGCCCAGAGAGGAATAATTCTGGCGTTCAAACACCAGAAAAGGGTGAAAGATTGGCGTCAAACGCCCAGTGGATGCCCACTTCTGGCGTTCAAATGCCAGAAAAGGGAGAAAACTTGGAGTTGAACGCCCATTCCTTGCCCAGTTTTGGCGTTTAAATGCCAGAAAAGGGTGGGAAGCTGGCGTTAAACGCCCATCCAGCACCCAATCCTGGCGTTCAAACGCCAATGAGGGATCAGACACCTGCAAGTGCTGATAGTAACCCCTCTAAGAAGGCTTCTCCAACCACCTCTGTAGGGAATAAACCTGTAGCAATTAAGGTTGAAGAATATAAAGCCAAGATGCCTTATCCTCAGAAACTCCGCCAAGCGGAGCAGGATAAATAATTTGCCCGCTTTACAGACTATCTCAGGACTCTTGAGATAAAGATCCCATTTACAGAGGCACTTGAGCAAATACCCTCTTATGCTAAGTTCATGAAAGAGATCTTAAGTCATAAGAAGGATTGGAGAGAAACTAATAAGGTGTTTCTCACTGAAGAATGCAGTGCAATCATTCTGAAAAGCTTACCAGAGAAGCTTAAAGATCCAGAAAGCTTTATGATACCATGCACATTAGAGGGTGCTTGTACCAAGACAGCTCTATGTGACCTTGGAGCAAGTATCAACCTAATACCTGCATCCACTATCAGAAAGCTTGGCTTGACTGAAGAATTCAAACCAACCCGGATATGTCTTCAACTTGCTGATGGCTCCATTAAATATCCATCAGGCATAATTGAGGACATGATTGTCAAGGTTGGGTCATTTTCCTTTTCCACTGACTTTGTAGTGCTAGAAATGGAGGAACACAAGAGTGCAACTCTCATTCTAGGAAGACCTTTTCTAGCAACTGGACGAACTCTTATTGATGTACAAAAAGGGGAAGTGACCCTGAGATTCAATGAGGATGAGTTCAAGTTAAATGTTGTCAAAGCTATGCAGCATCCAGACACATCAAATGACTGCATGAGCGCTGATATTATTGACTCTTTGGTGGAAGAGATCAATATGACTGAAAGTCTCGAATTAGAGCTAGAGGACATCTTTAAAGATGTTCAGCCTGATCTGGAGAAATCAGAGGAAATAAAAGAACCTCTGAAAATTCCTCAGGAAGAAGATAAGCCTCCTAAACCCGAGCTCAAACCACTACCACGATCCCTGAAATATGCATTTCTGGGAGAAGGTGACACTTTTCCAGTGATCATAAGCTCTGATTTAAATTCACAGGAAGAGAAAGCACTAATTCAAGTGCTAAGGACACACAAGACAGCTCTTGGGTGGTCCATAAGTGATCTTAAAGGCATTAGCCCAGCAAGATGCATGCATAAGATCCTATTGGAGGATGATGCTAAGCCAGTGGTTTAACCACAGAGGCGGCTAAATCCAGCCATAAAGGAGGTGGTGCAGAAAGAGGTCACTAAGTTACTAGAGGCTAAGATTATTTATCCTATTTCTGATATCCCCTGGGTAAGCCCTGTTGACGTTGTCCCCAAGAAGGGAGGCATGACAGTGGTTCATAATGAAAAGAATGAACTGGTTCCTACAAGAACAGTTACAGGGTGGCGTATGTGTATTGACTACAGAAGGCTTAATACAGCCACCAGAAAGGATCATTTTTCTTTACCATTCATAGACCAGATACTAGAGAGACTAGCAGGTCATGAATACTACTGCTTTTTGGATGGCTATTAAGGTTACAACCAAATTGCAGTAGATCCTCAAGACCAAGAGAAAACAGCATTCACATGTCCATCTGGAGTATTTGCCTACAGAAGGATGCCTTTTGGTCTGTGCAATGCACCTGCAACCTTTCAGAGGTGCATGCTCTCTATCTTCTCTGATATGGTAGAGAAATTTCTGGAAGTCTTCATGGATGACTTCTCAGTATTTGGAGACTCATTCAGCTCCTGTCTTGACCATCTAGCACTTGTTCTGAAAAGGTGCCAAGAGCCTAACCTAGTTTTAAACTGGGAGAAATGTCACTTTATGGTGACTGAAGGAATTGTCCTTGGGCACAAAATTTCAAACAAGGGAATAGAGATGGATCAAGCTAAGGTAGAGGTAATTGAAAAATTACCACTACATGCCAATGTTAAGGTAATCAGAAGCTTTCTGGGGCATGCAGGATTCTATAAGAGGTTTATAAAGGATTTTTCAAAAATTGCAAAACCTCTGAGCAATCTGCTAGCTGCTGACATACCATTTGTGTTTGACACAGAGTGTCTGTAGCCGTTTGAGACCTTGAAAGCTAAGCTGGTCACAGCACCAGTCATCTCTGCACCAGACTGGACATTACCATTCGAACTAATGTGTGATGCCAGTGACCATGCCATTGGTGCAGTGTTGGGACAGAGGTATAACAAGCTTCTGCACGTCATTTACTATGCTAGCCGTGTTTTAAATGATGCACAGAAGAATTACACAACCACAGAAAAAGAGTTACTTGCAGTGGTTTATGCCATTGACAAGTTTAGATCCTATTTAGTAGGTTCAAAAGTGATTGTGTATACTGACCATGCTGCTCTTAAATACCTACTCACAAAGCAAGATTCAAAACCCAGGCTCATAAGATGGGTGTTGCTTCTGCAAGAGTTTGATATAGAAATAAGAGACAGAAAAGGGACAGAGAACCAGGTAGCTGATCACCTGTCCCGGATAGAACCAATAGCAGGGGCGTCCCTCCCTCCTACTGAGATATCTGAGACCTTTTTGGATGAGCAACTCTTTGCCATTCAGGAAGCACCATGGTTTGCAGACATTGCAAATTATAAAGCTGTGAGGTTCATACCCAAGGAGTACAGCAGAGTGCAAACGAAAAAACTAATTTCCGATGCAAAGTGCTACTTATGGGATGAACCATATCTCTTTAAGAGATGTACAGACGGAATGATCCGCAGATGCGTACCCAGAGAAGAGGCACAGAAGATCCTATGGCACTGCCATGGATCACAGTATGGAGGACATTTCAGAGGTGAGCGAACAGCCACTAAGGTCCTCCAATGTGGCTTCTACTGGCCTACTTTCTATAAAGATGCCCGAGAGTTTGTGTGTAACTGTGACAGTTGCCAAAGAGCTGGTAACTTACCTCATGGTTATGCCATGCCTCAACAAGGGATCTTAGAGATTGAGTTATTTGATGTATGGGGTATTGACTTCATGGGTCCTTTCCCACCATCATACTCAAACACGTACATTCTGGTAGCAGTAGACTACATATCTAAATGGGTAGAAGCAATTGCCACACCCACTAATGATACTAAGACAGTGCTGAAGTTCCTCCAAAAACATATCTTCAGCAGATTTGGTGTTCCCAGAGTACTAATCAGTGACGAGGGCACTCATTTCTGCAATAAACATCTTTACTCTGCTATGGTCCGATATGGGATTAGCCATAAAGTAGCAACTCCATATCATCCACAGACAAATGGGCAGGCTGAAGTCTCTAATAGAGAACTAAAAAGAATCCTAGAACGGACTGTAATTGCCCATAGAAAGGATTGGGGCAAAAAGCTTGGATGATGCTCTGTGGGCATACAGAACAGCATTCAAGACTCCTATAGGAACCTCTCCATACCAGCTCGTGTATGGCAAGGCCTGTCATCTGCCCGTGAAACTGGAACATAAAGCCTACTGGAAAACCAAGTTCCTAAACCTGGATGCTAAGTTAGCCGGAGAGAAAAGATTGCTCCAGCTGAATAAGCTAGAGGAATTCAGACTCAATGCTTTTGAAAATGCAAAAATTTATAAAGAGAAATAAAAAAGGTGGCATGACAAGAAATTGTCATCTAGAGTCTTTGAACCAGGACAGAAGGTTTTGCTGTTTAACTCTAGGCTCAGATTATTCCCTGGGAAATTGAAATCCCGGTGGAGGGGACCATATGTGATAACAAGTGTGTCACCATATGGATATGTAGAGCTTTAGGATATTGACTCTGACAAAAAGTTTATTGTTAATGGACAGAGAATCAAACATTATCTTGAAAGCAATTTTGAGCAAGAATGCTCAAAACTGAGACTAGAATAAAGCTCAGTCAAGGTCCAGCTAAAGACAATAAAGAAGCGCTTATTGGGAGGCAACCCAATGTTCTTTAATTATATATATTTATTTTCCATTGTTATTTTATATTTTCCTTAGGTTGATGATCATGTGGAGTCACAAAAACAACTGAAAAAGCAAAAACAGAATGAAAAACAGCATTAAAAATAGCACACCCTGGAGGAGGAGTAAGGGTAGCAGAATGGGCATTAAACGCCCAGTCTGGCACCATTCTGGGCGTTTAACGCCAGAAAGGGAAGGAAAGCTGGTGTTAAACGCCAGAAATGGGCAGCAACCTGGCGTTTAACGCCAGGATTGGCACTCCAAGGGGCGTTTACATGCCAACATGGTGCAGGGATGAAAAATCCTTGACACCTCAGGATCTGTGGACCCCACAGGATCCCCACCTACCTCAACTCTATCTCTCTCTTCTTCACACCTTCCGATAACACCCTTTTTCTTCTTTTGCTCGAGGACGAGCAAACCTTCTAAGTTTGGTGTGGTAAAAGCATTGCTTTTTATTTTTCCATAACCATTTATGGCACCTAAGGTCGGAGAAACCTCTAGGAAGAGGAAAGGGAAGGCAATTGCTTCCAACTCTGAGTCATGAGAGATGGAGATATTCATCTCAAAAGCCTATCACTAGAAAGAGGATGGAGCAAACAAGAGAGCCCACTCATGGACCTCAACAAAAGTAACCCATTATCCTCCATGAAATCAGAGAGGAGCAACAAAGGCAAGGAAGAGACATTGGGGAGCTCAAGCACTCCATAGGATCTTCAAGAAGGAGAACTAGCCGCCATCACTAAGGAGGATCCGTTCTTTAATTTCCTTGTTCTTATTTTTCTATTTTTCGATTTCTATGCTTGTGCTCTATCTATGTTTATGTCTTTACTACATGATCATTAGTATCTTAGTGTCTATGCCTTAAAGCTATGAATGTCCTATGAATCCATCACTTTTCTTAAATGAAAAATGTTTTTAATCACAAAAAAACAAGAGTACATGATTTCGAATTCATCCTTGAAATTAGTTTAATTATTTTGATGTGGTGACAATACTTTTTGTTTTCTGAACGAATGCTTGAACAATTCATATGTCTTTTGAATTTGTTGTTTATGAATGTTAAAATTGTTGGCTCTTGAAAGAATGATGGAAAATGAGAAATATTATTGATAAGCTGAAAAATCATAAAATTGATTCTTGAAGCAAGAAAAAGCAGTGAAAAGCTTGCGAAGAAAAAAAATGAAAAAAAAAACAGAAAAAAATAATAATAAAAGAAAAAGAAAAAGAAAAAGCAAGCAGAAAAAGCCAATATCCCTTTAAACCAAAAGGCAAGGGTAATAAAAAGGATCCAAGGTTTTGAGCATCAGTGGATAGGAGGGCCCACAAGAATAAAATCCTGACCTAAGCGGCTAAACCAAGCTGTCCCTAACCATGCGCTTGTGGCGTGAAGGTGTCAAGTAAAAACTTGAGACTAAGCGGTTAAAGTCGTGGTCCAAATCAAAAAGAGTGTGCTTAAGAGCTCTGGACACCTCTAATTGGGGACTCTAGCAAAGCTGAGTCACAATCTAAAAAGGTTCACCCAGTTATGTGTCTGTGGCATTTATGTATCCGGTGGTAATGCTGGAAAACAAAATGCCTAGGGTCACGGCCAAGACTCATAAAGTAACTGTGTTCAAGAATCAATAATACTGAACTAGGAGAATCAATAACACTATCTTAATTCTGAGTTCCTATAGATACCAATCATTCTAAACCTCAAGGGATAAAGTGAGATGCCAAAACTGTTCAGAGGCAAAAAGCTACTAGTCCCGCTCATCTAATTGGAGCTAAGTTTCATTGATAATTTGGAATTTATAGTATATTCTCTTCTTTTTATCCTATTTAATTTTCAGTTGCTTGGGGACAAGCAACAATTTAAGTTTGGTGTTGTGATGAGCGGATAATTTATACGCTTTTTGGCATTGTTTTTAGTATGTTTTTAGTATATTTTAGTTAGTTTTTATTATGTTTTTATTAGTTTTTATTCAAAAATCACATTTCTGGACTTTACTATGAGTTTGTGTGTTTTTCTATGATTTTAGGTATTTTCTGGCTGAAATTGAGGGACCTGAGCAAAAATCTGATTCAGAGGCTGAAAAAGGACTGCAGATGTTGTTGGATTCTGACCTCCCTGCACTCGAAGTGGATTTTCTGGAGTTACAGAATCCCAATAGGCACGCTCTCAATTGCATTGGAAAGTATACATCCTGGGCTTTCCAGCAATATATAATAGTCTATACTTTACCCGAGATTTGATGGCCCAAACCGGCGTTCCAAGTCAGCATAGAAATTCTGGCGTCAAAACGCCAGAACTGGCATGAAAGCTGGAGTTAAACGCCCAAACTGGTACAAAAGCTGGCGTTTAACTCTAAGAAAGGTCTCTACACGTGAAAGCTTCAATGCTCAGCCCAAGCACACACGAAGTGGGCCCCGGAAGTGGATTTCTACACTAACTATTCTAGCTTACTCATCTTTTATAACCCTAGGTCACTAGTTTATTATAAAAACTACTTTTAGTGATTCATCTTGTACCTCATGACACTACACACGTTTTATATTGTATTCTCTATGGCATGAGTCTCTAAACCCCATGGTTGGGGGTGAGGAGCTCTGTTGTGTCTCGATGAATTAATGCAATTACTACTGTTTTCCATTCTATCACGCTTATTTCTATTCTAAGATATTCAGTCGCACCTCAACTTGATGAATGTGATGATCCGTGACACTCATCATTATTCTCACCTATGAACGCGTTCCTGACAACCACCTCCGTTCTATCTGCAATAGCTTGAGTGGTATTCCAAGTAGGATCTGGGAAGGGATGACTGTGACGAGCTTCAGACTCACGAGTGCTGGGCGTAGTGACAGACGCAAAAGGATCAATGGATCCTATTCCAACATGAGTGAGAATCGACAGATGATTAGTCGTGCGGTGACAGCGCATTTAGACCATTTTCACTGAGAGGACGGACGGTAGCCATTGACAACAGTGATCCACCAATATACAGCTAGCCATGGAAGGAGCCTTGCGTGCATGAAGAAGAAGACAGTAGGAAAGCAGAGATTCAGAAGATAGAGCATCTCCAAAACCTCAACCTGTTCTCCATTACTGCAAAACAAGTATTTATTTCATGTTCTTTTACTTTTTACAATTAAATCTGAGAATTATTGATATCCTGACTAAGAGTTACAAGATAACCATAGCTTGCTTCAAGTCGACAATCTCCGTGGGATCGACCCTTACTCACGTAAGGTATTACTTGGACGACCCAGTGCACTTGTTGGTTAGTTGTACGAAATTGCAAAAGTGTGATTGTGATTTCGTGCACCAGTGTACCTACTTGTTCTATTAGGGAGCTACTTGTTCTAGAATTATATAGTAGGAGTTTGATGGGTCATTTTGGTGTGCCTAAGACTTTGGATGTTTTATCTGAGCATTTTTACTGGCCCCACATGCGTAAAGATGTTGAAAAATTTTGTGCTAAATGCATTGCATGTAAAAAAGCTAAATCTAAGTCATTACCACATGGCTTGTATACTCTTTTACCTGTTCCTGTGCTTTCATGGGTTGATATTTCTATGGATTTTGTTCTTGGTTTACCTAAAACTAGGAAAGGTCAAGATAGTATTTTTGTTGTGGTAGATAGATTTAGTAAAATGGCGCATTTCATTGCTTGCTATAAAACTGATGATGCCACAAATATTGCTGACCTATTCTTTAGAGAAGTTGTGTGCTTACATGGTGTTCCCCAAACTATTGTTTCTGATCGTGATGTCAAATTCTTAAGTCACTTTTGAAAAGTTTTGCGGAGTAAGTTGGGAACAAAATTGTTATACTCAATTACTTGTCACCCTCAAACTGATGGTCAAACAGAAGTGATAAATAGGACATTCGAAACCTTATTACGTGCTGTTGTTGGTAAGAATTTAAAAACTTGGGAAGATTGTTTACTTTTTATTGAGTTTGCTTATAACAGGACAATCCATTCTTCCACTAGTTTTTCACCTTTTGAACTTGTCTATAGTTTTAATCCTCTAACTGTCTTAGATTTAATACCTTTACCTTTGAGTGATCTTGTTAGCTTAGATGGAGCAAGCAAGGCTGAGAAGGTTAAAGCAATACATCCAAAGGCTCGTAACCTAATTGAGCGGAAGAACAAAGCCACGGCAGAAAGGATCAACAAGAGCTGAAAGCATGTAGTCTTCGTACCTGAAGATTGGGTTTGGGTACATTTGAGGAAGGAGATATTTCCTACTCAAAGAAAGTTTAAATTTGATGCTAGAGGGGATGGTCCGCTCCAAGTGCTTGAGAAGATCAATGATACTGCCTACCAGATTGACCTACCAGGTGAGTATAATGTCTCTGCTACCTTCAATGTTTTTTATCTCTCTCCTTTTGATATGGACACAGATTCGAGGACGAATCATTTTGAGAAAGGAGGGAATGATACATGCTCGGAAAGACAACTGAAAAATTCTAAGGCAAAAGGGCATAATGGGAATTTCACACTTTCAGAGGGCCCGATCACTAGAGCACGTGCAAAAAAACTCAAGGAGAGCTTTGGAAACTTGGCAGCACTTATGCATAAGGAGTTACATCAAGTTCTAACAAAGGAAGAATGGGTAAGGCCCATTCAAGATAGTAAGAAACCCAATAATGCTTTCCAAATTCAATGGGAAGCATAATTTATCATTAAATTTTGAAAACTTAGGCCTTTGTTTTAGTTTGTTTTGCGGTTAAAGTTTGTTAAAAGATTTGTTTAGTTCTAATTTGCTTAGTAGTATTTTTTTTTTAAATTTAAAATTTAAATCAAATTTGATATAATCCATTAAAGATCAAATCTAATTTAAATTTTAAAATCTTATCTTATCTTTTTGGTTTGTTAGGGGCTTATTTAAACACCTCTGGTGAGACCATTTACACAATTTTTTATGAATAAATTTTCGTTGCCTTTAGCATGTTTTTATTGTGTGATTAAGTGAGGTGAGTGATTTGCTTTGCTTGTTGCATGAAGATTGAAGGATCCAACACTAAGGTGATCTGTGTGGTGGTTGCTTTTAGTTTTCATCCCTCTGATCTAGGTTGTCAAGGATAGGTTCTTTGAAGGTCTAGTAGGTTGCCCCTTCCGATGACCTAGATTGCTAAGAACAGGTTTCTTGAAGGTCTAGTAGAAAAAATCCCATTTATCTATCTTTTGTGTTTCCGCTATGTTCTTTTGGGTGTGCCCTTAACTAAATAATCCTTATCTATTGTGATAAAACTTCTAAGTCCAATCAATTTCTTATCAAACCTAATCAATCAAAAGAATTAAACCTGAACACCAAAAAATTCGGTGGAATTAAACCCTAACAAAAATACAAAATCCAAAAAAAAAATAGCCTATTATGAAAGAGAAATAGATTTTGCTAGAAAATAGGAAAAAATAGAAATGAAGGAAAAAAAAGTATCGATTTCGTTCTTTTATTTTTTCTGTTTTCCTTACCTCTATCTCAGTGAATGATGGTAAGGAGATTCCTAGTATGATGCCGATTAACAAAGATAATTTTTTTCAATTAAAATCTAATAATCACATTTCTCAAACTAATGCTATGGAAGAGAGGAGGAAAAATAAGAGTCTTCGTTAGTGGAAGAAGATGGCACAACTAGTGTTAAAAAATTCGATATCATTATATATCTCTTCACACAACATCATTTTTTTAACTATTTAAACGCCAAAATCAAAATAGCATTATTTTTACAAAGTCTAACATAACAGTCATTATTTTGCCTCAGTATGTCATTAACGATTCTATGACAACAAAAGGCCAGTAACTAACATAAGTCACAGAGGTCAAATTAGAGATTCAAGATGAATAAATTTAAATTTTAAAGAGCATATTGAAGCACGAATGAACTAGAGGACCAATATGAGTATTAATTCTACTTTATTCTTATTGGTTTGAATCAATGTTTTAAAAATTGAGTCGGACCAATTGATCCAACTAAAAAACTGGAAACCAGTGTCTAGTCTAGTTCGATTAGGGTGCAAAACCGCTGGAAATAAGAATTGGATTTGGGCAAAAAAAAATTGCTAGTTGATCGATAAGCTATCGAAACGGAATCCGACTTGTTAAAATTTAAAAAGAAAAAGGACATTGTCATTCAAGAGAAGAAAAACCTAAAACTTTCAATCCTAATTGAAGCCCATCTCCTTATCTCCGCCGTCGCCTCTTGACTTATCGTTGTTGCTTATTTCTCTTATGTGATTTTTTTTTTATATTCTAATCTTTTATTGTAACCACATTTGCTCTTCATGCTGTCAGAGAGAATAAAAACAACAAAACAACAATGAATATATGAAGCACAATGATCAAAGATAAAAAATAAAATAAAGAGTTCAAAAATGAAAGAGATGCCGCCGATGAAGGAGAAATATAAAGTAGAGTGGGACTTTGAGGTGAGAAACCTAATAACTAATACTATCTTAACTTTTGAAAGAAACTGAGTTGATAATTAAAAGTGATGGCCAAAAATAATAAATTCTGATGGTTGTCTAATAGTTTTTTATATTATAAAAGATTTTAACGTTGAATTTAAATTTAGAATTTAAATATTTTTTATTATTTAACTTTTGTATTATACTTACATGAGATTATAAGAATTTTAATTTGGTTATATCGTATTTTAATTTGTGTATTTTTGAGTTTAACATTAGAATATAATTTGGTTACATTGTATTTTTATGTGTTATTTTATTAAAATTTAATTATTTTGGTTGAATTATAATTAAATCGATTGAACCATTAAATCATTGAAGCAATACTTCAATAGTTAAAGATAATCGGTTTGGTTTTTAGAATCGGTTTGAATCTCCTTGGAACCGGTTAAACCGTTAGATGTCGGTTATTTTGAGAACGTTGTCCTTCCCTCCCTCGAGTCTCTATCTGTAGTCCCCTCCCTCCAATCGAGCCGTCGCTGCAACGTCTACTCGTCGCCATCGCCGGCTCTCTGCTCGTCGCTCTCGTTGGATCTTTGCTCCGGTCGCCGTCGCTGCTTCCTATGCCTCCCGTCGGCGTCGCTGGATCTTTGCTTTGTCGCCGTCGCTGCTTACTCTGAGCCCGTCGCAGTCACCATAATCTGCAGGTATGTTTTCTTTTTTTTCTTTTTTTTTTCCTTCTGGATACTTGAAAGTTTAAAACCCTGTTTTCCCGATTATTGTGAAATTGATGTGTTAGCATTTTAGGGTGAGAACTTATTTTGTTCCGTTTCTGAAATTTTTAATTTTTGAGCCATTTTCTTTTGGAGCCTTAATGTATGGCTCTTCGTGTGATTGAAGCTTTTGTTTTTCTATTGTTTTGCTTACCATTTAGGTTTAATTGAAGACAAATAGAAAGAGGAAGACATAATTCTGATGCAGTTTATGAAATTAGTAATCCTCCTACAATGCAACAAGTTTCAAGCAACATTTATGCTTTAGTTTAGCAACAAGTTTCATTGATGCTTAGCTAGTTTTCTTCATCGTTCACAGCAATGGCTTCTGCAGCATCTCTAATGTCATTGCAACCGGGTCGAATTCGAACCCTCAAAGAAGGCTCCAAAGCTGGTTTGGATGCAGGTATGGGTCCTGTTGTGTATTGGATGTTCAGAGATCAACGGGTCAAAGACAATTGGGCTCTCATCCACGCTGTTCATCAGGCCAACAAGTCCAACGTCCCTGTTGCCGTTGTTTTTAATCTCTTCGATCAGTTTCTAGGCGCCAAGTCCCGCCATTTAGGGTTTATGCTCAGGGGCTTGCGCCGTGTCTCCGATCAACTGCACCAAACCCTTCAAATCCCCTTCTTCTTGCTTAGGGTAACTGAATTTCCCAATTTCTTCAATCCGAAACTAATTACATGTCTGTTGAATTTTTCGAAATCTGAATCATTACTGAATGTATGATCAATTTGAGCTTATTCACTGTTCAAAGATGATGCTTCTGTAACTTTAGGGAGAAGCAGAGGAAACAGTGCCAAAGTTTCTTAGTGAATGTGGAGCTTCTATGTTGGTGACAGACTTTTCACCCTTGCGGGAAGTGAGGAGGTGCAAAGAAGAGATTTGTAAGAAGGTGAATGAATCGCTTACCGTACATGAAGTGGATGCTCACAACATTGTGCCCCTATGGGTGGCCTCTGAGAAATTGGAGTATAGTGCTAAGACAATTAGGGGAAAGATAAACAAAAAGCTTTCTGAGTATCTGATTGATTTTCCTACCATTGAGCCTCAAACTAGGAAATGGACCATCACCAAGAATCACTCCGTTGACTGGGATGATCTCATTGCTGATGTCTTAAGGTTAGTGTTCGGTATTGTTGGCTTCTGGATTCTAATAATTAAGTCACGTGAATATGTTGACATGCTTGTTTGATGGAAGTAGGAAAGGAACGGAGGTTCCTGAGGTCAATTGGTGTGAGCCCGGGGAAGATGCTGCAATGGAAGTATTGATGGGAAGTAAAAATGGATTCTTGACTAAAAGGTTAAGAAATTATTCTGCAGATCGAAACAACCCCTGCAAACCCACTGCCCTTTCTGGTTTATCTCCCTATTTGCATTTTGGACAGATATCTGCTCAGCGATGTGCTTTGGAAGCTCGGAAGCTGCGCTCTTCATGTCCTCAGGTTTCTTCTTATCTTATATAATGTGTTTAGTTTTGTATAACCTAATATTGACCGCTTGTGTAAAGGCAATTGATGCTTTCTTGGAGGAGTTGATTGTTCGGCGAGAACTTGCTGATAACTTTTGCTTCTATCAACTGCATTATGATTCATTGCAAGGAGCCTGGGAGTGGGCTCGTAAGACCCTATTGGATCATGCCGCTGATAAGCGAGAACATACATATTCGTGAGTCACAATTGTCTTGTTTCTCACTTTACACGGTTTTTGTTACTTGCATCCTCATCTAACTTCTGTATTTTAAGGAAGGAGCAATTGGAGAAGGCCCAAACTGCTGATCCTGTAAGCCAGTCTTTCATGAACAACAATAATTTTCCCAATTAAATATAGTAATGCATCGCTTCTTTCAAAGTCATGGGCTTTTTAATGCCTTGTTTAACTAAGCATTATTTCCTAATTGTTGCACATATCAGCTCTGGAATGCTTCTCAGTTGGAGATGGTTCACAATGGAAAGATGCATGGTTTTATGCGGTGAATAACTCCCTCCTTTCTTTCTCTTTTATGTTTCACCTTATAAACATGTATGTCCTCAATTATAAGATTTTCTGTACAGCATGTATTGGGCAAAGAAGATACTCGAATGGACAAGTGGACCTGAAGAAGCCCTTGAAATATCCATCTATTTAAACAACAAGGTAACGTAGTAGTTCCTTAGCCAACATTCTTTAAATGGGACAGACTTTATTGCCATTTTTTATAAATGACAGCAATTTTCTCATGACTGCAGTATGAACTGGATGGGAGGGATCCTAGTGGTTATGTTGGTTGCATGTGGTCAATATGCGGGGTTCATGATCAGGTTTGCCTACCACAATGTTCTTATTCACTTCTATTTAATTGAAATATCAGCGAAGAATCAAGTGCCCCTGGTTTTTTAGCTGTTGTAGTTGCATTCTTTGATCTATTTGGGCTTCCCAATTTTCTTTAGAAAGAGAACCAGAGGAAACTATAAAACTGGGTGCAAGTTGATCCTTTTAGTTTTGTATTAGAAGCTTCATTTTTGGCAATCATGTTTTTATGGATTACAGGGTTGGAGAGAGCGGCCTGTTTTCGGAAAAATTCGATATATGAACTATGCAGGCTGCAAAAGAAAATTTGACGTTGACGGATACATTGCATATGTCAAGAAATTAGTTGGCGAGATGCGGAAGAGAAAGGCTGAGGACTTGCCATCCCAAAATGAGAAAGCACCCCGTCGTTTGTAGTTAGTACAATGCCATTGTTTAGCTGATACTAATACTATATTAATGCAGCAATAACCCATCCCATCGTAGATTTTAATGGTGTATGCAAGATTCTGAAAAACTGAACCGCTCATTAAATTGATAAAATTATAGGTTCAAATATTTAAAGTTTCAATCAAAGTTTAACTGGAGTTAAACTGTATATAATAAAATTTTATATATAATATATATTATTTTAACTCCCATAAGATACCTAAAACATCTTTTTTTAAAGATATTTTTTATTAATTAAAATTTAATACATGTAATTGATTAAACCATATTATTTTTGTAAAAATTAGACTAGACAAATCGATTTGACTAAAAAATTGGTAAATTAAATTTTAAATTGATCTAAATTAATATTTTTTATAAAAATAATTACAATATCCCTATTATAGAAAATGACTTAAAATACTTCTATTATATATATATATATATATATATTGAGAATTCTAAATCTTAACCCTTCTCTTCTCTCTATGTTGTTATAGAATTAGGATTTAAGATTTTTAGAACTAATATATATAATAGGAGTATTTTAGTTATTTTTTATAATAATAGTATTGTAGTCATTTTCTATAAAAATAAATATTAATTTAGATTGGTTCAAGAGTTGGTTTATCGATTTTTTAGTTAAACCAATTTATCTGGTCTAATTTTGACAAAAATAGCACAGTTTAATCGATTATATAGGTTGAATTTTAATTATTAAAATACGTCTTTAAAAAAAGCTATTTTAAGTATTTTTATCTAAGTGACTCCTATTTTAAATTGGTTAACTATTAAAATATCTAATTTGTTTGTTTGGTTAATCATTTTTTTTTATTTTTTAACTGGTTTGTTGCTATATGATTTTTCACCTAAGTCAAATTGGACTAATAATCAATTTCTGATTAATCCAGGTAAATTGGTCGGGTTAATATGGTTCTCAAAGTCAAAACCGTTATATGGCAACATTCCTTTCTCTATTCTTAAATAAGATTTTGGTCAGTTATTTATAAATTTTCTGAGCGAGATTGTTCAAGTTTCCAATAACATAGTCCTTCCAAAAAAATATTGAAAATTTGAACACAAAATTTAAGGATGCACTTCCGTAAGTGTAGCCATACTTTCCACACTCAAATCTATTTTCAATTGGTGTTTCAACCTTCTTTGGACACCTCCTACATGATTTGTAAAAGCAATCATCCTTGCCAGAATTGATTGCCACAATTGTTCTAGCAATCCACATAAAGGGCCTTCTTACAAATACATGAGATATTATGTAAATATCTTATACCATATGATGTAAGGTGTATTTAAATAGGCGTTGGGATTACTTGTGTTGAGTTTAGTGCTTCCTCTATTGTGTTTACCGTAACATCCTCTCGCTTAAGTTTGTCAGCGCCAGTACGTGAGTTGTTTGTGTTGACTTGACTAATTCTGACCAAATTTGAGGGTTTAACAGCAAGCCTCCTGCGCGTTACAACATATATATTAATTCTTGACTAATTCTAACCATTAACATACATATGAATCTCTAGAAATTCAAATGTGGAACAAACCTGTCCCGAAAGTCGCGAACTTCCTCGAGATCGGGATTGATGCGTAGCTTTGAAATGTCAAGATGACTCTGCATTGAGGTTTTTTCTGCATTTATGAAGTTAATAGTGAAAAGATTTCTAATATCACTTATTCTTTAAATTTCCATCATATTGTTACAAAATAAAGGTTAGGAGTCATACCATTCCACCTACTCGGTCTGAAGAACTACAGGACCACTATCAATGGCTCAACCCTTCCATCATCTAGATATGGTAGTATTTGATCAACCATGTCCCCAGACAACACACATCCAATACTATAATTACTGCAAATCAGTGTGAAAAAACAGGTTTAAATATTAATATCATTATAACACAACCTACATTGTCATTAGAATTCATAAACACAACTTACTCAAGGTCTTCAACCAAAATAGATAAACGCTTCGTTTCCTTCCCTTTGCTTGCGATGAGTTCCCTGGGATTCGCCTTTCCAACCACTTCACCCATAATATATGTGATAAGAAACTTATTATGAGGTAGTTATGAGTTATACACAAAGGAAGTGAAAATGTATTCACTTCACCTACTAATTGAGAGTCGTCGATCCTGTCAGCATTCAACAACTCTAGAATCTACGTTAAGCGAAATGCTTGAAGTGGGAAAGTTGGAATCTCCACCAAGACCACCACAGTTCTGTGAGAGAAGTTTAAGGTCCACCGATTCATTGTCGTCCTGGTTTTATCCCTCTTATCTACAAATATGAAATTTGTCATCTTATATATCCTAATCTCGTGAATATTACCATTCCATCTATGTACCAATGCCTTAGGGACCGAAGCTTGGATCCTCCCTCCCTGTAAGATTGTAAAATACAACTCAGTTTGGAATACATGTGTGAATGTATAAGAACATGTAGTTTAAATTCAATTAATACTACTTGCCTGACTATCTTAAAGAACCATTTCTATACTATTGATCTCCTTTGGATTGTACTAGCTAGGAGCTTCTGACAAACGTACAACATAGACCATGAAGTTCCATGCAAGCTTTTTCGCACTGACATCCATCAACATATCAAACGATTCAGCCATCCTTAGTTTAATTAAGGGAAAACTACTACAATCAGCTATGGTTTGACACAACTTCAAACTAAAAAAAAAGTGATGTATCAAAAGATGGAGGTGTGAACATTAGATGCATGCCCTATTTTATTGCGAGGTTTGAATTTCAAAGACATCAAAGGCCTGATTATCGCGTTATAACTATTATTTTTTATTCATTTCCGCTATGTTTGTTTAGATGGAAAACAGGGGGAATTTAATATGGACGGAAAGAAATAAAAGGGAAATGTAAAGTTTTACTTGTTTGGTTTTGAAAGAAAATGTGAAGGAAAAAATACAACCGTAGCAAAAAGTAAAAGGGACCCACCAAAAACTTTTCTCCCCAACTAAGACGAAAAAACGAAAGGAAAACTCATTCCATTCCATTATTCCAAACCCTGCCCTTTGATGAGCGGAGATTTTATACGCTTTTTGGGGTTAATTTCATATAGTTTTTAGTATGTTTTAGTTAGTTTTTAGTATATTTTCATTAGTTTCTAGGTAAAATTAATATTTCTGGACTTTACTATGAGTTTGTGTGTTTTTCTATAATTTCAGATATTTTTTGGCTGAAATTGAGGGAACTGAGCAAAAATCTGATTCAGGCTGAAAAAGGACTGCTGATGTTGTTGGATTCTGACCTCTCTGCACTCGGAATGAATTTTCTGGAGCTACAGAAGTCCAATTGGTGCGCTCCCAATTGCGTTGGAAAGTAGACATCCAGGGCTTTCCAGAAATATATAATAGTCTATACTTTGCTCAAGGATAGACGACGTAAACTGGCGTTCAATACCAGTTCCATGTTGTAGTCTGGCGTTAAACGCCAGAAACAGGTTACAAGTTGGAGTTAAACGCCTAAAACAGGTTACAACCTGGCGTTTAACTCCAGAAACAGCCTAAGCACGTGTAAAGCTTAAGTCTCAGCCCCAGCACACACCAAGTTGGCCCCAGAAGTGGATTTCTGCACTATCTATCATAGTTTACTCATTTTCTGTAAACCTAGGTTACAAGTTTAGTATTTAAACAACTTTTAGAGATTTATTTTGTACCTCATGACATTTTAGATCTGAACTTTGTACTCTTTGATGGCATGAGTCTCTAAACTCCATTGTTGGGGGGTGAGGAGCTCTGCTGTGTTTCGATGAATTAATGCAACTATTTCTGTTTTCTATTCAAACACGCTTGTTTCTATCTAAGATGTTCATTCGCCCTTCAATATGATGGATGTGATGATCCGTGACACTCATCACCATCCTCAACCTATGAACGTGTGCCTGACAACCACCTCCGTTCTACCTTAGATTGAATGAATATCTCTTGGATTCCTTAATCAGAATCTTCGTGGTATAAGCTAGAATCCATTGGCAGCATCCTTGAGAATCCGGAAAGTCTAAACCTTGTCTGTGGTATTCCGAGTAGGATTCAGGGATTGGATGACTGTGACGAGCTTCAAACTCACAAGTGTTGGGTGTAGTGACAGACACAAAAGGATCAATGGATCCTATTCCAGCATGAGTGGGAACCGACAGATGATTAGCTGTGCGGTGACAGCGCACCTGGACCATTTTCACTGAGAGGACGGATGGTAGCCATTGACAACGGTGATCCACCAACACACAGCTTGCCATAGGAGGAACCTTGTGTGCGTGAAGAAGAAGACAGGGAGAAAGCAGAGATTCAGAAGACAAAGCATCTCCAAAACTCCAATATATTCTCTATTACTGCAGAACAAGTATTTAATCCATGCTCTTTTATTCTTCGCAATTCATACTGATAATTATAATTGATTTCCTGACTAAGATTTACAAGATAACCATAGATTGCTTCAAACCAACAATCTCCGTGGGATCGACCCTTACTCACGTAAGGTATTACTTGGACGACCCAGTGCACTTGCTGGTTAGTGGTACGAGTTGTGAAAAGTGTGATTCACAATTTGTGCACCAAGTTTTTGGCGCCGTTGTCGGAGATTGTTCGAGTTTGAACAACTGACGGTTCATCCTGTTGCTTAGATTAGGAAGATTTTGTCTTTTGGGTCAGAGTCTTTTACTTTCTTATCAAAAATCTTTCAAAAATTTTATTTTTCTTTATTAATTTATAATTTATCTTTGAGTCTTTTATTATTGTTCTTGTTAAAATTTTAGAATCCTTATTTTCTTTTTGAAAAAAAATTTTTTTTCAAAATTTTATTTTTTTTTACTAATAATTGAGTTTTTCTGTTTGAGTTTAGTTTTATATTTTAAGTTTGGTGTCAATTGCATGTTTGTATTTTCCTTTAAATTTTCGAAATCTGTGTTCTTTGTTCTTTCTTTGTCTTCAAGTTGTTCTTGCTATTTTTCCTTGTTTGATCTTTAGTTTTTCTTGTTCTGTGTCTTTTCTTGTTTTTCTTGTGCTTTTTCAAAATATCAGTTTCCAAAGAAAATTTTACTTTTATATACAATATTAAAATACGTTAAATTTATAGCTCAATTGGCTAGAGCGTGGTGCTTATGTTCTTGGTAATTGGCTATCTTCTTTTTAAAACCTTTTCAAAAATAATTTTTCTTTGAATAAATCTTGTGCCAAACTTTAAGTTTGGTGTTTTCTTGTTGATTTTTCTTTAGTTTTCGAAAATTTTATTTTGGTTTTCTAAAAATTTTAAGTTTGGTGTTCTATCTTCATGTTCTTGTTGTTCTTGTGAGTCTTCAAGGTGTTCTTGAGTCTTCCTTGTGTTTTGATCTTAAAATTTTTAAGTTTGGTGTTCCTTGGTGTTTTCCCTCCAAAATTTTCGAAAATAAGGAGCATTAGATCTAAAAATTTTAAGTTGTGTGTCTTTTGTGTGTTTTTCTCTTTCATCATAAAATTGAAAAATAAAAAAATATCTTTTCTAACTATTTTTAAGCAAATATTTTGAAACTTTTCATAAAAATTCAGATTTCAATTTCAAAATTTTATCTTATCATATCTTAGTTGTCAAGTTTTTAAAAATCATATCTTTTTCAGATCATATCCTTTTTAATTTTTTTTAAAAAATCATATCTTTTTCAAAATCTCCTAATCACTTTTTCTCTCTTCATTTTTCGAAAATCCTCACCCATTTTTCATTTTATTTTATTTTTTTTCTAATTTCCGTTTTCTAATATATATATATATATATATATATATATATATATATATATATATTTTATTTGCAATCCGCATCATCCCCCTTTCTCCATCATGGACCTAAGTGGAAATGAACAGTCCAGAAGGACTCTGAGGTCATATGCTAACCCCACTACTGCTTCATATGGGAGTAGTATCTGTATACCCTCCATTGGAGTCAGTAGCTTTGAGTTGAATCCTCAGCTCATTATCATGGTGCAGCAAAGTTGCCAGTATTCCGGTCTTCCACAGGAAGAACCTACAGAGTTTTTGGCACAGTTTTTACAGATTGCTGACACAGTACATGATAAAGAAGTAGATCAGGATGTCTACAGATTATTACTATTTTTATTTGCTGTAAAAGACCAAGCTAAGAGGTGGTTAAATAACCAACCTAAGGCTAGCATAAGGACATGGAAACAGCTGTCAGAAAAATTTCTGAATCAATACTTCCCTCCAAAACGGATGACATAGCTAAGGCTGGACATCTAAAGCTTTAAACAAGGAGATAATGAATCTCTTTATGATGCCTAGGAGAGATACAGAGAGATGCTAAGAAAATGCCCCTCTGAAATGTTTTCAGAATGGGTGCAGTTAGACATCTTCTATTATGGGCTTACAGAGAAAGCTCAAATTTCTCTAGATCACTCAGCTGGTGGATCTATACACATGAGAAAGACAATTGAAGAGGCTCAAGAGCTTATTGATACAGTTGCCAGAAATCAGCATCTGTACCTGAATAGTGAATCTTCTATGAAAGAAGAGGCTAAAACAGTAACTGCTGAACTCAGTCCTGCAGAACAAATTACTGAATTCAATCAGAAATTAGACTTTCTAACAGAACAGCTGGCCGAATTCAAGGAGATACTACAAGACACAAGAATGGCTAATATAAATATGAAGGTACAGTTGAAGCAAACAGAACAACAGTTATCAAAACAAATAACAGAAGAGTGCCAAGCAGTTCAATTAAGAAGTGGAAAAACATTAAATACCTCACTTCAAGGCAGCAGGAAGCCAAGATATGAACAAACTGCTATCCAAAATCCCTCTGAGGACAGTAAGAGCCCAGAAAGGAATAACTCTGGCGTCCAAACGCCAGAAACAAGCAAGGAGTTGGCGTCAAACGCCAATTGGAAGCTCAGTTTTGGCGTTCAAATGCCAGGAACAAGTAAGGAGTTGGCGTCCAACGCCACTCCAGCTTCTAACCCTGGAATTCAAATTCCAGTGAGGGATCAGACACACACAAGTGCTGATAACAACCCCTCTAAAAAGGCTCCTCCAACCACCTCTGTAGGAAATAAACCTGCAGCAACTAAGGTTGAGGAATATAAAGCCAAGATACCTTATCCTCAAAAACTCCGCCAAGAGGAGCAGGATAAGCAATTTGCTCGCTTTGCAGATTATCTCAGGACTCTTGAAATAAAGATTCCGTTTGTAGAGGCACTTGAGCAAATACCTTCTTATGCCAAGTTCATGAAAGAGATCTTGAGTCATAAGAAGGATTGGAGAGAAACTGAAAGAGTTCTCCTCACTGAAGAATGCAGTGCAGTCATTCTGAAAAGCTTTCCAGAAAAGCTTAAAGATCCCGGGAGCTTTCTGATACCATGTACATTAGAGGATAATTGCACCAAGACAGCTTTATGTGATCTTGGGGCAAGCATCAACCTAATACCTGCATCCACTATCAGAAAGCTTGGTTTAACTGAAGAAGTTAAACCAACCCGGATATGTCTCCAACTTGCTGATGGCTCCATTAATTACCCATTAGGCATGATTGAGGACATGATTGTCAGGGTTGGGCCATTCGCCTTTCCTACTGACTTTGTAGTGCTGGAAATGGAGGAGCACAATAGTGCTACTCTCATTCTAGGAAGACCTTTCCTAGCAACTGGACGAACTCTCATTGATGTCCAAAAGGGGGAAGTAACCCTGAGAGTTAATGAGGATGAGTTTAAGTTGAAAGCTGTCAAAGCCATGCAGCATCCAGACACACCAAAAGACTGCATAAAAGTTGATCTCATTGACTCTTTGGTAGAGGAGATCAACATGGCTAAGAGTCTCGAATCAGAGCTGGAAGACATCTTTAAAGATGTTCAGCCTGATTTAGAGGGTTCAGAGGAATTGAAAGAGCCTCTGAGACTTCCTCAGGAAGAGGAGAAACCTCCTAAACCCGAGCTCAAGTCATTACCACCATCCTTGAAATATGCATTTCTGGGAGAAGGTGACACTTTTCCAGTGATCATAAGCTCTGCTTTAAATCCACTGGAAGAGGAAGCACTAATTCAAGTGCTAAGGACACACAAGACAGCTCTTGGGTGGTCCATAAGTGACCTTAAGGGAATAAGCCCAGCTAGATGCATGCACAAAATTCTATTGGAGGATGATGCTAAGCCAGTGGTTCAACCACAAAGGCGGCTAAATCCAGCCATGAAGGAAGTGGTGCAGAAAGAGGTTACCAAATTACTAGAGGCTGGGATTATTTATCCTATTTCTGATAGCCCCTGGGTGAGCCCTGTTCAAGTTGTTCCCAAGAAAGGAGGCATGACAGTGGTTCATAATGAAAAAAATGAACTGGTTCCTACAAGAACAGTTACAGGGTGGCGCATGTGTATTGACTATAGAAGGCTCAACACAGCCACCAGAAATGATCATTTTCCTTTACCATTCATAGACCAGATGCTAGAGAGACTAGCAGGTCATGAATATTACTGCTTTTTGGATGGCTATTCAGGTTACAACCAAATTGCAGTAGATCATCAGGACCAAGAGAAAACAGCATTCACATGTCCTTCTGGAGTATTTGCTTACAGAAGAATGCCTTTTGGTTTGTGTAATGCACCTGCAACCTTTCAGAGGTGCATGCTCTCTATCTTCTTTGATATGGTAGAGAAATTTCTGAAAGTCTTCATGGATGACTTTTCAGTATTTGGAGACTCATTCAGCTCCTGCCTTGACCATTTAGCACTTGTTCTGAAAAGATGCCAAGAGACCAACCTAGTTTTAAACTGGAAAAAATGTCACTTTATGGTGACTGAAGGAATTGTCCTTGGGCATAAAATTTCAAACAAGGGGATAGAGGTGGATCAAGCTAAAGTGGAAGTAATTGAAAAATTACCACCACCTGCTAATGTTAAGGCAATCAGAAGCTTTCTGGGGCATGCAGGATTCTACAGGAAGTTTATAAAGAATTTTTCAAAAATTGCAAAACCCCTGAGCAATCTGCTAGCTGCTGACACGCCATTTGTGTTTGACATAGAGTGTCTGCAGGCGTTTGAGACTCTGAAAGCTAAACTGGTCACAGCATCAGTTATTTCTGCACCAAACTGGACATTACCATTTGAACTAATGTGTGATGCCAGTGACCACGCCATTGGTGCAGTACTGGGGCAGAGGCATGACAAGCTTCTGCATGTCATTTATTATGCTAGCCGTGTTTTAAATGATGCCCAGAAAAATTACACAACCACAGAAAAATAATTGCTTGCAGTGGTTTATGCCATTGACAAGTTTAGATCATACTTAGTAGGATCAAAAGTGATTGTGTACACTAACCATGCTGCTCTTAAATATCTACTCACAAAGCAGGATTCAAAACCCAGACTCATCAGATGGGTATTGCTTCTGCAAGAGTTTGATATAGAAATAAGAGACAGAGAACCAAGTGGCTGATCATCTATCCCGGATAGAACCAATAGAATGGGAGTTTCCCCCCTCTATTGAGATCTCTGAGACATTTCCGGATGAGCATTTGTTTGCCATTCAGGAAACACCATGGTTTGCAGACATTGCAAACTATAAAGCTGCAAGGTTCATACCCAAGGAGTACAGCAGGCAACAAAAGAAAAAATTAATTACTGATGCAAAGTACTACTTGTGGGATGAACCCTATCTCTTTAAGAGATGTGCAGACGGAATAATTCGTAGGTGTGTGCCTAAAGAAGAAGCACAGAGGATCTTATGGCATTGCCATGGATCACAATATGGAGGCCATTTCGGAGGTGAGCGAACAGCCACCAAGGTCCTCCAATGTGGTTTCTACTGGCCTACACTCTATAGGGATTTCCGAGAGTTTATACGTAACTGTGACAGTTGCCAAAGAGCTGGTAATCTGCCTCATGGTTACGCCATGCCTCAACAGGGAATCTTGGAGATTGAGTTGTTTGATGTATGGGGAATTAACTTCATGGGACCTTTCCCACCATCATACTCAAACACTTATATTCTGGTGGCAGTCGACTATGTATCAAAATGGGTAGAGGCCGTTGCCACACCCACTAATGATACTAAAACAGTGCTGAAGTTCCTCCAGAAATACATCTTCAGCAGGTTTGGTGTCCCTAGAGTACTAATCAGTGATGGAGGCACTCATTTCTGCAACAAACAACTTTATTCTGCCATGGTCTGGTATGGGATTAGCCACAAGGTGGCAACTCCATATCATCCACAGACAAATGGGAAAGCTGAAGTCTCTAACAGAGAACTAAAAAGAATCCTGGAACGGACTATAAGTACCCGTAGAAAGGATTGGGCAAGAAGCTTGGATGATGCTGTGTGGGCTTACAGAACAGCATTCAAGACTCCTATAGAGACCTCTCCATACCAGCTTGTGTATAGTAAGGCCTATCATTTGCCCGTGAAACTGGAACATAAGGCCTACTGGGCAACCAGATTCCTAAACTTTGATGCCAAATTAGCCGGAGAAAAAAGATTACTCTAGCTAAATGAGCTAGAGGAATTTAGACTCACTGCTTTCGAAAATGCCAAGCTTTATAAGGAGAAATAAAAAAGGTGGCATCACATAAGGCTGTCATCAAGAGTCTTTGAACCAGGACAAAAGGTTCTATTGTTTAACTCTAGGCTCAAGCTATTCCCTGGGAAACTGAAGTCCCGGTGGAGGGGACCGTATGTGATTACAAGTGTATCACCATATGGTTATATGGAGCTTCAAGACATTGATTCTGATAAGAAGTTCATTGTTAATGGACAGAGAATCAAGCACTATCTTGAAGGCAATGTTGAGCAAGAGTGCTCAAGGCTGAGGCTAAATTAAAAGCTCAGCAAGGTCCAGCTAAAGACAATAAAGAAGCGCTTGCTGGGAGGCAACCCAGCCATTGGCAAAACTCTTTCTGTCATTTTGCCCTATTCTTCATTTTATTTATTTATTTATTTATTATTTTTTTAAGCATATAAGTTCAATGTTAATAAGGTAAAGAGTCAATTGCATAGGTTCACAGGGTTACAGAAGGATTCAGCACACAAAACAGAGAAAAAAAGAGCTCACTGGCAAGAAAACGCCAGTAAGAGGCACAACTGGGTGTTAAACACCCAAAAGGAGCATCTACTGGGCGTTTAACGCCAGTAAAGATAGCCATCTGGGCGTTAAATGCCAGAAAGAAGTAGCTTCTGGGCGTTTAACGCCAGATTGACAGCATCCTGGGCGTTCAGAAAAACGCCCAGTGACAAAGGGGTTTCTGGCGTTTAACGCCAGCTAGAAGCAACAGCTGGGCGTTAAACGCCCAAACCAAGCAGCAACTGGGCGTTAAACGCCCAAAACATGCAGCAGTTGGGCGTTTAACACCAGGAATGTGGGGATTAGGAAATTTCGTTTTCAATTCAAATTTTTTTCAATTTTTTATGTTTCAATTCATGATTTCTTGCACAAACATTTTACAAATCCTAATTTTTCAAATCCTTTTTCAAAAAAATATATCAAATGTATCTTAATTCATAAGCCCTTTTTCTTAATCCTCTTCAATTTATCTTCAAATCCTTTTCAAAACAAATCTATCTCTTTTCCTTCTAAAATCTTTTCAAATCATCAATATCTTTTTCAAATCTTCACATCATCTTTTTCAAAATTCAGATTTATCTTTTTCAAATATCTTTCATATCTTTTCAATTTTAAATTATATCTTTTTCCTATCATACTTATCTTTTACAAATCATATCTTCTATCATATTTCCTTCAAAATTTTCGAAACCTACCCCCCCTTCCCTTTAAATTTTGGTTCGGCCTCCCCCTCTCCTCCACAAGTTGTGCTTGTCTCTCCCTCTTTCCATCTCCTTTCTTTTCTTTTGCTTGAGGACAAGCAAACCTCTAAGTTTGGTGTGTTTATCCGTGATCACTAAGCCAATACCCACTAAGATCATGGCTCCCAAGAGAAAACAAACCGACTCAAGAGGCAAGAAGGAGAATATTCCAAAACCACTTTGGAATCAAGGAAAGTTTATAACCAAAGAACATTCAGACCATTTTTACAAAATAATGAGTCTAAGGTCAGTGATCCCGGAAGTTAAATTCGATCTGAAAGAATATGAATATCCGGAGATCTAAGAGCAAATTTGAAACAGGAGCTGGAAAGTCCTAGCTAATCCTGAGACAAAGGTGGGAAGAAACATGGTTCAGGAATTCTATGCTAATCTATGGCAGACGGACAGACAGAGAATAGCTGGAACCGCATTCTATGACTATAGAACTCTGGTCAGAGGGAAGATTGTTCACACCCACCCTGACAAAATAAGGGAGATCTTCAAGCTGCCTCAACTGCAAGATGACCCAGACTCCTTTAATAGGAGAATGATGAGATCAAACCTGGGATTGGACAAAATTCTAGAGGACATATGCCTCCCTAGAGCCAAGTGGACAACCAACACAAAGGGTGCCCCGAATCAACTCAAGAGAGGAGATCTCAAACCAGTTGTCAGAGGATGGCTGGACTTCATTGGGCGCTCTATTCTGCCCACTAGCAACCGCTCTGAAGTCACCATCAGAAGAGCAGTGATAATTCATTGCATTATGCTGGAAAAAGAAGTGGAAGTTCATCAGCTGATTGCTTGTGAGCTTTACAAAATTGCAAACAAGAACTCCAAAGATGCTAAATTGGCCTATCCAAGCTTGGTTTCTCTGTTATGTAAAGATGCTGGGATAAAGATGGGAGTAGATAAGTATATCTCAGTTGAGCAACCAACCACCAAAAAGTCTATGGAAGGACTACAGGTGCAGGACGACCCCATCAAGAGAAAAGCAGAGGAGCTCCTCCCGGAAATCCCTCAAATTGAATACTGGGATGCCTAGAAGCATCTGTCACCAAGTTGCAAGAAGCTGTGGATCAACTGAAGGAAGAACAGCAAAATCAAAACAGCATGCTCTGCAAACTGCTTAGAGAATAAGAAGAGCAAGGGCGTGAACTGAAGGAATTAAAGCGTCAGAAACTATCTCTTGAATGGCCAATCACTCCACAGACTAAAGAGGCATCCACCTCCCAAATTCAAGGTTGTTGAGTTCTAATCTTAGCCTTAACTCTGTGATAATTGTTCTTATTTGAGTTTTACCTTAGAAGTTATATATGAGTAATAGTAATTAGTATCTATATTTTGATTTTATCTCCAATTAAGCTATAATTTATTTTTCTCATCATCACTAAACATGAATAAAATAGCAGATTTTCTTTAGAATAAGGAGGCAATAGTTTTCGAGTTTTTTTTTAAGAAAAATTCTAATTAATTACATGTGGTGGCAATGCTTTTTATCTTCTGAATGAATGCTTGAATAGTGCATATGTCTTTTGAAGTTGATGTTTATGAATGTTAAATATGTTGGCTCTTGAAGAATAAGAAAAAAGGAGACATGTTATTTGATAATCTGAAAAATCATAAAAATGATTCTTGAAGCAAGAAAAAGCAGTGAATACAAAAGCTTGCGAAAAAAAAGGGCGAAAAAAAAAGAAAAAGAAAAAGCAAGCAGAAAAAGCCAATAGCCCTTAAAACCAAAAGGCAAGGGTAATAAAAAGGATCCAAGGCTTTGAGTATCAGTGGATAGGAGGGCCCAAAGGAATCAAATCCTGGCCTAAGCGGCTAAACCAAGCTGTCCCTAACCATGTGCTTGTGGCGTGAAGGTGTCAAGTGAAAACTTGAGACTGAGCGGTTAAAGTCAAGGTCCAAAGCAAAAAGAAGAGTGTGCTTAAGAACCCTAGACACCTCTAATTGGGGACTTTAGCAAAGCTGAGTCACAATCTGAAAAGGTTCACCCAATTATATGTCTGTGGCATTTAGGTATCCGGTGGAATACTGGAAAACAAAGTGCTTAGGGCCACGGCCAAGACTCATAAAGTAGCTGTGTTCAAGAATCAACACACTGAACTAGGAGAATCAATAACACTATCTGAATTCTAAGTTCCTATGGATGCCAATCATTCTGAGCTTCAATGGATAAAGTGAGATGCCAAAACTATTCGGAAGCAAAAAGCTACTAGTCCCACTCATCTAATTAGAATCTGAGCTTCACTCAAAAACTCTGAGATATTATTGCTTCTTGACTTATTTGTATTCTATTTTATTTGTCTAGTTGCTTGGGGACAAGCAACAGTTTAAGTTTGGTGTTGTGATGAGCGGAGATTTTATACGCTTTTTGGGGTTAATTTCATATAGTTTTTAGTATGTTTTAGTTAGTTTTTAGTATATTTTCATTAGTTTCTAGGCAAAATTCATATTTCTAGACTTTACTATGAGTTTGTGTGTTTTTCTATAATTTCAGATATTTTTTGGCTGAAATTGAGGGAACTGAGCAAAAATCTGATTCAGGCTGAAAAAGGACTGCTGATGCTGTTGGATTCTGACCTCTCTGCACTCGGAATGAATTTTCTGGAGCTACAGAAGTCCAATTGGTGCGCTCCCAATTGCGTTGGAAAGTAGATATCCAGGGCTTTTCAGAAATATATAATAGTCCATACTTTGCTCAAGGATAGACGACGTAAACTGGCGTTCAATACCAGTTCCATGTTGTAGTCTGGCGTTAAACGCCAGAAACAGGTTACAAGTTGGAGTTAAACGCCTAAAACAGGTTACAACCTGGCGTTTAACTCCAGAAACAGCCTAAGCACGTGTAAAGCTTAAGTCTCAGCCCCAGCACACACCAAGTTGGCCCCAGAAGTGGATTTCAGCACTATCTATCATAGTTTACTCATTTTCTGTAAACCTAGGTTACGAGTTTAGTATTTAAACAACTTTTAGAGATTTATTTTGTACCTCATGACATTTTAGATCTGAACTTTGTACTCTTTGACGGCATGAGTCTCTAAACTCCATTGTTGGGGGGTGAGGAGCTCTGCTGTGTTTCGATGAATTAATGCAACTATTTCTGTTTTCTATTCAAACACGCTTGTTTCTATCTAAGATGTTCATTCGCCCTTCAATATGATGGATGTGATGATCCGTGACACTCATCACCATCCTCAACCTATGAACGTGTGCCTGACAACCACCTCCGTTCTACCTTAGATTGAATGAATATCTCTTGGATTCCTTAATCAGAATCTTCGTGGTATAAGCTAGAATCCATTGGCAGCATCCTTGAGAATCCGGAAAGTCTAAACCTTGTCTGTGGTATTTCGAGTAGGATTCAGGGATTGGATGACTGTGAAGAGCTTCAAACTCACAAGTGTTGGGCATAGTGACAGACACAAAAGGACCAATGGATCCTATTCTAGCATGAGTGGGAACCGACAGATGATTAGCCGTGCGGTGACAGCGCACCTGTACCATTTTCACTGAGATGACGGATGGTAGCCATTGACAACGGTGATCCACCAACACACAGCTTGCCATAGGAGGAACCTTGCGTGCGTGAAGAAGAAGACAGGGAGAAAGCAGAGATTCAGAAGACAAAGCATCTCCAAAACTCCAACACATTCTCCATTACTGCAGAAAAAGTATTTAATCCATGCTCTTTTATTCTTCGGAATTCATACTGATAATTATAATTGATTTCCTGACTAAGATTTACAAGATAACCATAGATTGCTTCAAACCAACAATCTCCGTGGGATCGACCCTTACTCACGTAAGGTATTACTTGGACGACCCAGTGCACTTGCTGGTTAGTGGTACGAGTTGTGAAAAGTGTGATCACAATTTGTGCACCACCCTTCCATAATAATTATATACATAATAACATTACTATATAATATGAAGGGTAATATTGTCATTATATAACTTAATTCATTTTTTTTCTCCATTTTTCTTTCCAAACAAACAACATAAATTATTTATCTTTCAATATCTTTCCATCTTATTTTTCTTTCATCCAAATACACCCATAAAAATTAAATTTCACTTCAATTTCTTTCTTTCTATTTCTTTTCACTCAATTTCTCTCCTTCCTATTTCTTTCCACTCCCAAGCAAAGCGTTCAGGTCCAATGCACAAGACTATAGGTTTTTTGGTGTCTTCCACGTGTCACTCAAAGGCAATACACACTTGTTGAACACAGCGCACCACTTGTCGACTGAAGAACCAGCTACTACTCTCCTTTAATATATTAAGTAGTGTATATCATTTGATGATTCAAACATAAAATCTGGTGATTACTCTTCCTTTTATAATAATTTTTGTTATTTCAAACTGATAGAATAGTTCAGTGTAAGCAACCAACATGCCAAAAGTTTCTTTATTCCATCAGCGGATGTATGATTGTTGGATTAAGTCATCACAAAAGGAAAAAAAAAATAAAGCGAAGATTACATTATAAAATCTTAAATTAATTGTAAGCCAATTTAAGTCAATAAATTAAATTCTAAGATTTGTTTTATTTAAGTTTTGTGCTTTTTACTTTAAATCCACAAAATGCACAAGTTGATTGTTTTGTTAACAAATAATCATATGACTGTTACGTTATATTTGGCAATTAATTAATTAACATTGAATAATTTAATATTTCATTTTATTTTTTATTTTTAAATCTTACAAATAAAATTGATTGGATTACGTAAGCACTAAAAGAAAAATATACTAAAATATTACATTATAACAACTTATATATTGTAGACCAAATTAAGTTAAAAAAATCAATTTCCTCTACATTAGTAATTAGTATTAAATTTAAGAGAGAGGCATTTAATATGCACCAATCAATGAGAGAGAGAGAGTCATTTAATGCATACCAACCAATCAGAAAATAGTATGTTTTGTTTTCCAATAAAAGGGGTTAGTAGTTTAAATTATCACCACCAACCACCATTTTTACCCAAAAAAAAAAATGTTAAACCCGCCTGATATACTTGGTGTGCTGCAGCTACTATTTAGTTTTTTTAATCAATAATGAATAAGGGGGCTAAAGTACTCATCAATTATCATAATAAGTATTTCACATATCAACAATCTCAGATCTTGGCTAAGCTTTTAATTGTAATTTGTAATGTGCTCTCTTCCTTATTTTTTTAATTAGTGCTTGTTTAAATGGAAATGTATCTATTGTGTGATAAGGTGAGTATTGGAGTGCTGATTAAGTCCTCTGATACTGAAAATTTTTCATCCTTTGAACATTATTGTTATAAGTGTAGCTGAAAGAACAACTTGTCGGGTAAAATAAGTTTTGGAAATCATATGAATACAAATGAGCCAGAATATATGAATCAAATAGTAAAGTAATGTATTTACCATTATACATTTGGTATGATTTTTTTCCTTTTTTAGCCAAAGTAATGAATTCAGATAATATATCGAGAAAGGTGGAATCAAGTATATAAAAATATGCTGGACAATAAATTAGCTTATGTTCTGAACGGTTAACATTTTTTATCATGTTTTGGCTTATTAAAGCAAATATATGTATTCATTCTGTTTAGGAATTTGGAATTTGTGTGGCATTACGGGCAAAAGCTTTTGTGATTAAAGTTGATATGGTTCTGCTAGTGGGAGCTATTCTTCCGAAACTACTGGGTAAGTAAAGCTATTAAGCAGTTTCACCTTATGCAGTTATACTTGTAACACACTAACTTTTAGCACCTCATGATCGCACTAAAAGTCCGAGCGCTACTTACCTCTATTCTTTTAATTATATATTATGTTCATTTAATATTGAGTCTTCACGAGTACGAACCGAAGGTTTAATTAAGAAAACAGAAAGGTTTTACTTTTAATCACTTAATCATAAAGATATATATATATATATATATATATATATATATATATATATATATATATATATATATATATATATATTCACATAGCATTATATACATAGACTTATTTCAAGATTCTCAAATACAAGTCCTATCCCCTCTAAAAACTAAAAAAATAAACGACGAGGGAAAAAATAAAATCTAAGAACTTAACTCGTAAACTCAATCTTCTATGCTCCTATAGTTCCGCACTAAGCCTTCGCACCTGTAGCTGAAAGGGGTGGAGATAGGGGTAAGAACTGGGGAGTTCTTAGTAGGGTCGGGGATAGAAGTTAAGTTCATTATCCTAATTTAAAACTCATATTTTTCTTATAAAAATTTCATGCAAAATGAAATTTCATATATTTCACCGCTTACCATTTTAACCAAAGCTTACCGCTGGTCCTTCCAATCATGGCCTTCGGCCCAAATCAAATCAACTCGGCCTACGGCCCAATTCAAAACGAATCACCATCAAAACTTAATCACAAGACAGAATCAATCATAGGCACAAACAATGCAAGACAAACACAAATTAGAGAGCAATTACAGGACATAGAATCCAATCACAAGCACACAGAATCATGAAAACATAATCCCAACAAGTATGCGCAAACAAGTATGATGCATGTCTAGTCTTATACAGGTCATGAGCTCATATGTCGGTTTGTTGCCCGATTCCCGACACTAGTCCTAAGATAAGCGTTTTGTACCGCCGTCCTTATCTCAGCCAACGCCCCCTCCAAGAGCGTAATACATCGCCGTTCTCATGGGGAACCTTCCATTCGGTCTCTAGTGAGCATTACTGGTGCACAGAATTACACTTCGCACAACTGAACCAGCAAGTGCATTGGGTCGTCCAAGTATTACCTGAGTGAGTCAGGGTCGATCCCACGAGGATTGGATTTGAAGCAAGTTATGGTTATCTTGTAGATCTTAGTCAGGCGGATAGAAAAGTTAGTTGGTTGTTTAAAACGCATAAAAATAAAATAAAGATAATGTTACTCAGTTGATGGTGAATGCAATAATAAGAAGATGGTTAAGGCTTCAGAGATGCTTTATTCTTATGGATTAATTCAGTCTCACTGTCTACGCCAATTGTGAATGATTTCTTCTATGACAGGCTGTATGTGATCAACGCCTTTCTTGAGAGGTCGCCGATCTTCCTCCAGGCTAAACACCAGGGTTAGTGCGTATCTAGTCTGATTGAGGGTGAAGCTCCTGCAGTTCATTCCCCTTGATGATCCTACTCAAAACGCCACAGATAATATCAAATCTTTCGGATCAGAGAATGTTGTGCCTTTGGTTCTAGCCTTTACCACAAAGACTCTAATCTCCCCATACTTCGCTGAACTAGTGTCTCGAGAAGTCCCCAACTAAGTCGTGGATTAGCCATATAAGAGATGTATAAGCAAGCTAGTGGTTCATTGATATCCGATGAAAGACGCTCGCTGAATCCATGTAGAATAGAGATAACCTTGTGCTGGTTCAACTCATTCATAAGGTTAAAGAACGAAGATACATCTTAGAATAGAGAATCAAACACGAATTGAGATAGAACAGTAATACTTTTATTAATTCATAAAACTCAGCAGAGGTCATCCCCTTAACCTAGGAGGTTTAGAGACTTATACTGTACAAAAGTGATAATAAATTCAAATGGGGGAGGAAGAAGATCCTAAACATGGGTGATCTTCTCCTATATATACTAATCTAATGACTAAGGATTACAGAAATAAGATAGGCTTAAGCTTGTAGTGCAAAAATACACTTCCGAGGCTACTTGGTGAGTGTTTGGGCTGAGCTTTAGTGGTCTCCACGTGCTAGGATGCTCCTTGGGCGTTGAACGCTGGCTAGGGACACCTTTATGGGCATTGGACGCTGGTCACTCCTTTGTGGACGTTGGACGCTTGGATTGGGATAGATGGCTAGCGTTGAATGCCAGTTTTGGGCCTTTAATTCTGAAGCAAAGTATGGACCATTATACATTGCTGGAAATCCCTGGATGTTAGCTTTCCATAGCCATTGAGAATGCTCCATTGGACTTCTGTAGCTCCAGAAAAGCTCTTTCGAGTGCATGGAGGTTAGATCCTAACAGCATCTAAATCAGACTTTTGCTCCAACTCCCCAATTTCAGGCAGAAAATACCTGAAATTGCATAAAAATACAGAAACTCATAGTAGAATCCAAAAATGTGAATTTTACACTAAAAACCTATGAAAATATAATAAAACTTAAATAAAACATGCTAAAAACTATATGAAAATGATGCCAAAAAGGCGTATAAAATATCCGCTCATCAGTTACGCATCGCCATCCTCACTAAGCTATCCTTATAGTGTCAAGTGAGTATTACGCATCGCCGTCCTCACTAGATACTTGGCACTAAGGCCCAACAGCACTCAATTTCTTTTCAACCACCAAATCTCATCAATTTCCTCAAAATACCACATCACAACAATTCCAAAACCATTAAGACAACTACCGCTGAGCTATTTTTCACAGCCAAACCAACAAATCACAAGCAACAACAATAATTTAACATAAACTCATTTAAACTCAACAATTATCAACCAAATCAACATTTACTTATCAAATTCACATTTAATTATTGTAAAATTACCAAACCTTTCCTCCGTACAGAAATCACAACGACGAAAACTCCGAAGAAGCTTTCTGACCGAGCCGCTGAAGAAGAAAACGTCAGAAATTATTTGTGCCTCCTAAAATTCTAATTGGCCGAAATCCAAGAAAAGAGGAGTTATGTCACCGTCAACTTCTACCGGACAAAAGTAACGTCAATGTGTAAAAAAGAAGGATACGAATACTTTTATCGGATTAAATTTTTTATTGGAGTTACGAATTTAAAAAAATGGGGCTCGCAAGCTTTGAGTTCATGAAGGTTTCTCGTTTCTCTCCCTCGGTTTCTCTTTCCCTTATTTTTCTTAAACTTAGTTGGATCGGTGGTGAAATGAAAGTAATGAAGGTAATTGATGATGATTAATATTCAAGTGTCATTAGTTAATAAATATAGGAAGTATACGTGTCATATATATATAGCCACATTTATTTCTTTCGTTTGTTCACTTAATGAAATTGGTTATATATATATCCGCTCATCAGTTACGCATCGCCATCCTCACTAAGCTATCCTTATAGTGTCAAGTGAGTATTACGCATCGCCGTCCTCACTAGATACTTGGTACTAAGGCCCAACAGCACTCAATTTCTTTTCAACCACCAAATCTCATCAATTTCCTCAAAATACCACATCACAACAATTCCAAAACCATTAAGACAACTACCGCTGAGCTATTTTTCACAGCCAAACCAACAAATCACAAGCAACAACAATAATTTAACATAAACTCATTTAAACTCAACAATTATCAACCAAATCAACATTTACTTATCAAATTCACATTTAATTATTGTAAAATTACCAAACCTTTCCTCCGTACAGAAATCACAACGACGAAAACTCCGAAGAAGCTTTCTGACCGAGCCGCTGAAGAAGAAAACGTCAGAAATTATCTGTGCCTCCTAAAATTCTAATTGGCCGAAATCCAAGAAAAGAGGAGTTATGTCACCGTCAACTTCTACCGGACAAAAGTAACGTCAATGTGTAAAAAAGGAGGATACGAATACTTTTATCGGATTAAATTTTTTATTGGAGTTACGAATTTAAAAAAATGGGGCTCGCAAGCTTTGAGTTCATGAAGGTTTCTCGTTTCTCTCCCTCGGTTTCTCTTTCCCTTATTTTTCTTAAACTTAGTTGGATCGGTGGTGAAATGAAAGTAATGAAGGTAATTGATGATGATTAATATTCAAGTGTCATTAGTTAATAAATATAGGAAGTATACGTGTCATATATAGCCACATTTATTTCTTTCGTTTGTTCACTTAATGAAATTGGTTATATATATATATATATATATATATATATATATATATATATATATATATATATATATATATATATATATATATATATATATATTCTTTTAAACAATAATAATAATAATAATAATTTTAGTATAATTCTTTTATTTTTATTTTTGAAATATCTAATTATAATAAAAATTATTTAAAAATTTTAATAAATTTTAAACTCAAAATATCATAAAATTTAATTTAATTACTTTAAAAAAATAATTTTTTTAAATAAAATAATAAATCATAAATAACTCATTATTCAATTTTTAAAAATTCAGGTTGTTATAATACCAATATAATCATGTAACGTCTCAAAACATAATTAATAATTGGACAAATAAATTTTCTATGTCAAAAGTTCTAGAGGATCATTGTATGAATTTTATGTGTTATTTCTATATAATTTGTGTGATCCCTCCAGTTAAGATATTTGTTTATTAAATAGCATTGCGTAATTACTGATACAGTACTGAATTTGGTAACTTATCAAACAGGCAAATTCTGGGCATGCTATGAATGTCCCTGTTGTTCCCTTGGGTGCAATGTTGGCTGCAGCTTATCCTCTTTCATTTTGTCAACCATATGTGTTGTCATGGTTAAATACTTTGATTTCAGCTAAAGACATGATGGATGCATATCTGTTAAAAAAATTGTTCTAAAATAACCTCTGAAAGTGCTTCTATTCATCCACCAAATTGCCTAATTTGTTAGGAGGGTTAGTTAAGTTGAGGTTGATCGCAAGGTAAAATGTATCTATTTCTTTTATAGCATATTTAGCTTGTAATACTATAAATGGTTGTACGCTCTTTGTGGATGTACCTGATTTTGCTCCTATATGCAACTCAATTATATATATCATAACCTTATTGGCATGGAATATGTTTGGTACATGTTGTATACAAAAAAGGTGCATTTTATGATTTAAGTAAATTATTATTAACTTGTCAATAGACTAATGTAACTGATTGTTGGATGAAATAATTGCAACTGGTAGGTACTATACCAGCAAAACTTATCTTGCAACTCACAACAGCATTTTCAGAGCGTGGGTTATTTAACAGGAAGGGACCTTTTTTACAAAGATCATATACACAAAAACAATATCTCTATCTTAGCTATTGCTGGAGACCATGGTATGATTTGCCCACCTGAAGTTGTGGAAGGTAAACACTATATTTATAAATGCCTATTTATTTGTTCTAGGGAATTAAAGTTGATACGATTTTGCTAGTGGGAGCTATTCTTCGAAAACTACTTGATAAGTAAAGCTATTAAATAGTTTCACCTTATGCAGTTGTACCAATATAATAATCTAATATCTAAAACCATAATTAATTATCGGATAAATGAAATTGTATGTCAAAAATCCCAAAATGAGCATTAATTGACTTTTAGGTGTGACTTCTATATAATATTTATGAACCCGCTAGTATAAGATATTTATGCAATTGATAGAATATGGACTCAGAGACCTAAATTCCCCGGATAATCTAAAAAATGCCTATCTTAATATGTCTAAGTAGTACTTCTACATGGATTATATGATTCTAATGGTTCATGGTTATATGTGAAATTCAAAATTTAGTTGCATCAAACTATCTACTGTATTGTCTATTACACAACATTTAGAAGCTTAACTACTATTGAATTTCACGCCTGCTGATAGAAGATTAAGAAAAGGATGTGTGGTTACTTCAGATTGCTTATTAATTAATAAGGCTATTGGTTATTTCAGGTCATTTGGGATAGAATGTCAGGAGATTCCAAAATTGTTCTACTAGGTAAATTCTGTCATATCAAATTAAAATTTAAGTGATACATGCCTGAAATAGTTGCTTAAATATTTGCTTAAATATGACAAATGTGCCTAAAGATTGCATAATTAAATAGTCTATACTAGAGCAAAAAGAGTACCTATTTGATGTGATGATTTTGCCTCGGTTTAATCTAAAATTAACACGGAGTTAAGCAATTTTCTTGTTGTAAGATGCCCTCTTCAATAAACATTTCTAAAAACTTCTTTGAATATGGCATTATCTGTCTCTATTCGATTATCAGCATCATGACAATCTTCAATCCTTTCCTGTTTTTTACTCTAGATGCTATGACATAAAGCTGATCGTGAGTAAAAATAGGCTTTTTGAGTAATAAACCAACCTTTGACATTGATTGCCCTTGGGTATTATTTATAGTCATTGCGTAAGACACCAATATGAAAAATTGCCTCTGTTGAAACTTGAATGGTATTCGATGATCTGACGGGCTTAGAGTCATCCTAGGAATAAACACCTTCTGACCTTTGTTCTTCCCAACCTTGCTACATGCTTTTATGATGTGTTTTCCAAGCTTAGTGGTAACCAATCATGTACCATTGCACAATCCTGTAGAATGGTCTATATTTATCAATAACATTATAGTGTTTCAACCTTTAATGTCAACTCATGATTTAAAACTCCTGAGCATCTGATTGTGTTTACTAATTCAGATGTGTGTATGGATGCCAATAAGTCATTGTTGGATTTTGTTGGGCATGCCTTGTCTGAGCTGTAATATGTTTGTGCTTCAGTAGGGTTTAAGCTCATCATGTAGTTGTTTATCTCATCAACTATTTGCAATATTGGCATTAGTATCACTCGATCTTTAATATGTTTATCAATATTTGACCTGCAAAACAGTTCTGAATATGTTACCTTACAGATTGTCTCTATTGGGTTAGCCCAATCCTTAACCAGGATGTCTTCTGGGATTTCAATCCTCTCACCATAATTTCTTGGTGTTCCGTGACTACCATCACCAATACCTAGTATCCAGTCAGTAAACTCTTTTAACTCGAAGAAATTTGTGTGGGAGTCACCTGCTTTCAATCGCATGTTTTTTGTCAATGTCAACAACTTGCAACTATCCCATATGTACGATGAGTTTATAGTGGCGTTAACAATTTCCTGTCTAGTCCCTTTAGGAATTAGTAGGATAATCTGTCGAAAGTCACCACCGAAGACCACTGTCTTACCCCTAAAAGGCTAATCAAGGCTGTTTGGATTGCTGAATTTTAAGATGTCACGCATTGTCTTGTCAAGTGCCTCAATACAAAATCTATTTACCATAAGAGCTTCATCCCAAATGATTAGCTTAGTCTTTATTAACAAATCAGCTAATGTGCTGCCCTGTTTTATATTACATTTTGAGAATTCATCTAAATTTAATGAGATTGCAAATCGTGAGTGTGTTATTCGTCCACCAAGTAGTAAAAGAGATGCAATCCCACTTGATGCAATAGTAAGTACAACTTGTGATCTTGATCTCAGTGCAAAAGATAATGTCTTCCAAACAAAAGTTTTTCCTGTTCTACCGTAACCATACAAAAAGAATATGCCCCCCTTTGCCTCTTTGAACTGCTTATATGACTTGCTCATACAACTCTTTGCTCGTCTGTTAGTTGTTACATGTAAGTAGCATGATCTATAGCTAGTTGTCTTCTATTATAGCGGAGCTCATCACAAATTAGCTTGTTCATTCCATTAACATACACTTGATTATTAAGTTAACTCATATTCAGAATTGGCATTGGTGAAAAATTCCTAAGACTCTTGTTGTAGCTGTTCATAATTTTCTCAATTTCTATTAGTGTCAACTCCTTCAACTCATCCTCAGTAAGGACTAAATATGTGGTAAGCCAGAAAAAATTAACATGATTGAATAAATGATTAATCACATTAGAAATATATGATTTATCATAACTCAATAGTATACCGACAATTTGTTTTCTTGTTATACTAAAATTAAACACACATGCTTCCCCTACATACAGTGGCGGAACCAAGGGGGCAGTGTGGCCATGGTCCCCCCTTTATATTTTTTAATTATATAAATATATTAAATTATTAATTATTTATTTTTAGATTTTTTGAATTTTTAAACATATTTTTTCTATAAATTTATATAATAATTATATAGATTATACTAATTTATGTACACAATAATTATATAATATTATCTTTTGTTAACTTTTAAAATAAGATTAAGTACTTCTCTTTATTTTATGTACACAATAATCTTTTTAAGTTAGAATTGGCCTAAATAATATATTTTATTAAAAGTTAGTGAATATATATTTTTTTATCTCTTCAATGTATTAAAAACATAATATGGTATCTATAATTTTTATTATTATAATTTTAGAAAGTGCTTTTAGAATAAGTTCATTATAAAAAAAAAACAAAATAAAAAATTATAGATTTAGCATGAGTTTAAAGAACTTGCCATCCCTAATATTAAAATTCTAGTTCCGCCACTGCCTACATAAGTTATTGACACAAATTCACGTGTTTTAGTATATTATAATATATTATGGCTTATGTTTTAATCACTTAAGAGAAGACATAAAATCTATATATATTTGTAAAAAATGCAAGCTTTTTGAAAAAGTTAAATCTTAGATCATGCCTAGTTGATATATTTAATAATATAAGGCACCATTTTAATTGAGATATTTGAATTGACTAATATAGTGGCAATACTGACAATTGTAAGATTATAAAACAAATTTCGTTGGTGCATTGAAACCATATAAATTTTTTCTAATGATAATGTAACGAAATGACTTGTCTCATGTAGAAAATACTACACATATAACTTTAGCTAACATTTTCGTCATCTAATTATCCCAACAAATGGATGTTGTGCCATGCTTCATTCTAACCTATTATACAAAATATTTTTTTTCCCTGTAAATGCATTAACATTAATGGTCTTGTCGTAACTTATTATGCCAATGTGATATAGCAAGGCTAACCAAAATATTCACATATTAAAAAAATTACCTCATAGTGAGTATAATATGCATAAGTGGAGTAAAATAAATTTTTATGTTACCTGAATTGACCAGAAGTCTTCGTTGCCTATGAAGTATGTCATCACATAATAGAGTCCATGTCTTTTGCCAAATATGTTCTAGTGTATCTATCGAATTTGAAAACAAAAGTGTTGTAAAAGTTTTCTCAAATATGTTCCTAAACCCCAATGGCTAGCTTCCTCTATTGCCTCAATATATTCCTTGTCATCTTCTAAAAGGCCACGTGCATAACACTCTTTGAAAGTAGCATACACCACACCATCTATAGTCCTGATATCCTGAAAAGAAGTTGGTCTCTTGATGAAATTGAGGAGAAGCCTTAAATAATATCTTTCACCAGATCCTGGAGGCACATAAAAAATTCTTCCAATCACAAAATGTGTTTTCCAAGACAATCACACTCTTTCTTTCACCTTCCATACAAATTTAGTGGGGAGCTCTGCATATGTCAGTGTTCTTACTTCTGTATAATCCTTGTTTGCTTGAAACCATCCTAGAAACATGGATCTCTATAATGTATGTTATAACCAAAGATCCTTCAGGCGGCCTCACAGAGAGATATGTACCTACAATCATAATATATGTTGACCTCATCATATTCATCTAGGTCAGCATTCTCTGTCACACTCTTGTAAAATGAAGCTGTTACACGATCATACCCTTTGTTAACGTACTTGAACAAATACTTGATTGATTTTGATTAGTTACACCACTCAACATTTATGTGAGCCCCATATCTCATGAATAGTAGCTTATTATGTGGAATCACATATTGATTGTCAAGATCAACTCTAGACTTGTTTATAGTCCTTCCATTTTCCCTGCATTTGTAGACTGGATAACCATCATCAACGACAATTGAGCACTCAACAAATCTCTTGGGGAAGCAATGTATGCACTTACCATTCTCTATACATGGTGAATCTTTCTTAGCCATCCCACATGGGCCGTGTATTATGTGCTTCTCCACAGCTTCATAGTATTCAGGATCTAGCTCATTTTCCGATATCTCAGCTGAGATGATTTTGTCAATGTCGTCAGCAATTGGATACTTGTCATCCTTGTATAAGAATAATAGTATATATGCATGTTGTAATCCTATTTTTTGAAACCTGATGGTATATACAACTGCGTGAATAATAATTTATCCATCAAATACACACAATTACATCTCAGGGCTGGAACAATGAAACATATAATTATTTGTTTCATAACTTGTATAATTAAATACCTTGTTTGCTCGAATGTCTTTAATCAATATATCCAATTTATTCTTGAATGCTCTGCAAACTATGTCAAGTCTATCTTCTGCATTTAATTCTCTATTCTTAAGGAAGTCTTCCACTTAAGGCCATTTAAGATTACATGTGAATGTAACAAAGAGGTGTGGATAACCCACCGCCTTACAAATTGTCATTACATCCTGATAGTTTTGAATCATGTATCTTGGCCCTCTTGTAAATGATGAAGGGAATACAAAATGTTTGCCGTGCGATGACGGTAATGTTTCCCCACTCAAAACTGCTTCCTTTATTCCTTTGGTCAAGCCTTATATAGTTTAACTGAGACGATTCAAATCATCGAATACACATCAACCAAAAATTGCTAGAAGAGTCACCTTGAATATAACAACAGGGAACGATCAGCTAACCTTTCTTGTATCCTAAATGCAAAGAATTCTCTTATTGACACCTCTTGGCGCCATTTCCCTCAATTTTGATTACATTTATTAAGAGGTATATCTTTTTTGTATCCGTCATCTCCAAAACGAAATAACAAAGGATATTGTAATCCCAGATAAGCTGGGTTAAGTTGGTTGATCCTTTGTAATTTTTCACTTTGTGTCTCAACCACAATATTCCTATTAGTCTTATCTATATCAAAGTCATCCACAACTAATGTGGCAACCTCATCTGTTGAAGGTAAGTTGTATCTTCTACGATCTTTTCCTCTTTTGCCCATTAATCTAAGCTTAACTGTGGTATTTTAATCTTTGGTGACCAAATCTCTAACCATAAAAAATTCCTTCACCAATACATTGTTCTCATCCAGCATCTTCTTTAAGTCTCTGACAATATCTTCATATATTTATTTTTTATCTTCACCCCTACAAAACAATGAAAGCAGCATATGTGGTAACTTAAATATAGCAATATACTCTAACAAAACTTATTCTATATTCTAAAAGGTTTTTATGGTACAACATAAAAGCATACACCTACTACTTACCGGATAGCAGCTAAGTGATTGTTGATCTCATTCTGTGTATCAAAAATATACAATTCAGCAAACTTCGTCACGTATCCTTTTGGCGGTATGAGACTTCCTATTAAATAATAGTTCTCCCCCAAAAGGGTAAATGTAGGTGGACCTCTGGAAGTATTTAAATCACGATCTATTTTTGCACCCATCGATGTGAACTGGAACATGCTGTTGTATGATCTAATGTTATTTCAAAAATACTTGCTCTTCGGAGTATTATTGAACAATAGCTCATACAACACTTTAGGGGCTTCTGGTAGGTGTGGAAGTTACACTACCCTCCTTTACAACATAAAATGAACTTAAGATTTGCTGTGTTGTATTCTTATTTAACCTCTCATCATACCAAAAGAGAGCAACACAATGTTCACATTTATACATTGCATATCCCATCTGCATATATTCTGCAAAGTCCAGAAAATCACAGGTTAGATATCATTATGTTATCTGCTTTTTTATCCTCATTCAAACGTCCGTTTAAGAAAATAAATTGCCATGTACATATACCCATATTTGTTTGTTCACCAGAATTAACGTGTCTATTAGCCCTTTGGAATATCTTTTTACCTGCATGATTCGAGGCTTTTTAAGGATTAGTTATATAATTCAGTCTGATTTAAATAATATTAACAAACTCAATTACTAATCTAATTACTTAGATTAAATAAAACCTTTTAAATAAACCTTATGATAACCTTAAACTCCATGAACCTTAAAGTTCTGAACAACCAAAATCTATTTCATATACTTTCATGTGCATTAGACCTTGTGTTATAATGATTTGAACTTAAAAATCAAAATAATAAACCAATGATAAAAATATTACACACTCTTCAAAAAGTTTGGCAAATAACATAAAAATATTTTTGACTAAGTGTATCATCAATATCTGTAATGTTTTGAGTTAAATCTAACAATTACTTATGATAGAATAATGTTATAGGATTTATCAATATATATGTTTGAATTTAACATTGTGATATATATTATCTACAATATTGGTAGTAATCTTATTTCTACCCTATTAACACTTGTGCGTGAATATATTGGTTGTCTTTGGAACATTATATTTGTTGCTAATGGCCTAATAAAAATATATTCACCTTATCGAATCGTGTTTATTTTATAGCCCACATATTGATTTGACTTATTTATGGTCTAAATATAATCTCCTAATACTATGTAATTGTATACACAACATGAATGATTGAATATGGTCAATCTATTACCACTACAAGAAACACCGTTAAAATCGACGACCAAATTGACGGCTAGGCTATCGATAATATTAAAAATCGATAGAAAAATCAAGGGCGGATGTGGTCCCTATTAGGCTTGTCGACTTTTCAAAATTCTAATAAAAATGATGGCTTTCCAGGCCGCCGATAATAATTCAATAAAATCGACAATCTTTCCGTTTATAATATGAGTTTGAGAATTTTACCTGTTTAATAAAATTGACAGGTTTGCCGTCAATATTTGTTTCATTAAAATCGACAAATAAGCCATCGATTTAATTACTAAAATGTCGACAAGTTCGTTGTCTATATTTTGTTTTCTTTTGTCTATTTTAAATTTAAAAAGTGACAACGTTAGCGTCGATTTTAATAGCCATATATTTTAATTATTTTTTCTATTTAAAAAATAGTAGACAATTAATGCAAATAAAATTTTAAATATAGAAATAAAATGTATACAAAATATTAGATAACAAGACAAATAAACTTTTAAATATAAGAATAAAATTTATACTAAATATTAGATAATGAGTTTACAAACTTATCAAAATAATAAATAATCCTCTAACATAAAAACTCAAAACAAGATAAATAACTAAACTCAGACTTATATTCGTTTAAATTGCAATTCACTAATAACACAAAATATTCAAAGCAAAGTAAATAACCTTACTCATACTCGTCTAAATAATCATCTGAGTCGTCAAGATTGTCAGAATCATCCTCCCTTTGAGAGCTCTGTGGTTGTCCTGTTGGCTGCAGAATAGGTTTAGAAACATTACCACTATCCATGTATATATTAAAAGCAAATTTTGATAATAATCACCTTTCTTCCTGAACTTTTGAATGGTTCAAGCTACAAATTTCTTTTCAGTTTTTACCACGCACTTTCTTGGCCTTGATTATTATTGTTATTATTATCACATATAAGAAAATTGTTCTTTTTTTATTTACTCTATTTCTTCTTGTCTATGACTCTATGTTGTCTGAATAGTCAAATTTTGAACAAACATCACATGTTATGATTAAAGAACAAGCCAAGGCTGAATAATGTTTTACATGATCTGATCACACAAAAAAAATGATGGCCATGATTATGGATAAACCAAAGTATAGATGCACAAAATTACAAACTAAAAACAAGGCAAGAGAAATATTAATGCAGAAAAATATATGCTTTAAAATACTTAGGTGGCCAAACAAAAAAATATCTGCTTCTTTTTATTCTAAATGGAGTCTATATATATTGATTGATTTTTGAAGCAATGCAGCATCAAAAGCTGAATGGAGCTCAATATTATTACAATCTATTAACAATGGACAGATAAATTGAAAAGCAAGAAGTGAAAATAAAATTTACAGAAAAATGAAAGATTATTCAAAGACCCTTATACACCAAATCAGAAAGGGAACATGCAGAGTAGTAACAAGAAGAATCAGAAAGCACTAATCCATAAACCATAATGTATCCATCAGTAATACACAACAGAATACCATTTAATTATGATAGCAACACAAATTCAAAAGTAATACAAGACAAGTTCACCTTATTGAAATGCTTCGCAACACACTTTTAGGCTTATATTATTAGTAAGCGCACACACACACATAGTTCACAATCCACACAACTTAGACATTGATTATGTTTAAACATAGAAATTACAGGCAATGTAACAGTCCAGACCACCCGCTAGCACGATATTGTCCGCTTTGGCACACAAGGCCTCACGGTTTTGCCTTTGACGATAGGGATGATAGCCGAAGCCCCCCCACACTCACTCGTCAAAACGCGTCATGCTAGGGAGAGGTATCCACACCCTTATAAGGCATGCTTCGTTCCCCTCTCCAACCGATGTGGGCCTTTCAGAGCAGTCCTTCCTGTAGAGCCTGAGGAATGGACCGACTATGCTTCAATTGCATACTCTGAGCATTTGTCATGTATTAGGTCTTGTCGAATGACGAGAATTAGAGCTTTATGCACATGATGGTCTATTGATTAACGCTGTTAGTCTTGCATTGCAAAATTCTTGGTATTAAGTTTGGCCAGCTTAATACTAGTGAATTATGTATATGAAAGCACTGATGGGTTATCATAGATGATATACGAGTTTCGAGTAAAGCGAATCGCGGGTTTTGGGAATGTTGGAAACTATTTCTCGAGGCTATTCAGTTATGTGTCTTGAATTCTGTTCGAGTCGACCTGTTCTTTCGTATCCTAACTTGAAGTTCTTGTTTGCTAATCCTTTTAAAAAGTAGTTTGATTTTTTTTAACTCTATTCCTCTATTCATATGCATTCTTGTTTGATCTTAATTGCATATGCTTGTTTGGAATCCTTGTTACATCTGTCTTTCTCTATTTGAGTTCTTCCTTATTCAAATATTCTTTGATATAGTTTTGAACTTGTCTTAATGCGCTGTGCTTTTTAACTCTGGAGTCCGAGTCCGTTCTTAGAGAAATTGTTGATTCGGTGTTCCTCTTATTTGACAGTGAATTACAGCCAATTTTGAGATTTTTATAAAGTTGCTGTTGATTAGATATGTACTTATCTATATATGAATCTTTGAAGATTTCTTATACAGTTTAATAACTATTTATCTCTAATACCTCGCATGTACTTTTACTGGTTTACGGAACTGCACTTACTTTAAAAGTAAATTGACTTTCTAGTAATTCTACTATAGCTCCAGTGCACATCTTCATTTGATTATGTATTTAGATATTTTTCAAAATTTTGAAAAGAAAAGATTTACCACTTTTGTCTCGGTTGAGTTTCGTTTGATAAACTTTACTTAATTCATTTTGATTTGAGTTTGATTTAGCATACTACATGGCTTATGCCATTGTTGTTCTTTTGAAAATGTTGGACTCATGGCTTTCTTCTTATGAGCGAACTCGTTCTCTCTTAAGCTTTCCATCTCCATGAATGTCATGCTTGACCTTGTTTTTAACTGATCTCTTACATCTTGTGAGCATTACTATTGATCTTGGTTTTTCCAACCTTGTGAATCTCATTCTTATGTGAGTTAGTTTGATTCGTTTCAAAATAGTGCATCGTATATTCTCATTGTCTTTACAAGAGTTTTTAGTCAAAATTTATCCTTGGGAAATTACTAATGATTGGGTTGTATTTTCCTATGACTTTCGCATTCTTTTGAATCAATTGAAAGCTTGTTTGATGCCTCATGCCTAGTGGATCTTGTTTGAACTATCTTGATTTAAGATCCTTTCTAGTATGGCTTGACTCCTTTTAAGTACATTCTAATCTCCTTGAATATCCTTCTGAGATGGTGATTTCAAGAACACTTTTGGAGTCTTGTTTTAAACTTTTTAAAGAAGTTTTGAATTCTCTTTAAAGCAGTTCTAAACTAAATTTATTTTTCAACTGCTTGATTGTAATGGAAACCATCGTTCAACTTTGACAAAGTTGTTTTAAAGTGGCATGCGCTATTTTAAATGAGGTTTTGGAAAGCTTCCTTGTTTAGTGGAAATCGGTTCGTTTGTAACGCATTGCTTATTTCCTTTACCAAATTGTAAGCAAATTTTTACTTCGGAATTTCTTTTCTAAAAGAAGTTTAACTTCCTCTTTTGTCCTTGCTATAAATGATATACATGCTTGTTTGAATATGAATTTTTGGAATTTTTGAATAAGCATTTGATTACTTCCAAGTTTTCATGAACTGCTTTTGGTTAAGCTATGCACGTAACTATCTTTCTAAAGTATTTGAGGAAATATTTTAGCGCTTAACCAAACCTGTGTACATGTTGTTTTAAAACTCTATATAATATACTTCAACATGAACTTGTATTAAAGCAAAGCCACGTTTATGCTTTTGATACTCTCTTGAAGAATGGTTGTTGCTTAACTTTTCTGTTAGCCTGCGAAGTGATTTTTCCGCAAATTTTTGACTTTTTAACGAACAGAGTATTCGAAAGTATTTTAATCATGCTCTTGAGTTCTGTGAGCCTTGTCTTGGGTTTGAGATATTCTCTTCTGTAAACCTCATACTTCTTCGACTTAGCTTGAATTTGTTTCAAACCAATGCTTGACTTTCTTCTTATTTGTCCTGTTGGGTTTTTCTTGATCCAAGGGTTATTTTTGAAGTTGTCAATAAAATTGTGTCTAGCAAACTTCATTGCTTGAGCGTCTTTGTTTATGTGAAGATTGGATACATTCTCTCAAATCTATGAGTACTATCCTTGACATTTGGCTCTCCTTTCTAAATCTTGTATCCTTCTGAGTAGATTCGAGAATTGTTTTGATATCAAGTGCGACTTGTAGACGTATACGTAACGCGATGCGTTAGTTCTTTAAGACGTGATATGTGTATATGGAAGGTGAAGCGGTAGGTGTGTAACGTTATGATGAGTTGTGGGTGTTTTGTCCCTTGCAAATGAGCTTGCGGGTGTTAGGCTTATGATTGGCTATGAGGTTGAAAAGTGCTGGATGGAGTTGGAAAGTTGAAGCCTTGAGGTTGATATGAGATTAGTGTGCGGATGTTAAGCACGTCGTTTTAACCGCATCATGTTTATAGCCTTCGATGCCTTGCTTTACTATCACATGTTTGAACCATGTCATCTTTGCTTTGTGAACGCCTATCTTGATTTACACCCTATTTTGGCACCTCAAGTTTTGTGAGGCATTGAGATCATATGACCTTGTACATTGAGCCTATCTTATAATGTTTGCTTTACAATCACACTCCAGCCTTTGTATCTTTATGCATACGACCATCCAAGTATTTGAAAATCGTATATATGACTATATTTTGAGATATTTTTGCTTCTTCCTTAAATGTGTTCAAGGGTGAACTGTTATGGAATTTCTTTCATTTTGTATCAATTTTCGAGGGCGAAAATTTTTATAAGGTGGGTAGAATGTAAAACCCAGAATCTTTGAAAAGTCTTTTTATGATCAAGTCTCAAATCATATAGTTATTTATAGCCTTAATTTCAGAGATTATTTTATTAAGGATAATTAAGGCAAGTTTGATTTATTGAACTTGAGATAAGTTATGATTATTATCCAATTTTATAACTATTAGATTATTTTCTATATTTAAAGTATAAGGTTGATAGTTATGAAAATAATAAGGATTTTATATGATTTGGATTAGATAAGTAATATTTTAAATATTATTACTGCTATTTTGGAAAATGAAGAAATTAAGTATATTATTTCTAATTTTTAGATTTGGGCATTTTATTGAAAATAATTTGCAAAACGGAGGAGCAAATAGTATTTCTATACATTAATTTTGTTTGATCAGAATTTATTTCTAATTTTTATATTATCCTTATTTTTAAGTGAAATTACTAAAATGTCCCTAACCCTAATTTTCAAAATGATGAAACCCTAACCCTGAAACCATAACCCACGACCCGGTTTCCTCACAACTGCTGCAGCCCCTCCCTTCTAACAGCAGCCGCCCTTGTTTCCCCTTCCTAACAAAACATACGGCACAAAGAAAGAAACAGAAAGAAAGAGGAATCTGAGGGGGAGTAGAGGAGATCGGAGAAGAAAGGGGGAAGGTGGCCACGTTGCTGCCGCTACCCAATCCGCGCCGCCATCGCTGTCCGTCCATGGAGCCATGTGGCGCGCCTCTGTCACCGAGAGGGGAATGAAGCATATATGACAACCGGAACCCGGATCGATGTGCCAGCGAGGGCGTTGGACTCCCTTAGGGGGGTGGATTGTAAGGCCCACATCAGTTAGAGAGGAGAACGAAGCATGCCTTATAAAGGTGTGGATACCTCTCCCTAGCATGACGCGTTTTGACGAGTGAGTGTGGGGGGCTTCGGCTATCATCCCTATCGTCAAAGGCAAAACCGTAAGGCCTTGTGTGCCAAAGCGGACAATATCGTGCTAGCGGGTGGTCTGGGCTGTTACAGATGGTATCAGAGCCAGAACCCGGATTGATGTGCCAGCGAGGGCGCTGGACTCCCTTAGGGGGGGTGGATTGTAAGGCCCACATCGGTTGGAGAGGGGAACGAAGCATGCCTTATAAGGGTGTGGATACCTCTCCCTAGCTTGACGCGTTTTGACGAGTGAGTGTGGGGGACTTCGGCTATCATCCCTATCGTCAAAGGCAAAACTGTGAGGCCTTGTGTGCCAAAGCGGACAATATCGTGCTAGCGGGTGGTCTGGGCTGTTACAGGCAAGTTCTCTTCTCATGTATTTTTACTTTAATCAAATAATTTAAACAATGCATAAAGTAAAAAAGAGGGTTCTATAAGCAACTTACCAAGCGTAATGTCACTTCTGGAAAGGTGGTGCCTCCTGCAGTATGGAGAGGTAATTTGATAATATAAAATTGGCCTTTATATTAAGAAAAATGCATATCTTAGAAAATTAGTTGATAGTGTAAATGGATACCACTACAACTTTGATAATACTTGTGATTATGTCATGTATTCTCTATAAATTTAGTGATCATCTTTTGTTTTTTATTCAATTTAACTCTGCACATAAAAAATAATAAAAGAAAAACCCTCCCAAACCAAAAAGCTACTAGGAGTAGTTTCTAAAAGTCAATAGGATATTTTCATAACATAGTGTAGAAAGCTAACGAGCTAAATTAGAGGCAGAATGAAAAATGTCTAGATAAACAAAATCTTCTAAGACTTGATATGAAGATTGGACTCCATTTCTCAAGTTTGATTTTATTTACAAAAGCACAAATAGCATTGATTTATTTATGTATGTGGAAGATAATTCACCAAGTTAAAATTTAATTAGTAACCATTAAACAAAAAACTGTTGAATATCAAAGGAAAGCAAAATACATTGGTTGCTACTTACTATCCTCCTGCCTTATTTTACGTCAATCTTCACTACTGCTTTACAAAAGAGCAAAAACAATAACAAAAATAAATAAACTGGAAACCACATGAAGACAGCAACAATAATATTTATTTTCACATGAAATTAGAAGTTGGAAAAGGAGGAACTGGCACATTTTTAAACAAGAAACAGTGGAAAGAAATCAAATTAAAGAATAATCATCTCTGTTATTTTTAAAAAGAGGCATAAACAATTTTAAATTGAGTAAACAAAAATGAAAATATTTTAGAACATGTTATTTGAAAAAACCTACAGGCTATAGTGTTATTCTCTCCTATGAAGATATGATAGAAGCTAACAACATATAGAAGGGTCTACAATATGAATTTATAATAAATATAGACATATATCTTTAATAATGTTTAGAAAGATTATATAATTAGATGAAATGAGTATAATGATTTAGTAGCTGTAGTTAGGCCTCCCAAGCTATAGCTTGATTTATTATATGATTAGTATATATTCGGCTCCATGTAATCGATTGAGGCACACAGTTAGTATAGGAATAATTAGGAACTACTCGTAATTATATCATAATAATCAGTAGTTAACGAATTATAACTTAGCTATGTATTCTAACACAAAAGCTAATTACTATTTTGATTAATCAATTGTTTAACTTATAATAAAACTATAAGTTGTTAAAGGCATGAGATGATAGATTCCAATACTAGCAACGAAATAATGAAAAATGGAAACAAAAAGTACCTTGTTAAATCCTCTTTGAAAATCTTCATACCTTGTCGAGTAATGCAAACAACTCTCCCCTGCACAAAAGTCAGTAATCAAACATACATGGGTGGAAGTCTATAAAGACAAAGGAAACATTAGAACCATTAATCAACAGCGTAGTGTGTGTCTCGTGCCGGTTGTTTGATCCTCCACTATATGCCACATCTACTCTACTATTAAGTGAATGAAGTAGATGGTTCTGATCGTAGACCTTGCAAGATGGATAGAACAATGAAGACAGGGAAAGTGTTGAATATAAGCTTATAAACTAACTACTCCCTACCACTTTGGAAGGATCCTATGTCAATCATACTCATTAACATATTTTTTATGTAATTTTGTATGTAATACTTAATGGACTTTGTCATAAATTTTGTCATGTTTTTCAATAGATTCATCCTAAGTTCAAGTGACATGTTTATAGCACTGAGGATTTCTGGATTTTAAAAAGGAGCCATGACATTTATACACAAGAAAAAGAAAAGTTACCTCAAATGAAGTGTACAATGTTAGAAGAAACGAATGATCTAGTAATGATATAATCTCACTCTCGATACATGCTCGGTGAACCTGTGATAGCAATTACAGAAATTTATTATAACTAAACAAAAGATAGACAAGAAAGATAACAATAACAGGATAGAGATTGGTAATTTAATATTGTGTGTTGAAAACAAAAATGTGAAATTATAACTAAACTTGAGTCAGGTACTAGTTAATTAGTACAAAACAAAGCCATATATTCATATAAATGGTTATATCAATCAAAATTTTTCTCACTTGTATTTTCCCCACCTTACATAATTATACATCTCATGAAAGTTAAACACTGTTCGTATAAATATATGGTACAATATGGTACAAATAAATTCTTATTTTCAATTTAGAAAATCACAAACTGAAAATATGTATATTGATTTTGAACACACAACATGTTCATATAACGATTAGGTATTCCAAATGCATGCTTGTTAACAAATTTCTAGGTAGCGTTAGTCCTAAATTCTTGAAATAGTAATGATAGTCGAAGTTGGCTTTGCTCGATTGAGAGAGAGCAGAGAATGACCAAAGTAGGAGGAGCGACATCAGCAACAGAGAGAAAGAGCGAAGGCGGCACAACAGCAACAGAGCGACGGAAGCCCGAGTAAAAGGAGCGACAGTGGCACGAACGTGGGAGCGACAGCGGCACGGCAGCAACAAAGCGTGACAGCGGCGCGAGCAAGAGGCACAACCATGACGGAGCGAAGACGGCAGCGGAGAATGATGGTTGAAAATTGTGTGAATTTGGGGGTTAGTATTGAAATGGGAAATTTGGGGGAAGTGGACGCGGGGTTAGTGATGAAAATGGTGTGAATTTGGGGGTTAGTGATGAAATGGTGTTTCTGAACTTTGGAGCGAAAAATGGACACGTGTCTTTGTTTTTAGTTATAAAAATCGACGGCAAGTTCGTCGATTTTAATTTTAAAAAAAGCAACATGCTAAGTGTCTATTTTATACATTAAATCTACACCGTTTATTTGATTTTAGAAAGTAATCTAAACCATTTAAAATTATCGACGGTAAACGTCGATAATTTAAATAATAAAATAGACGCCATGTTCGTCGATTTTAAAATAAAGGTATTTTCAACTCCTGGTTCGTCAACAATGTGACGATATTAGGAAAAGGGTTAATACATCATAAAAAAATCGACGACCAGGCTGTCAATTTTATTGTTTTATTTTTAATTATCTTTTTTTAAAATATCGACAGGAAGCTATCAAAAAATATTGACGGGAGAGATAGCCGTCGAATTTTTGCGTCGAAAAATACGTTTTTTCTTGTAGTGTACTATGACTACCTACTTAAAATTCAAATGCATCATAGAAGCATAAAATTCGTCGATCAATTAACCAAGAAATTTAATAACTTTAAATTTTCTCATACCCTTGTTTGTAGGTTCACTATAATTAACATCTTTGTTAGGTCTTTTGGTTTGCCTTTTTATCTACATGAATAGATAGTGTGTTCATATTTTGGTATTTATAGCAATCTTATTAACTATGTGCTAACAACATTATTCCTGGTAATTAAATCGATGCAAAAAATTTTAAACTGATGATTGGTAATTAAACTTTCATAACTTAAGCTTTAAACTGTACCTGATTTTGTATTCTGTGATGCTCTACCACTGCTAAATATACTGTGATCACTAGCACATGTAATAATATTAATAAATAAACACATGTCAAGAATGTTTCACTTAACTTGTTTAATCAAGCACTAAAACAGAATACAAATATTTTTTTATGACTAATAAGAGTCTTATGAAGTGTAATTCAAAATCCAGTAGAAAAAAAAAGATTGGTTTTACAAAAAAGAATAAACATAAAAAGGGCTAATTTTGCACACCTTGTCAGTATGGGAAAATAGTAGGATCAATAGCTCTATCTAATTTTGTTCTTATATTCCTTTTAGCAGATGTTGTTTGTTCTGTTCCATGTGATATTGTTTAGTAAATATATAATGGAGATGATCTTGTTGCAAAATTTTGAGTATAGTATTCTAACAAACTACAGTGGGTGTCGAATTTTCCTGTCGTGACCTTGCATTTGTGTATGTCTATCCAGAGAATTATAAATTGTATTTCTCCCTTTGAATGTGTCTAGAATATTATTGTTTGTATCTGTGATTGGGTTCCCTATAAGAACACTTTTACCTATAAGAACACCTTTATCTCCGCCCTTTGAATATGTATTTATCCATATCTACCTTAACAACTTTCATTCTATTTATTTATCACTAACTTCACATAAATTGTGTTACCTTTCATTGGAGTCCAAAACATAGTTGATTTGTTAGATGTAATGGTAAAATTGGTTCCTGTGGCCAAATAAGTTAAGTTATCATCAGAAATTGCTAATAACACATTTTATGCCTTCAAAGCCTATGATGTGTAGTGTTTTCTCTTGCTCACCTTGTATTGGTATATCGGTGTCCATAGAATTATGATGTAGTTCCTCTTTCGACTGTGGCTAGAATATTATTTTTTGCATTTGTGATTGGGTCCCATATAAGGACATGTTTACCACCATCCCTTGAATCTGCATTTATCCATATATACCTTATCAACTTTCATCCTAATAAGTTATCAGTCATATTCGGATAGACTGTTTACCATTCACTGGCACTACAAGAAAAATTACTTTTAGTAACCATTTATTTTGCTTTTAGCAGTAATAAATATAACTGCTAATACATTTACAACCAATTAGACATTAGCTGTCTTATGCTTTTTCGCTAAAAAATTTTAGCGACAATTATAACATTTGCTGGTAAAGACCATCCCTTTTTAATAGCCACAAAAGTATTTAGCGGCCATTTTCTTGGCAATATATATGACCACCAAAAGTAATTCTAAGGTTGTAATGTTATTCACTTTTAGTGGCCATTACTATTGCCGCCAAAACTCATTTTACCAATAATTTATATGGCCACTAAAAATAATTCTAAAATTATAATATTATTCACTTTTAGTTGCCATTACTATTGCCGTTAAAATCTTAAAACTTTTTTAATTATACTCACTCTTTTAGAAATAACAACTTATCATTTTTCTAAAATTTTAAATTATTTTTACCTATAATTATTATTATTGTACATAATATAAATATACTAAAATTAATTACTACAAAATGAATTATTTTATTAAATTCAAAATACATAAATTTCTCTTGAAAAGTAATAAAGCATAATACAAATTTAAACAACACATACTACAAGTCTATGTTACATCGATGATTAGCACATAGCTAATGATTAGTGTTCTCTAATAAGTATTTTATCTAATAATTCATACTTCATGATTGGTGTTATCTGAAATCTGTCCTACCACATAGATCTTAGTCCAAATAAAGAATCGAAAACAACAAAATATTGTGCATATTGTCTCCGTATGTTTTCTTCAACAGGAACAATACTTGTAGAACTTCTACTGTACAGTAGCCACCACCTGCTTATGGACATTAGAAATGTTTAAATTGCTACAGGACCCAAAATTTGAAAAAAAAAAAAACAATTCTAAATTACATACTAATGAAATTGTACTGCTTAAAATACCGAGATAGTTATATACAATGTCCAATATTCATATTCACATACACATACATTATCATCAATTAACCAAAGGTAAATATGATACACTTAGTCACCAACTATATTATAAAAAATATATGTCTAGCAAATTTTAGAAAGAAATGAAAAATATAAAATTGATTCTTTATATCTAAATTATCGCATTGAGAGACAAAAGAAAATTTCTATAGCCATGGCACTTAAATTCAGCACACCCGAAGTATATTAACAAGGATCATTACAAAACAAGCATAAGGGCAAAATCAGAATATCAAATGAGCTCCCCAAAATTTTAGTATCTATATTTGTACAAATGCTTTAAAAAAATAATAACAATCTTTAGAGCCTATCTAGAGGAAATTAGAAAACAGAATAACTCAGTACTTCAGCTTCACATGAATGACACACATGTTGTCCTAAAAGGAAAGTGCTTAAGAAGCTTAATATTTTAAATAAAATAAAAAATGGTAGTTTAGATATTTACCTTCAAGTTTACTTATATTTTTGATATCACAACTGCTCCCTGCAATATGACAAATGCATTGGAGCAAAAATTAGTACCACTGAAATTTTGAAGCATAGACAAATTCGTAACAGTATTTTCATTGCAAATTCATTCACCAAAAGAGAGAATAGAGATTTGAATATTATGGTTCGGTTTTAGCAAGGAGAATAGAGATCTGAATATTGGCTTTTCTGATTTGGTCATCCATGCTTTGGAGTAAATCGGACAGATCAATATCACTTAAAAGATATAAAACATACATAATAAAAGACAAAAAATCTAAAGGCTGAAACAAAACATATTTTCCACACACTTATAACACTAATTCCAATAGATCTTTAAGTGGAAAACAACAAAGGAAAAAGAGAAAAAAAGATATGTAATTTTGACACAAATAAATTCCAAAAAGGAGAGATTGTGTTTATGGTTCAGTTGTATTTTAGACTGGGTTGCATTCAAGTACCAGATTCTACAAGCCAATTTAGAATCTGTCTAGCTGATTCACTATCCACATCCATGTGAACTTCTTTGTAAGTTTGTTCAATCTCAGTCTTCCTCTAAAACACGAAATTTTTCATCTTATTGACTTTCAGAACATTTAAGCACAAAATTTCATACTCAGCTTGCAAAAATATGAATAATCAACCTACTAAAGCCAAATTGAATTAGAGATAAATTGCAATGTGCTCCCAAGGAAAAAAAAGTTTCACGTGCTCAATAATATCTATAGAAAGACACCCTTATACTCTAACCTCATCAACGGATGCTGAAAGTAATCTAGTAAGATGGCTAAATGGTTTTTTCTCATCGATTGGTACGTCAATAAGATCCCATAACTCTATCATGCATATAGCAAGCTCTTGAGCCTACAATGCAGAAAAATTGGTATACTGAAGAATGTGTTAAATATAAACTATTCCATTATAATATATAAGAAAAAAATAAATCAATTGTAAGCCTTAAGAAAACAATCTACATACAACCAGTCCATTTACTATTATACTATATTTACAATCTAATCTGCATCATCCAAAGCATATATGATAGAATTGATAAACCACTATTTTATGGTTTATATTGTGTTTAATTATGTGGTTTTATCATGATCTTTACCCACTTATTCATTAAATAAGCATGCATTTATAATTCCTTCCTAAAGTTATTGCATGATTGAAAACTTGCTTCCTAGAGACTTTTAATTATGTATTTTATTTCTCCTTTATTCCATTCGATGCCGTAATCTGTGTGTTAAGTGTTTCAGGATTTATAGGGCATGAATGAGTTGGAGATTGGAGAGGAAGTTTGCAAAAATGGAAGGAACACAAGGAATTGAGGAGATGACCAGCGAGAAGCGACGCGGCCGCATGGATGACGCGACCGTGCGGAAGAGAGGAAATCGCAATGACGCGGCCGCATGGATGACGCGGCCGCGCGAATTGGAAACTATACAACTGACGCGGAAGCGTGGACGACGCGCCCGCGTGGCAAAGCGAAACGCCGAGTGACGCATCCGCCTGAATGACGCGTCTGCGTGACATGCGAATTTGCATAATCTGCAGAATCGCTGGAGGCGATTTCGAGCCTTATTTTGACCCAGTTTTCGGCCCAGAAAAGCAGACTAGAGCCAGAGAACATGCAGAAACCAACAACAACATTCATTCCGCATAGTTTTAGTTTTTAGATCTAGTTTTCCTCTCCTCTAGGTTTTCTCTCTACACATTCATAGTTTTTAGGATTTGTCATGTTCATTGTTTTTGCATTGGGATATTGAGAAGAGTTATTGCCTCATCAAGACTTCGACATTCTAGTTCGTTCTCTTTACTTGTCTCTTACTCTTCCATGTTCCTTAATTTACTTAATTTTACTATTGGATTATTTTAGCATTTATTAATACAGGAATTACTTTTATTTTCAATTAATCTTTTGATCATTATTTATCATGTCTTTCTTTAATTCTCTTTCTTATGTTATGAATTTTACATTTACAATGAGCGAGTAGTTCCCTAACTTGATGGGGAGTTGATTGAAAGGAACCCTTGAGTTAGGATGCTCAAGAGAAAGATTGTAATTGGGTTTATTGTTGGATTGCTCTCTAGTCACTAACACCCATTCTCCCAAGAGCGGATTGGAACTTGTGGATAGAGATAGCATTCCAACTCGTTTGACTTTCCCTTACTTAGTAAGGGGCAACTAAACATAATAACCCTCAATTGTCAATTAATCTTGAGAGTACTCCAACACGAATAGGGCTTCCAGCTAATCAACTCCCAGTCAAGGCTTTTATTTAAATTTATATAAATTCTCTAATTTAATTTTCTGCCATTCAACTCAAACCTTTTTGAAAACATCTGATTAATAAAATAGCACACTTTTCTGCAACTCGTTGGGAGACGACCTGGGATCCATACTCCCAGTATTTTAATTTTAATTTCTATGACACCCTTCTAAATTGATAAGCGGATTTCTGGTTGGTTGAGAACTATACTTGCAATGCATATTTTATAATCATTCTTAACTCGCCAATTTTCGCTCGCATCAATTTTTGGCGCCGTTGCCGGGGAATTGCAATAGAGTGCTAAAGTTATTAATTGGAATTTATTTATTTGCATTTTATTTTATTTTGCTACTATGAGCTGCTTGTTTCTTTCATTAGATGACACGTTTACTTCTTGATCCAAGCTTGCTAGTATTCGATCCTGAGATTGAAAAAACTATTTCACGAATAAAGCAAGCTCGGCGTCAGTTAGTCCTCTCTGAGGGCGGATCTGAAACGTCACTTGAGAAAGAAATCAGCCCCCGTTCTACTGATTTGATTGTTTCACGTGCAGGTAACATGGCAGCAGCCAGGAGAGTTACTATCCAGGAGGCTGGAGCCCCTGATTTTACAATGCAACTATTTCAAGCGCATCACCCAGCGGTAGCTACAGACTTTGAAATAAAGACTGCATTGCTCAATTTGATGCCCAAGTTTCATGGCTTACCTGCTTAAGAGCCTATAAAGCACCTGAGAAATTTTCAAGCAGCCTGTTCTACTGTCAGGCGTGATGGTGCAGATGAAACTTCAATTTTGCTGAAAGCTTTTCCATTTTCTCTTGAGGGGAAGGCAAGAGAGTGGTACTACACTCAACCAGCAGCAATTGTATCCAACTGGGAAACACTGAGAAGAGAATTCTTGGAAAAGTTCTTTCCAGCTGAAGTTACTGATAAACTGAGGAAAGACATTTCCATGATTGTTCAGGATGATTCTGAAACTCTTTATGAGTACTGGGAGCGCTTCAATAACCTTCTGGAAGCTTGCCCCCATCATATGATTAACAAGATAGTGTTACTCGGATATGTCACACAGGGCATGAGGTCCCAAGATAAAACCACATTGGAAAGTGCTAGCAATGGGTCCATGAAAAAGTACAAGACCACTGATGAGGCATGACAATTGATCAGTGACTTAGCTGAATCTACTAGGAATCACAGGCAGAAACAAGGCCGTGCAAAAGACGTGGCAGAAGTATCCTCTAGCAGAGAGACTGCTGCTTTAACTCAGAGTATCTGTGAAATGACCAACTTGCTGAAGCAGATGCAATTGAACCAACAAGAAGTTCAGCAAGCTCAACCTTCTCCACCACAGCAAAACCAACAATTAGTCCCACAGAGAGTTTGCGGAATCTGTGCTGATTATAGCCACTATACTAATGAATGTCCGCAGCTCCAGCAGGAAGACAACACCGTGGCAGCCACACATAACTTCTATGACCGCCCCAACCAAGGGTACAATCAAGGTGGCAATTACAACCACGGATGGCAAGACAATTCTAACCAGAATTGGAGGGACAACAACAACAGAGGAGGCAGAGATAATCAGGGAAATCAGAGGTTGAATAACAATAACAACAGGCAGCAGAATCAGAATCATCCTTACAGAGCACCTCACCTAAGACAATCCCAAGGACCACAGAATACCCTATAGCAAACCTCCCAAATTACCCATCCTTCTTCATCTGCCAATGATGACTTACTACAATCTATTGACCGAAGGCAGCAGACCATGGAAAATAATATTAATGCCACTCTAAATAGTCTGACCGCTACTTTGCAGGCTCTTGTCTCCCAGATTGGATCAATGAAAAATTCCAATAACCAACCTTTGAGCTCTAGTGGAATCCCCTCTCAACCATTACACAATCTAAAGGGTGGTATTAATGCCATCACCCTGAGATCCGGAACCACACTGCAGGAGAGGAACCAGGAGGAGCCAAGCTCACCAGAACACGCCTCAGCTGAAGAGGTAGTGGAATTAGAAGATGTTGAAGAGGAAGAGGACATACAGGACACAGCTGAAGAAGAAGAAGTTCAACCACAGGAGGAAGCACTAAAAGACGCAGACACTGCAGAAGACACCACTTCTATTCCATTTTCACAACTTGCAAGGAAGCCCAGGAAGCAGCTAGAACCTGATCCAAAAATGGTAGAGATATTCAAAAAGGTTGAGGTAATTGTTCCCTTTTTTGATGTTATTCAATAGGTACCTAAATATGCAAAGTTTCTAAAAGATTTATGTATCCATAAAGACAAAATTAATGAATTAGAAACTATTCCTTTAGGTAGTTTCATATCTGCTTTAATGGGAGGTTTACCTGAAAAGTGTAGTGACCCAGGTCCTTGTATGGTTAATTGTACTATTGGTGGTGTAATAATTTCTGAATGCATGTGTGATTTAGGAGCATGTGTAAGTATAATGCCTTTGTCTATATATGATGTTTTGAGGCTCCCTCCCTTAAAAAGGTCGGCAGCTCGTTTTATGTTAGCAGATAAAAGCATTATTACAGTGGTTGGAGTTGCTGAAGATGTCTTAGTGGGCATTAAAGGACTCACGTTCCCCACTAATTTTTATATCCTGGAAATGCCCCAACATGACTCAGATAAGTCATCATCAATCCTACTCGGAAGACCATTCCTGAAGACCTCAAAGTTTAAATTAGATGCTTTTTCAGGAACATACTCTTTTGAAATAGATGGCCGAGTAGTGATCTTCAATCTGAATGGAGTTATGAAGCATCCTCCAGAGGATCACTCTATCCTCAAGTGTGACATTATAGATGAAACCATGGCTGAAGTCCATCAGGAGGAATTTGAAGAGAAGCACACAGGACAAGGTCCAAGTGTGGGGACATTCTCAGAGGACAATGACAGTGCCTTACCACTGTTACCAGCTCCAGACAACCCAGAGCCTGAACATGATCAGAAGTTAGAATTAAAACCCCTTCCCCCACACCTCAAATATGCTTACCTTGAAGACGGGCAGAAGTTCCCGGTTATCATTGCAAGGGAACTCACTTCTCAACAGGAAGAGTAGCTACTTGGTGTGCTGAGGAGGCACAAGAAGGCAATTGGTTGGAGTTTGGCAGACATAGTAGGTATCAATCCTCAAGTCTGTGAGCATAGGATATTTTTAGAAGAAGGAGCAAGACCTGTCCGTCAACCCCAGAGAAGACTGAACCCCACTATCTTAGAGGTTGTCAAAAAGGAAGTGACCAGACTACTAGAGGCATATATCATCTATCCCATCTCAGACAGTGAATGGGTAAGCCCAATACAAGTGGTGCCAAAGAAGTCTGGAGTCACTGCAGTGAAGAATGAGCATGGAGAACTCCTGACAACTAGAGTTCAGAACGCCTGGAGGGTCTGCATTGACTACAGACGCCTCAACCAAGTAACCCGTAAGGATCACTATCCTCTCCCATATATTGATCAAATGCTGGATCGCCTGTCAGGTAAATCGCATTATTATTTTTTAGATGGTTATACAGGTTATTTCCAGATTCATATAGCTCCTGAGGATCAGGAAAATACCACTTTTACATGTCCTTTTGGGACTTATGCTTACAAGAGAATGCCCTTTGGCTTGTGCAATGCACCAGCTACTTTCCAAAGGTGCATGATGAGTCTTTTCTCTGATCTTATTGAGGACTGTATGGAGGTTTTTATGGATGATTTTAGTGTCTATGGCGATTCCTTTAGCCTTTTCTTAGATGGATTATCTAGAGTATTAGATAGATGTGTCAGTACAAACCTTGTATTGAATTTTGAAAAATGTCACTTTATGGTTAAACAAGGAATTGTACTAGGACATGTTGTGTCTAATACTTGCTATTGTTTTTGCTCTGGATAAATTCCGAGCCTATTTACTTGGTACTAAAGTAGTAGTGTATTCAGACCACGCAGCTCTAAAGTATTTATTAGCTAAAAAGGAGTCCAAACCAAGGCTTATACGTAGGATACTGCTATTACAAGAATTTGTTTTGGAAATTAAGGACAGGAGTGGTAGCCAGAATTTAGTGGTAGACCACTTGAGTCGCCTTGAACATATTACAGATGATTCCACTTCTATAGCTGATAATTTCCCATTTGATAACCTGCAAGCAGTATCTGAGATAGTCCCTTGGTATGCACCTGTAGCTAATTATCTAGTTAGCCGCACTTTTCCTCCAAACTTTTCTAAGCATCAAAGAGACAAGCTGAAAAGCGAGTCTAAATATTATATATGGGATGACCCATATTTATGGAGATGTGGCGCTGACCAGATAATTAGACGGTGTGTGCCTCAATCAGAATTCCAGTCCATCTTAGAGGCCTGTCACTCATCTAAGAGTGGAGGACATTTTGGCCCTCAAAGAACTGCTAGAAAAATCTTAGACTGTGGATTCTGGTGGCCTACTCTTTTTAGGGACGCTGCTGAATTTTGTAAATCTTGTTTCCCATGCCATAAATTTGGTAATATATCCAGGAGGGATGAGATGCCTCAACAGATTATGCTTTTCTGTGAAATTTTTTATGTTTGGGGGCATTGACTTCATGGGTCCATTTCCAAATTCTAATGGTTATTTCTATATATTGTTAGCTGTGGATTATGTTTCTAAATGGGTAGAAGAAATTCCTACCCGCAATGGTGATGCTAACACTGTTGTTTCCTTTGTGAGAAACCATATTATTTGTCGATTTGGATCACCACGAGCAATCGTGAGCGATCAAGGCACCCATTTTTGTAACAGGAGACTAACAGGACTAATGAAGAAGCATGGGATAATTCATAAAGTTGCAACAGCCTACCATCCTCAGACTAATGGGCAAGCCGAGGTGTCAAATAGAGAGATAAAGCGTATCCTGCAGAAGATAGTCAAACCTCATAGAAGAGACTGGAGCACCAGGCTACAAGATGCACTCTGGGCATACAGAACAGCATACAAAACACCCATTGGAATGAGTCCTTTCCGCTTAGTTTATGGAAAAACTTGTCATCTCCCTGTTGAAATAGAGCATAAAGCCTTTTGGGCAGTAAAGGAATGCAACATGGGAATTGAAAAAGCCAGAACTGAAAGAAAGTTGCAACTGCAGGAACTGGAAAACCTTTGCCTAGAAGCTTATGAGAACTCAAGACTGTACAAGGAGAAGATGAAGGCTGTACATGATCAGCACATCAAGAGGAAAGAGTTCTAACCTGGGGACTTAGTCCTCCTTTATAAATCTCGACTGAGGCTCATGCCAGGCAAGTTGAGATCAAGATGGGAAGGTCCATACAGAGTAGAGAAGGCAGAACCGTACGGAGTTTATCACCTAAGCCATCCTTCAAACTTTGAACCTATCAAAGTTAATGGACATCGTTTAAAGCTGTACCATGGCGAGAAGCTGAAGAAAAACAAGGAGCTCGAGATCTTCCTCTTGGAAAATCCCCACATAACTGAAGACTGAGCTAGTGGAGCGTCCAACTTACGGACGTTAAAGCAAAGTTCTAGGTGGGAGACAACCCACCATGGTATGATCGTTATTTTCTTTATTTTTAGTTTTCTTATTCAATAACTCTTCTCTCTATTAGTATATTTCGTGCATCTGCATTTACATACTTTTATTTAAAAAAAAAAATTCATGCGACGTGACCGCCTCATTGACGCGTCCGCGTCGCAAGGAGCTGGGAGACAATAATAATATGAACAGAGAGTTACGCAGGAGCAGGGCTGGAGGCGTGCCAATGTCACAAATCATCCCACACGACCGCGTCGCTTACGCGACCGTGTCATATGGGAATAATGGCCTCCCACGCGGCTGCGTGACCAGGATTTCGACGTCAAAGTGGTGCACGACCGAAAGTTGTGTGAGAGTGGTGCTGGATTGGTTCTGAACGCATAATCCTTCCCACACGGCCGCGTGACCCACGCGACCGCGTCATATCCTTCTAAAGCCCACTCACGCGATCGCATGCCCCACGCGATCGCGTCACTTAAAATTGGGCACTAATATGATTTTGAATAGAGAGTTGTGCGAATGCGAGGCTACCCTCGCACCATTAGCCTAAAATGGGTCACGCGACCGCGTGACCGACGCGACCGCGTCATTCAGTTTAAGCGCAAGTCGCGCGACCGCGTGCCCCACGCGACCGCGTCACTTGCGCCGCACATCCTCCCTAATTTTGCCAATTATCATATCCTTTTCTCCCCAAATCCTATTTTCTTTTTTTTTCCTCCTTATTTCTTCTCCCCCCTTCCTCCCTTCTTCCTTCTTTCTCACCTTTTACTCTCTCTCACCCCCATTAACAAGGTTTTTCTTTCTCCTTCCCTCCTTACTTTTCTATTATTCTTCTTATTTTTATATGTTATCTTCTTTTCTTTTCTTTTTACCTTCATTGTTCATATTTTCTTTTTCTTTCTTTTTCCTTTTTACTTGGTGTTATCAATTTATTTGAGTCATTATTTATTATTATATGCTTGTGGATTGTTGTAAATTTGTTTGACAATTATATATTGCTTTTTAAGGGATTACTTGCATGTTCAAATTCTTATTTTCAAGAGCTTCTTCTACATGCATGCTATGTATTTGTGAAAAAGCCAATATGGCATTATGCATTTTTCTGCATTATCCTCCTATTCAATGCTTGCTTTTCACAAATTTCCTTTACTATTGTATTAATTGAAATTAATTGTCAATACAAACGTGATGGTTTGTTATGAGTGATGCTTGATCTATGCTACTCATGCCCTTTGCCGGCATGCCAATAAACACCTTGCATTCAATTGTCATCATATGCACTAGCTATTTTCCATTAATGAGTTTTCACATGTACTTATGAGCGTGTGTTAACATCTTTTACCTTTTAATGTGCATTTATAACCATCCTTTTCCGTTCTCTTCCTTGCTCTATCTCTTTGAATTTAATTTACTTTCTCTTCCCTTTTTTAGGATGGCCACCAAGAAAGGAAAGAGAAAGCTATTCCCAAATCAACAACAAGGAGAGGAACGAAGAGGGCATTAGTGGCAGAGCCTTCTTCAACCGCAGTTAAGGCCTCAACAAAGAAAATTAAGAGGATTATAAAGGTTGATGATAAAGAAAAAGCCTTCCCAGCAAAGGACACTGCGCGATTCCCCAATCGCTACTGTGAGCATATGTTCCCCATCCTGTCTGAAAGGAGTTACAACAACGAATACCTTCTTCTCCTCCCGCCCAATATTGCTACCTTTGTTGAGCCGCAAATTACCCGAAGACAATGGGATTTCCTACAGAGACAGCCAAGGCAGGTCAATCTTTCTTGGGTAGTCGAGTTCTACTCCAACTTCCACCTGCCGACCCTGCAGTCTGTCTATATCCGTCAGATGCAAGTCCCCATTACTGAAGAAAGCCATTCAAAAAGTTCTAAGTCTTCCCCCTATTCCAGAAGGATTGGATGCCTTTCAAGAAGCCGCACTCAAGCGCCAGCTGTACCAATTTGACTTGGACGCCGTTCTCAGAGTTATCGCACTACCTGGCAGCAGATGGATCTACGGAGACCATCGTACCCGCCCTAAGGGAATTTCAGCTTCAGCACTTACCTTGGAGGCTCGCGTATGGGCACAGATTATGTCCCATTACGTCTTTCTGAGCACTCACGAGTCCTCCTTCACTGCGGACATGGTCGTTCCTCTATGGTGCATCCTTACAGACCAACCTCTGAATCTACCAAGACATATCCGGAATGCCATGGGACACGTACAAATTGCGGGCAACTTACCTTTTCCCGCCCTGGTCTCTGATCTTGTCTCAGCAGCCGGAGTCTCCTACAGAGCTGGGGACACCAAAGCCATGCTTCCACGGGATGATCAATATGTCCCTAACGGGAAGTACCTTAGACTTCCAGCAGCCACTACCAGCCAGCCCACTGAACCAGTTGAAGATATTCCTTCTTCAACACCACAAGAACCTACAACAGCCCAACTGCTCCATCAGATACTTGAAAAGTTGGATCGGCATGAACAGAAAGCTAAGATGCGAGAGCGCCGTAACAAGCGCCGATTCACATACCTCAAAGAGCTTATTATGGGAAAATTCAAGGACTCAGACACCCCAGACTCCATTTCTTTTACCAGCACAGGGAGCCATGATGATCCCGACTGTGGAGATACTGCTACCAGCCCACCTTTGTTCTTGACAGATGGCACCGAGGACGGTGCAAAGCCTTAAGTGTGGGGAGGTAATTTCTCTTCCCTAGCACCAATAAATTAGGATATTTAGTTAGATTTTTCTTTTATAGAATAGGATAAATTGCATAGTAATAGGTTAGTTGCATGCATGTTCTGCTTGATTGAAAAGACAATAGGTTTCTTCTAAGACCCTATCTTTGGAACAAAATTTCACTAATTTTAATTAAAACTTTTATGTTAAATTTGCTTGATGTTGTATTTGGAACATGATTTTTTAGCTAAAGAACACACAACCTGTGAGATTTGAGCCTTTATGAATGGTTACATTATTTAACCATAATTATTTTATTCTTGTGTGTTTACTTCTCTATGATTGTAATCTATATTTTGTTTCATCCTATATGTCCAATGTTTATTATATTTATATGTTTGCATATGATTGAGGCCATTATTTGTTTAGCTCACTTATCCAAATAAAGCCTACCCTTTCAATTACCTTTGTTAGCCACTTTGAGCCTTTAAATCCCATTTGTTCTATATTTTACCACATTACTAGCCTTAAGCGAAAAAATAATTATATATCCCAAATTGAATCTTTGGTTAGCTTAAGATAGAATTGTGTGAGTCAATCAAGTATGGGAAATTGTGGAAGCAAAAGACAATAAGGGAATGTGTTATGATAATATAATGGGAATTTGGATACCTACTCATGTGAAACTATAATAATTAAAACTCTATGTGCATTGATAAGCTATGTTTATGTTTATGTTTATGTTGAAAAAAAAATCCAAAAATACTCAATAAATAAATAAGGGGACAAAATTACCCCAATGCTGAGTCAAGCATTCAAAGATCAATGCATGTATGATAAAATCAAAATAAAAAGTTGATACATGAGTATGGAAGTGAAAGAGATTTCTGGGTAGCTAGGTATGAATTCTAAAGTTACATAGAATATATATAGGTTATGTTAAAGCTTGGGTTAATTAAAGATTCAATTTATAAGCTTACTTAGCCATATATATATCCTTACCCTCACCTTGGCCCCATTACAACCTTGAAAAGACCTCATGATGTTTGCATTTGTATATTAAATGTTGTTGATTTATTAGGAGAAGAACAAAAATTAGAGAGCATGATTAGAGAAGGATAGAGTGATGACCCTATACACTAGAGAGACTAGAGTGTACATACATCATCAGTGAGAGTTCCATGCTTGAATTTCTATGTTCTCTGCTTTCATGAGCTATCTTCTTGCATTTTTATCTATTCTTACTGTATAAGAATTGAGTTAGTGGAATTTGATTTGTAATTATTTTGAAGAGCTTACTTACTTTTGATCAAGTGGACAAAAATCATATAGTTGCATTCATATATATAGGTTGCATTGCATTTCATAGTTTTTACATGTTCTTACTCATTCATTTTATCTCCTTCAACTAAGCATGAGGACATGCTAATGTTTAAGTGTGGGGAGGTTGATAAACCACTATTTTATGGTTTATATTGTGTTTAATTATGTGGTTTTATCATGATCTTTACCCACTTATTCATTAAATAAGCATGCATTTATAATTCCTTCCTAAAGTTATTGCATGATTGAAAACTTACTTCCTAGAGACTTTTAATTATGTATTTTATTTCTCCTTTATTCCATTCGATGCCGTAATCTGTGTGTTAAGTGTTTCAGGATTTATAGGGCATGAATGAGTTGGAGATTGGAGAGGAAGCTTGCAAAAATGGAAGGAACACAAGGAATTGAGGAGATGACCAGCGAGAAGCGACGCGGCCGCATAAATGACGCGACCGCGCGAAAGAGAGGAAATCGCAATGACACGGCCGCATGGATGACGCGGCCGCGCGAATTGGAAACTATACAAGTGACGCGGAAGCGTGGACGACGCGCCCGCGTGGCAAAGCGAAACGCCGAGTGACGCGTCCGCTTGAATGACGTGTCTGCGTGACATGCGGATTTGCATAATCTGCAGAATCGCTGGGGGCGATTTCGAGCCTTATTTTGACCCAGTTTTCGGCCCAGAAAAGCAGACTAGAGCCAGAGAACATGCAGAAACCAACAACAACATTCATTCCGCATAGTTTTAGTTTTTAGATCTAGTTTTCCTCTCCTCTAGGTTTTCTCTCTACACATTCATAGTTTTTAGGATTTGTCATGTTCATTGTTTTTGCATTGGGATATTGAGAAGAGTTATTGCCTCATCAAGACTTCGACATTCTAGTTCGTTCTCTTTACTTGTCTCTTACTCTTCCATGTTCCTTAATTTACTTAATTTTACTATTGGATTATTTTAGCATTTATTAATACAGGAATTACTTTTATTTTCAATTAATCTTTTGATCATTATTTATCATGTCTTTATTTAATTCCCTTTCTTATGTTATGAATTTTACATTTACAATGAGCGAGTAGTTCCCTAACTTGATGGGGAGTTGATTGAAAGGAACCCTTGAGTTAAGATGCTCAAGAGAAAGATTGTAATTGGGTTTATTGTTGGATTGCTCTCTAGTCACTAACACCCATTCTCCCAAGAGCGGATTGGAACTTGTGGATAGAGATAGCATTCCAACTCGTTTGACTTTCCCTTACTTAGTAAGGGGCAACTAAACATAATAACCCTCAATTGTCAATTAATCTTGAGAGTACTCCAACACGAATAGGGCTTCCAGCTAATCAACTCCCAGTCAAGGCTTTTATTTAAATTTATATAAATTTTCTAATTTAATTTTTTGCCATTCAACTCAAACCTTTTTGAAAACATCTGATTAATAAAATAGCACACTTTTCTGCAACTCGTTGAGAGACGATCTGGGATCCATACTCCCAGTATTTTAATTTTAATTTCTGTGACACCCTTCTAAATTGATAAGCGGATTTCTGGTTGGTTGAGAACTATACTTGCAACGCATATTTTATAATCATTCTTAACTCGCCAATTTCCGCTCGCATCAAGAATCAAAATAATTGTGATGGCAAAGAAAACAATGAAAAGACAAAGACAAAGGAACATTCTCTCTGAAAACACAATCAACGAGCTAACCTTGGCTACTAATGGCTCCAACTTTGAGACGTCAAATCTATATTTAGAAAGAAATCTGAATGCAAACATGTAAAATAGGTTAAAATGGATTAACATTATAGTGGATATTAATATACCTGTAAATGTAAATATTAGAATAGACATAATACCAATTTGACAAAATGGATTCAATAGAAAAATGAAGCAAAATCTATGGAAATAAAAAAGATACAAGGCAAAACTAATGGAAGAAAATTTCCAAGAGAGAGGAGCACACTTATCAGTAACTTATGAATTTTCCCACACCCAATGCAAATTCAGTGAACCCGCTATCGGTCAAGCCTTCACAAAATCAAACATTCAAGTCTTCAAGTTGCTTGCAACATTGTCCAATAGCAGCCAGAGCATGATCTCCAAAAAAATAACCCTAAAAAATTCTCAGCAAATTATAAACTGCATTGATAGGGAAAAATCAAATCAACGTTAATTGAATTAAAGAAAAATAGGGTGAGAAATTACCTGCAAGTCCAACGATTTTAAGAAGATGCATTTGTAAGTAAGGGATTTCAAACCGTCGCTAGAGACATTAGAGTACCAGATCAAGCTCAAGCACTCGAGCTTAGGAAGGCCTTGGCTGAGAGTGGCCAAGCCGGAATCGGCTAAGCAGAGCGAATCGGGATTGATCTCAACAAAAGAGGTGTTGTCGGCAATGCAATGCACCTTGAGAGAACACCTTTCGGCGAGGAACAGGAAGAGCGAGAGGAAGCGGAATGAAGAGGCGCTCGTCGATGTGGAGGTTGTAGAGATTGGAGAAACGGAGGGGAGGAGGTGGAAGAAGATGTCAGGGGAGGTGGAAGCGTTGATTCAGAAGGTGAAGATGACCTAAGGCGGCAACGGCGGTGACGACGGTAATAGTGAGCTTAGGGTTTCTGCAATGAGCTCTCTCTTCCCTCTGGATCTATTTCTCGCACTCACTCCCTCTGATCCCATTTTTTCTCTATTACAATTGACCAACAATTATTAAGAAAAAAAATTTTTAATATAAATAATACCGGCCATAATACTATAGCAACTAAAAATTTCTCACTAAAAAATAGCTTTTCTTATATTTTTAGTGGCAATAATAATAATTGCCATTATAATATATAGAATTATGGCAAATATATAATGGCCATAAAAACATAACTAAAATTAAAAAAATAGCGACTATTGTATTATTGCCGCTAAAAGTTTTTCGCTAAAACAATTATTCTTATAGTGTGGAGTCTAATCCATGGTAGATTTGTTGGATGTAATTCTATAGTTTGTTCCTTTTACCAAATAGGTTAAGTTATCATTAGAAATTGGCATACATTTAGATGTAATAATAAACTACACATCATGTTAATTTTGTAAATCAAATATTGAATCAAGTAATAATGGAGATTACTATCAATAAGTCAGTTTTACCTATTTGAGTATGAGATACTTTGTTTAGCTTCTTGTTAACTAATTTGAGTGCTCTTTCCATCCTAGCATACCTTGTTGTCTCTGGTGGAAGCCATTAATTTGTTTATGCAAACCACATGGCTTGCTATATATATATATATATATATATATATATATATATATATATATATATATATATATATATATATATATATATATATATATATATAGTTGAAATTACTACTGAATTACCTTTTGCTTGTGGGATTAATGGCTGTTGGCTTCTTGACATATCTCCCTTTGCATAATTCTGACATCTTCCATCACATTTTTCTCTGTTGATTAACATTCCACCGATCACAGAACATACATGATTTTTCTTATCATCTGATATCAACCTTCTATAATACTCTTTCGCACAACTTGCATTATCTGGAAAAAATCAAGTTATTCTTGGATTAGTTATGCATATATTAACACTTATATCAACAAAGTTTATTGTTGAATTAATTGCCAGATGGTATGGATCCCGTTTCATAACTCAATCTATCGGTTAGGACATGTATTAGGTACTACAAATCCTACAAAAATTGATTAACAGCCAAAAGAGTTGAGTTAATTGTTGTGCATAGGATGGCATGTTTATAAGCTTCTCTTCCATGATTAAAAATGTAAGAAATTTAGTTAGTTAATGTCATAAATGACTTTGTTAAAAATATAATGTACACTGTAACAGCCCAGACCACCCGCTAGCACAATATTGTCTGCTTTGGCACACAAGGCCTCACGGTTTTGCCTTTAATGATAGGGATGATAGCTGAAGCCCCCCACACTCACTCGTCAAAACTCGTCATGCTAGGGAGAGGTATCCACACCCTTATAAGGCATGCTTCGTTCCCTTCCCCAACCGATTTGGAACCTTACAATCCACTCCCTAAGGGAGCCCAACACCCTCGCTGGCACATCGATTCGGACTCCGGATCTGATACCATCTGTAACAGCCCAGACCACCCGCTAGCACAATATTGTCCGCTTTGGCATATAAGGCCTCACGGTTTTGCCTTAGACGATAAGATGATAGCCGAAGCCCCCACACTCACTCGTCAAAACGCGTCATACTAGGGAGAGGTATCCACACCCTTATAAGGCATGCTTTATTCCCCTCCCCAACCGATGTGGGGCCTTATCTGTAACAGCCCAGACCACTCGCTAGCACGATATTGTCTGCTTTGGCACACAAGGCCCCACAGTTTGGCCTTTGACGATAGCGATGATAGCCGAAGCCCCCCACACTCACTCGTCAAAATGCGTCATGCTAGGGAGAGGTATCCACACCCTTATAAGGCATGCTTCGTTCTCCTCCCCAACAGATGTGGGACCTTACAATTTACCCCCCCTAAGGGAGCCCAGCGCCCTCGCTGGCACTGATGCATTTGCATCTTTGCTATATTAGCTAGTTAGTGTAAGTAGTTTTAGCTTAATTTCATTTACTTTCTTTGAAATAAACAAGCATTTGTGTGAGTTTTCTCTCCATGCATTCATGAACCAAGAACTAGGTGGAATTTGGCTATATTTGCACAAAGAATTCAAGGCGTTGACAAATGAATTAGCATGGATGAATCTCTTGAAAATTGTTGCATAGAATAGCAAAACTTTGAAGCAAATTCTTTGGTTAATGATAGGTAATGAAGCAAGAAGGTCAAGCCAGCAAGAATTAGAGCAAGAAAGATTGGAGACATAGCAAGCTTGGCAAGGAAGAAGAGACTTGGGAGTTGCCAACGTACATTATCACTTGAGTGTTTGGCAATAACACCAAGTAGTCCTGGAAGGTGAATTTGAAGCCCCAAGCAAGTTACCAACTTGAATTTACAATGGCATGTTTGAGGGCAATTCCAACAATCCAAAGCAAGCTAAAAAGAGCGGGTTGGCACATTGCCAACTCCCCAAACTAATAGCGTGTTCCATAGCAACGTCAGGGAGCAAAAACCTAGAAGGAAGCAGCTCCCTAGTACGTTGCCAACGCCACCAACAAGGGCGTGTTTGGTGACAACGCCAGCAACAAGAAGGCTTGGGTAGGAAGGGTGTGAAGCATGTTGCCAACGCCAAATTCTGAAGGCGTGTTCCTTGGCAACGCAGCAAGCAACCTTGGGGAGCTAGTCCAAAGCCTCGAGCACGTTGCCAGCCTAGAGATGAGGACGTGTTTGAGGACAACGCAGGCAAACAACGCTGAATAGAAAGACTTGGCCCAGGAAAGGGAGATGCACGTTGCCAACGCCAAATTCTGAAGGCGTGTTCCTTGGCAACGTAGCAAGCAAAGCTTGGTGCCATAGGGAAGGCTCAAGCACGTTGTTGGGCTGGGAGAGCATGGGCGTGTTCCAAGGAAACGCCAAGCAAGGAAGCAGCCCTGGAGAAGTCATCGAGCATTGCCAACTTGGAAGAAAGGGTGCGTGTTCAGCAACAACTCAGCAAACCTGGCAGCCTGACCTTGCCTCCTTCAAGATGCATAACTTGAGCTACAAAGCTCTAAAGGACGTGATTCTAGTGGCATTGGAAAGTAGAAATCAAGAGCTTTCAGACCATATATCATAGTATGGGTTGGAATTCATTCGAAGCTTTAAAAGCTGGCTTCATTTGGAGCCTCAGAAAGGAGCACGTTGCCAACGTGGTTTCTGTAGGCGTGTTCAATGGCAACGTGGGAAGCAATGTTTGGAGCCAGGAAAGAGCATCGAGCACGTTGCCAACTCAAGAAAGCATTGGTGTGTTTGGCAACAACGCCAGGAAGCTTTGGATGGTGAAGAATGAAGGTAGCACGTTGGCAACTTGGAAATACAAGGGAGTATTTGCCAAAAACGCTGGTGAGCTTGGCAGCCTGACCTTACCTCCTTCAATGGAGTATATCTTGAGCTACAAAGCTCCAAATGAGGTGATTCCAACGGAATTTGAAATTAAACATCCAGAGCTTTCCAACGATATATCATGGTATGGGTTTGACATTTGTTTGAAGCTTCAAAATCGGACTTCATTTGGAGCCTCAGAAACTGAACACGTTGCCAACTTGGAAGAGCAAAGGTGTGTTTGCTAACAACGCCCGCGATTTGGCAGCCTGACCCTGTCTTCTTCAAACAAGAATAACTTGAGCTACAGAGATCCAATTTGAGTGCCTTTTGTTGCGTTAGAAATCTGACATTCAGAGCTTTCCAACCATATATAATAGTTTATAGTGGAGCACAAAATTGAAGCTAAACCATAAGCAACTTTAAGCCCCAAAAACAAGAACAAGGAGTTAACATCCAAGGAAGCATGAATGAGCCTAGAGAGGCTCGAACACGTTGCCAAGCCAACGGGGAGAAGGCGTGTTCATCAAAAACGCCAAGGGGCAGAGAATTTGGGCCAAGGAAGGGCACTAGCACGTTGCCAACTTGGAATGAACTGGCGTGTTTGACAAAAACGCCACAACCAAGACAACTTGACCTTGCCTTCTTCAATGGAGCATAACTTGAGCTAGGAAGATCCAATTGAGATGATTCCAAGTGCATTGGAAAGAAGACATTATGAGCTTTTCAATGATGTATAATAGTTGATATTGAAGCAAAGGATTGAAGCTCAAAGTTTAGGCAACATTAAGCATGAAAAGTGAAACCAAGAAGAAGAAGAGCCAAGTGTTTGGCAACAACTTGGGCTAGCAACGCCCATCACCAAACCTCAGCCCAGGGGGGACTAACACACACGTTGCCAACTTGCTACAACACTAGCGTGTTTGCCAGTAACGCCACTCAATGGGCCAGAATTGATGACAACTTGCTCTGCTTCCTCTGTTCCTCACAAAGGCCAGCAACACTTCTTCCGTGGAGCCAGGAATTCACAAGGATAAAGCCCACATTGCTAGCCCAATTAAAGATCTATGAAGGAGTTTTAGGAGTAGTATAAATACAGAAGAGTTTGATACTTTGGAGGACTTTTGGCTTTAAACTTTTTTTAGACTTTTTGACACTTAGACATTTTTCGATTACACTAGCAATTTCTATTCTTTACTTTTTCTCACCGGTCTTCTATTTTGTTTTTCTTGCAACTTTGAATTTCAATTTTAAGAACTTCTTCTTCTTCTTCTTCATTCTTCTCTACACTTAGTTTAATTTTTATCTATTGCAATTGTTGTTGAAATTGGAGCTACGATTCACTAAACCCCACTTTCATTAGGGGGAAGAGCTCTGTTTGTTTGAATGAATTGATAACTCTTCTCTTCCTTCTTAATTCAAGTGGTTAATCCAAGAGGAAACTCTTGTTATTCAAAGATTCAATCACCATCGAGAGAGAGATTAATCTATATGAATTATGTGGTGAATTTGAGAAAGGAGTCACATAATTCAGTTTAGAGTTCATCCTTTCATGATTTCCTTAATCAATACACTTTGGTTGGTATGTGAGATGTAACCTCCCTTATTTGAGATTCTAGAAGTTGTGTGGCTTGGATTAGGAATTGAACTTCATCTCTTCTCATGAACAATTAGATCATGAGAGTGGCAATTAGTTGTGTTGAGAGAAATTGAGTTACCAAGAGATTGGGACTCAATTACCCACAAGTTGCCATGGATCTATACCCATGATTGAGAAGGAATTGATCAACATCAATTCAGGAGAATTTGCATCTCTGATCCCTAATGACCCTCTCCATCATCAATTCTCATTTCTTTTGCTCTTTAGTTTTTTGAATACCCATTACCCAATTCCCTTCTACATTCTTGCAATTCATTATTCTTGTCATTTACATTCTGTTTCTATATTTCTTGCTATTTACTCTTATGCTCTTTAAATTTCTGCAATCTTTACTTTCTTGCAATTTATCTTTAATGTCATTTAAGTTTCTTACATTTTAAGTTTCAGTTATTTACTTTCATCTTCTTTCTCTCTTCTAGTTCTTTAAATTCCTTGCCATTTATTTTTTTTTTGCAATTATGTTCAAAAAATCACAAATCTCATGAAATCAAAACCATGTTTGCTTGACTAAATCTACCATTTAACTAAAGTTGCTTAATCTACCAATCTCCGTGGGATCGACCTCACTCTTAGTGAGTTTTATACTTGATACGACCCTGATGCATTTGCATCTTTGCTATATAAGCTAGTTAGTTTAAGTAGTTTTAGCTTAATTTTATTCACTTTCTTTGAAATAAACAAGTATTTGTGTGAGTTTTCTCTCCATGCATTCATGAACCAAGAACTAGGTGGAATTTGGCTATATTTGCACAAAGAATTCAAGGAGTTGACAAATGAATTAGCATGGATGAATCTCTTGAAAATTGTTGCATAGAATGGCAAAACTTTGAAGCAAATTCTTTGGTTAATGATAGGTAATGAAGCAAGAAGGTCAAGCCAGCAAGAATTAGAGCAAGAAAGATTGGGACATAGCAAGCTTGGCAAGGAAGAAGAGACCTGGGAGTTGCCAACATGCATTATCACTTGAGTGTTTGGCAATAACGCCAAGTAGTCCTGGAAGGTGAATTTGAAGCCCCAAGCAAGTTACCAACTTGAATTTATAATGGCGTGTTTGAGGGCAACTCCAACAATCCAAAGCAAGCCAAAAAGAGTGGGTTGGCACGTTGCCAACTCCCCAAACTAATAGCGTGTTCCATAGCAACGCCACCAACAAGGGCGTGTTTGGTGACAACGCCAGCAGCAAGAAGGCTTGGGTAGGAAGGGTGTGAAGCACGTTGCCAACGCCAAATTCTGAAGGCGTGTTCCTTGGCAACGCAGCAAGCAACCTTGGGGAGCTAGTCCAAAGCCTCGAGCACGTTGCCAGCCTAGAGATGAGGGGCATGTTTGAGGACAACGCAGGCAAACAACGCTGAATAGAAAGACTTAGCCCAGGAAAGGGAGATGCACGTTGCCAACGCCAAATTCTGAAGGCGTGTTCCTTGGCAACGTAGCAAGCAAAGCTTGGTGCCATAGGGAAGGCTCGAGCACGTTGTTGGGCTGGGAGAGCATGGGCGTGTTCCAAGGCAACGCCAAGCAAGGAAGCAGCCCTGGAGAAGTCATCGAGCGTTGCCAACTTGGAAGAAAGGATGCGTGTTCAGCAACAACTCCAGCAAACCTGGCAGCCTGACCTTGCCTCCTTCAAGGATGCATAACTTGAGCTACAAAGCTCTAAAGGAGGTGATTCTAGTGGCATTGGAAAGTAGACATCAAGAGCTTTCCAACCATATATCATAGTATGGGGTTGGCATTCATTCGAAGCTTCAAAAGCTGGCTTCATTTGGAGCCTCAGAAAGGAGCACGTTGCCAACGTGGTTTCTATAGGCGTGTTCAATGGCAACGTGGGAAGCAATGTTTGGAGCCAGGAAAGAGCATCGAGCACGTTGTCAACTCAAGAAAGCATTGGTGTGTTTGGCAACAACGCCAGGAAGCTTTGGATGGTGAAGAATGAAGGTAGCACGTTGGCAACTTGGAAATACAAGGGAGTATTTGCCAAAAACGCTGGTGAGCTTGGCAGCCTGACCTTACCTCCTTCAATGGAGTATATCTTGAGCTACATAGCTTCAAATGAAATGATTCCAACGGCATTTGAAAGTAGACATCCAGAGCTTTCCAACGATACATCATGGTATGGGTTTGACATTTGTTTGAAGCTTCAAAATCGGACTTCATTTGGAGCCTCAGAAACTGAACACGTTGCCAACTTGGAAGAGCAAAGGCGTGTTTGCTAACAACGCCCGCGATTTTGGCAGCCTGACCCTGTCTTCTTCAAACAAGAATAACTTGAGCTACAGAGATCCAATTTGAGTACTTTCAGTTACGTTAGAAAGCTGACATTCAGAGATTTCCAACCATATATAATAGTCTATAGTGGAGCACAAAATTGAAGCCAAACAGTAACTTTAAGCCCCAAAAACAAGAACAAGGAGTTAACATCCAAGGAAGCATGAATGAGCCTAGAGAGGCTCGAACACGTTGCCAAGCCAAGGGGGAGAAGGCGTGTTCATCAAAAACGCCAAGGGGCAGAGAATTTGGGCCAAGGAAGGGCCCTAGCACGTTGCCAACTTGGAATGAACTGCCGTGTTTGACAAAAACGCCACAACCAAGGCAACTTGACCTTGCCTTCTTCAATGGAGCATAACTTGAGCTAGGAAGATCCAATTGAGACTATTTTAAGTGCATTGGGAAGAAGACATTATGAGCTTTTCAATGATGTATAATAGTCGATATTGAAGCAAAGGATTGAAGCTCAAAGTTTAGGCAACATTAAGCATGAAAAGTGAAACTAAGAAGAAGAAGAGCCAAGTGTTTGGCAACAACTTGGGCTAGCAACGCCCATCACCAAACCTCAGCCCAGGGGGGACTAACACACACGTTGCTAACTTGCTACAACACTAGCGTGTTTGTCAGTAATGCCACTCAATGGGCCAGAATTGATGACAACTTGCTCTGCTTCCTCTGTTCCTCACAAAGGCCAGCAACACTTCTTCCGTGGAGCCAGGAATTCACAAGGATAAAGCCCACATTGCTAGCCTAATTAAAGATCTATGAAGGAGTTTTAGGAGTAGTATAAATAGAGAAGAGTTTGATACTTTGGAGGACTTTTGGCTTTAAACTTTTTTTAGACTTTTGACACTTAGATATTTTTCGATTACACTAGCAATTTCTATTCTTTACTTTTTCTCACCGGTCTTCTATTTGTTTTCTTGCAACTTTGAATTTCAGTTTTAAGAACTTCTTCTTCTTCTTCATTCTTCTCTACACTTAGTTTAATTTTCATCTATTGCAATTGTTGTTGAAATTGGAGCTATGATTCACTAAACCCCACTTTCATTAGGGGGAAGAGCTCTGTTTGTTTGAATGAATTGATAACTCTTCTCTTCCTTCTTAATTCAAGTGGTTAATCCAAGAGGAAACTCTTGTTATTCAAAGATTCAATCATCATCGAGAGAGGGATTAATCTATATGAATTATGTGGTGAATTTGAGAAAGGAGTCACATAATTCAGTTTAGAGTTCATCCTTTCATGATTCCTTAATCAATACACTTTGGTTGGTATGTGAGATGTAACCTTCCTTTGTTGATATTCTGGAAGTTGTGTGGCTTGGATTAGGAATTGAACTTCATCTCTTCTCATGAACAATTAGATCACGAGAGTGGCAATTAGTTGTGTTGAGAGAAATTGAGTTACCAAGAGATTGGGACTCAATTACCCACAAGTTGCCATGGATCTATACCCATGATTGAGGACAAGCAAGGTTTAAGTTGGTGTTGTGATGCATTTGCATCTTTGCTATATTAGCTAGTTAGTTTAAGTAGTTTTAGCTTAATTTCATTCACTTTCTTTGAAATAAACTAGCATTTGTGTGAGTTTTCTCTCCATGCATTCATGAACCAAGAACTAGGTGGAATTTGGCTATATTTGCGCAAAGAATTCAAGGAGTTGACAAATGAATTAGCATGGATGAATCTCTTGAAAATTGTTGCATAGAATGGTATAACTTTGAAGCAAATTCTTTGGTTAATGATAGGTAATGAAGCAAGAAGGTCAAGCCAGCAAGAAAGATTGGGGACATAGCAAGCTTGGCAAGGAAGAAGAGACTTGGGAGTTGCCAACATGCATTATCACTTGAGTGTTTGGCAATAACGCCAAGTAGTCCTGGAAGGTGAATTTGAAGCCCCAAGCAAGTTACCAACTTGAATTTACAATGGCGTGTTTGAGGGCAACTCCAACAATCCAAAGCAAGACAAAAAGAGCGGGTTGGCACGTTGCCAACTCCCCAAAGTAATAGCGTGTTCCATAGCAACGCCAGGGAGCAAAAACCTGGAAGAAAGCAGCTCCCTAGCACGTTGCCAACGCCACCAACAAGGGCATGTTTGGTGACAACGCCAGTAGCAAGAAGGCTTGGGTAGGAAGGGTGTGAAGCACGTTGCCAACGCCAAATCTGAGGCGTGTTCCTTGGCAACGCAGCAAGCAACCTTGGGAAGCTAGTCCAAAGCCTCGAGCACGTTGCCAGCCTAGAGATGAGGGGCGTGTTGAGGACAACGCAGGCAAACAACGCTGAATAGAAAGACTTAGCCCAGGAAAGGGAGATGCACGTTGCCAACGCCAAATTCTGAAGGCGTGTTCCTTGGCAACGTAGCAAGCAAAGGTTGGTGCCATAGGAAAGGCTCGAGCATGTTGTTGGGCTGGGAGAGCATGGGCGTGTTCCAAGGCAACGCCAAGCAAGGAAGCAGCCCTAGAGAAGTCATCGAGCGTTGCCAACTTGGAAGAAAGGGTGCGTGTTCAGCAACAACTCCAGCAACCTGGCAGCCTGACCTTGCCTCCTTCAAGGATGCATAACTTGAGCTACAAAGCTCTAAAGGAGGTGATTCTAGTGCATTGGAAAGTAGACATCAAGAGCTTTCCAACCATATATCATAGTATGGGGTTGGCATTCATTCGAGTTCAAAAGCTGGCTTCATTGGAGCCTCAGAAAGGAGCAGTGCCAACGTGTTCTATAGGCGTGTAATGGCAACGTGGAAGCAATTTTGAGCCAGGAAGAGCATCGAGCACGTGCCAACTCAAGAAAGCATTGGTGTTTGGCAACAACGCCAGGAAGCTTTCGATGGTGAAGAATGAAGGTAGCACGTTGGCAACTTGGAAATACAAGGGAGTATTTGCCAAAAACGCTAGTGAGCTTGGCAGCCTGACCTTACCTCCTTCAATGGAGTATATCTTGAGCTACAAAGCTCCAAATGAGGTGATTCCAACGACATTTGAAAGTAGACATCCAGAGCTTTCCAACGATATATCATGGTATGGGTTTGACATTGTTTGAAGCTTCAAAATCGGACTTCATTTGGAGCCTCAGAACTGAACACGTTGCCAACTTGGAAGAGCAAAGGCGTGTTTGCTAACAACGCCCGCGATTTTGGCAGCCTGACCCTGTCTTCTTCAAACAAGAATAACTTGAGCTACAAAGATCCAATTTGAGTTCTTTCAGTTGCATTAGAAAGCTGACATCAGATCTTTCGAACCATATATAATATTCTATAGTGGAGTACAAAATGGAAGCCAAACTATAAGGAACTTTAAGTCCCAAAAAACAAGAACAAGGAGTTAACATCAAGGAAGCATGAATGAGCCTAGAGAGGCTCGAACACGTGCCAAGCCAAGGTGGAGAAGGCGTGTTCATAAAAAATGCCAAGGGAAAGAGAATTGGGCCAAGGAAGGGCACTAGCACGTTGCCAACTTGGAATGAACTGGCGTGTTTGACAAAAACGCCACAACCAAGGCAACTTGACCTGCCTTCTTCAATAGAGCATAACTTGAGCTAGGAAAGATCAATGCGATGATTCCAAGTGCATTGGAAAGAAGACATTATAAGCTTTCAATGATGTATAATAGTCGATATTAAAGCAAAGGATTGAAACTCAAGTTTAGGCAACATTAAGCATGAAAAGTGAAACCAAGAAGAAGAAGAGCCAAGTGTTTGGCAACAACTTGGGCTAGCAATGCCCATCACCAAACCTCAGCCCAGGGGGACTAACACACACGTTGCCAACTTGTTACAACACTAGCATGTTTGCCAGTAACGCCACTCAATGGGCCAGAATTGATGACAACTTGCTCTGCTTCCTCTGTTCCTCACAAAGGCCAGCAACACTTCTTCCGTGGAGCCAGGAATTCACAAGGATAAAGCCCACATTGCTAGCCCAATTAAAGATCTATGAAGGAGTTTTAGGAGTAGTATAAATAGAGAAGAGTTTGATACTTTGGAGGACTTTTGGCTTTAAACTTTTTTTTAGACTTTTTGACACTTAGACATTTTTCGATTACACTAGCAATTTCTATTCTTACTTTTTCTCACCGGTCTTCTATTTTGTTTTTCTTGAAACTTGAATTTCAGTTTTAGAACTTCTTCTTCTTCTTCTTCATTCTTCTCTACACTTAGTTTAATTTTCATCTATTGCAATTGTTGTTGAAATTGGAGCTATGATTCACTAAACCCACTTTCATTAGGGGGAAAGAGCTCTGTTTGTTGAATGAATGATAACTCTCTCTTCCTTCTTAATTCAAGTGGTTATCCAAGAGAAAACTCTTGTTATTCAAAGATTCAATCACCATCGAGAGAGGGATTAATCTATATGAATTATATGGTGAATTTGAGAAAGGAGTCACATAATTCAGTTAGAGTTCATCCTTTCATGATTTCCTTAATCAATACACTTTGTTGGTATGTGAGATGTAACCTCCCTTAGTTGAGATCTGGAAGTTGTGTACTTGGATTAGGAATTGAACTTCATTCTTCTCATGAACAATTAGATCACAAGTGGCAATTAGTTGTGTTGAGAGAATTGGTTACCAGATATTGGGACTCATTACCACAAGTTGCCATGGATCTATACCCATGATTGAAAAGAAATTGATCAACATCAATTCAGAAGAATTTGCATCTCTGATCCCTAATGACCCTCTCCATCATCAATTCTCATTTCTTTTGCTCTTTAGTTTTTGAATATCATTACCAATTCCCTTCTACATTCTTGCAATTCATTATTCTTGTCATTACATTATATTCTATATTTCTTGCTATTTACTCTTGCTTTAAAATTCTGCAATCTTACTTTCTTGCAATTTATCTTTAATGTCATTTAAGTTTCTTGATTTAAGTTTCGTTTTTACTTCATTTCTTTTCTCTTCTAGTTCTTTAATTCCTTGCCATTTATTTTTTTGCAATTATGTTCAAAAATCACAAATCTCATGAAATCAAAACCATGTTTGCTTGACTAAATCTACCATTTAACTAAAGTTGCTTAATCTACCAATCTCCGTGGGATCGACCTCACTCTTAGTGAGTTTTATTACTTGATACGACCCGGTATAACTTGCCAGTAATTACGTGAAAATAATTTTTACGTATCAGTTTTGGCGCCGTTGCCGGGGATTGAATTAGATTAACAATGATTAAGTGAAGTGAAGATCTAGATCTAGCACTTTTATTTTCTGTTTCTTTTACTTTAACTAACACACTAACTGTTTGAAGTTTGCTTAAGCCAACTAACATTTCACTTCAGCAATGAATTAGTGTTATTGCCTTTCTGGTGTTGTGTGATTCTATGCTTTGGTGTATGTCAGGTACAAGGAGAAGTATATCCACTTTCTGTGAACAAGACGAAAGAACCCTCAGAAGAATAAGAAGAGCTGAAAGAGGGAAAACATTGTTGGAAAGAGGAGTCAAAGAAGATTCCAATATGGAGGAACATTTAACAAATCCACCAAATCCACCAGAAGGAGTAGCCATAACAATAAACCCACCTCAAAGGAGAGTTTAGCTTCGTACACTCTCCCAAATCCAAGACACGTGGGAGCAGTATACTTGCCCAATGTTCATGCAAACAACTTTGAATTGAAGTCTCAACTCATCACCCTCGTGCAAACAATTGCTCCTATGGAGGAGGCCCCCTTGAGGATCTAAATCAACACCTATCTGTCTTCCTAAGAATTTGTGAAACTGTCAAGACAAATGGTGTGCCTCCAGATGTTTACAAGCTACTATTTCCCATTTTCTTTTAGGGATAAGGCATTTCAATGGCTGAAGACATTTCCCAAAGAAAGTATCAACACTTGGGATGATCTGGTGAATAAATTCCTATCCAAGTTCTATCCCCTCAGAGGATCATCAGGTTAAAAAACGGAGGTCAACTTCACTCAAATGGATGGGGAATCATTGTATGAGGCATGGAAAAGATACAAAGCTCTAATTAAAAAATGTCCACCTGAGATGTTCAGTGAATGGGATAAACTTCAAAATTTTATGAAGGGTTGACTAAAAAATCTCAAGAGATCTTTGGATTACTCTACAGGAGGCTCGCTACAATAATGAATACAGCCGAAGAAGCTCAGAATCTCGTAGACATGGTGACAAATAACCAATACTCTTTGCTCATCAGAGGCAACGCCACCTATTCAAAAGAAGGGTGTTTGGAACTAGAAGGAGTGGACACATCTTGGCAAAAAAAGTTAATGACCAACAACTCCAGCAACAAATGGAAATGATGGCTAAGAGAATAGATGGCCTCCAACTACTTCAGTGAGCACAACAAATCAACCTTCATTGAATGGGGTCAAAATGAAGCGAGCAATATGAGCAGCAACAAGAACAGGTTCAATATATGCAAAATGCCTCAAATTCTTCTCAAAATGACTTCCATGGTACACATACAACTCATCCTGGAGGAATCACCCCAACCTGAGATGGGGTGAAATCAAAACCATTGGCAGAGAAAACAACTCCAACATTCCCGCAACCACACAGCCAAAATCATCATCAGTAACACTAACCATACAAAAACTACAAAACACATATCATCCACCTCATAAACTCACAAACTCACCAAAATAGTTTTCCATACTTCCATTCAACTCACAAAATAACCATCAATGCTCCAAACACCTCCACCAATAACCTCATCGCAACCAATCCGACTCTCAGAGGATCTCTAACTTAGAGATGTTAATGGAAAACTATCAGTCAAAGATGCAAGAAAGATCAAGCCCTGACACTCAAAAACCAAATTCATCTATGAAAAATCTGAAGGAAATAGGACAAAGGCCAAACAGTCACTGAGATAGGTGAGAAGCGAGACTCCTAGTACCACTGAAGATAACCCAAGGGACAAGGAAAAGCCATAAGTGGGAGGAGTGTAAAGCAATCACCCTAGAAGTGGAAGAAGGTGGGGAAGAAGCCATACTCAGGAAGAGCACAACAAAGAAGGCTTAAAAGAAGAGGTGAAAACAAAAGCAGGAGCAAGAAACTCCACACAAAGTGAAAGTAGCTAAGAAAGGGGCATGAAGCATACAACCATGCTACCATACCTCAAAGTTCAAGGGAGAGAACAAAGAGAAGCAATACTCCAATTCTGGAAATATTCAAGACACTGCACATCAACATCCCTTCATAGAAGCACTTGAACAAATGCCATTGTATGCAAGTTCATGAAGGAATTGTTAACAAGGAAAAGATCCTTGAAGGAGGGACAAATGGTTGTGATGACCAGGGAGTGTAGTGCCATCATCCAGAAGGGTTACCAAGAAGAGGAAGGGACCCAGGGAGCTTTCATATCCCGCACCATAGCAACATGAGATTGAGAGAGTATTTTGTGACCTTGGTGCAAGCATAATTGATGCCTCTATCTTGATGAGGAAGCTTCAGATTCATGAATTGAACCCACAAAAATAGCCCTTCAAATGGCAGACAAATCTTCAGCAAGCATTGGGGTTGTGGAGAATGTTTGGTGAAGGTGGACAAATTTTTCCTCCCAGCTACTTCGTCATCTAGACATAGAGGAAGTGAAACACTCCCATCATCCTAGGGAAGACCTTTCTTAGACTCAGGCATGATAAATTTGAAAAAGGAAATTGATGCTAAGGGTGCATGAAGAGCATAAGTGTTCCATGTCTTCAAGAATTTGCAGATTCACCAAGAGGAGGAGTGTATGAAGATTGATTCCATAAAATCCAAACTTGAAAGAAGCACCTGATGAAACGCTTCCAATGCACCTAAGCTCATGCTGGAAAAGAAAGGAAGAGGTAGAAGTGTTGCAACAAAGATGAAAGAATAGAGGAGAAGCTACAATCAAAGCATGCATTGGAGATTTTCAGCGAAGGACATTCTAAAAATTGAGCCTCCAAAACTGAACACCTCCTGAAAAAGAAAAGAGCCCCAAGAAGAAAGTGCC